>NC_141002.1:99833649-100433649 GCF_052327205.1 Somniosus microcephalus | reverse complement strand
AAACGGGAAACTGTTCAACCTCCGTTGCCTCCAGTCCAAATCCAAGGTCATCCCATCCTCTGTCATCGAATTACAGTATGCAGGTGACGTTTGCGTCTGCGCTCACTCTGAGGCCGAACTCCAAACCATCGTCAACACCTTCACCGAAGCGTACAAGAGCATGGGCCTTACACTAAACATCCGTAAGACAAAGGTCCTCTACCAACCTGCCCCCGCCACAAAGTACTGCTCCCCGATTATCAAAATCCACGACGAGGCCTTGGACAACGTGGACCACTTTCCATACCTCGGGAAAACAAGGGCAGACGTCGGTGACGAAGTCCAACACTGCCTTCAGTGTGCCAGTGCAGCCTTCAGTCACTTGAGGAAGAGAGTGTTTGAAGACCAGGACCTCAAACCCAGCACCAAGCTCATGGTCTACAGAGCAGTAGTGATACCCACCCTCCTGTAAGCTTCAGAGACATGGACCATGTACAGTAGGCACCTCAAAGCACTGGAGAGGTACCACCAACGCTGCCTCCGCAAGATCCTGCAAATCCATTGGCAGGATAGGCGCACCAACATCAGTGTTCTCGCTCAGGCCAACACCCCTAGCATCGAAGCTTTGACCACGCTTGATCAGCTCCGATGAATGGGCCACATCGTCCGCATGCCCGATACGAGACTCCCAAAACAAGCGCTCTACTCGGAGCTCCGACACGGCAAGAGAGCCCCAGGTGGGCAGAGGAAACGCTTCAAGGACACCCTCAAAGCCTCCTTGAAAAAGTGCAACATCCCCACCGACACCTGGGAATCCCTGGCCCAAGACCGCACAAAGTGGAGGAGAAGCATCCGGGAAGGCGCCGAACACCTCGAGTCTCTTCGCCGGGAGCAAGCGGAAGCCAAGCGCAGGCAGCGCAAGGAGCGCACTTCAACCCAAGCACCCCACCCACCCGCCCCCTTCAACCATCGTCTGCCCAACCTGTGACAGAGACTGTAGGTCCCGCATTGGACTCATCAGTCACCTGCAAACTCATTTTTAGTGTGGAAGCAAGTCATCCTCGGTTCCGAGGGACTGCCTAAGAAGAAGAAGAAGAAGATATTTTCTAGAGCAGGAGAAGCTGCGACAGAGATCATCTTTAATTGGAGAGTTGAAGGTTGGAGAGAAGATCATTAATGAAAGTGGGGCGATTTTGGAGGTGGCTAGTAGCTTTTATCAAGAGTTATATACAAAAGAAGACATTTCAAAATTGGCAATGGAGAAGGTTAGTGCTTTTATTGAAGAGGGTTTAAAGGAGTATGAGAGAAGCATGTGTGACAAAGACGTTGGAGTGGCAGAAATAAAAGTAGCAATAAGTGGAATGAAGTGGGGGGAAAGCCCAGGGTCCGATGGACTAAGTGCAGAATTTTATAAAGAATTTTTTTGAGATTCTAAGGCGAAATTCGGCTCCTTTGCACTTGCCATTAGCGCCTCCGGGGGGTGCTAATGGGAAGCAAAGGGCTTATCATCCGGGGTGGGGGGGGGAATAGTGCCCCCCAAGAAATTCGTCGGGGCGTTGCTGAGCGTAGATTCTTTAGCGCAGTCAAGACCACCACCCAAGCACCCAAGGTCTTAACCCATTGCGGGCCGACCTCCTCTCACGGGGCACTAATTAGAGGGAGGTGAAGCTGCGACCCGCGCCGCCATTTTATTTTTTTGGCCAACCTCCAGGTTGGCCCTCCTTAGCAGTCCTTGACTTGGTCTGTGGTCGCCATCGCTGCAGCCATGGCACCACCGGGTGGGCTAGTGTGGGCCATCGGAGGCTCTGCAGAGTGCGCAGCGCCCCTCCCCTTTAACGGAAGGGGAAGGGCGCTGAAACCCGTCAGCACTACGCGGAGCGGCCATGTAGTGCTCTGGCGCTACCAGGCTTTGCACCCCCAACACCACCCCGAGAGGAAGTGGAGTGCACGAGATAGCGCTCCGCTTCCTTCCCGGGGCGGTAAGCCTAATTTAGCGGCCGGGGCAGTACTTCCGTGCCAGGCGCTAAAGCTCTGCCGATAATTTGGTTACCGCCCCCAAACAGGGCGTAACCGAATTTCGCCCCCTTTCAGTCCATTGCTCTTAGAGGTTTTTAAGGAGATTGAAATTGAGGGAAGCTTGGCTCGATCTATGAGGTGAGGTATCATAAGCTTAGCTTATAAAAAATTAAGGCGATAAAAGGGATCTAAAGAATTATTAAATGTGGATTATAAAATCTTGGTGAGGGTTATGGCAAATCGTATGAAGGAGGTGATGCCGCAGATAGTTTTGCCCTCTGATTCCTATGGAGTCATAGGCCGGGACATCGAAGACTCTGTGGTCTGAATCCGAGATGGAATAGAGCTCACGGAAGAGTGGGAGGGAGTCTTATGTGTTAAAGATAGTTCAAGAAAAAGCCTTTGATAGGATCTCTCATGAGTTTTCATTGATGGTTTTGGAAACATTTGGGGGCTGATTTTGTGAGTGGAGGTGTGTGGCCCAGTGGGCTTAGCAGGCCAATTAAGGGAAAGCCAGTTGCAGAGAACGTCAGCGTATGATGTTTCATCTGTCAAAAATTTTGGAGGGGTGGGTGGAATGGTTGGAGGAAAGCCCCTTTAAGGTGGTGGAGGTTTTGGAAGTTCTGGGGGTGCATATGAGGTGCAAGAAAGACAGGGATGAAGTGGATCGATTAAATTGGGAACCAAAGATTATGAAAATTAAGAAGATTTTGGGAAGATGGGAAAGCAGGTGGTCGAAAGTGCAAGGAAGAGCGACAGTGGTGTCCGCTCTCCTGCTATCTAAGCTATGGTACTTATTGACGGTGGAGGATATTCCTGGGTGGGTGGAAAAGTCCATCTGAGAGGCTTGTGTGAGGTTTTTATGGAAAGGGAAACCAGCCTTGGTGGCATACAATACCATAATTGGACGGATAAATCAGGAGGATTCAATTTCCCAGATATTGATTTGAAGAGAAAAATCCTTTAGAATCAAATGGGTGAAGAGATTTCTTCAGAAGTCAAATATAAGTTTTTAGGAGAGTAGTTTTCGGCATTTTTTAAAATGAAGTGGGATAGGAGGGCAGGGGATATTATATATGGAATACAATAATATGTTTCTGAAATCGATTAAACTTCTCCCTAGGTTTTATAAGGGGGTTGTAGAGACTTGGGCCCAATTTTTAAAAAGTGTGCAGTTTATGCCCAAGGGTGCTATGGAATTTTTAGAACAGCCCTTATTTTTGAACAGGTGGGTCAACATTGAAGGAGAGGTTTTATTTAATCAAGCTTTTATCAAAGCTGGGATTATATGTGTGAAAGATGTATTATACGAGGTGATTCCAGGTTGGTTGCCAGAAGCGATAGTGAGGGACATGGTGTGGGAGGAGGATCAGGAGGTAGAGGAAAAAGCAATAGGGATCATGTATGAGAAGATTGTGAGGGCAATGCCACAGGATTGGATGGAAGAAATAAATGCAGAAATCTCCAAAGGAAGCAAAATGCATCCCGCTTTTCCAAGCTTTCTGCTGGAGAAAGGGGAAGAATTGGTTCAATTTGACAACTGTAATACTCGAGATTTCTATGAGGTATTTAGAGAATGGAGATTCAAGACACCTGCTGGTCAGGAGTTTTGGCAGCGTATATACCTACAGCTGGACTTCAACAGGATTTGGAAGGGAGTGTGGGCGAATTTTAAATGTCCAGAGTGGATTGAACTGGATTTCAAATTGGCTCATAACTGGATTTTTACCATGACGGTCTTGTGTAAGATTGGGCGAGTGGAGGAGGCAACTTGCCCAGTGTGTGGGACACAGATGAGACTCTGTCCCATTTCCTGGTGTTATATCCGCAGTTAAAGGATTTTAAGTACTATGTTCGACAGTTGTGTGAATTGTTTTGCTGGGCGGTGACCGAAGAGCGAGAATGGGAATCCCGTGGGACTCAATTTTGAGATGGGGATTGCAGGAGAGTCTGCCCGAGTCTAGCGGAGCGGCAATTAATTTAATGTTCAGTTTGGCTAGATTCGTGATTGTGCAAAGAAGGAATGCTCTGTTTTTTAAGGGGAGGAGAATAAATCTAAAAGAGTATTTTAAATATAAGCTAAAAGATCATTATAAGGCTCTGTGGATGTTTTATTCAGAAAGGAATTTAAAGATAATATTTTATGCTCAATTTTTAAAGTACAATTGATTAATATATGTTACGGGAGACAAATTAAACTTTCACAGAAATCACAGAAACCACACAGTGCAGATAGAGGCCATTTCGGCCCATCGAGCCTGCACCGACACATATCCCACCCGATCCCCGTAACCCCTACACCAACACATATCCCACCCGATCCCCGTAACCCCTACACCAACACATATCCCACCCTATCCCCGTAACCCCACGTATTTAATCCCGCTAACACTAAGGGTCAATTTATCATAGCCAATCAACCTAACCCGCACATCTTTGGACTGTGGGAGGAAACCGGAGCACCCGGAGTAAACCCACGCAAACACGGGGAGAATGTGCAAACTCCACACAGACAGTCGCCCGAGGCCGGATTCGAACCCGGGTCCCTGGCGCTGTGAGGCAACAGTGCTAACCACTATGCCACCGTGCTGCCCATTTTAGGTTTCTATGTTAATATGTGGTGGAGGAATAGCTGTGCAGAGCGGCTGAATGGATTTGTATGATACAATGGAATGATCCCGATGTTGTAAATGTTCTTAATGTTCAATAAATAATATATATATAAAAAAAGTGGTTAGCACACTCACTTCTGAGTCAGAAAGTCGTGGGTTCAAGTCCCACTCCAAGGACTTGAGTACAAAAATCTAGGCTGACACTCCCAGCGCAGTACTGAGGGAGTGCAGCACTGTCGGAGGTGCCGTCTTTCAGAGGGGCCGTTAAACCGAGGCCCTCTTAAGTGGTCGTACATTACAAGAGCAACTACACTTTAGAAAAGTACTTCATTGGCTGTAAAGTGCTTTGGGACGTCCTGTGGTCATGAAAGGTGTTATAGAAGTCTTTCTTTCTTACGCAAGGCACATTTCCTGTAATTTTGAAATGCATGTGTAATAACATATTGGGCCGGATATCCCGATGCCTAAGGTTGTGTACGTGCTGTGTAAACACCTGTAGGGACATCGCAAGTGCCGGTTTCAGGCATGCGAAGCGGATGCGCTGAAAACCGGCACTTCCGATCTGCCAAGAATCCTCTTGACAGATCGGACACCTGCCCTGGAGAAGGGCCTCCGCGGGGGGAGAGTTCCGCTTTATGCAGAACCTCCGCCCGCTGAAATCCCTTAGAAATCTTACGCCTGGTAAAAGCAGTAAGCGTAAGGCCTGCTTTTACCAGCATAAGATTAGAAAAAAAGTTTTTTAAAAAACTCAATTATCATTTAAAAATACTTTTATAAAAGTTAAGTTTATTTTTAGCCTCGTAAAAAAACTTTAATTATTTTTTTCAAAAAATTACATTTTTGTTTAAAATATTTAATTTATTGTAATTTCAACTAATTTTAAAAAGGTGATTTAAAAAAAAATTTATTTAAAGTTTTACTATGTTTTTGGGGTGATCTCCATTCATATATTTGACGGGTCTATCTGTCAAGTGTATGAAGGGAGATTCCCTTCTCCTATTGGCTCCCCATGGCCCACGTGATCCCAGGGACGTTTGCGAACCGCCTGCGCCTCTGGGATACCTGGGCCCTGCGCACTTGGAGTTGGAGAGACCCAGCATCGGAACTATATGCACCTCGGGAGCCCTCAGGTAAGCGCGTAGATTTTTTCCAGATCGGAGGCTTCCGCACGCGGGAAGCCTCCGATCGGAAAATACGGCCCAACGTATCTCTGCTGGAAAGCTACATTGGTAAAATAACAAATTATTAAAATATGCATTTGTTTTCAACCCATTGGAAAGTAATCCCAATTTGTGAAGCTAAATAAAATGACGCAAGTGAGTTGGCCTTATGGAGACAGTCTGTGTCCATCACGGACTGTCTGAAATGCTACAGTAGAACGTATTGATCTTCAGATGATCATTATATTAGGCTGCTGACCTCTGACCCTCAGCAACAGACCATATAACTATCCCCACATTGATTATTACAGAGCGCGAAAAAGAAGATGCATTTAAAAAGAGAGACTTGCATTTCTATAGCGCCTTTCACGACCATCGGACGTCTCAAAGCGCTTTACAGCCACGGAAGTACTTTTGAAGTGTAGTCACTGCTGTAATGTGGGAAACGCGGCAGCCAATTTGTGCACAGCAAGCTCCCACAATCAGTGACGTGATAATGACCAGATAATCTGTTTTGTTATGTTGATTGAGGGATAAATATTGGCCCCAGGACACCGGGGAGAACTCCCCTGCTCTTCTTCGAAATAGTGCTGTGTGATCTTTTACGTCCACCTGAGAGAGCAGACGGGGCCTCGGTTTAACGTCTCATCCGAAAGACGGCACCTCCGACCCTCAACACTGCACTGGAGTGTCAGTCTAGATTTATGTGCACAAGCCCCTGGAGTGGGACCTGAACCCACAACCTTCTGATTTAAGGGGAAGCTGGATAAACACATGCGGGAGAAAGGAATAAGAAGGATATGCTGATGGGGTGAGATGAAGAGGGGTGGGAGGAGGCTCGGGTGGAGCATAAACACCGGCACGGACCAGTTGGGCCAAATGGCCTGTTTCTGTGCTGTACATTCTGTGTAATTCTATGTAGGAATTCAGAGGAGTAAAAGGTCGGCATTTCAGACCAGGCCCTTCCTTTCCCGATGTAATATTTCCACACGGACTGTTCCGAACATGTGTAATGGATTGAACGTGCAAAGGCATCAGATTGGTGGAATAAATAGCACCATTTTAGTTGTGTCGTATTTGTGATGGTGCAGCAACACAAAGGGTTAACAGCAGGAGGGAGAGAGCGAGATAAAAAAAGGAACAATTTTGCTGATAAATTGGCAGCCTTGTTGGAACCTGTACCCAGGAACAAAATACAGATCTTAATCATCCTGTCTCTCTGGCCTTCTTCAAATGTACATTTTCATTTCACATCTCTGTCTGTCAGGCAGAGGTAGGATGAAAGGTTGATAAAAAGCATTATTAAGTCTGCTCTCACCCAAATTGTTGTTGATGGCAGGGGGTGGGGAGAGAGTTTCCTTTGATGAAAACTACACAAACAGTATATAAGGTTTGCATCAGGCAGAATGATGAGTCTTAAATCTGGAACTCCATCCATTATCTTCTGGATGAAATAATGGACCCTGGAGGGGGCTTTACAAGGCTGAAATTCAATTGAAGGACTCTGACGAGACAATGCAGCTCATTTGGCTTTGCGAGCATGAACTATAAATTATAAAGAATGAATTGCGGTGTGATCTTCTTCCGCCCAGCAACTTTTTATTTTTGCACGCACGGTCTAAGAAGGCTGAAGGGGGAGGCTGCCGTGGGAAGCACCCCGTTTCCAGCACATCGCAGTGGGAACTAAGCAGCGGGAGGAGATGCTAATGACAAACTGAGTCCGCCCTTGAGGCGATGATGGCTGATTGTCATGTTCGTGAAGCAGAACAAGACCGTGTGACTCACAAAAAGGGTTTTTAGCAAGGCTGCTTCTTCGAACGGTGATTGGCCGGGTTTATTAGCCACTAACCCGCACGTTGGAATTGTATTTTCGAAGTTTACTTGCTATAAGTTACCACAATTTCTTAAATGAAAAATCATATATATATATTATATATATACACACACTCATATACACGCAGACGTACTGTCAACTGTGACTCTGTGGGTAGTCAGAAGGTTGTGGGTTCAAGCTCCCACTCCAGAGACTTGGGCACAGAAATCTAGGCTGATACTCCCAGGGCAGTGCTGAGGGAGTGCTGCACTGTCAGAGGTGCCGTCTTTCAGATGGGACGTTAAACCGAGGCCCTGTTTGCCCTTTCCAGTGAGAAGAGCGGCAGGGGAGTTCTCCCCGGTGTCCTGCGGCCAATATTTATCCCTCAATCAACATCACTAAAAAAGCCCAGATTATCTGGTCATTATCACATTGCTGTTTGTGGGATCTTGCTGTGCGCAAATTGGCTGCCGCGTTTCCCACATTACAACAGTGACTACACTTCAAAAAGTACTTCATTGGCTGTAAAGCGCATTGGGACGTCTGGTGGTCATGAAATGCGCTGTAGAAATGCAAGTCTTTCTTCCTACACACACACACACACATATAAATAAGGAGTTCATGAGTTCTGACGACCCAAAACATTAACCCTACATTTCTCTCTCTGCAAAGGTTTCGGGCGTTTTCCATCATTTTCTGATCTTATTTCAGATTTCCAGCACCCACAGAGTTTTGTTTGTCATTTAATAGTGTCTGTATTTAACATTAACGACACTGTACAATGCTGTACAACAGCTCTTGCTGTTTTACTGTTAGGGTTAGATAAAGAACATTTATAGCTCCGATTCATAAGCAGCAGCAAAATAAAAGCGACTAAGAGCATCTATCAGCGTCCTATATAACCTTCACTGTCCACTAGAAGCCTGCTTATATTCAGAGTTTTACTGAAGGGCTTACAGGCTCCATCTGCACACAGTTTCTTTGCTTTTGCCTCAACTGAGAGAGGTCTGTGATGTGGGCTCGTGTCCAGCACCTGTCTGTCGGAGCCACAACTCGTCTCCCTATTGACCTTCAGCAGCCACTGGTGCTTGCAATACCACTCACCACCCGCCCCACCTCCCCTCCACACACAAGACATGTCTCAAACACTTATAGCAGCTATGCGCTTTTTGCAGCAGTTAATAATTTTAGACCAGAGTTGCTCTGATCCGGGAATCATCCATAGACCAAAGGATAAAATTTCTCTTAAATTTAGTGGTCAGCCGTGGCTCAGTGGGCAGCACTCTCGCGCCTTGAGTCCGAAGGTTGTGGGTTCAAGTCCCACTCCAGAGACTTGAGCACAAAATCCAGGTTGACATTCCCAGTGCAGTGCTGAGGGAGTGTCGGAGGGGCAGTACTGAGGGAGCACTGCACTGTCGGAGGGTCAGTACTGAGAGAGCGCCGCACTGTCGGAGGGGCAATACTGAGGGAGTGCTGCACTGTCGGAGGGTCAGTGCTGAGGGAGCGACGCACTGTCGGAGGGGCAGTACTGAGGGAGCGCTGCACTGTCGGAGGGGCAGTACTGAGGGAGCGCTGCACTGTCGGAGGGGCAGTACTGAGGGAGTGCTGCACTGTCGGAGGGGCAGTACTGAGGGAGCGCTGCACTGTCGGAGGGGTAGTACTGAGGGAGCGCTGCACTGTCGGAGGGGCAGTACTGAGGGAGCGCCGCACTGTCGGAGGGTCAGTACTGAGAGAGCGCCGCACTGTCGGAGGGGCAGTACTGAGGGAGCACTGCACTGTCGGAGGGTCAGTACTGAGAGAGCGCCGCACTGTCGGAGGGGCAATACTGAGGGAGTGCTGCACTGTCGGAGGGTCAGTGCTGAGGGAGCGACGCACTGTCGGAGGGGCAGTACTGAGGGAGCGCTGCACTGTCGGAGGGGCAGTACTGAGGGAGCGCTGCACTGTCGGAGGGGCAGTACTGAGGGAGTGCTGCACTGTCGGAGGGGCAGTACTGAGGGAGCGCTGCACTGTCGGAGGGGTAGTACTGAGGGAGCGCTGCACTGTCGGAGGGGCAGTACTGAGGGAGCGCTGCACTGTCGGAGGGGTAGTACTGAGGGAGCGCTGCACTGTCGGAGGGGCAGTACTGAGGGAGCGCCGCACTGTCAGAGGGGCAGTACTGAGGGAGCGCTGCACTGTCAGAGGGGCAGTACTGAGGGAGCGCCGCACTGTCGGAGGGGCAGTACTGAGGGAGCGCCGCACTGTCTTTCGGATGAAATGTTGAACCGAGATCCCCTCTGTCCTCTCAGATGGACGCAAAAGATTCCATGGCCACTATTCACAGAGGAGAGTTCTGCCTGGTGTCCTGGCCAGCACTTTACATTCAATCAACATCACTAGCTTATCGCGTCATTTATTCACTTGTTTATGGGATCTGTGCAATGCACCAACAGGGTACTGCGTTTGCCTACATCACAACAAATGCAATTCATAAAGGAGAAAGTAAATGCATTGCCTGTGAAGCACTTTCAGAGGTCCTGAGGATGGGAAAGATGTTCTACAAATACAACTTTTTAAAATTTCTTCAAATGTTCCTTTCAGATGCCAAAAATAAATGTGATACACGAGTTGTGGTTTTCCTCATTACATTACCGTGCTTTAAAAGAAAAAGAAAGAACTTGCATTTCTATAGCGCCTTTCACAACCTCAGGACGTCCCAAAGCACTTCACAGCCAATGAAATACTTTTGAAGTGAAGTCACTGTTATAAAGTAAGAAACGTTGGCAACCAATTCACACACAACAAGATCCCACAAACAGCAATGAAATAAATGACCAGGCCATCTAGGTGTTGGTTGAGGGATAAATATTGGCCAGGACACTGGGGAGAACTCCCCTGCTCTTCGTCGAAATAGTGGCTGTGGGATCTTTTACATCCACCTCAGAGGGCAGATGGGGCCTCGGTTTTAACATCTCTACCCCAGGGGGCTGTGGAGGATCAGTTGTTGAGTATATTTAAGACAGAGATTGATAGATTTTTGAATATTAAGGGAATCAAGGGATATGGGGATAGGGCAGGAAAGTGGAGATGAGGTAGAAGATCAGCCATGATCTTATTGAATGGTGGAGCAGGCTCGAGGGGCCAAATGGCCGACTCCTGCTCCTATTTCTTATGTTCTTATGTCTTGTCCGAAAGACTCTAAACAGGAGCCCACCTGATCACCCATCCTATTCAATATGATCATGGACTATATGATAAGGAACACCATCACCTGCAAGTTCCCCTCCAAGTCACACATCTTCCTGACTTGGAAGTATATCACTGATCCTTCATCGTCGCTGGGTCAAAATCCTGGAACTCCCTCCCTAACAGCACTGTGGGAGCACCTTCACCACAGGACTGCAAAGGTTCAAGAAGGCGGCTCACCACCACCTTCTCGAGGGCAACTAGGGATGGGCAATAAATCTTCTTCTTCTTAGGCAGTCCCTTGGAACCGAAGATGACTTGCTTCCACATTAAAAATGAGTTCTCAGGTGACTGATGAGTCCAATGCGGGACCTACAGTCTCTGTCACAGGTGGGGCAGATGGTGGTTGAAGGGGCGGGTAGGTGGGGTGCTTGGGTTGATGTGCGCTCCCTCCACTGTTTGCGCTTGGCTTCCGCTTGCTCCTGGCGAAGGGACTCGAGGTGTTCGACGCCCTCCTGGATGCTTCTCTTCCACTTTGTACGGTCTTGGGCCAGGGATTCACAGGTGGGGATGTTGCACTATTTCAAGGAGGCTTTGAGGGTGTCCTTGAAGCGTTTCCACTGCCCACCTGGGGCTCTCTTGCCGTGTCGGAGCTCCGAGTAGAGCACTTGTTTTGGGAGTCTCGTATCGGGCATGCAGACGATGTGACCCATCCATCGGAGCTGATCGAGCGTGGTCAAAGCTTCGATGCTGGGGATGTTGGCCTGAGCGAGAACACTGATGTTGGTGCACCTATCCTGCCAATGGATTTGCAGGATCTTGCGGAGGCAGCGTTGGTGGTACCTCTCCAGTGCTTTGAGGTGCCTGCTGTACATGGTCCACGTCTCTGAAGCATACAGCAGGGCGGGTATTACTACTGCTCTGTAGACCATGAGCTTAGTGCCGGGTTTGAGGTCCTGGTCTTCAAACACTCTCTTCCTCAGGCGACCGAAGGCTGCACTGGCACACTGAAGACGGTGTTGGACTTCGTCATCAACGTCTGCCCTTGTTGACAGTAAGCTCCCGAGGTATGGAAAGTGGTTCACGTTGTCCAAGGCCTTGTCATGGATTTTGATAATCGGGGGTCAGTACTGTGTGGCGGGGGTAGGTTGGTAGAGGACCTTTGTTTTACGGATGTTTAGTGTAAGGCCCATGCTCTCGTACGCTTCAGTGAAGGTGTTAACGATGGTTTGGAGTTCGACCACCGAGTGTGCGCAGATGGAAGCATCATCTGCATACTGTAATTTGACGACAGAGGAAGGGACGACCTTGGATCTGGACTGGAGGTGACGGAGGTTGAACAGTTTCCCATTTGTTCTGTAAATTAGCTTCACTCCAGCGGGGAGCTTACTGAGGGTGAGATGGAGCATTTCTGCAAGGAAGATTGAGAAGAGCGTTGGTGCGAAGACACAGCGTTGCTTGACCCCGGTCCGTACATGAATTGGGTCTGTGGTGGAACCGATGGTCAGGATCATGGCTTGCCTGTTGTCGTGAAGCAGGCGGAGGATGGTGACAAACTTTTGAGGGCAGCTGAATTTGAGGAGGGCACTGCATAATCCCTCACGTTTGACAGTGTGTTTTGTGTGGGCAATAAATGCCGGCCTTGTCAGCGATGCCCACATCCCGTGAACAAATAAAAATAAGAAAGCCACCATGGAAAGAAGAGACTACAAGAGCAATGAGCCTGGAGATACAAGGAACCGACAGGACTTGGAATATACTGAATATACTGTGATTATTCATAGACTGCTGATTGCTTGTCTTTTAAATAAGGAGCTGACTGTTGGGGGGTCCTATAGCAGCTTCCCAAAGACCAAGGTTCTTAGTATACAGGTGGAGCAGCACAGAGTGATAAAGGTGGACAGTGAAGGTAAGGAGATAGAAGTGGTGAATAGGATTGGGTACACTGGAGGTCATTTACACAGCAACAGGGATGTGCGAAGTGGGTTTGATGGACTATGGAAGCAGAACCATATTTGTCGGATGTAAAAAGGAGTGTGAATGAGGCGAGTCTCCAGTCAACACTTAGATACTGTTCTTAGAGTTGATGATGAGAAAGGTGCAGTGCCTGAAGTCTCATGCTTTAGATCACATATTGCGGGTAATTATGACTTTGACCGGTAGTGTAAGAAAGAAGGACTTGCATTTATAAAACGCCTTTCACGACCACCGGACATCCCAAAGCGCTTTACAGCCAATGAAGTGCTTTTTGAAGTGTAGGCCGCAAATTTCCCAGCGGAGGCGCGATGGTGGCAGGAGAGCTGGTTTCCGGGTTTCAGTCACGATCCTGGCTGCAGCCACTCTGTCAAAGGGATTTTCCCTTGAGTGGCCTTGTTAAGTCCGCCCTGCGAGCTTCCCGGCCAGTTAACAGGAAGCGGGTCTGATGACGTCATTTGATGATGTGTCATCAGCCGGTTTCCTTAAAGGGACCACGGCTACATTGAGTTTGACAGTTGTTCTGTCAGTGTTTTACAGCATTGAGGTGCTGCAAACACTGACAAGCTCTGCACAAAGGTGGACACTTGCACCCAGGCTCTCCAATGACTCCCTCCATATGCTTAGGGAGCTGGCGTGTTCCCCGTGCAGCGGGTAACCCGGGGGGAGCACGTAAAATGGGAAGGAAGCCTCAAAATAGCTTTAAATTGGCTCTTAAAAAGCCATTTAATGATATAAATTGTATTCCCCGCCGCTAGGTGTCGGGTCAGTTCTCCGCTGACAGACCTGACACTTGGGAGACTCGCATGGAGGCAGGTTTCCTACCCGCTGTCAATCATAATGACTTTAACCTCTGACCCGTCCCCAAACCTGCCCTCTGAGCACAAGCAAATTCGCGGCCGTGGTCACTGCTGTAATGTGGGAAACGCGGCAGCCAATTTGCGCACAGTAAGCTCCCACAAACAGCAATGTGATAATGACCAGATAATCTGTTTTAGTGATGTTGATTGAGATAAATATTGGCCAGGACATCAGGGAGAACTCCCCTGCTCTTCTTCAAAATAGTGCCTTGGGATCTTTTACGTCCACTTGAGAGAGCAGACGGGGCCTCGGTTTAACGTCTCATCTGAAAGACGGCACCTCCGACAGTGCAGCACTCCCTCAGCACTGCACTGGAGCATCAGCCTAGATTGTGGATAAGCCGCCCATTATACTCCTCTCCCGATTGACTTCAATGGAAACAAAAATCGGCAGAGGTGTATAACAGGCAGCTGATCCAATGTTGCTCGTTTTACTCTATTGGCCAAGGTCAAAAATCACCCGCCATTGTTGTCTGCAGGGAGGATGTTAGATATCAGGTGGACATAAAATCCGGTGCTAACGTACTCCGAAAGAGTGGCCCCGCACACAGTAACAGAATGTGTTAGGAACAGATAGTCAAGGCCCTGTTGGAGGAATTCAGCTCATAAAGAAATGACGCTGGAGGAAGTGATGTCACTACTGGACCAGCCAATCGCAGTATGAATACCAAGAACTCCCTAGTATTTCTGCACAAACGTGGGAAACAAGTGTGGTTCTCGGAGTTTCGAATGCTCGTTATGAAGATGTGTGCGGCATGGCTGTAGATCGGTGCACTTTGAAGGTAACGAAGTGGGTCTTGTTGGGCTGTTTCCTTGTTCTTTTTTGTTTCGTTACGCTAAAACGCCAGATTACGCACACACTCAGTTGTAGTAATGCCGGATTGGGACTTTATTGCAACCTCATACTGTCCACAACCTGTATGAGTGCACAAGTCCTTTTATACTACACAAAACCAGTGTGAACAAGCTGCTGAGACATCACACTATCCGATTCCGGTGTGAGCTCACATCCCTTATACCATTCTTTACCCGTGATCGCAATATTCTATGCGTACTATCAATAAATCATGGTACAGGAAACTCTTTTTTATCCGGCACCGAGAGGACCGGCGTGGTGCCGGTTGATCAAAAAGCCCGGATTACAGAGAGGTATACTTACCAAAGTACGAGAGCCCCGTACACGGCCACAGGTGCAGGAGCCCCGGTTACACGGCACTTGTGCAGGAGTCCCGGTTACACAACCACAGATCCAGGAGTCCCTGTTGCACAGCAACTGGTGCAGGAACCCCAGTTACACGGCCACAGATCCAGGAACCCCAGTTACACGGCCACAGATCCAGGAACCCCGGTTACACGGCTACAGATCCAGGAGTCTCTGTTGCACGGCAACTGGTGCAGGAACCCCAGTTACACGGCCACAGATCCAGGAGTCCCTGTTGCACGGCAACTGGTGCAGGAACCCCGGTTACACGGCCACAGATCCAGGAACCCCGGTTACACAGCCACTAATATATAGTAAAACTTACCTGAACCTACTCCTGAATTTTGCCGGTTAAAAGAGATTTCCAGATAGATGCCGGTTAAAAGAGAGTTTCCTGTACCTCAAATGCCAACAGATTAACAACATAAACTAAACAACTGTTTTATTGCTGCAATAAAACTCTCCATCCCCTAAACAGAAGTGATCTGATCCCACAGGCAGGTCAGCCCTCTGATCTGTGGAGATACATTTTCCTTTAAAGTCCCCCCTTACTCAATTTACAACCCAGGCTCAGCAGAAAGCTGTTATAACTTTTAACTCATCGTGTACTGGCCACACAGACTGGCGAGGTGCCCACATAGTGTGAACACTTGTTCTCACAAGTCTGAACTGGAAAATTTGGAGGGGAGATAGTAGGACTATGTCCATATCTGATGGGTTTATAATGACAGTGTCCTGGTGACCTATTATGTTCTTCTCCTCCAATTTCTACCTCCCCTTTCCCACTACATAAAGTCCCTTCCTTTACGGAGGCTCAGTCTGATTAGGGCTGGAATGGGACAGAGGGGCAGAGACCTACTTGCCAGCCCGCTCCCTAATGATCTAATTAAGTAGCACAGCGTGCAGGGCTGGCCTGGTCTCACGCCGCTCAATTTGGAGATGGAGATTTTACTCAAAGCTGGGCTGCTGACGTTTGTTTAGACAGGGCAGACAGTTACATGCTACACCTGCCTACCGTGATGTGCACTGCGCACCACATGACCCTCATTTAAATCTGCCCTCTCTTGACCTTTTAGCGGGATTCTGTCATCACAAAATCCTCAGCTTGTTACAAAGAGAAACAGCAGCAAAACCACAGAACGCAAGTGCCCAATAGCAAGCTTCTCACTTAAAGCTAACCTGCCCCACAGTGGACAATTTTACAATAATATATTTCAGCAGCACTTGTTCATTAGTATCTATGGACTGTACAAATTATCATTTCAGCAATGCATAATCCTTAGTTTAAAGTATTTTTCACTTCGGGACATTATATACACCAAGTTAAAGATGTTAAAATTCCTGCTGAACATTGAGCTATTCAGCATATGTTCTGAAATAATTTCTTCAGGATTGGGACAGATGAGGTAGCAACGCTGAAAATAAAATCAGGATTTTTATTCAGTGTTAATGTGGTATGGCAGTTTGAACGGTTCATTATCATTCAGTTAGATGTACACTCGACGTAACTCGATATATTAAAGCTTGTTGTTTGAAAGCGCTCGGGCCTGAATCATGCGGAGGAGGTTATAGTTGCCGGGTTAACGGTCCTTTGTTGTGACCATAACCATAGGAAATCCGCCAACACTTTGCCCTGTTCATACGGGTCCCAGATGCCCTGCGGTGGGCACTGCACGGTTTAGATCTCTCTTCTCAGGCAGTCCCTCGGGACCGAGGATGACTTGCTTCCACATTAAAAATGAGTTCTCAGGTGACTGATGAGTCCAATGCGGGACCGACAGTCTCTGTCACAGGTGGGGCAGGCGGTGGTTGAAGGGGGCGAGTGGGTGGGGTGCTTGGGTTGACGTACGTTCCTTGCGCTGCCTGCGCTTGGCTTCCGCTTGCTCCCGGCGAAGAGACTCGAGGTGTTCGGCGCCTTCCCGGATGCTTCTCCTCCACTTTGTGCGGTCTTGGGCCATTAGATGATTGGCTGACAGCAGCTTGCCGTGATGAAACGCCACAGGAAGTCTACAGGCAAGGAGGTTTCTGTGGAGCGTAAACACCGGCTGGGCCCAGCGGCCTGTTTCTGTGCTGTAGATTCTATGTAACTTTTTGGAAGATAATCTCTAAAAGTACATTCCATGGCAACACCACTGTTCTACCGAATGCTCGCTGCTCACAGCAAGATCCGGTCCAATAAAAAAGGGGAGGAATCCCCATCGCCGGACTTAGCCGCCATTTTTGCGATCCTCTGCAAAGGCTCCTGGGAACGGCCGTCCATCTGGGCCATGCTCGTCGACCTGGCGCCGAGGTCACCACGCCCAAATCCCGCAGTCTCTTCAATACAACGGTGACTATGCTTCAAAAGCACTTCTTTGGCTGTAAAGCTCTTTGCTGGGTCCTTTGCTGTTTGTCGTGTACATTAACGATTTAGATATGAATGTAGGAGGTATGATCAGTAAGTTCGCAGATGACACGAAAATTGGTGGAGTGGAAAATAGCAAGGAGGGAAGCCTCAAGCTACAGGACGATATAGACGGATTGGTCAGATGGGCAGAACAGTGGCAAATGGAATTTAACCCTGAAATGTATGAGGTGATGCATTTTGGGAGGACTAACAAGGCAAGGGAATACACAATGAATGGTAGGACCCTAGGAAGGACAGAGGATCAGAGGGACCTTGGTGTGCATGTACATAGATCCCTGAAGGCAGGACAGGTAGATAAGGTAGTTAAAAAGGCATATGGGATACTTGCCTTCATTAGCCGAGGCATAAAATATAAGAGCAGGGAGGTTATGATGGAGCTGTACAAAGCGCTAGTTAGGCCACAGCTGGAATACTGTGTGCAGTTCTGGTCGCCACACAATAGGAAGGATGTGATTGCATTGGAGAGGGTGCAGAGGGGATTCACCAGGATGTTACCTGGGCTGGGGCGCTTCAGCTATGAAGAGAGACTGGACAGGCTGGGGTTGTTTTCCTTGGCGCAGAGAAGGCTGAGGGGGGACCTGATTGAGGTGTACAAAATTCTAAGGGGCATAGATAGGGTAGATAGAAAGGAACTTTTCCCCTTAGTAGGGGGGTCAATAACAAGGGGGCATAGATTCAGGGTAAGGGGCAGGAGATTTAGAGGGGATTTGAGGAGGAACTTTTTCACCCAGAGGGTGGTTGGAATGTGGAACTCAATGCCTGAAAGGGTGGTAGAGGCAGGAACCCTCACGACATTCAAGAAGCATTTAAATGAGCACTTGAAACGCCATAGCATACAAGGCTGTGGACCAAGTGCTGGAAAATGGGATTAGAATAGACAGGGCTTGATGGCCGGCGTGGACACGATGGGCCGAAGGGCCTCTTGCTGTGCTGTATGACTCTATGACTCTATGACAACCCATACGTTTCTTTTAACGTCATCCTGATATATTTCAACACCAATCACAAAGTACTTACATCGCCCATTTCTTCCTTCCTATGTTTTTTTTTAAAACGATTTCCACACTAAATTTAATCTGCCATTGTTCCCAGCACCCGTTTATGTATTTTGATCTGTGTTGTAGAATCAGAGAATGATGAGCACAGAAGGAAGCCATTCGGCCCATCGTGCCTGCTCTTTGAAAGAGCTCTCCGATTAGTCCCCCACTCCCCCCTGCTCTTTCCCCATAGCGCTGCAAATTTTATTTCCCTTCTAATATTTATCCAAAGCCCTGCTGAAAGTTATTATTGAAACTTCTCCCACCGCCCTTTCAGGCAGCGCGTTCCAGATCACAACAACTCGCTGCGTAAAAATGTTTTTCCTCATGTCACCTCGGGTTCTTTTGCCAATTTAATTTATATTACAGTTCCCAAATTGCTTCCTGAACAACAACCTCATTAGCAGATGCTTCATTCACCGAGTTAACAATTCTGAGCAGATCCAATAAACTCTCAAAAACGCCCAAAGAGTAGTTAGAATGTGGAACTCGCTGCCACAGGGAGTGGTTAGAGGTGAATAGTATTGATGCATTTAAGGGGAAGCTGGATAAACACATGAGGGAGAAAGGAATAGAAGGATATGTTGACAAGGTTGGATGAAGAGGGGTGGGAGGAGGCTCGTGTGGAGCATAAACACCGGCACGGGCCAGTTGGGTCGAGTGGCCTGTTTCTGTGCTGTAGATTCTATGTCATTTTTGGAAGATAATTTCTACAAGTACATTTCATGCCAACACCACTGTTCTGATCCATCAGCAATTTATCCTCAAGTGCACAGATTTGGCCAATACAGATTGTCTCCAGGTTTAGTGTTAGCTTCTTTGTGGATGTCAGATAATCACATCACAAAGGAATTTGCGTACAGCCAAGTTTCCAGCTCTAACGCACCTCTGAAAGAGTTAACATTCAATGTAGAAAAAAGGACTTGCATTTAACATAAGAAATAGGAGCAGGAGGATGCCATGCGGCCCCTCGAGCCTGCTCCGCCATTCAGTAAGATCATGGCTGATCGTCTCCATCAACTCTAGAACACGGGGTCACACTCTCAGAATAAGGGGTCGGCCATTTAGGACTGAGTTGGAGAGAAATTTCTTCACTCAGAGGGTGGTGAATCTTTGGAATTCTCTACCCCAGAGGACTGTGGAGGCTCAGTCGTTGAGTATATTCAAGACAGAGATCGATAGATTTTTGGATATTAAGGGAATTAAGGGATATGGGGATAGTGCAGGAAGGTAGAGTTGAGGTAGAAGGTCAGCCATGATCCTATTGAATGACGGAGCAGGCTCAAAGGGCCGAATGGCCTGCTCCTGCTCCTATTTCTTATGTTCTTAACTCCACTTTAGTGCACTATCCCCATATCCCTTGATTCCCTTAGAGTGCAAAAATCTATGGTTCTCTGTCTTGAGTATCTCAACGACTGAGCCTCCACAGTTCTCTGGTGCAGAGTATTCCAAAGATTCACAACCCTCAGAGTGAAGAAGAATTGATACAGCAATTCCCAAAGCATCTCAACTACAATCAATCGCTTATAAAGTGCAGTTACTGTTGTGTAGACGACTCTAGCATACGACTTTTGCACAAAAGGTGGCATAAACAGAAACTGAGATGAGTTGGTCTGTTTTTGTTGGTGTTGGTTGAGGACGGAATGTTGGCCAGGACACCTACCTGCTCTGTTTCAAATAGTGCCACGGGATCTTTAGCATCAACCCCTGAATCTCATCTGAAGGATAGTGACGTAATAAAACTCACTACGCACTTGGTTTGAGCGTAAAGCAAGGCTTTAAGCAACTTGTTTCAGAACATGGAGGCCTAGTTGTACTTCACTAGTTCCTTGTCTTTACAAAATGTCCCTGGAAAGCTGGGGCCAATGCCCAAGTATTTATACTCCTTGGACGGCGCCACCAGCTGGCCGTCCAGCGTTATTTCATAGGTAGTTTCTCGATGATGAGATTTATGACAGATAACACTCCCTCAGTACTCGTAGGGATACCAGCCTAGATTACATGCGCAAGTCATGGAGTGAAATTCACAAGCTTCTGAGACGGAGGCAGCAGTGCTAACTGAGCCAGGCTGGCAGTGCCACCATAACTCTGCTCCACCTCAATTTAGCTGCTTCAAGCCCATTCCATACTGTCACGCTGCAAATTACATAGAAATTACAGCACAGAAACAGGCCATTCAGCCCAAATGGTCTGTGCCAGTGAGCTCCCCCAGTCCCCCAGCCCCCAGCCCCCCATTTAGGTATGGTAGCATAGTGGTTATGTTACTGGACTAATGATCCGGAGACGTGAGTTCACAATCCCACACCACGGCAGCTGGGGAATTAAATTCAGTTAATTAAATAAATCCGGAATAAAAAGCTAAAATCAGTAATGGTGACCGTGTAACTATCGGACCGTCGTAAAAACCCACCTGGTTGACTGATGTCCTTTAGGGAAGGAAATCTGCCGTCCTTACCCGGTCTGGCCTATATGTGACTCCAAACCCACAGCAATGTGGTTGACTCTTAACTGCCCTCTGAAATGCCCTAGCGAGCCACTTATTCAAGGCGGCGGCTCACCGCCACCTTCTCGAGGGCAAATCGGGGCGGGCAATAAATGCTGGGCCTTGCCGGCGACGTCCACATCCCTTGATGTGAATAAAATGAATTTTAAAAATTCACCCCCCTCCCCGCAGCCAGCCACACTGTTGGTGCCCTCAGATACAACCTCCTCAATATCTTGGTCAACAGATTATCTGGTCATTATCTGTTTGTGGGACCTTGCTGTGAATAAACGACAACAATGACTGCACTACAGAGATACTTCATTGGCTGTGAAGTGTCTTGTGATGTCCTGAGGTGTTATAGAAATGCAAGCTCTTTCTTTCTTGATACTGTCCGATGCATCCTTCTCAGAATCTCAGTCCCTCTATCAGTTGGTTCCCTTAATTCCATGACAATTATCTCAATCCCCAATGTTTATTAAAAGAATGCACTTGTTTCTGGCATTTAACCTCACACTAAGTATATTTACCTTGTGATCCCCAGCCCTAATGATCTTGCTCAAAATGCAATTTAATAATTGCTAATAAATAATGACTTTGCAAAGTGCATGCAAATAAATAAAAGTTAATCGCATTCCATAAGACCTTGAAGCACCGATTCAGGAGGCTTAAATAAATAATCAATTCACTGGCTGAATGGAATAAAGCATCTTTAATTAAATAAATAATTCACTAACTCCAATAAGTAGGCACATTCCATATCGCTCTAAGTAAATCATTGACTGATTGAGATAAGTCAATTCATTCGTTGCAGTTTAAAATAAATTACTAAAAGGAGGGAAATAGGTTAGCAATAATTAAGGAAATAGAATCCATCTTATCGAGAGCCATGTGGTATGGAGGTTTTTTTTAATTCATTCACGGGATGTGAGCGTCGTTGGCAAGGCTGTCATTTATTGCCCATCCCTAATTGCCCTCGAGAAGGTGGTGGTGAGCCGCCTTCTTGAACCGCTGCAGTCCGTGTGGTGAAGGTGCTCCCACAGTGCTGTTAGGGAGGGAGTTCCAGGATTTTGACCCAGTGACGATGAAGGACCGGCGATATATTTCCAAGTCAGGATGGTGTGTGACTTGGAGGGGAACTTGGAGGTGGTGGTGTTCCCATGCGCCTGCTGCCCTTGTCCTTCTAGGCGGAAGAGGTCACAGGTTTGGGAGGTGCTGCCGAAGAAATAAGACATGCAGGTCGGGAAGGGGATCAGCTTTAATCCATTAGCTGTGGTGGGAAGGGGATCAGCTTTAATCCATTAGCTGTGGTGGTCTATCAAAACTCAAACTGACAACAGGACGGATGCTATAATTAACGTCAGCAACCCTGAGCTAGGGACCAAACAAAAAGACAAACAGTGAGACAAGGCTCCAATTCTTGAGCCTGTGACTGGTCTGTGGACATAAAGTACAGAATCAGACCCAGCTGTGATACGCCATGGTGAAGTAGCTTGCTAACTGTAATTATCCAGGCTAACATTGAATGTACAGCACAGAAACAGGCCATTCGGCCCAACAGGTCCGTGCCGACGTTTATGCTCCACACGGGCCTCCTCCCACCCTTCATGTGTCAGCTATGGCTCAGTGGCAGACGTCGATGACGAAGTCCAACACCGCCTTCAGTGTGCCAGTGCAGCCTTCGGTCACCTGAGGAAGAGAGTGTTTGAAGACCAAGACCTCAAGCCCGGTACTAAGCTCATGGTCTACAGAGCAGCAGTGATACCCGCCCTGCTGTATGCCTCAGAGACATGGACCATGTACAGTAGGCACCTCAAAGCACTGGAGAGGTACCACCAACGCTGCCTCCGCAAGATCCTGCAAATCCATTCGCAGGATAGGCGCACCAACATCAGTGTTCTTGCTCAGGGCAACATCCCCAGCATCGAAGCTTTGACCACGCTCGATCAGCTCCGATGGACAGGTCACATTGTCCGCATGCCCGATACGAGACTCCCAAAACAAGCGATCTACTCGGAGCTCCGGCACGGCAAGAGAGCCCCAGGTGGGCAGAGGAAACGCTTCAAGGACATCCTCAAAACCTCCTTGAAAAAGTGTAACATCCCCACCGACACCTGGGAATCCCTGGCCCAAGACCGCATAAAGTGGTGGAGAAGCATCCGGGAAGGCGCCGAACACCTCGAGTCTCTTCGCCAGGAGCAAGCGGAAGCCAAGCGCAGGCAGTGCAAGGAGCGCACATCAACCCAAGAACCTCACCCACCCGCCTCTTCAACCACCGTCTGCCCCACCTGTGACAGAGTCTGTTGGTCCCGCATTGGACTCATCAGTCACCTGAGAACTCATTTTTAGTGTGGAAGCAAGTCATCCTCGGTTCCGAGGGACTGCCTAAGAAGAAGTGATTATTTACCAATACCGTGACCTATGGGAACAGCAGGCGTTGTATTCAAACACTTAAAAAAAAGAATTTTAAAGCAAGGATGAGCTGCCCCCCCAAAAAATACTCATGAGGGGGAGAAATTCGGGTCATTTGCGCCTCCCATTAGTGCCCCGGACCCTAAATTGGGTATCGCCTCCTGAAGCTGCGCCGGGCGATGACAGCGACAGCTTTAGGGGACACGGACCGGGGGCGAGAATTAAAGGGGAGGTGGCCGGCTGCTGTGAAAAAAAGTGCTGTTTTCGTTGCCGCTCTGGTGGCGCTTTGTTGGCGGGTTCGGTGCTGCGATCGCTCGGCCTCCCCGCTGGTCCAGGTTGGTGGCTTCTTCTGTGGCCGAGTATGCAGCTTGGGCCCTTCCCTTTAATTGAGGGACGAGCCCCTCGTACGCGGCAGCGATACACGGCCCAGTGCGCAGCGCTGCCGAGCCGCGCGCCCCGCTCCCGCCCCAGGAAGGAAGTGCAGTGCTTGCTTTAAGCGCTCCATTTCCGTCCGGGGTGGGGGGGCGGTAACCCGAATTTAGCGAGCGGGGCGGGACTTCCGCGCCTAGCGCAAAATGTCCCGCCTCCCGGATGTTACCAGGACATGCAATTTCTCCCCCTAAACCTTTGAGACTGTGATTAGAATCATAGAATAGTACAGCACAGGAGGAGGCCATTCGGCCCATCGAGTCTGCGCCAGCTCTTTCGAAGAGCAATCCGGTTAGTCTCACCCTCCCGCTCTTTCCCCATATCCCTGCAATTTCTTCTCCTTCAAATATTTGTTCTCACATATTCCAGAGTATGTTGCTGCCACCTGCCGTTTAAGCACTGGCATTGCAAGCTGATTTCATTGAAATGGGAAGGGCAGATTTTCCTCTTATTGAATTGAGCGGAAAGCATCGGCAAATGCAGCACCGAGAGGAAAACAGAGCAGGGAGCATCCCACATCCCTGACGGAGCCCAGACACTTTCCTGTCAATAAATTTAAAAGGGGCATAAAATCGAGTTAGGCAATTCTCCCCGCCCGACTCCCGTCTCTGCACTTCACCCAGGCGGTGCTTCACGCTCGAGCGCAAGAAATCTTTCCTAAAGTGTCAAAGGAATTACGGCACAGGAGGCGGCCGTTCGGCCCATCATGCCTGTGTTTGTACTAGCTGCCGTCTTTCGGATGAGACGTTAAACCGAGGCCCCATCTGCCCTCTCAGGTGGACGTAAAAGATCTCACGCCCACTGTTCTGAAGAAGAGCAGGGGAGTTCTCCCCAGTGTCCTGGGGCCAATATTTATCCCTCAACCAACATCACTAAAACAGATTATCTGGTCACTATCACATTGCTGTTTGTGGGAGCTTGCTGTGTGCAAATTGGTTTCCGTGTTTCCGACATTGCAACAGTGACTACACTTCAAAAAGTACTTCATTGGCTGTAAAGTGCTTTGGGACGTCCTGAGGTCGTGAAAGGCGCTATAGAAATGCAACTTCTTTTTTTCGAGTTGCTTGGAGGACTGGAGATTCTCTAGCTAGATGGAGCTTATTTATTTATTTATTAATTCACAGGATGTCGGCGTCGCTGGCAATTTATTGCCCATCTCGAGTTGCCCTTGAGAAGGTGGTGGTGAGCCGCCTTCTTGAACCGCTGCAGTCCGTGTGGTGAAGGTACTTCCACAGTGCTGTTAGGGAGGGAGTTCCAGGATTTTGACCCAGTGATGATGAAGGAACGGCGATATACTTCCAAGTCAGGATGGTGTGTGTGACTTGGAGGGGAACTTGGAGGTGATGGTATTCCCATGCGCCTGCTGCCCTCGTCCTTCTAGGTGGTGGAGGTCGCGGGTTTGGGAGCTGCTGCTGAAGGTGCTTCAAGGTTAAGCAAACAACGCGGAGGACAAAGAAACAGGCTCTGCCCAATGGGATAGGGAATGGCAAAGCCTGTCAAGCAAGCGAGTTCTCTGACTTTTTCTTTTTGTCCTGGCTTAATCATTATTGACCAACTAGATGAACGTACAACAGAAAGTGAGGGGTGGGGGGGAAGAAAAGATTCGGAGAAAGGAGTGTAAGGGCAGAGCTTCTCTGTTCTTTATTGGCAGGAGACTTTCATTTGTTGTTCTAACAGAAGTTAAGTTAGCAGGAGATTTGCTGGTCTCGGCAAAGTAAAGCTCGGCGATCATTGCGCCGCTGACCCTCGCTACACGCGACCTTTACACTGCTACTCTCCACAAACCATGGGCTTGAGAATTCTTTGTAATGTCGTTTCAAGATATGGGGTATGTGCGGAGAATAAAATGTCTGAAACATTACTGCGGGGTTCTGGGAAACAAGTCCCAGTGGGAATATTTTAGGACAGGCAGGGCGAAAAATGCGAGCACCGTTTAGCTCTCAAAGCACAGCAATTCGGGCCTATTTACGTCAACATTTCCGACTGGCTGGTTTGTCCCGTTTTGAATTCAGTGGACTTGGAGGAGATTTGGCAAGTGCTGATCTGAGCGCCGATTAATGAATAAGTTCTGGTGTAAATCTCACCAGATTGGTTATGTGGTATTATCTTTCTACGGCCACACAGTTAGGTCTGAAAAATTAAGTCTAGGTGAAATTCAAAAGGGGGACGCAGAAAATTAAAAGAATAGGGGATCAACAATCCTTGCAGCCTTTGGAAATTTCAACCTATTTGCCAAGGCTGAAAGGGGAGGGGGTCGGGGGTTGGGGGTCAGGGGGAAGACGGGGGTTCATGGGGTGGGGGGAATGAGGTGACAGACAAAAATGAAATGAAAGGAAACCCAAGTGCTGTGGGTCCGCAGGTGGAGCCCCGACTCCCTGATTGGTGGCTGTGGAGGTGACAGTGTTACAAGGAAGGTGGCCCCTTTCGGCACACCACAGCACCATCCCCATAGGCCAGCGCTGTAGCGTAGAAGGAGGAGCTCGCTGACCTACATTGGCTCCCGGTCTGTCAACGCCTCGATTCTAAAATTCTCACCCTTGTTTGCAAAGCCCCCCACCAGAGGAAATCCTGTTAACATTTTAAAGACCGCGATCAGGCCACCCCTCAATCTCCTATATGCAAGGCAATACACGCCTAGTCTGTACAACCTGTACTCACAATTTAACCCTCTGAACCCTGGTGTCATTCTGGCAAATCTGCCCTGCACCCCCTCCAAAGCCAATATTTCCTTTCCTTACTGAATGCCGTTCTCCAGGTGGACTCTGCAACCATCCAGTCTGGTGGCCCCCCCAGCTTAATGTATTACAAGCCAAATGTATGTTGAATGTTTAAATGTCTTAATCTAAATGTACACTCTCGGGAGCCGCAAACCTACATTTCGTTGTACTGCACTTGTGCACTAACAATGACAATAAAAGTTGATTTGATTTGATTTGATTTGATTTGAGCTTTCTCTGGAATAGGAGCCTCCCACTGCCCAAGTGCGGCAGGTTCTCCTCTGTCTGTAGATGCAGGTATGCGAGTACTGGCCGATTGCAGAGACCCCTCCCCTCCGCCCACACCGGGTGCGGTCTGGTATCTCTCCATTGGTGCCGCCTCGTCCTCCTCCAAAGAGCCGGGGAGGGGGGCGAGGGGGGCATTTGCCACTCCCACCTGGAATGGGCAGTAAGTGGGCGGAGCAGCCCCTCCACCCACCCTGCTACAAGCTGTCGTCGGGGGGCGAGGGCAGGGTGGTAGCAAGTTGGTGAACTGGCGCTCCACTGCAGCTGGCCAGATGTGCGGGGGGGGGGGCGGGGGCGGGCGGAGTTAGCGGCTGGTCAGGCCAAAAGAGGGTGGGGGCCGGCAACGGGTCACATTATCCATGACATCAGAAGACAAGATCAAAAATTATATCAAGGGGGGAAAAATTCAGTTGTTTGCACCTCCCGTTAGCGCCTTAAGAGGGCGCTAATGGGGCGCAAAGCAACTAGCGCCCGGGCGCGGCGATGTTTGCGCCGCTCGCAAAATTGACCAGACATTTTGCGGCAGTGCTAAACACTACTGCCACGATCTCCTGCGCCGGCAGATCGTGACATCAGTCAAGTGCGCAACGCCCCGGTAGCGCCCCGGACCGGATATTGAATGGCGCCCCCTGCCTTACCGCCTGCCGCTAGCAACGACAGGTTGAGGGGAGCGTTTTGCAGTCAGAAAGGGGCTAGGGGAGCGCTATTTAAAGGCGACCGCTTCCTGCCTTTTTTTGCCGGTGACATTTTTGCACCACGCATTCTGAGAGAGAGAGAGAGACTTCTGGAGAGATTCAACGCTGTGTGAAGGAGTTTTGAGTACTGAGCAGCACTTTGCAGGTTCATTTTGATTTGCCCTTCCTTGCTTCGCCAGCGCTCTGAGGTAGCACCTCGCTCCTCGGCCTTTGCGCCTTAAGACAGGTGTGAAGCGCCTGATTTAGCGCTCCAATCACCTCCAGGGGTGATAAAAGCCAAGTTTGCTGTCGGAGGCGATAATTAGCGCCAGGCGCTAAACTTTGCGCACGGCCGATAATGGCGCCCCAAACGGGGCGATACTGAATTTTTCCCCCCAAGACTTTTAAGATAGAAAGGGGAGAAGATAATTGATAAACAAGTTAAACTTAGGGAGGATAAAACCCCATGTCCAGGTGGAATGCATCCGCGCATATTAAAAGATGCTGGGGAAGAAATAGCACAGGCGGTAGTATATATATAAACATTTATTATAAAAGGGAATAGTGCCAGAGGACAGATGGACAGCTAGTGTGATTCCAACATTGAAAAAAGGAGATTGAACAAGTCCAGGGAACTATAGACTAATTAACTTAACATCGGTGGTAAGAAAGATAATGAAACTGAAAACATAATGGCCCAGAAATTCGGGTCTCCGCGGGTGAGTACGCACAGGGTACTCACCCATAGGCCCAATGGAAGTGCCGGTTTCCTGCATGCACTGCGCATGCGCGGGAAACCGGCACTTCCGTTCCTCTGAACGAAGGGGTTCAGAGGTCGAACGCGCGCGCAGGGGAGGCTGCGCGTGCGCATCGAACTTCGGTCTTTTTTACAGGTTTTCCCGGGAACGTAAGCCTGCAGAATTTAGAAATGTAAAAAGCAGACATAAGGCCTGCTTTTTACAAGGTAAGTGGTGAATTAATTAAAATTAAAACATTTTTTCCACAGGTTTATTATTTTTAAATACTTTAAAGCAAGGTAAGTTTATTTTTAACCCCGTTAGAAAATAAAATTATTTTTTTCAAAAATTTAAATTATTGTTTAAAATAGTTATTTCATGTCATTTATAGTTTATTTAAAAAAGTGATTTAAAAATAAATTTATTTGAAGATTTAGTGCTATTTTGGGGCCGTAGTATTTATAAGTCTTGACAGCACTTCCTGTCAGACTTATGAATGGAGCATTCCCTACTCCGATTGGCTCCCTATGCCCCACGTGATCCATGGGGACGCATCGAACTAACTGCGCCCCTGGGATACACAAGCACTGCGCGCCGGCAGCTGGACCAGGCCCCGGATCGGAATTCCACGGGGGCCCACAGCTCAATGGTCGGCGCGCAAGGTAAGTGTAGGGTCGGGGGCTTACACCCGCGGGAAGCCCCCGACCCGAATTTCTGGGCCATTAAAGAATAGTCAACATCCATTTCAAAAGGGAAGGTCATTCTTGGCCAACCTTACTAAATTCTTTGAAGAAGAAAGAGTAGGCAAGGGTAATGTAGTAGATGTAATATACTAAGATTTTCAAAAAGCCTTTGACAAGGTGGTGCATGGTAGACTCATGACTCAGGTCAGAGCATGTGGAGTCAGGGGACAAGTAGCAGAATGGGGAGAGCAAGCTGGCTACAGAACAGAAAACAGAGAGTAGGGGTTAAAGGTAGTCACTCAGACTGGTGGAAGGTGGGAAGTGGCGTGCCACAGGGTTCATTGCTGGGACCACTCTTGTTCACCATTTACATAAACAATTTGGACTCGGGAATCGGAAGTACAACTTCAAAATTTGTGGATGACTCCAAATTGGGGGGTGTAGTTAATACAGAGGAGCACTGCGACAAAATACGGGAAGACATTAATAAACTTGCAGAATGGGCGCGTAATTAGCAAATGAACTTCATTATAGATAAGTGTGAGGTGGTACATTTTGGTAGGAGGAATAAGGGTTACACCTTGAAAAATAAGAGTCTAAATGGGGTAAAGGAGCCGAGGGATCTGGGGGTACAGATGCACAAATCACTAAAAGAATCGACGCAGGTTAATAAGGCCATAAAATGGCAGACAAAGCACTGGGGTTCATTTCTAGTGGGATAGAATTGAAAGGCAGAGAAGTTATGTTAAACTTGTATAGAACCTTGGTTAGACCTCACTTGGAGCACTGTGCAGTTTTGGTCTCCATATACCTTGGTTAGACCACACTTGGAGTACTGTGGACAGTTCTGGTCTCCATATTACAAAAAGAATAGAGAGGCACCGGGAAGGCGCCGAACACCTCGAGTCTCTTCGCCGGGAGCAAGCGGAAGCCAAGCGCAGGCAGCGCAAGGCGCGCACGTCATCCCAAGCACCCCACCCACCCGCCCCTTCAACCACCGTCTGCCCCACCTATGACAGAGACTGTAGGTCCCACATTGGACTCATCAGTCACCTGAGAACTCATTTTTAGTGTGGAAGCAAGTCATCCTCGGTTCCGAGGGACTGCCTAAGAAGAAGAAGAAGAAGAAGAAGATAGATTTCAGGAAAATTACTACAAGAAAAGTTTTGATGTTGAGCACTAGATGGCAGCAAAAGGTTATAATAATGCACAGTGGACTCATGGGTAAAGTAAATCGGGGAGCCAACTTTCTCCCATCCAGGAAGAGACTTACAGACCAGAATAGTCCTTCAACTGAACAGTATAACTCAGGAAACAAATGGTCTGTTTGGCTCAGTTGGTAACACCACAGGACCAATTTTTAATGAGTTTTCCCACCGAGGGGGGGAACCACCCAGTTCCCCGGCTGCAAAGGCCAGGGAAAAGGGTCAGGCAGTAAAGTCGGACAAATGTGTGTTTCCTTTTAAAAAAAGAAATTGGTCCTAAGTGGCCCTCTCCCAGTTATAAACTTCTTTACTGGCCCTGAAAGAAAGAACCTGCATTTAGGTCACGCCTTTCATGACCTCAGGATGTCCCAAAGTGCTTTTACAGCCAATGAAGTACTTTTTATTGAAGTGTAGTCACTGCTGTAATGTAGAAAATGCTGCAACTAATTTGCGCACAGTGAGATCCCACAAACAGCGATGCGATAATGACCAGATCACCCATTTATAGTGATGTTGGTTGAGGGATAAATATTGGCCGCAGGACACCGGGGAGAACTCCCCTTTCCTTTTTCGAAATAGTGGCCGTGGGATCTTTTACGTCCACCTGTGAGGGCAGACGGGGACCTTGGGTTAACGTCTCATCCGAAAGGCGGCACCTCCAACAGTGCAGCGCTCCCTCAGCACTGCGCTGGGAGTGTCAGCCTGGATTATGTGCTCAAGTCCCTGGAGTGGGACCACGAACCCACAACCTGCTGACACAGAGGTGAGAGTGCTTACCCACTGAGCCACCTAATCTATTAATATAACATGATAAAATATATAATGAAAATCCATTTGTGGATCTCCGCGCCTTTTTTGTGTTGCCCAGGGATTTCTGTGGCAGGGAAGGTTGGCCTGCTCTTGCAGTAGATGCAGGTCCAGCAGAGCTATAGAAACGAGGTGGGGAGAAGGGGTTTCCTGCCCTCCTGATCCATTTTCCCACCTGACTGTCACCTGGGCATCCCTGCGCAGGGGTAAAGTAACATTTGGGCATACATGGACCATTGAAGAGCAAAGGGTCAGTTAATGAACGCCTCATAGTGCATTAGTGTGTCAATCACCAAAGAAATAAAATTGACACTGAGGCAATGAAGGAAACATTGGGGTTGGCAGCGAGGCAGATTTTATGGAATGTCTTAAAGGATGAACGTAGGAAAGAACACGAGTAGGCTGTTCTGTCCCTCGAGCCTGTACTGCTATTAACAGGACTAGACAGACTAGATGCAGGAAGGATGTTCCCGATGGCGGGGGAGTCCAGAACCAGGGGTCACAGTCTAAGGATAAGGGGTAGGCCATTTAGGACTGAGATGAGGAGGAATTTCTTCACCCAGAGAGTGGTGAACCTGTGGAATTCTCTACCACAGAAGGCAGTTGAGGCCAATTCATTAAATATATTCAAGAAGGAGTTGGATATATTTCTTAAGGCTAAAGGGATCAAGGGATATGGGGAGAAAGCAGGGACAGGGTACTGAATTTGGATGATCAGCCATGATCTCATTGAATGGCGGAGCAGGCTCGAGGGGCCGAATGGCCTACTCCTGCTCCTATCTTCTATGTTTCTATGTTTCAATTAGATCATGGCTGATCTGTATCTCCACTCCATTGACCCGTCTTGATTAATCTTTAATAACCCTGCCTAATAAAAATCTATCAATCTCAGCTTTGCAATTTTCTATTGACCCCCAACCTCAACAGTTTTTTGGGGGAGAGAGTTCCAGATTTCCACTATCCTTTGTGTGAAGAAGTGCTTCCTGACACCCCTGAATGGCCTGGCTGTAATTTTAACGCTATGCCCCCTTGTTCTGGACTCCCCCCATCACACCTTGATCTTCTATACTCCAGGGACTACAAGCCTAGTTGTGCCACCTGTCCTCCTAATTTAACCCTTTTAGCCCCAGTATCATTCTGGTGAATCTGTGCTGCTCCCCCATCAAGGCCAGTATATCCTTCCTGAGGTGTGGGGCCCAGAACTGAACACAGATAGGGTCTGACCAGAGCTTCATGGAACTTCCACACCTTTGTATTCCAGGTCATCTTGACAGGAAGGCCAACATTCCATTAGTTGTTCCAATTATTTTTTGTCCCTGTCCGCGAGCCTTTAGTGATTTCTGTACTTGTACCCCTAAATCACTCGACTCCTCCACAGCTCCCAGCTTCTCGCCATTTGGAAAACACTCTGATCAATCTTTCTTCGGCCCAAGGTGGATGGCCTCACAATACTGTCCAATGAAATCCATACAGTTTTGCCCACTCACTCAATCTATCAACGTCCCTTTGCACCTTTCTGCTCCCATCGACACTCCTTACTGTGCCAGGTCACTTAGTGCTGTCAGCAAACTTGGATACACGGCACTCTACTCCTTCCTCTATTCATTAGATAAATATAGGCCCAGAAATTCGGGTCGGGGGCTTCCCGCGGGTACAAGCCCCCGACCTGTACTTACCTAGCGCGCCGGCCGTTGAGCTGTGGGCCCGCGTGGGATTCCGATCCTGGACCTGCTCCAGCTGCCGGTGCGCAGTGCTTGCGTATCCCAGGGGCGCAGTTAGTTTGAAGCATCCCCTGGGATCACGTGGGCCATGGAGAGCCAATGGTAGCAGGGAATCTCTATTCATAGATTTGACAGGAAGACCTGTCAAATTTATGAATACAATTCAGCCCCAAAACATAACTAAAACTTCAAATACATTTTTTTTTAAATCACATTTTTTAAATAACTATAAATTATATAAAATAACCATTTTAAACAATAATTTAAATTTTTCAAAAAATTAATTACACTTTCTTACGGGGCTAAAAATAATCTTACCTTCCTTTAAAGTATTTAAAAATAATAAACCTGTGAAAAAAATGTTTTAATTTTACTTAATTCACCACTTACCTTGTTAAAAGCAGGCCTTGTGACTGCTTTTAAAAAGCATAGCTCCTGGAGACTCACCCTCCCGGAGAAACCTGCAAAAAAAACAGAAGTTCCAGGCGTACGCGTTCGACCTGTGAACCCCTTCCTTTAAGGGAACGGAAGTTCTGGTTTCGCGCACATGCGCAGTGCATGCACGGAACCGGCACGTTTGTTGGGCCATAGAAACATAGAAACATAGAAGATAGGAGCAGGAGTAGGCCATTCAGCCCCTCGAGCCTGCGCCGCCATTCAATGAGATCATGGCTGATCATCCAAATTCAGTACCCTGTCCCTGCTTTCTCCCCATATCCCTTGACTCCTTTAGCCTTAAGAAATATATCCAACTCCTTCTTGAATATATTTAATGAATTGGCCTCCACTGCCTTCTGTGGTAGAGAATTCCACAGGTTCACCACTCTCTGGGTGAAGAAATTCCTCCTCATCTCTGTCCTAAATGGCTTACCCCTTATCCTTAGACTGTGACCCCTGGTTCTGGACTCCCCCGCCATCGGGAACATCCTTCCTACATCCAGTCTGTCCAGTCCTGTCAGAATTTTATAAGTTTCAATGAGATCCCCTCTCATTCTTCTAAACTCCAGCGAGTATAAGCCCAATCGACCCAATCTCTCCTCATACATCATTCCTGCCATCCCAGGTATCAGCCTGGTGAATCTTCGCTGCACTCCCTCCATGGCAAGAACATCCTTCCTCAGGTAAGGCGGCCAAAACTGCACACAATACTCAAGATGTGGTCTCACCAAGGCCCTGTACAACTGCAGCAAGACATCCTTTTTCTTGTACCCAAACCCTCTCGCTACAAAGGCCAACATACCATTTGCCTTCTTAACCGCCTGCTGCACCTGCATGCTTACCTTCAGCGACTGGTGCACAAGGACACCCAGGTCTCGTCGCACTTCCTCTTCTCCCAATCTATTGCTGTTTAGATAATAATCTGCCTTCCTGTTTTTGCCACCAAAGTGGATAACCTCGCATTTATCCACATTATACTGCATCTGCCATGCTTCTGCCCAATCACCCAAACTGTCCAAATCATACTGGAGTTTCTCGGCATCCGCCTCACAGCACACACGCCCACCCAGCTTTGTGTCGTCTGCAAACTTGGAGATATTATATCTAGTTCCCTCGTCTAGATCATTTATATATATTGTGAATAGCTGGGGTCCTAGGACCGATCCCTGCAGTACCCCACTAGTCACTGCCTGCCACTCGGAAAAAGAGCCGTTTATTCCAACTGTTTGCTTCATGTCTGCCAACCAGTTCTTTATCCAAGTCAGTACCTTGCCCCCAATCACAGCGCGTACTCACCCGTGGGGACCCGAATTTCTGGCCCATACTGAGGCCCCCACGCCCCATCCAAATCCCTGGGGGACACCACTAGTCATATCCTGCCAGCTGGATTACATACCCATTTTTCAGAGGTTGGTCCTCTTGGGACTATAAACAGTCATTGGAGGAGCCACTGGTTATAGAGTCTCTACCCAAATCATTTTTCAATGTTACGGTCTGAGCACCAAGTTGATGTCAACAACTTGTGGAAGAATATCCGTTAGAGAGATTTAATATAGATTCAACTCTCTCAGAATATTGAAAAATTAGCACCCGGTGTAGAATAAGAGCTGGCTTAATGGGTTAAAGGAGTAATTCCTCAATCCCAGCCACAATACTGTAGGTCGATAAGAACATAAGAAATAGGAGCAGGAGTTGGCTGATCTGATCTTGGCCTCAACTCCACTTTCCCGCCCGCTCCCCATAACCCTTGACTCCCCTGTTGCTCAAAAATTTGTATCTCAGCCTTGAATATATTCACTGACCCGGCCTCCCCAGCTCTCTGGGGTAGAGAATTCCAAAGATTCACGACCCTCTGAGAGAAGAAACTCCTCCTCATCTCCGTTTTAAAATGTGCTCCCTTATTCTGAAACTATGCCCCCTAGTTCTAGATTCCCCCACAAGGGGAAACATCCTCCCTGCATCTACCCTGTTAAGCCCCCTCAGAATCTTATATGTTTCAATAAGATCACCTCACATTCTTCTAAACTCCAATGAGTATAGGCCCAACCTGCTCAACCTTTCCTCATAAGACAACCCTTCCATCCCAGGAATCAACCTCGTGAACCTTCTCTGAGCTGCAACTAATGCAAGTATACCCCTCCTTAAATAAGGAGACCAAAGCTGTATGCAATACTCCAGGTGTGGTCTCACCAGCGCCCTGTACAGTTGTAGCAAGATTTCTCTACTTTTATACTCCATCCCCCTTTGCAATAAAGGCCAACATTCCATTTGCCTTCCTAATTACTTGCTGCACCTGCATGTTAACATTTTGTGTTTCATGTACGAGGACACCCAGATCCCTCTGTACCGCAGCATTCTGTAGTCTCTCCCCATTTAAATAATATTTTTCTTTTCTATTCTTCCGACCAAAGTGCATAACTTCACATTTTCCCACATTATATTCCATCAGCCAAATTCTTACCCACTCACTTAACCTCTCCAACCTATGCTCCCAGTGAGTGTAGCTCCACGCTGGGAGCACAAGATTACAGGGTTAACCCTTTAATGTCATCCTTCTATTGTGAAATGAAATATTCTCTAAAACAGCCATTAGATATTATTAGTGACAGTTTGGCTCAGTGAGAAGTCTCTGCTCTCTGAGGTATACCGGTATGGGTTCAAGCCCCACTCCAAGGCTTGATCTAACTTGTGCTCTGTATTGGCCTTATCAGATCCCAGAAATAGCGCACATTATCTGCTCCAGGAAGGGATTTGAAAACAAGGATGAGAACTTTAAAATGGAGGTGTTGCTTAACTGGGAGCCAATGTAGGTCAGCGGGCACAGGGGAGATGGGTGAACGGGACTTGATGTGGGTTAGGACACGGGCGGCAGAATTTTGGATGACCTCAAGTTTATGGAGGATAGAACATGGGAGGCCAGCCAGGAGTGCGTTGGAATAGTCAAGTCCAGAGGTAACAACGGCAGGGATGAGGGTTTCAGTAACAGAGGCAGAGACGGGCGATGTTACGGAGATGGAAGTAGGCGGTCATAGTGGTGGAGAGGATATGGGGTCAGAAGGTCAGCTCAGGGTCAAACAGGACACGAAGATTGCGATGGGTGTGGTTGAGCGTCAGACAGAGGGTGCAGGGGAGTTTTACCAGAATGGTTCCGGGGGTGGGGGATCTTCGCTACAAGGACAGGTTGGAGAAGCTGGATTTGTTTTCATTAGAGCAAAGGAGGTTGAGGGGTGATTTGATAGAGGTGTACAACATTATGATGGATTTGAATAGGCTCAACGGGGAAAGGCTGTTCCCACTAGTTGATGGTACAAGGACTAGGGGACACAGTTTTAAAGTTTTGGGCAAGAGATACAGGGGGAATGTGAGGAAAAACTTTTTTACGCAGAGAGTGGTGAGGACCTGGAACTCACTGCTGGCGGAAGTGGTGGAAGCGGAGACACTCAGTGTTTTCAAGGGGAGACTGGATAGGCACTTGAGGGAAATAAACTTGCAGGGCTACGGGGATAGAGCGGGGGAATGGGACTGACTGGATTGCTCTACAGAGAGCCGGCACGGACTCGATGGGCCGAATGGCCTCCTTCTGTGCCGTTATGACTCTATGACAGTGGCTAGGGAGAGTGATGGAGTTGGTGGCTAGGGAACAACATTGCTCACTACAGAGAGTCTTTGAATTGGGCAATCACACTTATTACTTGTTGGCATGGAGGGGCAGGTTCGCGAGCCCGTGTCCGTACTCTTCCGATATGTGCTGCCCGCAGATTAGATCCCTGCAGGCTGGCCCCTGGAAAGTCAACATAATTGCCACCACAATTATAGATTAGAAGTCCCTTGAAGACATTTCTGTTACCTGTCAAGTAAAGTGATTTGAATCTTCCTTGTATTTTCCTGTCACAGAAAGATGACACTGTGATCACTGTAATCATTCTTAAATTGCTGCCTTGCCGCAGTTGCTAGGCAATAGACTGACGAGCCGATTATCGTGGCAGTTCTCACTGCCACCAGAGCTGCTGGATTATGTTCACACTGAGTCGTGCATTGTGATTGTGTTCGGAACAGGAGGAGGCCATTCAGCCCCTCGAGCCTGTCCCGCCATTCAATGTGATCAAGGCAGATCTGTATCTTAACTCCATCTACCCGCCTTGGTTCCGAAACCATTAATACTCTTCCCCAACAAAAATCTCTTGTTGGGCGTTGAGCAGACACAGTATTCGTAGTTACTGAAAACCTGGTTATTATGGTCTGCTGCCACTATCGGGGTTTGGCTTGTTGATATTAGCACTACGTTTGATGTATGCAGTAGCCAACGTTACTCAGTACAATAGTCCAGTGAAGATCAGGTGCGCAAATTGGCTGCAGCATTTCCTACATTACAACAGTGACTACACTTCAAAAAGTACTTCATTGGCTGTGAAGCGCTTTGGGATGTCCTGAGGTCATGAAAGGTGCTATAGAAATGCAAGTCTTTCTTTCAGGACCCAGTAAAGAAGTTTATAACAAGGAGAGGGCCACTTAGGACCAATTTCTTTTTATAAAAAGCAACACACATTTGCTGGACTTTACTGAAGGATCAATTGGGAACGTTGCTTTAACTGAACAGGCTTGTGCAGAAATGGAGAAGAAGCTTGTTAAAAGTTTGTACAGGATCCTTGCTGATCGCAAGTTCTAGTCCATGACCAAATGTAATATATCTAAGTTTGCTGATGATACAAAGCTGGGTGGGAATGTAAGTTGTGAGGAGGATGCAAGGAGGCTTCAAGGGGATATAGACAGGTTAAGTGAGTGGGCAAGAACATGGCAAATGGAATATACAATAATGTGGAGAAATGTGAAGTTATCCACTTTGGTAGGAAAAATAGAAAAACAGAGTATTTTTTAAATGGTGAGAGATTGGGAAATGTTGGTGTTCAGAGGGACCTGGGTGTCCTTGTACACAAATCACTGAAAGTCATGCAGGTACAGCGAGCAATTAGGAAAGCAAATGGTATGTTGGCCTTTATTACAAGAGGATTTGAGTACAAGAGTAAAGACGTCTTACTATAATTATATAGGGCCCTGGTGAGACCACACCTGGAGTATTGTGCACAGTTTTGGTCTCCTTACCTAAGGAAGGATATACTTGCCATAGAGGGAGTGCAACGAAGGTTCACCAGACTGATTCCTGGGATGGGGGGATTGTCCTATGAGGAGAGATTGAGTAGACTAGGCCTATATTCCCTAGATTTTAGACTCTAGGGGAATCGAGGGATATGGGGATAGTGCGGGAGGTGGACTTGAGGTAGAAGATCTGCCATGATCTTATTAAATGGTGGAGCAGGCTCGAGGGGCCGTGTGGCTTACTCCTGCTCCTAATTCTTATGCTGTTAAGTTCTTAAGCAAAATGAAGGCTTGTGATGATGAGAAAGGGAACAGAAAAATATAAACAGTAGCAAAACTAAAAATCTATGATTAGTAACCTCTTAATCCAATTGTGATTGAGACATCATCCATCCAGAATTAGATTGCTTTACTGATTAGCCATTAGCAGAAAAGCGAGAACTGATTATTGCATGACAAACAATCCCAATGAATGCAAAAAGAGAAAGGATTTCTTGTCCAAGTTAGTTACCCCTCTGCTTCTACTAACAGTGTTGTTTTGCAATGTGACTGAAGGGCTTTCAATCATCTTTGGGATCAGACACTTTTCTATTTAAAAAAAGGTTTCTAAACAGGGTACAGACCCGTGCCCCTATCTTTTTTCTACTTGCCATTGCCATTTACACTTCATCTAAAGTCATCTTTTGTTTCTTAACTTGTCCCATTACCATCTCCTTTTGCCTCGCACCATCATCCCTTTTGTCTCTTAATCTCTCCGGCCTTCCATCCTATCACAGACCTTCCCTTTTGTTCTTTCCTCTCCTCCCCCCTTTCCCTGCCCCCACACCTGCTTAAAAACCTGTTCCATCTCCAACTTTTTCCAGTTCTGACGAAGGGTCATCAACCTGAAACGTTGCGCTGGATTTTCTGAATGGGAAGCTTTTGGAGGCGGGACTGTTGCTTGCTGGATTTCAGTCCCGCCTCCATCAGCTTCTGGCCAATCAGAGGGTATTTCCCCTGATTGACCTTGTTAAGCCCGCCCGGTGGGCTCAGCAGGCCAATTAGGGGGAAGTCAGTGACAGAGCACATCAAAGTATGACGTGTCATCTGTCAAGAACTTTTGAAAGAAGAAATGTCATCTCTGTGAAGCTGTCAAACACTGATATTCTGTGTAGTTTGATGAGTCCTTGTGCTCAGGACTCATCAAACCTTTCTACTTTGCAGAAATCAGCTGGCTGTTGTATCGGAGGATGCAACAGCCAGTCTGTGATCACTACAATGGAGATGTCGGGGACTCTGGCTCCACAGCGGCTGAAGGCTGTAGGTAGAAACAAAGGTAAGTTCACATTTTCTAACACTTTACACTCACCTCACACACTTACCACTCCATACTTGCACCCATCACTCACCTCTACATCGCACTTTCAGACCCCTCCGACCCCCGCAGACCTCCTACTCACCTCCTACACCCTGGCGGGGTTCCCCCAGGTCGGGAAGCCCACACTTCAGCACGAAAAATGGGGATGATCCTATTTTCTGCCTGTTAACTACCTGTTAACAGGCAGTTAATAGGCTTTAATCTCTTCCCGCCTCCAAGGAGATGGGACCTGGGGCCGGATGGCTTCCCGCCTCCTGGCAAGAGGGCACAGAGACGGGTTGGAGGCGGGTTTGCCACCTGCCCCCAAATTCTGCAACTTTCCCGGCAGTCCCGCCTCTATACCCGCCTCCTCGGGGCTGAGAAAATCCAGCCCTAAAACTCTGTTATTCTCTCTCCACAGATGCTGCTTGACAAGCTGAGTATTTCCAACATTTTCTGCTTTTGTTACAGGCCTGGACACAGCCTCAGAGGAGATGATGGCTAGTGGAATTCTGATGAAAGTCTGGGTTTGTAAATGTCCTTGATAATATGCCAAGGGATCAGGTTTTAACACGGATCTGCTCTCTCCACATATGCTGACTGACCTACTGAGCACTTGCTGAATTTTCTCTTTTGGTTCCAGGCTTTATAGAGAACCGCAGGGCCATTATTTAATATAAAGATTACATTGGGGCAGTCTTGGACTTTCTAAATAAGCGCTGTGTACAGTTCTGGGCACCACACATTAGAAAGGATACACTGGCCTTGGAAGGAGTGCAGCGCAGATTCACCAGACTGTTACAAGGGCTTCGAGGGTTAGATTACGAGAGATTACATAAAATAGGCTTGTATTCCTGGAATATAGAAGATTAAGAGGTGGTTAGATTGAGGTTTTTAGGATTTTGAAAGGAATCGATAGGGAGAAACTTTTCCCGCTGGTGGGGTGGGGGGAGGTTGCGGGGGGCGTTGCTGGGGGGTGACAACGGGACATAACCTCAAAATCTGCCAATTTGTGCACAGCAAGCTCCCACAAACAGCAATGTGATAATGACCAGTGACATGAATCAACTGAGCGGCCTGCGGGTGGTGCTGTCCAGGGAGAGTATAAATACTCAGGCACGGGCCCAGCTTGCGCAGGACATTCTTAACAGGAACTAGTGAAGGACACAACTAGACCTCCATGTTGTAAAACAGTTGATTAAAGCTTTGTTTATTGCTTAGACCAAGTGCCTAGTAGTTTTCTTACATCAACCAGGTAATCTGTTTTAGTGATGTTAGTTGAGGGATAAATATTGGCCCCAGGACACAGGAGAGAACTCCCCCGCTCTTCTTCAAAATAGTGATTTGGGATCTTTTACATTCAACTGAGAGGGCAGACGTCTCATCCGAAAGATGGCACCTCCAACAGTGCAGCACTCCCTCAGTTTAAACGGCAGCTTCTCCAACCCAACCCCAAGTCCCTAAACATATCCAGTGGTCTCCTTACCTCCTGACCTGCAGCAGTGCTCCATGACGCTCCAAGGGGACGGACTTCCCAACACCTCTCGAACGTCCCAGTTTGCAGGGGTGTCCCATTTTCAAATACCTTATTAACATCTCATACTCATTAAAAGGTGGCAGCACAGTACACAAAAATAGGAGGAGACCATTCAGCTCCTCGAACCTGTCCTGCCCTTCAGTGGCAAGTGTCTCACCTCTTGACTCCTCAAATCCTTTCCAACATTTACAAGGCACAAGTCAGGAGTGCGGTGGAATACTCTTCACTTGCCTGGATGAGTGCAGCTCCAACAACACTCAAGAAGCTCAACATCATCCAGGACAAAGCAGCCCCGCTTGATAGGCACCCCACCCACCAGCTTAAACATTCACTCCCTCCACCAGCAGCGCACCATGGCGGCAGTGTGTACCATCTACAAGATGCACTGCAGTAATTTGCCAAGGCTTCTTCAACAGCACTTCCCAAATCCACGACCTCTACCGCCTAGAAGGACAAGGGCAGCAGGAGCAGGAACACCAGCACCTCCAAGTTCCCCTCCAAGTCACACACCATCCTGACTTGGAAATATATCGCCGATCCTTCATCGTCGTTGGGTCAAAATCCTGGAAATCCCTCCCAACAGTACTGTGGGAGTACCTTCACCACACGGACTGCGGCGGTTCAAGAAGGTGGCTCACCACCACCTTCTCAAGGGCAATTAGGGATGGGCAATAAATGCCGGCCTTGCCAGCGACGCCCACATCCCAGGAACGAATAAAAAATAGAGTTGCATCCTGATTTTACTCCTGAACGGCCTAGCTTTAATCTTAAGATGACGTCCCCTAGTTCTGGATTCCCCCACCAGAGGAAATAGTTTCTCTCTGTATCTAACCCATGGAATTCTTTTATCATTTTAAAGACCTCGATAAGCTTCCATACAATTACACCCTCGTATGAGATAAGGTCAAGGGCTGGATTGTTAATCCCGTTTTTTGTTAAACCCTTGTTTCTAATAGAAACTATGACTAAAAATATTAAAAGTTATTTGAAAAGGTTTGTGTAATAAGCACCTTCTGCAGCTACCTGTCCAACAACCGATGGGGTGGCATGGGATTCTGAGACCATTCCTGGATCTCGGACTGGGGGACATGGCCTAAAAATTAGAGCCAGGCCTTTCAGGAGTGAAGTTAGGAAACACTTCTACACACAAAGGGTGGGAGAAGTTTGGAACTCTCTTCCGCAAACGGCAACTGATGCTAGATCAATTGTTAATTTTAAATCTGAGGTTGATAGATTTCTGTTAAGCAAAGGTATTAAAGGATATGGGGCAAAGGCAGGTCTATGGAGTTAAGATACAGATCAGTCATGATCTCATTGAATGGCAGAACAAACTCAAGGGGCTAAAATGGCCTCCTCCTGTTCCTGTGTTTCCTAGAATCATAGAACAGTACAGCACAGAAGGGGGCCATTCGGCCCATCGAGTCCACACCGAGTTCCTATCACCCAAGATAGACACATCTCCCAACTCACATACCATTAGTCCTACCAGATTACTCCAACATCTTGAGGTGGTTGCCTGCCCATTGGTCACTTTTCTCTCTCTCCTCTACCTACTCTCTCTTTGTCTCAGGATCTTATCGGCCCTTCTCCACCACTCTGCTTATTGGTTTCTTGGCTGTTTGCTCCCACTGCTTTCTCTTTCTTTATCCTTCATCAAGTTGTCAGCCGTGACTCTCCCCTCTGGTTGTGGGTTCAAGTGATTGCTTTGGAGAGGGTGCAGAGGAGATTCACCAGGATGTTACCTGGACTGGAGCACTTCAGCTAGGAAGAGAGACTGGACAGGCTGGGGTTGTTTTCCTTAGAGCAGAGAAGGCTGAGGGGGGACCTGATTGAGGTGTACAAAATTAGGAGGGGCATAGATAGGATAGATAGAAAGGAACTTTTCCCCTTAGTAGAGGGGTCAATAACCAGGGGGCATAGATTCAAGGTAAGGGGCAGGAGGTTTAGAGGGGATTTGAGGAAGAACTTTTTCACCCACAGGGTGGTTGGAATCTGGAACTCACTGCCTGAAAGGGTGGTAGAGGCAGGAACCCTCACAACATTCAAGAAGCATTTGGATGAGCACTTGAAATGCCATAGCATACAAGGCTACGGATCAAGTGCTGGAAAATGGGGTTAGATTAGACAGGGTTTGATGGCTGGCGTGGACGCGATGGGCCGAAGGGCCTCTTTCTGTGCTGTATAACTCTATGACTCTATGACACTCCAGAAACTGGAGGACAAAACTCCAGGCTGACACTCCAGTGCAGTGCTGAGGGAGCGCTGCACTGTCGGAGGTCACATCGTTCAGATGAGACATTAAACCGAGGCCCCGCCTGTTCTCATGGCACCATTTCGAAAAAGAACAGGGGGAGTTATCCCCAGTGTCCTGGCCAATATTTATCCCTCAATCAACATAACTGAAACAGGTAGTCATTATCACATTGCTGTTTATGGGAGCTTGCTGTGCACAAATTGGCTGCCGCGTTTCCTACATTGCTGATTACACTTTGAAAGCACCTCATTGGCTGTAAAGCACTTTGGGATGTCCTGAGGTTGTGAGAGGCGCTATATAAATGCAAATCTTTCTTTCTTGTTTTATTAGTTCCCTGTATTGGCACCTTTCCTGACCCACGCCCATTCTGCAAGTTTATTAATGTCTCCCTGTACTTTCATGCAGTAGATGTAATATATTCGGATTTCCAAAAAGCCTTTGACAAGGTGGTGCATGGTAGATTCATGACTCAGGTCAGAGCATGTGGAGTCAGGGGACAAGTAGCAGAATGGGGAGAGCAAGCTGGCTACAGAACAGAAAACAGAGAGTAGGGGTTAAAGGTAGTTACTCAGACTGGTGGAAGGTGGGAAGTGGTGTTCCACAGGGATCATTGGTGGGACCACTCTTGTTCACCATTTACATAAACGATTTGGACTCGGGAGTCGGAAGTACAACTTCAAAATTTGCGGATGACACCAAATTGTGGGGTGTAGTTAATACAGAGGAGGACTGCGACAAAATACAGGAAGACATTAATAAACTTGCAGAATGGGTGTGTTATTGGCAAATGAACTTCAATATCGATCAGTGTGAGGTGATACATTTTGCTAGGAAGAATAAGGAGGCCTCATACTCCTTGGAAAATAAGTGTCTAAATGGGGTATAGGAACAGAGAAATCTGGGGGTACAGATACACAAATCACTAAAAGTAGCGAAGCAGGTTAATAAGGCCATAAGAAAAAAACACTGGTGTTCATTTCCAGAGGGATAGACTTGGAAAGCAGAGAAGTGATGTTAAACTTGTATAGAACCTTGGTTAGACCACACTTGGAGCACTGTGAACGGTTCTGGTCTCCAGATTATAAAAAGGATATAGAGGCACTGGAGAGGGTGCAAAAAAGATTTACTAGAATGATACTGGAATTGACAGGTTATACCTATCAGGAAAGACTGAACAAGCTGGGGTTCTTTTCTCTAGAAAGGAGAAGACTGAGGTGACCTGAGAGTTTGATAGGGTAGACGTAGATAAGATGTTTTCACTTGCGGGCAACACCAGAGCTAGGGGCCAGAAATATAAAATAGTCACTGATAAATCCAATAGGGAATTCAGAAGAGAGTGGTGAGAATGTGGAACTCGCTACCACAGGGAGTGGTTGAGGCGAATAGTATAGATACATTTAAGGGGAAGCTGGATAAACACATGAGGGAGAAAGGAATAGAAGGTTATGGTGATGGGGGGAGATGGAGTAGGGTGGGAGGAAGCTCGTGTGGAGCATAAACACCGGCACGGACCTGTAGGACCGAATGGCCTGTTTCTGTACTGCTGAAGACTCAAAGTAACTCGATGTAAAGAATAAAACCTGCAGTGGTTCAAAGAAGGTGACCCACCACCACCATCTCAGGGCAACTGGGGATGGGCGACAAATGCCAGCCTTGCCAGCGATGCCCACATCCCCAGAATTAATTAAAACATTTTTCACTTGCGATTTTCTAAATTTACTTGTGGTCCAATTTGCGCACAGCAAGCTCCCACAAACAGCAAAAAGATAGTGATCAGTTAATCTGTTTTTGATAGTGTTTTGAGGGATAAGTATTGGCCAGGCCACCAGGGAGAACTCCCCTGCTCTTCTTTGAAATAGTGGCCATGGGATTTTTTATGTCCACCTGAGAGGGCAGACGGGGCCTCGGTTTAAACGTCTCATCCGAAAGATGGAGCGTTTTACGGGCGTAAAACATACCAATTTCTACCTCAAAGAGTTTGCAAATGGCCAAATGAACTGGGATGTCCGTGAGGAACTGGGAGAGATGGAAAGTCATGGGTCAGGCCTGAGATTAAAACAGGTTTGAAAATGGAGACGTATCTAAGTCTGAAGTTACCGACGTCGCCTCCAGTTTCCACTTTCTCCCTCTCTCCATCACAACCTTTTTTGTCTAAAACTATTTCATGAAGAGCAGGACTATGACCTTTGACCTGTCCTCTCTGTTGCTTCCTAGGTTCCTAGGCTTTGTGGAGACCATCCCACAAGGTCGTTTTCCTCCCTGTGTGGAAATCAAGACTCATTGGGGGTGAAATTGGTCTTCGACCATAGCCTGAAACGTGTGATAGCGAATCGGCAGCCTGTTTTACACCCTGCCCGATTTTCTATTCCAGCTCCTGGAACCCTTTCCCAGGATTCAAAGTCTTTACCCCGCCCGGCTGCCCTCGCCACCCCCCCCCTCCCCCACAAAGTTTGGTGAACTACTTCCTAATTTCAACAACAACAACAACAACTTGTATTTATATAGCGCCTTCAACGTAGAAAAATGTCCCAAGGTGCTTCACAGGAGCAATTATCACACAAAATTTGACACCGAGTCACATAAGGAGATGTTAGGGCAGGTGACCAAAAGCTCAGTCAGAGAGGTCAGTTTTAAGTTGCATCTTAAAGGAGCAGAGGCGGAGAGGTTGAGGGAGGGAATTCCAGAGCTTAGGGTCCAGGCAGCTGAAGGCAGGGCCGCCAATTTCACACATCTTTCCTCTGTTTTTCAATCTTGCTGTTGTCCCACCAGCCTGATCTTCACCAAGCTGGGTCTCCAATCAACAAAACATTGCTCCAGAAAATGAGACTGTCCTTGGAATCTTTCCCAGAAGTAAGGCCGGCGAGTTCACCCTACTGCCCAATTCCTTAACTTTCAGTAAAACAGGGGACAGACGTTAACGAATAAACTAAAAAGCATTAAAACCCGTGTTATTGGTAAATCTACCGAGAAGGACTCATTCCCCAAGTCTGCAGACCACCACAGCCCATGGATTATTGGATTGACTTGCCTGCCATTGAATCGCTATCGCCGGTTGTTTTTCTAAAAATATTACAACACATCACATCCAGCTCTGAGAGTGTCGGCCTAGATTTTATGCTCAAGCCCCTGGGGCAAGGCTGGAAATCCACAATCTTCTGACTTAGAGGCGAGTGTGCTACCTACTGAGCTATGGCCGACAACTAGAGCAGTAACATAACTTCTACACTACTGTAGCCAATACATTTTCCTTTTATTTAAAAAAAACATTGTGGGGCAAAATATTCGGTATCGCCCATTTTGGGGGCGCTATCATCGGCCAGGCGCAAAGTTTAGCGCCCGGCGCTAATTATCGCCTCCGACTGCAAAATTCACCTCTATCGCCCCCCTGGAGGTGATTTGAGCGCTAAATCAGGCGCTACACACCTCTCTTACGGCGCTAATGTCGGGGAGCGAGGCGCTACCTCACAACGCTACCGAAGCTCAGGCGATGTCCGTTGCCATGGAAGCCAGACAGACTGGCGCCGGCCAGTTCTTAAAGGGGAGGGGCCATCTTGCTGGCCAGCCACACCCTGCTCATTGCAGCCTTGAATCTCGGCCTGGAGAGACCTCGAAAGCAATTGTGTTGGAAGCTCTAATGGAGAGGCCCAGGGAAAGAGCTCGGCGCTTAGGAACCACAAAAGTGGTGCTGAGGGCCAAAACTCCTTTGGACAGCGTTAACTCTCTCCAGACGTCTCTCTCCCTCTCAACCTGTGTGTACCAAAAATTTTGCCGACAAGAAAAGGCAGGAAGCGCCCGCCTTTAAATAGCGCTCCCCCAGCCCCTTCCTGACTTGAAAACGTTCCCCTCTACCTGTCATTCCTAGCGGCAGGCGCTAAGGCAGGGGGACGCAACTCAATATCTGGCCCGGGACACTACCGGGGCGTTGCACGCTCGACTGACGTCATGATCTGCGGGCGCAGGAGATCATGGTGGTGGTGTTTAGCACCACCGCAAAATGTCTAGTTAATTTCGCGAGCAGCGCTAAAATCGCCGCGCTCGGGCGCTAAGTTCCTAGCGCTCCATTAGCGCCCCCCAGAGGCGCTAACGGGAGGTGCTAACCAACCGAATTTTTCTCCGAAGCATATTTTAATGTGTTTGACCAATTATTACACACGTGACTAGAAAAAAATCCTCTTTTGCTCCCCAAACACAGAATCATCAAGTTTATGATATTTCATTCAGCGCACCGAACAAAATGTGATTCCATATCTGTGATCTTTGAAAAGGTCTCCAGACTGGGAAGGTCAGTGCAATATTTTAAAATTTACACCTTCCTTCAGTGTAGCGGCAGCAGTGTGAATGTTATGAAGCTGTAGCTCACTCCTGCCTGCTACTCGTTACTCCAGTGCGGGTGAACGAGCTCGGAGGGCACATACCTTATTGATTTGACCTGCGATGGATGCAATAACAGACACAATTGAAAGGGCGGCCTGCAGAGAAATTCACTATAAATCACCAGGCGCTCTTCAAAGACAGCGCGCGCACTTCCGATTTTGCACGCTTGCTTTCCAACTCTACTCTTCTCTCAAGTGTGGAATGAATATTTATACATTGCTCAGGGATACACCGTGAAGTGGAGAGGGGGTGTTATATAAAGAGTCTGCTGTAATGGGATGGAAAGCTACCTGAAAGACCTGTTACTATAAACAGTTCAGCTTGTGTTTACTCACAGTTATAGCTTGCTTCACTTGGGCACTGAGGAGAGAATAGTCTCGGACGAAGGGCCATCGACCTGAAACGTTAACTCTGTTTCTCTCTCTACAGATACTGCCTGACCTTCTGAGTATTTCCAGCATTTTTGTGTTTTTATTTCAGATATGCAGCATCCGCAGTATTTCGCTTTTGTGTTTATAGAAACATAGAAGCTAGGAGCAGGAGTAGGCCATTCGGCCCCTCGAGCCTGTTCCGCTATTTAATGAGATCATGGCTGATCATCCAAACTCAGTACCCTGTCCCTGCTTTCTCCCCATACCCCTTGATCCCTTTAGCCTTAAGAAATATATCTAACTCCTTCTTGAATATATTTAATGAATTGGCCTCAACTGCCTTGTGTGGTAGAGAATTCCACAAATTCACACTCTCTGGGTGAAGAAATTCCTCCTCATCTCAGTCCTAAATGGCTTACCCCTTATCTTTAGACTGTGACCCCTGGTTCTGGACTCCCCGCCATCGGGAACATCCTTCCTGAATCTAGTCCTGTCTAGTCCTGTTAGAATTTTATAAGTTTCGATGAGATCCTCTCTCATTCTTCTAAACTCCAGCGAGTATAAGCCCAATCGACCCAATCTCTCCTCATACATCATTCCTGCCATCCCAGGTATCAGTCTGGTGAATCTTCGCTGCACTCTCGCCATGGCAAGAACATCCTTCCTCAGATAAGGCGACCAAAACTGCACACATTACTCAAGGTGTGGTCTGAATAGTCTCTTTCTGTCTTTCTCACTCTCTCAGGCTCTCTGCCTCGCTCGGCCCCCCTCTTTTTAATCCCTTCTCCAGGATCATCACTTAATGAATCTTCGCGACCATGTGCTAAAGCCAGGGTGTCCAATCCTTCGTCCTCATGGGTTATACATGTGGATATCATGAGCACCTCCGGAGCCAGGCGCTGACCGGGATTCTCCTTTTTGTGCACCGTCTGAAATCGGGTCGGTCGAGCAGCGATGGAAGAGGGAGGATGGGACGCGGAGGACGGGGAGGGGAGGGGAGGTCAGGGCTGGGAGGCCCACTGCCAGACACCTGGCCCTTAAACCGCCATAGGAAATTGCCAGCCCCTCCTCCAGCAGGGAATCCGGTCTCCCTCCCTTTGACTGTTCCACCGTATTGAAATGACGGCGGGGGACGGCACTCGGGGAAATCGGCTGATTTCTCTGGCTTCCCGCCGCATTAGTCATAGAATGATACAGGACAGGAGGAGGCCATTCAGCCCATCGTGCCTGTGCCGGCTCTTTGAAAGAGCTCTCCAATTAGTCCCACTCCCCCCTGCTCTTTCCCCACAGCCCTGCAAATCTTTTCCTTTTCAAGTATTTATCCAATTCTCTTTTGAAAGTTACTATTGAATCTGCTTCCACCGCCCTGTCAGGCAGCGCGTTCCAGATCACAACAACTCGCTGCGTAAAAAAAATTCTCTACACCTTCCCCCGGTTCTTTTGCCAATTACCTTCAATCTGTGTCCTCTGGTTACCGACCCTCCTGCCAGTGGAAACAGTTTCTCCCTATCGACGCTATCAAAACCCCTCATATTTTTTAACATTAGATCTCTCCTTAACCTTCTCTGCTCTAAGGAGAACAATCCCAGCTCCTCCAGTCTTTCCACATAACTGAAGTCCCTCATCCCTGGTGCCATTCTGGTCAATCTCCTCTGCTCCCTCTCCAAGGCCTTGACATCCTTCCTAAAGTGCGGTGCCCAGAATTGGCCACAATACTGAGGCCTAACCAGTGATTTATAGAGGTTTAGCATAAATTCCTTGCTGTTGTATTCTATGCCTCTTAATAAAACCAAGGATTCCGTCTGCTTTTATCACGATGCGCTGACCCCAGGTAAGAACCCCCAGGGGCTGTGGTGGTGGGAAGGTTGGCTGAAGGTCGGGGGGTGGCGGTGGTGAAGAGGGCCCGACAGTGTCCACCTCTCCCTCACTTCCACTCTCCCGACACCAGGCTCATTCAGAGCCCTTTCGCGCCTACTCCCGAGAGTTTCTCCTCCAAGCTCCGCTCCTCTCCTCTCCGGGTGCCTCAGCGCGGCTGGATTCCTCTCACTGGCCTCCCTCTGTAGCGCCGAGTCCTCCAGCCTTTCACATGTAACACCCTCCGACCCAGGGGAACAGGTCGGGCTCACAGTGGCAAGTGGGTGAAATTCTCACCCCCACCCGTAGTGGTTGCCAACTCTGGTTGGCTGCATTCGGGGAGGGGTCATCACGTGACCCTCCTGCCTCCAAATGCCCCGCCCCCCACACTCGTGCCATTGGTCGCCCAACACGCCCATCCTCGCGACACCCTGCCTTCACGGCCAATCGGAAAGCGAATAAGACTCTTCGTTACCCAATTGTATGATTCTTAACTGTCGATCAAACAGCCATTTTTTCTCCCCATGCCCAATACTTTCATAACTAGTTAACAAAAGTGTTCAAAGAATTTAAAACAATTTTTTTTAATCGCCCCTATCCTTTTTCTGCCGGATGGTGCTTGCTGTGGTGTTCTGGAGATTAATCGTTCACTCCTGGAGACTCCAGGGCAATTCTGGAGGGTTGGCGACCATGGCCACCCACCTCCAGTGGCGAGATAGCTCCCCGGCGAAGATCTAGGACAAAGCTTGAATCCCCGTTCCCATTAAGTTGCTTATATCTGAAGTTTTTTTTTATTCGTTCAGCATTTATTGCCCGTCCCTAATTGCCCTCGAGAAGGTGGTGGTGAGCCGCCTTCTTGAACCGCTGCAGTCCGTGTGGTGAAGGTACTCCCACAGTGCTGTTAGGGAGGGAGTTCCAGGATTTTGACCCAGCGACGATGAAGCATCGGCGATATACTTCTAAGTCAGGATGGTGTGTGACTTGGAGGGGAACTTGGAGGTGGTGGTGTTCCCATGTGCCTGCTGCCCTTGTCCTTCAAGGTGGAAGAGGTCACGGGTTTGGGAGGTGCTGCCGAAGAAGCCTTGGCTAGTTGCTGCAGTGCATCTTGTAGCTGGTACACACTGCAGACACGGTACGCTGGTGGTGGAGGGAGTGAATGTTTAAGGTGGTGGATGGGGTGCCAATCAAGCGGGCTGCTTTGTCCTGGACGGTGTCGAGCTTCTTGAGTGTTGTTGGAGCTGCACTCATCCAGGCAAGTGGAGAGTATTCCATCACACTCCTGACTTGTGTCTTGTAGCTGGTGGAAAGGCTTTGGGGAGTCAGAAGGTGAGACACTCTACAGATACTAACAGGCCATTCTAATTAATATTCACCTAGTGGAGGTTACAAGCAGCCATTTATAAACCTCCAGGAACATTAACCTCAAAGAGGATGGAAGAGAGAACAATTGTAAGTATAACATTCTAACAGGTCTAGACAGACTAATTGCAGGAAGGATGTTCCTGATGGTCGGGGAGTCCAGAACCAGGGTCACAGTCTAAGGATAAGGGGTAAGCCATTTAAGACAGAGATGAGGAGGAATTTCTTCACCCAGAGAGTGGTGAACCTGTGGAATTCTCTACCACAGAAGGCAGTTGAGGCCAATTCATTAAATATATTCAAGAAGGAGTTAGATATATTTCTTAAGGCTAAAGGGATCAAGGGATATGGGGAGAAAGCAGGGACAGGGTACTGAATTTGGATGATCAGCCATGATCTCATTAAATGGCGGAACAGGCTCGAGGGGCCAAATGGCCTACTCCTGCTCCTATCTTCTATGTTTCTATGTAACAAAGGCCCGAATTGCCAGGGCTCCGAGGGTCGGACTGGGGGCAATATACAGCCCAAGGGCCACAGGTTGGACAGCACTAGGCCAAGAGAACCAAATTCATGTCTCCCAGACACACAAAAGGTGACTCTGTGATCACTGAAATTCTTCTCAAATTACTGCCGTGCCGCAGTTGCTAGGCAATAGACTGACGAGCCGATTATCGTGACAGCTCTCATTGATACCAGAGCTGTTGGATTATGTTCACACTGAGTCGTGCATTGTGATTGTGTTCGGAACAGGAGGAGGCCTTTTGAGCCCGGGTATCATTATGGTGAATCTGCGCTGCACCCACTCCAAGGCCGATAAGTTGAAGATAAACCTTCCCTGCCGGTTTGCTCAGCGGCCTCTTTAAGGACCTCTCATGAGGCCGGGGCTGCAAAAAACTATTGGGACTTTGCGCAGCACAAGCTCCGACTGGTGCAAACAAATCTCCCAGAAATAGGCGCAGGACACTCGTGCCTGATATTGAAACGAGTAACGCGCTCGTTACAAGCGTGAGCCAAGGCCGCCTAAAAGAAATAAAGGCCACGACCAATTCTGCGGCGGCCCCGAACGTCCGCGGGAATCGGGCACGGGCCGCCGCGCCACTAATTGCTTCACCGTCGCACCCACTTTACGCCCGTAAAACTATCACAACGATGTCGAATTTTACCCGCTAAGAAAGACTTGCATTTCTACAGCACCTTTCATGACCTCAGGACGTCCCAAAGCGCTTTACAGCCAATGAAGTACTTTCTTGAAGTGTAGTCACTGTTGTAATGTAGGAAACGCGGCAGCCAATTTGCGCACAGCAAGCTCCCACACACAGCAATGTGATAATGACCAGATAATTTGCTTTTTGTTGATGTTAGTTGAGGGATAAATATTGGCCCCAGGACACCGGGTAGAACTCCGACTGTCTGTGTGGAGTTTGCACATTCTCCCCGTGTTTGCGTGGGTTTCCTCCGGGTGCTCCGGTTTCCTCCCACAGTCCAAAGATGTGCGGGTTAGGTTGATTGGCTATGATAAATTGACCCTTAGTGTTAGTGGGATTAAATACATTGGGGTTACGGGGATAGGGTGGGATATGTGTTGGTGTAGGGGTTACGGGGATCGGGTGGGATATGTGTCGGTGCAGGCTCGATGGGCCGAAATGGCCTCTATCTGCACTGTGGGGTTTCTGTGATTCTGTGACACTCTTCTTTGAAATAGTGGCCATTGGGATCTTTTATGAGAGGGTAGACGGAGCCTTGGTTAAACATCTCATCCCAAAGAAGATTAAAATACCCTTGGGTGAACTGTAGTAAAACCAACTACACGGCAATTAAAGCTTTACAATGCATTTGCTCAACGCAAGTCCCACTGGCCTGAGAGCAGTGATGTATGACTGTTTCCCTTTCACTTCGGTGAAACATGGGTCCGCTGGGATCAATGGAGGAAACCCTCAGCTAAGGATTACTCTGTAATGACGGAAGTCTATCAAACTGAAAGCTGTAAAATATATAAAAGGCACAAGACCTTGACATTGACCCCGACTCCCACCTAAAGCCTTTCCAGAGACTTCGAACTGCGGTTCCAAGCAAAGCTCGTCAGGGACGCTGTTTAAAAATAAGGACACCTAAAAATCAGGGTGTAACCACGAGAGTTAAAGCAAAATGAAAGCAGTTCAGGTCTCAGCAAACTGGGTCTAACTCACTCCGATCTGACTAGTACTAAAAAAAAAATACCATCCACAGTAATATCAGCACTTATCAGTAATAATGGCAGCTGTCTCTCACTCTGCCAGCGCATTTCACACTTCATCTAGAGCCATCTTTTGTCTCTTTACCTGTCCTATTACCATCTCGTCTCATCTTGAATATCTCTTAATGTCTCTTCACCTCTCAGATCTTCCCCTTTGTTCTTTCATCCCCTCCCCCATTTCCCAGCCCCCAAACTGGCCTTTTAATCTGTTTCATTTTCTGCTTTTTTTTCTCAGTTCTGACGAAGGGTTTCGACCTGAAACTTTGACGCTGTTTCTCTCTCCACGGATGTTACCCGGCCTGCTGAGGTTTTCTAGCATTTTATGTTGTTAATATCAGCACAATCCGGGCGGAATCGGCCGAACCAGCGCAAAGGATCGGGGAATTTTTAAACCTGGGCGAGTTACACTCAAATCCGTGCTTTTTCATTCTGCACGGAGGCGTTTCCTGTACGGGCTGCTCCTGCACACTCTCCACTTTGCCATCTTCGTCTGCCGTCCGGACACGCCTTGGCCTGCCACCTTGCCGTCCGGCAGAGGCGGAGGTCCCCAATGGAGGGCTCTCTGCGCGGGAGTCCTCCCTTGTTCTATTGGGGACTTGGCCTGGAGGGTGTTGCACGGAGCAGTCCCGTGCAACATGGTTTTAAATAGGTTCACGGACTCCCAGGCCGCCTGCCTTTTCTGCGGCCTGGAGGAGTCAATATTTCATGTTTACACGGAGTGTGAGAGGTTGCAGCCCCTCTTTCACTATTTGAAGGGGCTGCTCCTCGATTTTTGGCTACACTTCAGTCCCATGCTCCTGATCTTTAGTCACCCGGTGCGGAGGGGAGCGGGCAAATCGGGGGACCTCCTCATAGGACTGCTCCTGGTCCTGGCCAGACAGCAGGGAAACTCCTCTGGGAACATGGGAACACCATCATCTCCAAGTTCCCCTTCAAAAAGTACTTCATTGACTGTGAAGCGCTTTGGGACATCCTGAGGGCATGAAATGCGCTATATAAATGCAGATTTTTATTTTCCTTTTAACGAAGACATACTGCAGTCAAGCCCTAAAGTAGAACGTATATCCCTTATCATAGAATCTTCTTATAAGAGCACAGTTCATAAACCAGAACAATTTGGGACTAGAATTTGTAAAATGCAAACGTAACAGATGTTCTTTGAAATGAGCTTCATTTTATCTGCAATTGGTGCAAACCTTAATTTGCTTCTTATGTGTAGGAATTGTTGATAGTTCTCTTACGTGCAAGGTTGTTCTACCCATCTAGCCTGTGATTTAAGATGCAATAAAAATCATAAATAGTCGGAACGCTACAGCGTGGTTAGAATGTGGAACTCGCTACCACAGGGAGTGGTTGAGGTGAATAGCATCGATGCATTTAAGGGGAAGCTAGATAAGCACATGAGGGAGAAAGGAATAGAAGGTTATCGTGATAGGGTAAGAAGAGGGGTGGGAGGAGGCTCGTGTGGAGCATAAGCACCGGCACGGACCAGTTGGGCCGAATGGCCTGTTTCTGTGCTGTACATTCGATGTAATTCTACGTCGTATCACCTAGAAGGACAAGGGCAGCAGGCGCATGGGAACACCACCACCTCCAAGTTCCCCTCCAAGTCACTCACCATCCTGACTGGGAAATATATCGGCCGTTCCTTCATCGTCGCTGGGTCAAAATCCTGGAACTCCCTCCCTAACAGCACTGTGGGAGCACCTTCACCACACGGACTGCAGCGGTTCAAGAAGGTGGCTCACCACCACCTTCTAAAGGGCAACTAGGGATGGGCAGTAAATGCTGGCCTTGCCAGCAACGCCCACATTGTGATAAAAGAGGCCACACACAAATCTTAGATAAATTATAAAGGTGTGATTTTCACCCAGCCCCCTCCCCCCCGGCTGAAATCGGGCAGAAAATTATCGACCACGGGATTCACTCGCTGGCCTCCCGCTCGTTTCCCGCCGGCGGCCATTTTAACCTGCTCTTCTGAGCAGGCGAGAAGGACACCTACAACTGGCGGGGTCCTTCTTTATAATGCAGATTGGGCCTCAGTGACATCATCTGGGCCCAGCTGCTATTTTAACCATGAGCCGGAGTGGGGGAGCTTTTCCCGTCTGGCCAACCCAACAGGAAGAGGAGCTGGGGCCACAATAGGTTAGTCCTCTTAACTTTATTTTTTGCTACTTTCCTTGTGGGACAGGGGGAAGCAGGATTGCTCCTGTGGGCTCCACTATGAAAGTTACCGGGCTTCCCCCCTCAACCCTCCCAATTATGAAGCCCTCCCGAAACCTCTCCCCGGGACCCGTTCCTTTGGGCCCCCAGCGATGGCTGCCTACCGCCCAACATCGCGTTCCCGCTTCCAGTCCGTTCGGGGCGAGAAACTGGCCAGGGAAGATGTGGCTGAGGCCCGGGTGTTAAAATCTCCCTGTACCAATCTACCAACATCTTCCCAGTGTCCAGTGACTTCTTCCCCCATAATCACCAACGCCTCACAAATCTCATCCCTGGTCTCTCTCAGCACCCTTGGGATAAATGCCACCCATCTCTGGGCATTTTTTTGTTTCAGACCCTTTTAGCCTATCTTAGGACTTCCATCTAATTAAACATCAAAGTCCTTGGTGACATGAATCAGTCATTCATGAAAGAAAGACTTATGAAATAATACTGAGTGGCCTACGGGTGGCGCTGTCCAGGGAGACTATAAATACTCGGGCACGGGCCCAGCTTGCGCAGGACATTCTTAATAGGAACTAGTAAAGGACACAACTAGACCTCCATGTTGTAAAACAGTTGATTAAAGCTTTGTTTAACGCTTAGACCAAGTGCCCAGTAGTTTTCTTACGTCACTTGGTTTTGCTTGGGATGTTGTGCATTCCTTCCCATGTAAATTCCTGGAGAAAGTAACTATTTACTATTTTATGTTTGTCCACAGTTTTGAATCTATTTGCATCTTTTTCTAGTTTTCACTTCTCCCCTGACAACAACTCGCATTTACACAGCGTCTTTAACGTAGCGTTAGCGAACAAAAATTTGACACCGAGCCACAAAAAGAGATATTAGGACAGGTAAAGAAAAAAAGACTTGCATTTCTATAGCGCATTTCACGACCTCAAGACGTCCCAAAAGCTTGGTCAAAGAGGTGGGTTTTAAGGAACATCTTAAAGGAGGAGAGAGAGAGTTAGAGAGGCGGAGCGGTTTAGGGAGGGAATTCCAGAGCTCAGAGCCCAGGCAGCTGAAGGCATGGCCACTATCTTACCGTTGTATTGCTGAAAGAATTTTATACTACAGTGATTAGCCTCGACAATGATCTTGTTTCTCTGGTGCAGTCTACAATGCGTGACCTGATTCAATAACATTACTATCTTTTGTGTGTTATATACCACTAGCATATGGACTATAAAGCTGTCTTTTATTGCACCCAATGAATATTCTTCAACTATTGTAAATGATTTTACTATATATTTATTATCCAGTTTATTAGTGTGTTTTTGATGTTGCTTCAGGTTTTGGCAGATGCTCATTAGCCACAGTTTTAGCATCGTAAAATACCACTTTGAGTTGGGTTTACGACAGAGGAGCCCTGTTTGTGGATTGAACTGCTACGGGTCGTTTATACCACAGCTCTAATACCTCAGTAAAGCAGCTGGTGCCTCGCAACTACACTAGAATTGCGGTATTAGTGTCCGCTGTGGCTCAGTGGGTCGCACTCTCGCCTCTGAGTCGGTAGGTTGTGGGTTCAAGTCCCACTCCCGGGACTTGAGCACATAAAGCTAGGCTGACACTCCCAGTGCAGTACTGAGGGAGTGCCGCACTGTCGGAGGTGCTGTATTTCGGATGAGACGTTAAACCGAGGCTCCGCCTGCTCTCTCAGGTGGACGTAAAAGATCCCACGGCACTATTTCAAAGATCGCCCTGGTAAATATTTATCCCTCAACCAACATCATTAAAAAAACAGATTATCTGGTCATTTTCACATTGCTGTTTGTGGGAGCTTGCCATGTTTCCTACATTACAACAGTGGCTACACTTCAAAAATGACTTCATTGGCTGTAAAGTGCTTTGGGACGTCCTGAGGTCATGAAAGGCGCTATATAAATGCAAGTTCTTTCTTTATAAGATTCTATAACTTCAGCAGTTTGTGTCAGTAGGGAAAAGTATAAAGTACTGCTTCAAATTACTGGTCCACTGAAAATACAGAAGTGTGTTCATTAGAATGTGAGATCTGGTCAATAACTCCAGTCATGAGGATTACAGTGTCCCACTTGCCATTTTTTAATGTGCGAGTGGCCCAGTCAGCCTGGCTTGTGAAAGTATTTTATCATATCACAATGTTGCTCAGGATATAGTCAATATCTACATAAAGAAAAGCCTAATGTTTAGTGGGCATCTAGATGAAGAAAAAATAATTAGAAGCGGCCAACACAGAAGCTAGAAAAGAAGATCGTGCTCGAGAAACCTGATCGAGTTCTTTGAGGGCGTGAGTGTGGCATATACGGACTTTCAGAAAACCTTTGACAAAGTACCACACAGGCGATGAAGATGAAGGGGGTCGGAATTGGGGGTAGGGTTGTAAACTGGGTTAAAAGTTGTTGGAAGGGTGGAAACAGAGAGGAGGAATTAAGGGCAGTTACTGAGAGTGGATGAAGTGGGTAGCGGTGTCCCACAGGGTTCTGTTCACTCTGCACATCGACAGTTTGGATATAGGGCTAGAGGCAGTAGTGAACAAATTTACAGACAATACCAAAATAGGGAGAAAGTGGATAAGTATGAGAACTAAAAGGAAGCTGGAAGGAGATTTTGATAAAATGTTGGAATGAGCAAAAAGTTAGCTGATGAAATTCAATGTCAATAATTGTGAGGTGATGTACATTGGTAAAAAATAAGTAATTCTTTGAATGGTGGAATAGCCTGGTGATACAGAGAGCAGAGTGAATTAGGAGTTTAGATTCACAAGACATTACAAGCAGCGCCTCAAGTAAATCAGGCATACTGGGTCTTATGGCAAGTGGTACAGAATATAAAAGATGAGATGTAATGGTGAATCTACACAAAAACCTTAGTGAGACCACAGTTGAGTACTGTTTGCAGTGTTGGGCTCTGCACTATCAGAAGGATATTGAGGCTTTAGAGAAGCTACAGTGAATATTCACTAGGATGCTGCCTGGTAAGAGGGAGAAACAAATATGAAGAAAGACTTGAAAATTGGGACTGTTTTCATTCAAACAGTGGATCTTACAGAGTACAGGCAGCACGGTGGCATAGTGGTTAGCACTGTTGCCTCACAGCGCCAGGGACCCGGGTTCAAATCCAGCCTCGGGTGACTGTGTGTGTGGAGTTTGCACATTCTCCCATTCTCCCCATGTTTGCGTGGGTTTCCTCCGGGTGCTCCGGTTTCCTCCCACAGTCCAAAGATGTGCGGGTTAGGTTGATTGGCCATGATAAAAATTGGCCCTTAGTGTTAGGGGGGATTAAATACGTGGGGTTACGGGGATAGGACTTGGGTGGGATGGCTGTCGGTGTAGGGACCGGGTGCTAGGGTTTGGATGATTAGCCATGATCTCGTTGAATGGCGGAGCAGGCTCGAATGGCCTACTCCTGCTCCTATCTTCTATGTTTCTATGATCTGATAGAGGAGTTTAAAAGGGATGAGATGGAATAGGTAGAAACAGACTGTTTCCAATGATTGAGGGGCCGAGAATAAGGGGACAGTGATACAAGATTAAATGTAAGAGATTTAGGACACAGAGCAGGAGAAACTTCTTTTATACACATAAGGTTGCAAGGCTGTGGCATGCACTGCCGGAGTTAATGGCTGAAACAGAAACCAGGTCAACTGTTAAGAATAGGTTAGATAGGTGGTTCAAGGAAAGAGGGATAAAGTTGTATGGGAAAAGATCAGGCACATGGAATAGGACTATTGCTCATGCAGTGGGACTGGCTGAAGTGCTCCCGCAGAGAGACGGCATGGGCTCAATGGGCCGAATGGCTTCCTTCTGTGCTGTAACCATTCTATGATTCTGCGTTGGGCCGAATGGTCCTGGCCCATTTCCTTGTATATATAGATTGTATACAAGTTTTCACATTTCCATCACAATTCAAATTGTCAAAATGTATTGGAAAGAAAAAATATTCCTGTTGTTTTTTCCTGATCCAGGGCTAGAAATTTATGTGCCTGCAACCTACAAACATACCTCACCAAACAGCAATTAAACTCTGACTGACCTCAGACTGTGTTTACTTGAGAACAGTTAGATTTGGGGCTTGAAAGGGATCATCCAGTTTAAATACAGCTCCATCTTCAATAGCAGAATAACACCTTGTGAGTTAAACAGTTCAGTTTTTCTGTTGTTATAACCCTTCCTTCTGTCTCTATATAACAATGCACGATTCACCTTGTCACAGGAGACTTGTACTGAAAAAAATGCACAATATTCTCTCCATTTATTAATGTACTTTACAGGCAGATATTGATGAAGTGCTGCTTCTGTGGCATACTTTGATAGGGCAGCTGAACATTACCCAAGAGGACCTTACCTCGAGGTTGCAGAGGAGACAACTGTGTCAACACAAGGTCCAGCTGGCCAATCAATGAGAACTAAAGGTTCAAGTTGGTTGGCAATGAGTACTCTGATTGGGCAGTTTTTTGCACCTTGGGTCAGGTGCTGTTCAGATCCATAAGGGAGCATGTGACAGTGTCTTGTGACAGCTGTAGTTGTTTGACCTGTGGGTGGAAAGCTTAAAAGGGCCTTACCCATACTTCAAGACACATTCAACAAAGCTGTTGGGTAGTGTTGAGATGAGCACGGAAAAAGCCTACAACTGTTGTACATTCAGTCACTAAGAAACTCAGTTAATCCGAGGGGGATTATAGCTACACTGGAAGAATCCGTTAATGTTCATAGAATCAGGCAGCGCAGGAGGAGGCCATTCGGCCCATCGAATCTGTGCCGGCTCTTTGAAGAAGCTGTCCAATTAGTTCCACTCCCTGCTCTTTTCCCGTAGCCCTGCAATTTTTTTCCCTTCAAGTGTTTATCCAATTCCCTTTTGAAAGTTACTATTGAATCTGCTTCCACCACCCTTTCAGGCAGCGCATTCCAGATCACAACAACTCGCTGCGTTAAAAATTATTCTCATCTCCCCTGTGGTTCTTTTGCCAATTACCTTAAACCTGTGTCCTCTGGTTACCGACCCTCCTGCCACTGGAAACAGTTTCTCCTTATTTGTTTCTCCTTTATTTATTCTATCAAAACCCCCTCACAATTTTGAACACCTCTATTACAATCTCCCCTTAACCTTCCCTGCTCTAAGGAGAACAACACCAGCTTCTCCACACAACTGAATTGAGAAGGATGTTCCTGATGGCGGGGGAGTCCAGAACCAGGGGTCACAGTCTAAGGATAAGGGGTAAGCCATTTAAGACTGAGATGAGGAGGAATCTCTTCACCCAGAGAGTGGTGAACCTGTGGAATTCTCTACCACAGAAGGCAGTAGAGGCCAATTCATTAAATACATTCAAGAAGGAGTTAGATATATTTCTTAAGGCTAAAGGGATCGAGGGATATGGGAAGAAAGCAGGGACAGGGTACTGAGTTTGGATGATCAGCCATGATCTCATTGAATGGTGGAGCAGGCTCAAGGGGCCGAATGGCCTACTCCTGTTCCTATCTTCTATGTTTCTATGTCCAATTAGATCCACTCCCCTGCTCTTTCCCCACAGCCCTGCAAATTTTTTTCCCTTCAAGTATTTATCCAATTCCCTTTTGAAAGTTACTATTGAATCTGCTTCCACCGCCCTTTCAGGCAGCGTGTTCCAGATCACAACAACTCGCTGCGTAAAACAAAATTCTCCTCATCTCCCCTCTGGTTCTTTTGCCAATCACCTTAAACCTGTGTCCTCTGGTTACCGACCCCCCTGCCATTCGAAACAGTTTCTCCTTATTTGTTTCTCCTTTATTTATTCTATCAAAACCCCCTCACAATTTTGAACACCTCTATTACAATCTCCCCTTAACCTTCGTACGATAGCAAAATACTGCGGATGCTGGAAATCCAAATTAACAACAAAAAATGCTGGAAAAACTCAGCAGGCCAGGCAACATCCGTGGAGAGGGAAATAAAGTCAACGTTTCAGGTCGAAACCCTTTGTCAAGTCTTGACGAAGGGTTTCCACCTGAAACGTTAACTCTGTTTCTCTCTCCACGGATGTTGCCTGGCCTGCTGAGTTTTTCCAGCATTTTCTGTTGTTAATTCCCCTTAACCTTCCCTGCTCTAAAGAGAACAACCTCAACTTCTCCACACAACTGAACTGACTTCAATGGAAATAAAAATGGGGGAGACAGATGTAAACTGGGCTGCCGGCTGGCTTTACAGGATCTCACAAGGTCACGATCTACCCCAGCGGTTCCCATTCACCGCATTACAGAGTGCACAAGACGGGCCAATCACTCACACACACAGTCACTGGACTCCCCACTGAATGACTTTGCCGTCAGTTTGACAGATGGCACAGCCCTTGTCTGCGGACACTGTGAACTGGCTCCCGTTGCTCAACCCAAGGCGATTGTAGATAGGGAAGGAAACCAGCTAGCGCCGACAGCTGCTGCTAAAAGCAGGAGTTCTCTCCCCCTCTGTTCTGTACCCAGTTTAATGTTTGCAGAAAAACCACAAGGGCGTGCTGTATAACTGCAGGACAAGCATCGATCAGTCAAAACTCCTTCGATCGTTATTCCCGGGTAGCACAGCTGTAATTTGGCCCTGACTTTAACAGCCCGACTGTGCACTAAAAATCCACGTGCTGGGCAGCATACTCTTGATAATTAAAAGTCCTTATTTTGCCCTGTAGAAAATGAATTATTCAATCGTGTTGAATTAAGCAAATATCGCAGAAGTGTGCAAATTTCAAAAAATGGAATTATCAGATCATTTGAATTTAGCAACTTTGAATAAAAAGGCGCAGAGCGTAAGGAAACACAAGGTGCGATGTTCCCTACTTAGGGATCAGCTATTAATGAGCCTCTGCATCGAATGCATCCTTGAATAAATTGCAAGTGTGGAGTGCAGCAGTCAACTCCCCCTCCTCTGCTCACTTGTAAAATTTTCAAATCCCTCCATGCCACACCCCCCGCCCCCCCAATCTCCCATCTCTGTAACCTCCTCCAGCCCTACAACCCTCTGAGATCTCTGCGCTCCTCCAATTCTGGCCTCTCGCCCGTCACCGATTTTAATCGCTTCCACCATTGGCGGCCGTGCCTTGAGCTGCCTGGGCCCCAAGCTCTGGAATTCCCTCCCTAAACCTCTCCGCCTCGCTCTCCTCCTTAAAGACGCTCCTTAAAACCCAACCTCTGTGACCACCTGTCCCAATATCTCCTTATGTGACTCGGTGCCAAAGTTTGTTTGATAACGCTCCTGTGAAGCGGCCTTGGGATGGTTCACTACATTAAAGGCGCTATATAGATACAAGCTGTTGTTGTTGTGAGCCTATTCTGGTGCATGTTGGAGAGCAGAATTGGGCTGAAGGTGAGTGAAGTATGATCCTTATAAGGTAGTGAGTGGCATGATGATGTCATTGTATCGCACCTGCTGCTGTGAGGAACGTAATCCTTTCTATTTAGGATCCAAACATTGCTGACTTACAACAGCATCAAATGGGTGCCTAATTTTGAAGGACCAACCCTTTTACATCATATCTTCCCAACAGCCATCTTGGATGAGAATGTAGTGTTGCCAACCTTCCAGGATTGCCCTGGAGTCTCCTGGAATTAAAGATTTACACAGGATTACATAGGATATACGGCATAGAAACAGGCCATTCGGCCCAACCAGTCCATGCCGGCGTTTATGCTCCACTCGAGCCTCCTCCTGTCTTTCCTCATCTAACTCTATCAGCGTAACCCTTTATTCCCTTCTCCCTCATTGCTTGTCTAGCCTCCCCTTAAATGCATAGAAACATAGAAGATAGGAGCAGGAGTAGGCCATTCGGCCCCTCAAGCCTGCTCCGCCATTCCATGAGATCATGGCTGATCATCCAAATTCAGTACCCTGTCCCTGCCTTCTCTCCATATCCCTTGATCCCTTTAGCCTTAAGAAATATATCTAACTCCTTCTTGAATATATCTATACCATTCGCTTCAACCACTCCCTGTGGTAGTGAGTTCCACATTCTCACCACTCTCTGGGTAAAGAAGTTTCTTCTGAATTCCCTGTTGGATTTCTTGGTGACTATCTTATATTGATGGCCTCTAGTTATGCTCTTCCCCACAAGTGGAAACACACTCTCTGGCCAGGGATTAATCTCCTGTGAGCATCCCAGAGGGAAAATTCTAGGGGCATTTAAAAAAATGGTGTGTTTTTATTCCAATTTCTTTGATCAGAGGCTGCTTGACTGGCTGGGGCAGTTGGAGGTGGGAGGTTGTGTAATGACACCTCCAGGAATACGGTCACCCTGAGTTGGGAACCCAAGGTGAGCATCATTGTCCTTTATTCATCACGTTCAGTTCAGAATTACCTTGATGTTTCCCTGCCAAAGCTTGGCAAATATTGCTAGAAATTCAGAGCCAGATTTCACAAGCTCTGCCTGTCGTTTGCACTGGGCGGTGGGGGGGAGGTGAGGAAAGGTAAGACTCCAATGGAATGAAGATGCGGAGATGCTGTTTCCCCTGGCTGGAGAGTCTGGAACTAGGGGGCACAGTCTCAGGATAAGGGGTCGGCCATTTAGGACTGAGATGAGGAGGAATTTCTTCCCTCAGAGGGTGGTGAATCTTTGGAATTCTCTACCCCAGAGAGCTGTGGATGCTCAGTCGTTGAGTATATTCAAGACAGAGATCAATAGATTTATGGACTCTAGGGAAATCAAAGGATATGGTGATCAGGCAGGATAGTGGAGTTGAGGTAGAAGATCAGACAAGGGCTACTCCTGCTCCTAGTTTTTATGTTCTTATGAATGTATACACAATTGCACAGAACATCCTGTCAATCAATGTGCCGTGGCTCAGTGGGTAGCACTCTTGCCTCTGAGTCAGAAGGTTGTGGGTTCATGTTCCACGCCAGGGAATGGAGCACAAAATCTAGGCTGACACTCAAGTGCAGTACTGAGGGAGTGCTGCACTGTCAGAGGTGCTGTCTTTCGGATGAGATGTTAAACCGAGACCTCATCTGCTCTCTCAGGTGGACATATAAGATCGCATGACATTTTTCAAAGAAGAGCGGATGAGTTCTCCCTGGTGTCCTGGCCAATATTTATTCCTCTACCAACATTGCTAAATAAGATTATCCAGTCATTATCACATTGCTGTTTGTGGGACCTTGCTGTGCGCAAACTGGCTGCCGCGTTTCCTACATTACAACAGTGACTACACTTTAAAAGTATTTCATTGGTTGTGAAGTGCTTTGTGACACCCTGAGGTTGTGAAAGGCGCTATAGAAATCCAAGTTTTCTGCTGGTGGGGGAGTCTAGGTCAAGGGTACATAACTTTACAATCAGAGCCAGGCCATTCGGGAGAGAAGTTCGGAAACACTTCTACACGCAAAGGGTGGTAGAAGTGTGGAACTCTCTCCCACAAAAGGCAGTAGATGCTGGGGCTCAATTGATATCTGCGATTGATAGATTTTTGCTAGACAAGGGTATAAAAGGATCTGGAGCCAAGGCGGGTGGATGGAGTTAAGATACAGATCAGCCATGATCTCACTGAATTGCGGAACAGGCTCGAGGGGCTGAATGGCCTCCTCCTGCTCCTGAATATGCTCTGGGCTGCAGATCAATGGGGGTCTCTCCAACTCAACCTCACCCAATCTTGTGCCTCTGAGAATGAAGTGATGAAAGGGCATTAAGAAACCTAATAGGTTAAAGAGAACCTTACTTCAATAAATAGTATCACTTTAATGGTAAAGTCATAATTTAGACACTTACAATGTGCATTATCTGGAGAAAAAAAAAACCATGTACAAGCTGGTTTACAAGCTGGGGGGACAGATTAAAAACCGAGATTAACGACAGCAGCCCATTAATCCGGTTACACCCAAATACTCAAACTCAAAGGTTAGCGCCTTAAAAAGACTACAAAAAACTCTCCTGATGAGTGTTTGCATCATTTCTTTCGTGCGGTCGTTGTCGCTGCGTATTTACATTGTATGTTACATCAAAATGTACAGAATATAAAATATGTTTTACAGAAAACTGTTTCACAAAAAAAAACAAAGTTCCCAAAGTCTCACTGAGATGCATCACAGATGGCAGCTTGGGTTAATGGTTAACTTGTGCTATATTGGCTAAAACAAGACGGACATTCCATTCCGACGCCCCGTAATTCCACAGATAAGTAACAATTGGCAGTTGTCCACCTCTGGCTCATTGAAGCTCCGACCGGTGAGCAGCTCCCGCTAATGATCATCGTCACCACACAGAACATAAAACACATCCCGTCTAGACAGAGAACTCTCAACAGTCTTTTACAAAAAAAAATCCCAGCATAGTCAAGTGAAATAAATGTTTACACCAAGTGACACCCAGATAAGGAATTCTCGACTCTTTTACTGTGCAAGGCTTTCCTATTTACATCTTCTTACATTTGTGCAAAAAACCCTTTCTAACGCAAAGAAATGGGATAATCCCCCACCCCCTCCCTCTTCCCAGAGTAAAGAGAGGGAAAAAAAACAATGAAATGCACGATCTTTCCCCACCCTCCCTAAACAGAGCGAGTTGTCCCTTTTTGTTGTGGATCAATTTTAAGCTAAATCCACCCGGCGGGAAACAGACAGGATCTGGGCGAACTGATTTGAGAGCCCGTTAGTAAAATACTGCAGATGCTGGAAATCCGAAATCACGACAGAAAATGCTGGAAAATCTCAGCAGGCCAGGCAACATCCGTGGAGAGAAAATAGAGGCAACGTTTCGGGTCAAACCCTTTGTCAAGACTGGAAAAGCAGAGGAAATGAAATAGATTAAGAGGCCAGGCTGGGAGAGAACAAAAGAGAAGAGACATTAAGAGGTATTCAAAACGAGACGAGATGGTGATCGGACTAGTGGAGACAAAAGACGGCTCTCGATTCTAGAGCCTAATCTAGATCCGTCTTTTGTCTCCACTAGTCCTATCACCATCTCGTCTCGTTTTGAATACCTGTTAATGTCTCTTCACTTCTCTTTTGTTCTCTCCCAGCCTGGCCTTTTAATCTATTTCATTTCCTCTGCTTTTCCAGTCTTGACAAAGGGTTTGACCTGAAACGTTGACTCTATTTTCTCTCCACGGATGTTGCCTGGCCTGCTGAGTTTTTCCAGCATTTTCTGTTGTGATTTGAGAACCTGCCTGTTTTTACTTTCCATTGGCTCTTCAATGGAGTAAAATGTGGGGGCAGGCGAGGGGGGTGTTGTTTCAAAACAGTGCCAGGCGGGTTGAGGTTAAAATTGCCCCCTGACCGCCCCCCACCCCTTTCCCCTTGAAAGAGTCTCAGTTTTGCATATAGGTGGTGAAAACATGCTGAAAGTCTGTACAAGAAAACATTTTGTTGTGCTCATGCCGTTTGCTGAAGTGTTCCCAGCTCCGCCGGGTTAATATCAGTGGAGAGCCACTTGGTACACACCCGCCAATTACTGGTTTCCAGCCACTTCACCTGACCATCGTTTGTAAATTCTAAAACAAAAAAATAAAGAGGGGTGGGGGAGAGAGACGCACACAGTGAACAGGAGCGAGCTTTATGCAAGGTCTTTGCTCGTTAAGATTGCTCGTTCGAGCTGCCCTTTTTCGCTCGCGGAATAAAACCCAGACCCCACTGTTTCTGTTCCTCCCTCGTTCTACCAAAAGTCCTGGATCTAACTAGTGTGGGATTATGAAACCTGCCCCCCCCCCCGCCCCCCCACACACCCCCCATTTTGGGTATTTTCATATTCCACAAATCAAGAGTTGTAAGATACAAATATTCGCGGATAAAATTAATTGGCTTCATTTCACTCCTGTGGATCTGTTGAGAATAAGGCAAGTGATTCAGCACCGTATTGAATGTTACTCCCACTTGGACACTGAAAGACTTTCCACAACCTGTATTGATGTAGCCCTTCACAAGCTAAGATTATCACTTGTACCAGTGGTGGAGGTTTAAGTAAGTCTGGTGACTGAGAGACCCTTTTCATCAAGTTAAAAGACCTGTAAATTTAAAAAAAAATAACATACGGCAGTAGAAATTCATAAAATGAAGCCTGTTAAGAGTGGAAAACTGGTTCAGACATGCAGCACCGGGTAAAGCTGGGATGTGTCCAGCGTGTTTTTGACAGTTGACCCCACTGCTATTGCACACTGCCCCCCTCCCCACCCCCCACCCCCTCCCCTGCTCTTTGTGCTTATTGTGTGCAAGCTGTCGGGATCGTAGAATTGGGCAGGAGTGTAAACCAAAGACTGTTTCTGGCTGTTTCAACCAGCACCAATGCAAGAGAGAGCTGAGGTTAGGACAGAGATGGACCAGCGGCTATCTGATCCACTCCTTGCAGCACCTCAATTAAAATAGAAATCAGGTTTACACAGGTGTAAATACATTGCAAAATTCCAGTTTGGCTTGATTCATGTGCAATATCTTTGTGTGTGTGTGTGTATATTTTTAATTTATATACACCTTAACAAACTCGTCTTGTTGTTGATGAATCAAACTCGGTCGGCACCCATTAGTGTGTCCTTCAACACGGCTCGTTCAAGCTACCCGACCTCTCCTTGAGGAACTCCTGCCTCCCATACAATCAGTAGTTCGCCGTCAGAGCTCATCGCGAGGGAGGGAGGTGTTGATCCCTCGATGTGATCCCTGCTTCGCACCATCAGTAGACGGGGTGGGTTATCGACCAGACGTCTGTGAATCGTCCACAAACTCACCCACCCCAACCCCCTGAGTTTGTACTTTAGAGAGTCGATTCCAAGGATGAATCTAAAATGTCGTCGTGGTGACTGGTGCTGTCGCTGTCACAGCTCTGGGCACTGGAGTAATTGGCCGCCTCCTGGAGCCTCATCAGCATGTTCATCTAGGAAGAGATTACACATTAAGTCTGGGCAATGCTGCACTAGAATTGCATTAAGCTTGTAGGCAAAGGTAGTCAATGTGGCAATGTGCCAGACGAAATGGTCAACACTTGTATGTTTAGAAGCATATGATGCCCAAGTTTCTGGGAACACCACCACCTCCTAGTTCCCCTCCAAGTCAAACACCATCCTGACTTGGAAATATATCAGCCATTCCTTCATCGTCGCTGGGTCAAAATCCTGGAACTCCCTCCCGAACAGCACTATGGGACCTTCACCACACGGACTGCAGCGGTTCATCTAACTCGATCAGCATAACCCTTCTCCCTCATATGCTTGTCTAGCCTCCCCTTAAATGCATCGATACTATTCGCTTCAACCTACCATGTAGTATATACAGTGTAGCACAAAAAATCTAGGCTGACATTTCAGTGCAGTGCTGAGGGAGTGCCGCACTGTCGGAGGAGCAGTACTGAGGGAGTGCCACACTGTCGGAGGACCAGTGCTGAGGGAGCGCTGCACTGTCAGAGGGGCAGTACTGAGGGAGTGCCGCACTGTCGGAGGGTCAGTACTGAGGGAGCGCCGCACTGTCGAAGGGTCAGTACTGAGGGAGCGCCGCACTGTCGGAGGGGCAGTACTGAGGGAGTGCCGCACTGTCAGAGGGGCAGTACTGAGGGAGTGCCGCGCTGTCAGAGGGGCAGTACTGAGGGAGTGCCGCGCTGTCGGAGGGGCAGTACTGAGGGAGCGCTGCGCTGTCGGAGGGGCAGTACTGAGGGAGCGCTGTACTGTCGGAGGGGCAGTACTGAGGGAGTGCTGTACTGTCGGAGGGGCAGTACTGAGGGAGTGCTGCACTGTTGGAGGGGCAGTACTGAGGGAGCGCCGCACTATCGGAGGGGCAGTACTGAGGGAGTGCCGCACTGTCGGAGGAGCAGTACTGAGGGAGCGCTGCACTGTCGGAGGGTCAGTACTGAGGGAGCACCGCACTGTCGGAGGGGCAGTACTGAGGGAGCGCTGCACTGTCGGAGGGGCAGTACTGAGGGAGCGCTGCACTGTCGGAGGGGCAGTACTGAGGGAGTGCCGCACAGTCGGAGGGGTAGTACTGAGGGAGTGCTGCACTGTCGGAGATGAGACGTTAAACCGAGGCCCCGTCTGCCCTCTCAGGTGGACGTCAAATATTCCATGGCACTATATCGAAGAAGAGCAGGGGGAGTTCTCCCCGGTGTCCTGGCCAATATTTATCCCTCAATCAACATCACTAAAAGCAGATTATCTGGTCATTATCACATTGCTGTTTGTGGGAGGTTGCTGTGCGAAAATTGGCTGCTGCGTTTCCCACATTACAACAGTGACTACACTCCAAAAAGTACTTCATTGGCTGTAAAGTGCTTTGGGGTGTCCGGTGGTCGTGAAAGGCGCTATATAAAGGCAAGTCTTGCTTTCTTCTATGCCTATACCCAGTGTAGTATGTTCCTACCCCTACAGTATTGTACTTCCCCATGAGTGCAGGGTTGCATATTTTCATGTGCGTTTCATTTTACATCTTCAGGGAGAAACAATAGAAATAAAAACAGAAAATGCTGGAAATACTCAGCAGGTCAGGCAGCATCTGTGAAGAGAGAAACAAGGTCAACGTTTCAGGTTGATGACCCTTTGCCTGAGTATTTCCCGCATTTTCTGTTTTTTATTTCAGATTTCCAGCATCCGCAGTATTTTGCTTTTGTTTTTCAGAAACAATAGAAAGTCTGAATCATTTCATTGTCAAGCTCCACGACCTGCCCATTTCGAGAATGTTATTGAGGTTCTGAAGTCTGTCAGCACCGTTACTGTAGCGTGGCCAAAATCAGGCCTGCACTTCAAGTCATCTAAGCGCAAAAAAATGTACAGAGACAATAAATGGTGTCACCCGGAGACGGGGAGTGGTGACGAGCGCTGCAGTTGGCAGTGCGTCAGGTCTGGCGCGGCATCGCTTACCAATGGGTCGCCTTCGCTGTCGCTTTGGGGGACGTGCTTGGAGGAGCCTCCTTCCTTGGCGGAGGTGTGCCCGTCGTAGCCCACGTCTTCAGGTCGCAGCTGCAGCAGGGACGGCCACTCGTGCTGCAATGAGCCGGAGCTCCACGGGTACGTGTCCACCACCCACCTGGCTGGATCCTCCCACTGAGCCCTTTTGCCATACAACTGAAAAGTGGCAGGAGAGATCGGAAAATGTCATTTTACCAAGCTCGCGCAATCAAGCCTTTCCACCATCTACAAGGCACAAGTCAGGAGTGTGAGGGAATACTCTCCACTTGCCTGGATGAGTGCAGCTCCAACAACACTCAAGAAGCTCGACACCATCCAGGACAAAGCAGCCCGCTTGATTGGCACCCCTTCCACCACCTTAAACATTCACTCCCTCCACCACCGGCGCACCGTGGCTGCAGCGTGTACCATCTACAAGATGCACTGCAGCAACTCACCAAGGCTTCTTCGGCAGCACCTCCCAAACCCGCGACCTCTTCCACCTAGAAGGACAAGGGCAGCAGGCGCATGGGTACACCACCACCTCCAAGTGCCCCTCCAAGTCACACACCACCCTGACTTGGAAATATATCGGCCGTTCCTTCATCGTCGCTGGGTCAAAATCCTGGAACTCCCTCCCGAACAGCACTGGGAGCACCTTCACCACACGGACTGCAGCGGTTCAAGAAGGCGGCTCACCACCACCTTCTCAAGGGGCAATTCCAGATGGGCAGTAAATGCTGGCCTTGCCAGTGACGCCCACATCCCATAAACGAATAAAAAAAGGAACAGGAGGAGGCCCTTCAGCCCCTCGAGCCTGTCCCCCCATTCAATGAGATCAGGGCTAATCTGAATCTTAACTCCATCTACCCGCCTTGGTTCCGTAACACCATCCGTAACCCCAACAAAATCTCTTGTTGGACGTTGGGCAGACACAGTGTTCGTAGTTACTGAAAACCTGGTTATTATGGTCTGCTGCCACTATCGGGGTTTGGCTTGTTGATATTAACACTACGGTTGATGTATGCAGTAGCCAACGTTACTCAGTACGATAGTCCAGTGATGATCAGGAAATTGCATCATTTAGACTAGGGCTGATCTGGATCTTAACTCCATCTACCCGCCTTCATTCCACAACCCTTAAGATGCTTGCCTTACAAAAGTCCCGTTTCCAAAGGGCGGTGGAAGCAGCTTCAATTGTAACTTTCAAAAGGGGAATTGAATAAATACTTGAAAAGGAAAAATTTGCAGGGCTGTGGGGAAAGGGTGGCGGGGGGAAGCGGGAGTAATGGGAGAGCTCTTTCAAAGAGCCGGCACAGACACGATGGGCCGAATGGCCTCCTTCTGTGCGGTAGGATTCAATCATTCTAAATGAAGTAAGCAAGTGCTTGCAATGTACTCGTGTCTGACTGACGCTCGAAATTACCATCACGCATCTGTTCCTAAGCAACTTTTTTTGAACGGGTCTTGATTTATGGTGTTTTTCTCTGCATTTGAGATATCGGAAAGTAATATGATATGAATGTGGATTTAATACCCAAACACACAAAGCTGCAGAACAGAGCATCAGAAAGACTTATGAAACGCTTTACCTGAAGACCCTCCCGAACTGCTTCCAGAAGGTAAGGTATAAGGGAATAGTTCCAAAGGTCCGTGAACCAAACCCTGGAACCATCTGCATCCAAAGGACACGAGAGGAAAAGACGGGGACCTGAAGCATGGAAAATGAATACATCGATTAGCGTGCAAACCGAGGATATCTTACACAAGTCTACCTCCGATTGGAGGAGGGTAGATTGGGCGACTGTTCGTGAATCCACATCGCAACTCACCAATAGTCACGTCGGAAGAACTGTGCGTTTCTAGGAAGCCGTTTAGATGCTGCCACACTTTGGGAATCCAGTCAATAATTCTCAGGAGGTCACTGTTGCGCATGTTTCTGTCAATTTCGGTCTCTATGAGTTTACGGCGTAGATATCGACCCAGAAATCCCTTCACGGGTTCTGTATGATTGGCACAGAGTACCCACCTGCACAGCAAGAACAAAAGACAAACTAGGAGATACAGAGCCGATGTGTGCACTGCTTCCTCTTTCGTTCACTTTACTCTCCTGAGGGTGCTGGCTCATAGAATTAACTCGGGTCTACAGCACAGAAACAGGCCATTCGGCCCAACTGGTCTGTGCCAGTGTTTATGCTCCACACCAGCCTCCTCCCACCCCTCTTCATCTCACCCCATCAGCATATCCTTCTATTCCTTTCTCCCTCATGTGTTTATCTAGCTTCCCCTTAAATGCTTCTGTGTCTCAACCACTCCCTGTGAAACATAGAAACATAGAAGATAGGAGCAGGAGTAGGCCATTCGGCCCCTCGAGCCTGCTCCGCCATTCAATGCGATCATGGCTGATCATCCAAATTCAGTACCCTGTCCCTGCTTTCTCCCCATACCCCTTGATCCCTTTAGCCTTAAGAAATATATCCAACTCCTTCTTGAATATATTTAATGAATTGGCCTCTACTGCCTTCTGTGGTAGAGAATTCCACAGGTTCACCACTCTCTGGGTGAAGAAATTCCTCCTCATCTCTGTCCTAAATGGCTTACCCCTTATCCTTAGACTGTGACCCCGGTTCTGGACTCCCCAACCATCGGGAACATCCTTCCTGCATCTAGTCTGTCCAGTCCTGTCAGAATTTTATAAGTTTCAATGAGATCCCCTCTCCTTCTTCAAAACTCCAGCGAGTATAAGCCCAATCGACCCAATCTCTCCTCAGCCTGGTGAATCTTCGCTGAACTCCTTCCATGGCAAGAACATCCTTCCTCAGATAAGGCGACCAAAACTGCACACAATACTCAAGATGTGGTCTCACCAAGGCCCTGTACAACTGCAGCAAGACATCCTTGTTCCTAATCTCAAACCCTCTCGCTACGAAGGCCAACATACCATTTGCCTTCTTAACCGCCTGCTGCACCTGCATGCTTACCTTCAGCGACTGGTGCACAAGGACACCCAGGTCTCGTTGCACTTCCCCTTCTCCCAATCTATTGCCATTCAGATAATAATCTGCCTTCCTGTTTTTGCCACTAAAGTGGATAACTTCACATTTATCCACGTTATATTGCATCTGCCATGCTTCTGCCCAATCACCCAACCTGTCCAAATCATCCTGGAGTTTCTCGGCATCCTCCTCACAGCACACATGCCCACCCAGCTTTGTGTCGTTTGCAAACTTGGAGATATTACATCTAGTTCCCTTGTCTAGATCATGAATATATATTGTGAATAGCTGGGGTCCAAGGACCGATCCCTGAGGCCCCCCACTAGTCACTGCCTGCCACTCGGAAAAAGATCTGTTTATTCCAACTCTTTGCTTTCTGTCTGCCAACCAGTTCTCTATCCAAGTCAATACCTTTCCCCCAATCCCATGTGCCTTAACTTTACACGCTAATCTCTTATGTGGGACCTTATCGAAAGCCTTCTGAAAGTCCAAATACACCACATCCACTGGTTCTCCCTTATCTATTTTACCAGTTACATACACAAAAAATTCCAGTAGATTAGTCAAGCACGATTTACCTTTTGTAAATCCATGTTGACTTTGTCCGATCCTGTCACTGTTTTCCAAGTGCTCTGCTATTACATCTTTTATAATGGACTCTAGCATTTTCCCCACTATCAATGTCAGGCTTACCGGTCTATAATTCCCCGTTTTCTCTGCCACCTTTTTTGAATAGTGGGGTAACATTAGCTACCCTCCAATCCATGGGTACTGTTCCAGATTCCATCGAATGTTGGAAGATGATCAGCAATGCATCTACTATTTCTAGGGCCACTTCCTTAAGTACCCTAGGATGTAGATTATCAGGCTGTGGTAGCGAGTTCCACATTCTCAGCACTCTCTGGGTAAAAAAGTTTCTCCTAAATTCTTTATTGGATTTATTAGTGACTATCTTATATTTATGGTCCTTAGTTTTGGATTCCCCCAGAAGTGGAACCATTTTCTCCACGTCTATCCTATCGAACACTTCATAGTTTTGAAGACCTCGATCAGGTCACCCCTCAGCCTTCTCTTTTCTAGAGCAAAGAGCCCCAGCCTGTTCAGCCTTTCCTGATAGTTATAACCGCTCAGTTCTGGTATCATCCCAGTAAATCTTTTTTGCATTTTCTCCAGTGCCTCTATATCCTTTTTATTCAGCCTGGGGGACAGGTCCAGAGGTGTTTGCTGTCCACCAGCAGGATTGTCAACCATGGGGTGAAGGCAGCATGACCGAACCGGATCCTGAAGTGACCGAACCGGATCCTGAAGTGACCGAGCCGGATCCTGAAGTGACCGAGCCGGATCCTGAAGTGACCGAGCCGGATCCTGAAGTGACCGAACCGGATCCTGAAGTGACCGAACCGGATCCTGAAGTGACCGAGCCGGATCCTGAAGTGACCGAGCCGGATCTTGAAGTGACCGAACCGGATCCTGAAGTGACCGAGCCGGATCCTGAAGTGACCGAGCCGGATCCTGAAGTGACCGAGCCGGATCCTGAAGTGACCGAGCCGGATACTGAAGTGACCGAGCCGGATCCTGAAGTGACCGAACCGGATCCTGAAGTGACCGAGCCGGATCCTGAAGTGACCGAGCCGGATCCTGAAGTGACCGAGCCGGATCCTGAAGTGCGCTGACACCCAAACTTCACCTGAGTTCATTCCATTTCATTGGGAGTGAATCAGAGAGTCAAAAAAAAAATCACTTGAGATCTTAAGACAATGACCTCAGGATTGGTTTTGGTTGGGAGCGCACAGCAGAAGCCGAAGGTCGCGACTTGACCGAAATTGGGCCTCGGGTCTCATCACCATATTTCCGGTGAGCTGCAGACGCCAGACGGGTGTCTAGACGCAGTTCGCCAGACTCCGCAGCACCAATTTGGACCGGGCTGCCTAGCTGGTAGTGAATGTTAGGAGCATAGGAACAGGAGGAGGCCATTCAGCCCCTCGAACCTGTGCTGCCATTCAATGAGATCATGGCTGATCTGTATGTTAACTCCATCCGCCCGCCTTGGCATAAGTGCAAGATGGTGCTTATGTCACAGGAATGCAACGTAACTACATTTCTCCAGGACTGAACTGGGAACACTGCAATACTTGGAACTGTTACAAAGCCCAATAGTCAAAGCATTCAGCTGTTTCCATTGGGCCAACTTAAAAATTTACTATTAAACATTCAACTAACTTCCAACTTTAAAAGCGGTGCTGCTAATTGGGGTCACCAGCCAGAGCTCCACACAAGCTTTATGTACACATAAAGATGGTTCTAGTTTGCCTGATTGGGCAACAGTGCATGCTGACAGTATAACTCCACGTTCGATGCACATTATAAGCATCGTCAATCTCTCTCGCTCCCAGCCTCTGCTGCAGTACTGGTCCTCGGAGCTTCGACAACATATCGTCGTGTTCTTTGGAGATCACCATCGTCTTCCTCTTGAGGGCCAATCGGGGAGCCCAAGGTCATTGTTAAAGTCTGATGACCTCCTGTAAACAATTCCAGCTGCGAGCCTGTGGATGGGCTCCAGCTGCACTAGAGCAGGATCTCCGTGCCCGACAAAATCGTTCTATGCCTGCGACCCTTTCTTCAAAGGATTGGCTACAGTTTATCACGTCAGAATACATAGTTTTAAAAAACATTTTAATCATTTCTTTTCATATTGCACGCATATGCTTGTGCAACGGATCATACCAAACAGAGCAGGATCTAATGGTTGAACAGTTTCTGGTTCATATTCTCACAATAGTTGCCAGCTACACTGATTCACATTTAATTAATGTTACAGGATCGCATCCGCATGTGCAGTGGGTACGGAAGCATAGTGGTTATGTTATTGGACGAGTAATCCAGATACTTAGACTAATAATCTGGAGTTCAAATCCCACCACGGACTTCAATTCAGTTAATTAAATAAATCTGGAATTAAAAAGCTAGTATCAGTAATAAAACTACCGGATTGTCGCAAAAATCCCTCTGGTTCACTGATGTCCTTTAGGGAAGGAAATCTGCCGTCCTTACCTGGTCTGGCCTTTATGTGACTCCAGACCCACAGCAATGTGGTCAACTCTTAACTGCCCTCTGAAATGGCCCAGCGAGACTCTCAGTTGTACCAAACCACTACAACAAAGTCAGCGCTGTGGGAGCACCTTCACCACACGGACTGCAGCGGTTCAAGGCAGCGGCTCGCCACCACCTTCTCAAGGGCAATTAGGGATGGGCAATAAATGCTGGCCTTGCTAGCAATGCCCACGAATAAATTTAAAAAATGTTCTTTCCTGAAACTCATAAACCCTTGGATTAGAACCGTTTCCACACATAGGATACAGAAGGTACAACTATCAGGACAGGCTGAACAGGCTGGAATGTGGCTCTTTTCTCCAGTAAAGAGAAGATTGAGAGGTGACCTGATAGAGGTCTTTAAAATTCTGAAGGGGTTCGATAGGGTAGACTCTGTTTCCAATTGTGGGGGTGTAGTCCAAAACTAGGGGCCATAAATATAAGATAGTCACTAAGGAATTCAGAAGAAATGTTTTTATCTAGAGAGTGTGGAACTCGCTACCACGAATAGCATAGATGTATATAAGGGGAAGCTAGATAAGCACTTGAGGGAGAGAGGAATAGAAGGATAGGGTGAGATGAAGAGGGGTGGGAGGAGACTTGAGTGGAGCATATGGACCAGTTGGGCCGAATGGCCTGTTTCTGTGCTGCACATTCTATGTAACACTACGTTGGGGAACGTTTCCCAAAGGGGTTGAACGATCCATTACTCAGAAGATCCCACTGCGTTCTTTGCTGTACTGATCAAGGCATTTCCTTCACACTTAGAACTGTGAGTTTGAAACCTAGTGCATACCTGTCGGGAGTGTACTTTGGGAATTTGGGCAAGTGTTCTGTCCAATATTGGGGAAACCACGGGGACCATTCGCCCAAATGGGTCGTTGTTGTATCTTCGCACTCTTGGAGTGGAAGGATTCGCTGGCTCCAGTCTCCACTCGCCAGGACTGTCTGGAGTGGGGTTTGAACCCTCCACCTTCTGACTCAGAGGCAGGAATGTCTACCACTGAGCTAAAGGCTGGCTCCTTCCGAATGGTTGTAGCTCAGCGGATTCGTAAAATCGCACCTCAGGAACTTTTTAAAAGGGAGGGGAATTGGGGGGGGGGGGTGGTGGTGGGGGGGGGGGGTTGGGGTGGTGCAGGGAAGTGGAGCGAGGTGGCAAGTACAAAGGAAAAAGATCGGAAGGAGCTTTCAATGTTTGGTGTTGGACTGCGCAGGTACCTGAAGTTGTGATGGAGCTCCAAGTTAGCAGATGACGAGACAGCTTGGTTCATTGTTCCAATAACATACGGACTGCAGAAATTAAAAAAAAAACATACAGATTACACCTGCTGCACAAAAACGACATTGTTTCAAATCAATGGGGATGGAATTCCCCGCCCGTCCGCTGTAACTTTGGTGCAAGAGAGAGGGAAACCCCAGACAAAGGGCTTAAGTGCCATCTTTTCGTATGAGACGCTAAACCAAGGCCCCGTTTTCCCTCTCAGGATGACATAAAAGATCTCACAGCCCTATTTCGAAGAGGAGTTCTCCCCGTGTCCTGGGCCAATATTTATTCCTCAAACAACATCACTAGAAAACAGATGATCTGGTCATTATCACATTGCTGTTTGTGGGAGCTTGCTGTGCGCGAATTGGCTGCTGCGTTTTCCACATTACAACAACGACTACACTTCAAAAAGTACTTCATTGGCTGTGAAGCGCTTTTGGGACATTCTGAGGTTGTGAAAGGCGCTCTATACACATGCAAGACTTTCTTTCTTAATGAACAAGTTACTTACCATTTGTGATATCTACAATTGAGGAATCCATTGAAGATGTCGCTCAATGAACCAACATGATGGAGGTTATCCAGGATTATTACTAAAGGAAGATCAGATCCATTATCTGCAGCAGCGCACTGTTCAGCCAGATTTGATAGGTACTGACGCAATTCCTTCCAAATGTTAAAAAAGACACATTTATTACAGACATGTTACCACATTTTCTGAGTTTATTCAATCTTGACAATTTTTCTCTGTTTATTCTCCTCCCTTTCCCAAGGGTTGCGACCCCTGGCTGGGGCACCATTCCATACATGTCAGTCACCGTTCTGTTAGCTCCCTCAAGCGCTCATTATTATGTGTGAACCTTGACAGGGGTCATTACTTTCCTCATCCAATATCCACACACAAGCTGTGGTGGGGGGCGGTGGCAGCGGGGGCAGTCACTGACGAGCAATCAGTAACAGGATGCTTGGCCAATATTAATAAAAAACAACAATTTTTCTCAGGAGGCAGGAGATACTAGCAAGGCCAAATTTCTTGCCCATTGCAGCAACTTCTCGAATTTAATAATTCTCATCCTTGTGTTCGAGTCCCGCCAGGATCTCGCCCCCTCCGTGTCTCTGTAACCTACAACTCTTCCGGGATGTCTGTGCTCCTCCAATTCTGGCCTCTTGTCCATCCCCCATGCCCCTTCGGCCCCATCATTGGCGGCCGTGCGTTCAGCCGTCTAAGCTCTGGAATTCCCTCCCCAAACCTCGCCGCGTCTCTACCTCTCTCTGTTCCTTTAAGAAGCTCCTTAAAATGCTCTTTGTCCAAGCTTTGGGTCACCTGTCCTAATATCTCCTTACATGGCTCGGTGTCAAATTTTGTCTGAATTTGTGAAGCGCCTTGGGACGTTTCAGTACTGCGTTACCAAGTAGCTAATTGTACACTTCAGAGGGCTTTGAGACTGGAGTCACATGTAGGCCAGACCAGGTAGGAGAAGACAGTTCCTAGCTGGGATTTGATGAGAATCTAGCAGCTTTCATGGTCATTTTTTCTGCTAGTGGCCAGCAAATTACCAGATAAGAACATAAGAAATAGGAGCAGAAGTCGGCCATTCGGCCCCTCGAGCCTGCTCGGCCATTTAATGAGATCATGGCTGATCTGATCTTGGGCTCAGCTCCATTTCCCTGCCCGCTCCCCATAACCCATCACTCCCTCATTGTTCAAAAACCTGTCTAAAAGATGTATTGAACTCAATTTCATAACCTGTCATGGTGGAATTTGAACTGCTCAATCATCTGGGTTGCTAGGCCAGAACATAAGAACATAAGAAACAGGAGCAGGAGTCGGCCATTCGGCCCCTCGAGCCTGCTCCGCCATTCAATAAGATCATGGCTGATCCAATCTTGGCCTCAACTCCACTTTCCCACTCTCTCCCAGGAAGGCAGATTATTATCTGAACAGCAATAGATTGAGAGAAGGGGAAGTGCAACGAGACCTGGGTGTCCTTGTGCACCAGTCGCTGAAGGTAAGCATGCAGCTGCAGCAGGCGGTTAAGAAGGCAAATGGCCTTCGTAGCGAGAGGATTCGAGTACAGGAACAAGGATGTCTTGCTGCAGTTGTACAGGGCCTTGGTGAGACCACACCTTGAGTATTGTGTGCAGTTTTGGTCGCCTTATCTGAGGAAGGATGTTCTTGCCATGGAGGTAGTGCAGCGAAGATTCACCAGACTGATACCTGGTATGGCAGGAATGACGTATGAGGAGAGATTGGGTCGATTGGGCTTATATTCGCTGGAGTTTAGAAGAATGAGAGGGGATCTCATTGACACTTATAAAATTCTAACAGGCCTAGACAGACTAGATGCAGGAAGGATGTTCCCGATGGCCGGGGAGTCCAGAACCAGGGGTCACAGTCTAAAGATAAGGGGTAAGCCATTTAGGACAGAGATGAGGAGGAATTTCTTCACCCAGAGAGTGGTGAACCTGTGGAATTCTCTACCACAAAAGGCAGTTGAGGCCAATTCATTAAATATATTCAAGAAGGAGTTGGATATATTTCTTAAGGCTAAAGGGATCAAGGGATATGGAGAGAAGGCAGGGACAGGGTACTGAATTTGGATGATCAGCCATGATCTCATTAAATGGCGGAGCAGGCTCGAGGGGCCGAATGGCCTACTCCTGCTCCTATCTTCTATGTTTCTATGTTTCTATGTTTCCCCCCATACCCCTCGACTCCCTTGTAGTTCAAATGTCTGTCAATCTCCGCCTTGAATATATTCAGTGACTCCGCCTCCACAGCTTCTGGGGTAGAGAATTCCAAAGATTCACCACCCTCCGAGTACCATAACCACTACGCTACCACCCCCCAACTAACTTTCATCTGCATAACCTAGGGGATGCTGAGGCCAATTGTGGCAGCCATACCACCACCCCTGCGGGGTTCAGCAAGGACTGGCGCTCACCCACCCCTGCCGCGATCTTCCTGAACCGTGTGCGATTGAGTTATTCACCGGATAAACTCGCTGAGCTATCGGAGCTGGCCCGATGGGAATGCCACTTTGCTGCCAGAGTTTCTCCTTACCTTGCTGGACTTGTGGTCCACATTAAACGTGGCTACTGACCCATCGGCAACATCCCGTCCGGACCGGTTCACCAGGAATTCAGCGAGTCTATTGGCCAAGTAGGTTTTCCCGGTACCACTGGGCCCGGAGAGTATGATCCTTCGATGTTCCAGCAGAATGTTGAGGTAACGATGTGTCGTGGGTTTTGGAATCAGTGTCTCAAACACCAAGCTGTCCACGCTATTCTCTGCCACACCTGAAAATGGGACAATGACATTTTCGACTGAGAGCAACGCGACAAGGTAAGACTGATGGGGGAAGAAATTGGTCTCGGGAGGTAGCGCAAAACATAAGAACGTAAGAAATAGGAGCAGGAGTCGGCCATTTGGCCCCTCGAGCCTGCTCCGCCATTCAATAAGATCATGGCTGATCCACTTTCTAGCACTATCCCGATATCCCTTGATTCCCTTAATATTCAAAAATCTATCGATCACAGTTTTGAATATACCCAATGACTGAGCCTCCACAGCCCTCTGGGGTAGAGAATTCCAAAGATTCACCACCCTCTGAGTGAAGAAATTCCTCCTCATCTCAGTCCTAAATGGCCAACCCCTTATTCTGAGACTGTGACCCCTGGTTCTAGATTCCCCAGCCAGGGGAAACATCCTCCCTGCATCTACCCTGTCAAGCCCTGTAAGAATTTGGTATGTTTCAATGGGATCATTCTTCTAAACGCTAGAGAATATAGGCCTAGTCTACTCAATCTCTCCTCATAGGACAATCCCCCCATCCCAGGAACCAGTCTGGTGAACCTTCGTTACACTCCCTCTACGGGCCATGGCGAATCGGCAGCTCGTTTACACTCCGCCCTTTTCCATTCCAAATGGACTGCTGATTCGCTATCGTTCCATTGAATGGAAAAGCAAATCAGACGGAGTTTAAAACGAGTGGCCAAATCGCCATCGCCTGTTTTTCTCTAAAGCCCAAGACCAGATTCCACCCCATAATCTGTTAACTGAAGGCCTAGATTTAACAGCACAGATAGAGGCCATTTGCCCTTCGAGCAGTTGTATTGGACTCCCTTCCCAGGGAGGTGCCGTCTTTCAGATGTGGCGCTAAACAGAGGCCCCGTCTGCTCTCTCAGGTGGGCGTAAAAGATCCCATGGCTCTATTTCGAAGAAGAGCAGGGGGAGTTCTCCCCTGGGTCCTGGCCAATGTTAACCCCTCAATCAACATCATTAAAAAAAAACACAATTATCTGGTCATTACCTCATTGCTGTTTGTGGGTGACGTAAGAAAACTACAAGGCATTCGGTCTGAGTATTAAACAAGGCTTTAATCAACTGTTTCACAACATGGAGATCTAGTTGTGTCCTTCACTAGTTCCTGTTAAAGAATGTCCTGAGCAAGCTGGGCCCATGCCCGAGTATTTATACTCTCCCTGGACAGCGCCACCAGCAGGCCGCCCAGTATTATTACATAAGTCATTTCCACATGACAAGATTCATGTCAGTGGGAGCTTGCTGTGCGCAAATTGGCTGCCACGTTTCCGACATTACAGCAGTGACTACACTTCAAAAGTGCACACTACATTACAACAGTTACTATACTTCATTGGTTGTAATGCGCTTTGGGACAGCCTGAGGTTGGGAAATCACGATATATATTGGCAAGTTTTTCTTTCTTTAACAAACTCCGTTCAAACCCACAATCACCTGCCCCCTGAAGAAAAGTAACATCGTAAGTTACCTTTAAGATTCACAGTAATGACGTTGCTTTCCCCAACTAGATATCCGCAAGGCAGCAGTTCAGGCAGCTCCAGATTACAGGCTCTAACGATGTCACCGATATTGTAGCTGACAACGCTGTCGGAGGACAGCCCGAGACTCGTGGTTGGGTCCAGACGGAAAATGTACTCCTACGTTGTGAAATAGAAAGATAAAGTTTACAGATTTAATCGAACATTTTAACTTATTTGTTCCTGGGGATGTGGGCGTCACTGGCAAGGCCGGCATTTATTGGCCGTCCCTAGTTGACCCGAGAAGGTGGTGGTGGGCCTTCTACTCCCACAGAGGTAGGGCCAACATTTGCGATTGGGGGCTTCCTGCGGGCGGACGCCTCCGACCTGCAAAATGTCTACGAAAGTACCTGGTGGCCCGGGAGATACGGAGACTCGTGATCCTGGGCCTCTCCGGGTCCGCCCGGGCAGAGCCCCACGTATCCCAGGGGCGCAGGCTGTTTGTAGGCGCTCCTGGGATCACCTGGGCCGGCCCAACCAATAAAAGAAGAGAATCCCCATTCATACTTTTGACAGTTCTGTACGTACGGAACTGTGATAACTATGAATGGGGATCACTTAAAAAATACACCAACAAATGAAATAATTTTTTTTTAAACTTTACATATTTGATATTAATTAAAATGCCATTTAATTAAATATTTTAAACAAAAATGTAATACTTTGAGAAAAAAATTTAATGGCCCAGAAATTCGGGTCCCCACGCGCGAGTACGCACGGAGTACTCACCCGTAGGCCCAACAAAAGTGCCGGTTTCCTGCATGCACTGCGCATGCGCGGGAAACCGGCACTTCCGTTCCCCTGAAAGAAGGGGTTCAGAGGTGGAATGCGTGCGCGGGAGAGGAAGCGTGTGCGCATCGAACTTACGTTTTTTTTTGCAGGTTTCTCCGGGAGGGTACGTCTCCAGCAGTTACACTTTTAAAAAGCAGGCGCAAGGCCTGCTTTTAACAAGGTAAGTGGTGAATTAATTAAAATTAAAAAAAATTTTACACAGGTTTATTATTTTTAAATATTTTAAAGGTAAGTTTATTTTTAGCCCCGTTAGAAAATGTAATTCATTTTTTCAAAAATTTAAATTATTGTTTAAAATAGTTATTTCATGTAATTTATAGTTATTTTAAAAATGTGATTTTTTAAAAATGTATTTGAAGTTTTAGTGATGTTTTAGGGCTTATAGTATTTATAGGTTTGACAGCTCTTCCTGTCAAACTTATGAATGAAGCATTCCCTGCTCCCATTGGCTCTCCATGGCCCACGTGATCCCAGGGGAGGCTTCGAACTAACTGCGCCCCTGGGATACGCAAGCACTGCGCGCCGGCAGTTGGAGCAGGTCCAGGATCGGAATCCCACGCGGGCCCATAGCTCAACGGCCGGCGCGCTAGGTAAGTGCAGGTTGGGGGCTTGCACCCGCGGGAAGCCCCCGACCCGAATTTCTGGGCCATTGTTTTTAAGGGGGCTAAAAATAAACTTACCTTTTTGAAGATTATTTTTAATTTATAAATGAGTGATCAAATTTTATTTTTCTATTTTTTAAAACTCTTATGTTGGTAAAAGCAAGCCTTACACCTGCTTTTACCAGGCGGAAGAATTTGACAGGCATTCAGCGGGTGGAAGCTGTGCAAACAGCGCAACTCTCCACCCGCGGAGGCCCTTTTCCTGGGGATGCGGAGGATCGTGTCAAGAGAATTCTTGACAGATCGCAAGTGCCGGGTTTCAGCGCAAGTGCTTCGCGCGCCTAAACCCGGAACTTGCGTGTTCTCTACGGGCGCGTACACACCTTGGACGCATCCGTGGGGATCGCAAAATACGGCCCATTGTCTTTTTAACAGAGTGGTTCCTTAGGCCTCTTCAGCCAGTGTCAGTGGGCAGCACCCTCGCCTCTGAGTCAGAAGGTCGTGGGTTCAAGTCCCACTCCAGGGACTTGAGCACAACAATCTAGGCTGACACTCCCAGTGCAGTACTGAGGGAGTGTTGCACTGTCGGAGATGCCGTCTTTCGGATGAGACGTTAAACCGAGGCCCCGTCTGCTCTCTCAGGTGGACGTAAAAGATCCCATGGCCACTATTTCGAAGAAGAGCAGGGGAGTTATCCCCGGTGTCCTGGGGCCAATATTTATCCCTCAACCAACATCACTAAAAAAGCAGATTATCTGGTCATTATCACATTGTTGTTTGTGGGCCGCGTTTCCTACATTACAACAGTGACTACACTCCAAAAGTACTTCATTGGCTGTAAAGCGTTTTGGGACATCCAGAGGTTGTGAAAGGCGCTATATAAATGCAAGTCTTTCTTTCTTTTGTAAGAGTTAATCATGCAGTGCGGACTAGATCCACATTGAGGGAGACCGGGTCGGGCTGGCTGGTTCCCTTTGCCGCAGGATGTTAGTGAACCAGTTGTGTTTTTAAGCACAATCCGGCAGCTCTCATGGTCATTTATTTCGGGTGACGGCCCACACAGTACCAGAGAAGTGTAAATCTCGACACCGAGGGTGGCTTCTGTCGTAGTCGCTCCTGTCGCATAGCTGTGCTGGGCTGGTGCACGTGTCGGGAATTTGCACGTGGCGCCCGCAGCCCTGCAAATTTCCCAAGCGCTGATTTTAATGGGTGGAGAAGCATGCGAGGTGGTTTCCACCGCCCCCCCCCCCCCCCGGGATTCCCGGGTGCTCGCTGCCCAACTTTACCTTGCAGCGAGAATCGCAGCCTGATTATCGGGTTCGCTCAGGCGGGGAGCTGCGTTCGAAGGGAGCCCCGAGTAGGAGGGTCGGCCACTGCCTTGTGGGTCCCGATTCTCCCGTCCGCACTCACGCCGACTGAGGATCCCCGCTGGGAGCACGACGTCCAAGCGCTCGATCCTCTGCATTTTGTGCAAAGTTTGCGCCAGAGAAACAGGAGGACACTGAAACTCAATGAGAAGTGCAGACGGACTTTTGCCCAGGTGTACAAACTGCGTACCTTAAACAATCGACGGATGACGCCATCAAGGACATCCCACTTTGTTTTCCCACTGACTCCTATCGAGCCTATCAGATACTGAAGAGTCTTTTCATCCTGAAAGGAGAGTAATCACACACTATAATTACCGGTGGCTTTAACAGTTTGATTAAATACAGCAGAACACTCTCCACCCTCTTTGACCCAGCTTTTGGTCACCTGTCCTAATATCTCCTTACGTGGCTCGGTGTCAAATTTTGTTTGATAATCGCTCCTGTGAAGCGCCTTGGGATGTTTTACTATGTTAAAGGCGCTACATAAATGCAAGTTGGTGTTGTTGTTCCACAGATCACCAGAAGCTAATCTCTCTACAAATGGGGGGATTGTCCGGCCTATATTCTCTGGAGTTTAGAAGAATGAGAGGTGATCTCATTGAAACATACAAAATTCTTACAAGGACTTGACAGGGTAGATGCAGGGAGGATGTTTCCCCTGGCTGGGGAGTCTAGAACCAGGGGTCACAGTCTCAGGATAAGGGGTCGGCCATTTAGGACTGAGATGAGGAGAAGTTTCTTCACTCAGAGGGTGGTGAATCTTTGGAATTCTCTACCCCAGAGGGCTGTGGAGGCTCAGTCATTGAGTATATTCCAGGCTGAGATCGATAGATTTTTGAATATTAAGGGAATCAAGGGATATGGGGATAGTGCAGGAAAGTGGAGATGAGGTAGAGGATCAGCCGTGATCTTATTGAATGGGTCGATGGGCTCAATGGCCAACTCCTGCTCCTATTTCTTATATTCTTATGTCAAACTCCCGTCTTTGGAACGAGGCATTAAACTTAGGCACCCACCTGCCTGTCCCACTAGACGGTCTGTGGCTCTGTTAGAGAAGGAGCAGGGGGTGCGGAGGAGGGCGGGGGGGGGGTAAGGGGGGCGGGGTGGTCAGTGGGGGCGGGCATGGGGAAGGGGGTGGGGGAGGGGGTGGGGCTGGGGGTGCGGTGTTGGGGAGGGGTGCGGGGATGGGGGGGGATTGGGGGAGGGGGGTGCGGGTTGGGGAGGGGGTGCGGGGGTGGGGGGAGGGGGTGTGGGGGATGGGGAGGGGTGCGGGGGTTGGGGGAGGGATGTGGGGGTGGGGGGAGGGGTTGCAGGGGTGGGGGAGAGGGGGAGGGGGGTGCGGAGGGGGGTAAGGGGGGTGTGGGTGGGCAGTGGGGGGCGGGCATGGGAAGGGGGTGCGGGGATGGGGGTAGGGGGTGCGGGGGATGGGGGAGGGGTGTGGGGTTGGGGAGGGGGTGTGGGGGGTGAAGGGAGGGGGGTGTGGGGGTGAAGGGAGGGGGTGTGGGGGGTGGGGAGTGTGCAGGGATGGGGGGGTGTGGGGGGTTGGGGGAGGGGGGGTGTGGGTGTGGAGGGGTGTGCGGGGTTGGGGGAGGGGGTGTGGGGTGGGGTGGTGGGCAGTGGGGGCGGGCATGGGGGAGGGGGTGCAGGGATGGGGGAGGGGGTGCGGGGATGGGGAGGGGTGCGGGGATGGGGGGGTGGGGTTGGGTGGAGGGGGTGCGGGGTTGGGGGTGGGGGTGTGGGGGTGGGGGGTGCGGGGTTGGGGGAGGGGGTGTGTGGGTGGGGGGCGGTGTGGGCAGTGGGGGCGGGCATGAGGAGGGAGTTCTCCTGTTGCCTTGGCCAACATCGCACCAGAGGCAGATGATGTGCTCACTCCATTCCTTGGCTGCTGGTGGGACCCGCACTGTGCTGCCGGCTCTCGATTGCCTCCTCAAATAGCTGTGCTTGCACTTCAGCAAGAAAAAGCAACCCTACTGTACATGAAGCGCTTGGGGTGTCCAGAGAGATGGGAGTCGGTACTAACAGAAAATGCCTGCTCTTTCTTTTCTGCAATATGCATTTTTTTTTTGCAGTTTCCACAGATTTAATTACAGAGGTAAGCTGCTGCACGAAAAACATTTTCATAATCCCTGCCGGCAAATATAAATAATCATGACTTGAAATTTTTTTAATATATGGTAGTATATAGAATCATATACGGTTGGGTTGGGTGTCTGGTGGGAGGTTAAAGTGTTAAAAAACTGAATCCCGACCCCAATCCGCCCACTTTTGGTTTTAATGGGGGTGGGACTGGGGCCGGGCGGCCAACCCGCTCCCAGGAGGCGGGTCATCCATTTAAATATTATAACGAGGCCGGCGTGCCTCTCAGGCCTCGGAGAACCCGCCAGCTAAAGTAAGGGAAGGACTGCTGGAGTGCAACGAGACCTGGGTGTCCTTGTGCACCAGTCGCTGAAGGTAAGCATGCAAGTGCAGCGGGTGGTTAAGAAGGCAAATGGTATGTTGGCCTTCGTAGCGAGAGGGTTCGAGTACAGGAACAAGGATGTCTTGCTGCAGTTGTACAGGGCCTTGGTGAGGTCACATAGTGAGAGGGTTCGAGTACAGGAACAAGGATGTCTTGCTGCAGTTGTACAGGGCCTTGGTGAGGCCACATAGTGAGAGGGTTCGAGTACAGGAACAAGGATGTCTTGTTGCAGTTGTACAGGGCCTTGGTGAGACCACACCTTGAGTATTGTGTGCAGTTTTGGTCGCCTTATCTGAGGAAGGATGTTCTTGCCATGGAGGGAGTGCAGCGAAGATTCACCAGGCTGATACCTGGGATGGCAGGAATGACGTATGAGGAGAGATTGGGTCGATTGGGCTAATACTCGCTGGAGTTTAGAAGAGAGGGGATCTCATCGAAACTTATAAAATTCTGACAGGACTGGATGCTGGAAGGATGTTCCCAATGGCCAGGGAGTCCAGAACCAGGGGTCACAGTCTAAAGATAAGGGGTAGACCATTTAGGACAGAAATGAGGAGGAATTTCTTCACCCAGAGAGTGATGAACCTGTGGAATTCTCTACCACAGAAGGCAGTAGAGGCCAATTCATTAAATATATTCAAGAAGGAGTTGGATATATTTCTCAAGGCTAAAGGGATCAAGGGGTATGGGGAGAAAGTAGGGACAGGGTACTGAATTTGGATGATCAGCCATGATCGCATTGAATGGCGGAGCAGGCTCGAGGGGCCGAATGGCCTACTCCTGCTCCTATCTTCTATGTTTCTATGGATGCAGGAGGTAAGTGCCTTTACTCTGCTGGATCTAGCGTCCCTGTCTCACCCACCCCCACCGCCATCGGAGACCGCTCCCCAGCGAGGCTTCCGATCGTCTTCCCGGACTCCCCCCTCCGGCCCCGATCATTCCCTCCCCCCAATGCTATGGGCCCGATCCTTTCATATCCCCCCCGCCACCCCCCGCCAATGCTGCAGCCCCCGACTACCACCCTCCCCCGGCCCCCACCCAATCCCTCCCTCCCTCCTCTCTGCGGCCTAGTGTCGCAGGCCTCCCCGCCCGCAGTCAGCCAGCCTCTCAATCTGGCTGGCTGCGGGTGGGAAACAGAGGCTTGAAATGCAAATCAGGCCCTCTCCCGTTCTCCCAGGTTTCCCGACTGTTTTCTGGCCCTCCGCTCCTAACCCACCTCGCTATTAAAATTTCAGCCATAGAATCATACAGCACTGAAGGAGGCCATTCGGCCCATCGTGCCTGTTTGATTGAGCTATCCAATTAGTCCCACTCCCCAGTGAAGAGCCCCAATTGCAGAGAGCTTGATGGGTTGTGAACTCACGGACCACAGAACCTGATTTTCCATCTGTTAATTTAACTTAACTGGACAGAAAATGAGGCAAGCAAGCTTGCAGCTTGATGGGATCGAGGAATCAGCTCGACATGTCCGTTAAAGCAGTAACAAAACTCAGATTGACAGATTTTTCTCGGGCCAGGGTATTAAGGGTTACGGAACCAAGGCGGGTAAATGGGAGTTCAGAGACGGATCAGCCGTGATCTAATTGAATGGCGGAACAGGCTCGAGGGGCTGAATGGCCTCCTCGCGTTCCTGTGTTCCTAACAACATTTCGCTGGTACACTCCTCTGGGACTCGCCCCCCGAACCCAGTGCCAGTCTCAATACCTTTGTCCGTTTGAGCTGTTTGTTCAGGCTGATCACAATCCTCACGCTGCAGCTCTCCTTACGGAACGACCCATCAGACCCATCATCAAGTAAGATATCTGCAAAGAGGATAAAAATGTACTTTTATTTCTGGTTAAAACATATTGCTCCTGACTGGAATCTTCAGAAACAGAGGCAGAGAGTACAAAAGCAAACAAGTCCAGAGGAGATTTACCAGGATGTTGCCCCCAGGACTGGAGAATTTTAGCGATGAGGAAAGATTGGAGAGGCTGGGGTTGTTTTCTTTGGAACAGAGGAGGTTGAGGGGAGATTTAATTGAGGTGTATAAAATTATGAGGAGCCCAGATAGAGTGGATAGGAAGGACCTATTTCCCTTAGCAGAGAGGCCAATAACCAGGGGGCAGAGATTTAAAGTAATTGGTAGAAGGATTAGAGGGGAGTTGAGGAGAACTTTTTTCACCCAGAGTGTGGTGGGGGTCTGGAACTCACTGCCTGAAAGGGTGGGAGAGGCAGAGACCCTCATCAGATTTAAAAAGTACTTGGATATGCGCTTGAAGTGCGGTAACCTACAGGGCCACGGACCAAGAGCTGGACAGTGGGATTAGGCTGGAGAGCTCTTTTTCGGCCGGCACAGACATGATGGGCCGAATGGCCTCCTTCTGTGCCGTAAATTTCTATGGTTCTATTACTCTAAAGCTTTATAAATCACTGGCTAGACCTCAGCTGGGGTACTGTGTCCAATTCTGGGCACCGCACTTTAGGAAGGATGTCAAGGCCTGGGAGAGGGTGCAGAGGAGATTTACTAGAATGGTTCCAGGGGATGAGGGACTTCAGTTATGTGGAGAGACTGGAGAAGCTGGGATTGTTCTCCTTAGAGCAGAGAAGGTTAAGGGGAGATTTAATAGGGATGTTCAAAATTATGAAGGGGTTTAGATAGAGCAAATAAGGAGAAACTGTTTCCAATGCCAGGAGGGTCTGTACCCAGAGGACACAGATTTAAGATAATTGGCAAAAGAACAACAGGAGAAAATATTTTACGTAGCGAGTTGTTGTGATCTGGAATGCGCTGCCTGAAAGGGCGGTGGAAGCAGATTCAATAGTAACTTTCAAAAGGGAAACTGGATAAATACTTGAAGGGGAGAAAATTGCAGGGCTACGGGGAAAGATCGAGGGAGTGCGACTAATTGGAGAGCTCTTTCAAAGAGCCGGCACAGGCACGATGTACGAATGGCCTCTTTCTGTGCTGTATGATTCGACGATTCATCAAAAGGGGCTGGGACATTGGGCAAGTTAATGACTTGGGGCAAGTGACAAGCCATGGCGCTTCTTTGTAGCCCTGTTCATTATGGGATAGATTATCCAGCCAGTGCTGTTCAGGAGCTTGTGCCGAATTGTCGAGTCTAACAGTAACGTTGCTAGTGTTAAAATCACGGGGCGGTGGGGGAGGCGGGTGGGGGAGGGAGGGGGGGCTGGTGGAGAAGTCTGGTAGCTCCACGTTAACCCTCCGTAGGAGAACGGTGCAGCCTGAAAAATAAATCCGCCCCATAAATGGGTTTGAGAATCTGATGCTCCTCTTACACTGGTACAACATACACTGTGACTGCAAGCGGGGAGTGACATTCTACTGGCTGTCCACACTACTATGGATGGGGAAGGCAGACAGGGTGATGCACATGCGTGTTCAGATACATGCTTTGAGTGAGATGCATGCATGGGGGCAGGGAGTCAGTTAAAAGCCTGCCGTACGACTAGTTCACTTTCTTCCAACTGAAAAAGAAATAACTTGTGTTTATACAGTGCCTTTCACACCTCAGGACAATGAGGCACTTTTTGAAGTGTAGTCCCTGTTGTAATGTAGGAAACGTGGCAGCCAATTTGCACACAGCAAGCTCCCACAAACTGCAATTTGACGATGACCAGATAATCTGTTTCGGCAATGTTGGTTGAGGGATAAACATTGGCCCAGGACATCTGGGAGAACTCCCCCTGCTCTTCTTCGAAATAGTGGCCGTGGGATCAGAGAGCAGACGGTTTAACGTCTCATCCGAAAGACGGCACCTCCGACAGTGCAGCACTCCCTCGAGCACTGCACTGGAGTGTTAATTTGGATAATGGGCTCGAGTCTCTGGAGTGGGACTTGAACCCACGACCTTCTGACTCAGAGGGCAGGAGTGCTGCCCACTGAGCCAAACTAATTGCATTGGGAATTGAATGGGGGGTCGGGGGGGGGGGGGGACGGGCACAGGACTTAAATAAGCAGCTGAATCCCGACACAGTTTTGTTACACAGTGAGTGGCACAAAGAAAATCAACCGCCAAAGCCCACCAAACCCTCGTTCCAGAGGCACGACGTAAACAAATACTGCAGATACTGCAAGTCTGAAACAAATCCCGGAAAATGTTGGAAACATTCTCAGGAAGGGTCCATTACCTTGTCTCCTCTCTCCACGGGTCCCGACTGACCCACTGAGTGTTTCCAGCATTTTTAGTTACATTCTAGTACGTTGTAGGAATTGACAAATTCCTACGAATAACTGAGATCGACACAGGAGAACAATCAAACAGGTCTTTACTCAACGGAGATGCCACGAGGACTGCCTGGGCAGCCCCATGGTTTGCCACGTGACGTCATCGCGTTTGCCCGCGCTCTTAAAGGGGCCACGCCCCGTACATGCAAACTCTATATACAAAACACAGTAATGCCTAACACAATGCTACAGGTTTAGGCTGGTGTTAGAACATCGTTAAAGGGAATTATATACAGTCAGCCAGAGTCATTCAGTGGTTCTGCCACAACGTAACACTTGAAATGGGCTGTGTGCTTTTGTTCCACAATGTGATTGTACGGTTCTTTCATTTCCGACATTACAGCAGTGACCAGACTTCAAAAGTCCTTCATTGGCTGTAAAGCACTTTGGGACGTCCTGAGGTGGTGAAAGGCGCTACAGAAATGCAAATTCTTTCTTTCTTTATACTGAAAGGAAGTGTTGATTTTTAAAAAATTCATTCTCGGGGTGTGGGTGTCACTGGTAAAGCTGGGATTTATTGCCCATTCCTAGTTGCCCCACTTCAGAGGGCAGTTTAGCGTAAATCAAGCGCGGTGTAAATCAGGCTGCTATTTCACTATCGTCATTTCCCTCTTTCGCTGAGGAACCGATTTCACCCCCGTTATTTACACAGTTCAATTTATAAGGCACGGGTTATTAACAAAGTACGTGTTATTAGTAAGGAACCTGTTATGAATACGATACATTATCAATAAGATTCAACTGGCAGTGCCAGGTCAACCTTATTGATAATGTAGCAAAATACTGCGGATGCTGGAAATCTGAAATAACAACAGAAAACGCTGGAAATGCTCAGCAGGCCAGGCAGCATCCGTGGAGGGAGAAACAGAGTTAACGTTTCAGGTCTGGGACCCTAATGTTCCACATCCAGGACAAAGCTTGATCGGCACCCCATCCACCACCTTAAACATCCACTCCCTCCACCACCGGTGCACCGTGGCTGCAGTGTGTACCATCTACAAGATGCACTGCAGCAACTCGCCAAGGCTTCTTCGGCAGCACCTCCCAAACCCACGACCTCTTCCACCAAGAAGGACAAGGGCAGCAGGTGCATGGGAACACCACCACCTCCAAGTTTCCCCTCCAAGTCACACACCATCCTGACTTGGAAGTATATCACCGATCCTTCATCGTCACTGGGTCAAAATCCTGGAGCTCCCTCCCTAACAGCACTGTGGGAGCACCTTCACCACACGGACTGCAGCGGTTCAAGGCGGCGGCTCACCACCACCTTCTCAAGATCAATTAGGGATGGGCAATAAATGCCGGCCTTGCCAGCGACGCCCACATCCCATGATTGAATTTTTAAAAATAAAGACAATGGAGGTTACAGTAGGGAAAATGCACCATCCTTACACAGTCACAGAAACACAAACTGATTACATAGTTTACCTTGTTTAAAACCTGGCTTCTTTACCTTCCGCTTCTTACCTACAGCCCTCAGATCTGTGAGACGACATACACTCATGTGAATAGTCACGCGGATATAACAAAAATCGGCAGTTCTCTTGCAAACGTGCACATTACATCCAGGTAATTGAACGTCTTTCCGTCACCACCTTACCTGACGTTGTGCCGTCCGTGACATTGAGATTGTGCAGGGAAAGTCCCAAAGACTGCCGGGATGAGGAAGAGGAAGAGGAGGTTGAAGACTGGGATTGAGTGCGAGCTGCCCCACTGCTGCTGCCTGTCTCCGATTTCAAACGGTCGTTTTCAGCTTTGAGCAGTTCAATCTCATTCTGCAATAGAACAGGAGTAAGTCTGGAATAACTGCTGGCCAAGAAGATATCTGCATCGCACACCAGGTTAAGCCGTTTGAACGTCCGCTATATTTCTCTTTGGTTCACATTGCTGTCTGTGGGATCTTGCTGAGCGCAAATTGACTGCTGCGTTTCCTACATTACAACAGTGAATGCGCTTCAAAAAATACTTAATTGGCTGTAAAGCGCTTTGGGACGTTCGTGATTACGCTGTATAAATGCAAGTCTTTTCTTTTTTCGCAATCCACTGCCAGTTTTAAAACCATGTTACCGCGGAAACGGCCTGCATCTCCAAAACCGGCCTTCAAGGTTAGGCTTCGTTAGTTTTGCTTTTAATGTTGAAGTAAACCTTTTGCAACCAGAAGGCCCGTCATTGGAACAATGGCATTATTGGTTTACTAAGCCATTGGTCAAGCAACACGGGCAGGTGTGGAGACTGTGTACTGTGCCACATTGGACAGATGGTGAGAACCTTGGCAGGACAGTCACCTCAGGCAGTTGTCAGCCGTGGCTCAGTGGGCAGCACCCTCGCCTCTGAGGTTTGTGGGTTCAACTCCCACTCCAGAGACTTGAGCACACAACCTAGGTTGGCACACCCAGTACAGTACTGAGGGAGTGCTGCACTGCCGGAGGGGCCATTTTTCAGATGAGACGTTAAACTGAGGCCCCGTCTACTCTTTCAGGTCGTCGTCGTACGTGTCTTCACACTGTTCCCTTTGGGGAACTGTATGAAGTGGTGGAAGGATTTCTGGCCGCGATTAATGCTCCTTCCGTGACCGTAACCATCTTCGTACCAGCCATTAGGGTGGCTAGTCCTATGGCGGGAGGGTTTTGCGGGCTCCCACAACCCATACGAGGGGGGGGGCCACCCACACCCACGGACGCAAGTATCCCGCTGGATGTCAACCCAGAATTTAGAGCCGGAGCTCCGACTCCACTTGCCGGGACTGTCTGGAGCGGGGTTCGAAACCCTACGCCTTCTGGCCCAGCGGCGGGGATGCTACCGCTATGCCAAAGGCCCACTCCTTACTCTTTCAGGTGATGTAAAAGATCCCATGGTACTATTTTGAAGAAGAGCAGGGGAGTTCTCTGGCCAATATTGATCCCTCAATCACTAAAAAAAAACAGATTATCTGGCCATTATCACATTGCTGTTTGTGGGAGCTTGCTGTGCACAAATTGACTGCCGCGTTTCCTACATTACAACAGTGGCCACACTACAAAAAGTACTTCATTGGCTGTAAAGCGCTTTGGGATGTCCTGAGGTCGTGAAAGGCGCTATAAAAATGCCAGTCCTCTTTTTTTAGTATTACCTGCATCCTGTTCATGGCTTCCCGGATCTGATCGAGGTGATGGGCCGAGCTCAGGGCTTCCAGACGGATGTCCGTCAGCTTCAGCTCCTTTTCCCGCAGCTCGCTCTTCAGGTGCACGATGGCCTCGGCTTCGGTTTCTGTGCACTCGCAGATGCTGCAGCGTTAAAGCAAAAGGCATTTAGTCAGTCAGCCAAACCGCCACAAGGTCGCACGTCGGAAGGGTCGTGTGTAAGGCCGCACCTCGCAAAAAAACACCACCGGTCTACATTCGCCAAAACAGTTCCTAGTTGGTATGAGCGGAGCAGCAAACGTGAAGGCTTTCAGGGAAACAGAACTCCCAGGTGATCGGACATGGACATCATTACATCAACTGAGAACAGGAACGCAATCAGATTGAAGAACTAGCAACGATTTCCAATTTAGAGTGCATTTACACTACGGGGGAAAAATTTGGATGCTTTGCGCCTCCCATTAGCGCCCCGAGGAAGCGTTAACGGGGCACAAAGCACCTAACGCCCAGGCGCGGTGCCGCTAACGCCTCCCACGAAATTCAGCGGGAGGTTAGCGATGGCCGTGCGCAGCGCCCCCGCTCGCGCCCCGGCTGCAAACTAGGCTCACGCCCCCCTGACCTGCCGCCAGACGCTCTGTCCGACAGGGTCAGGGTGGCGTTTTTGCAGCCGGGGCAACGCAAATTAAAGGGCAGGTGCCGGGTGGCCATTTTCTTTTGGGTCGCCTGTCAGCACCCGCCCCCCCGGCCCCCTCTGGCCTCCTCCCGCGGGGTGCCCACCGCGATCGGTCAACCCGGGCTCTTTTCCCGGCACCCCGCTCCCCGGTGCTCCAGCAGGGCCCCGGTGCGTGCAGCGCTAGGCCCCTCGCCTTTAATCAGGGGAGGGAGGCCTGTAGTACCGCGGCGCTACGTGCCAACACGCGTGGCACTGCTGCACGTAACGTCGCGATATTCAATGGGAGCACCCCAAGAGGGAGGGGGAGTGCTTCCAGTAGCTCCGCCTCCTGCTTGGGGTGCTACCATTACATTTCGGGCGCGGGGGTGCAAGCTTTTTCAAGGCGCTAAAAGTAGCGCCCCGACAAAGTTAGCGCCCCAAAGGGAGCGGAGCCAATTTTTCCCCCTACACGTTTAGTGCCAGTGCAAGGCGGTTTCCGCGCTGCCACGGACGCTATACATATGGGGGTAGATCTTTCTCCGCACCACCTGCGCAGTAATCTGATGGAGCAGGTCTTGCGTCCTTTATAGAAGCTTTTCATTCCCGTGAAATCAGTCCAACCCAAGGAGTATAAACCAGCAGTGAGGGTCCGACTCTGAAGTGAAGTGGAGGTGGGACTTCATCCTGCTGGGAGTCTCCTTCTTCCTCATCGGTTGTCAGGCCAGGCCAGACCTTGCCTCTGGATTCAGGCCGCACAAGGGTTACCCGCCCTCCAGGATGGGCCGGGAGTCTCCAGGAGTTAATCGCCAGGAAGCTGCTGTGAGCAACACCCAGCAGAAATATCACAGGGGATTTAAATAAACTGTGTTTTCAAAACAAAATGTCTTTTGTTCATTAGTTATAAATGAATAAATAAGCATATGAGGGAGAAGGGAGTAGAGGGTTACGCTGATTGAGTTAGATGGGGAAAGATGGGAGGAGGCCCGTGTGGAGCATGGACCGGTTGGGCCAAATGGCCTGTTTCTTTTTTTTTTAATTCATTGATGGGATGTGGGCGTCGCTGGCTAGGCCTGCATTTAGTGCCCATCCCTAATTGCCCTTGAGAAGATGGTGGTGAGCCGCCTTCTTGAACCGCTGCAGTCCATATGGTGTAGGTACACCCACAATGCTGTTAGGAAGGGAGTTCCAGGATTTTGGCCCAGCGACAGTGAAGGAACAGCGATACAGGTCCAAGTCAGGATGGTGTGTGGCTTGGAGGGGAACTTGTAGGTGGTGGTGTTCCCATGCGTCTGCTGCCCTTGTCCTTCTAAGTGGTAGAGGTCGCGGGTTTGGAAGGTGCTGTTGAAGGAGCTTTGGCGAGTTGCTGCAGTGCATCTTGTAGATGGTACACACTGCAGCCACAGTGCGCCGGTGGTGGAGGGAGTGAATGTTGAAGGTGGTGGATGGAGTGCCAATCAAGCGGGCTGCTTTATCCTGAATGGTGTCGAGCTTCTTGAGTGTTGTTGGAGCTGCACTCATCCAGGTAAGTGGAGAGTATTCCATCACACTCCTGACTTGTGCCTTGTAGATGGTGGAAAGGCTTTGGGGAGTCAGGAGGTGAGACACTCGCCGCAGAATTCCCAGCCTCTGGCCTGCTCTTGTAGCCACAGTATTTATATGGCTGGTCCAGTTCAGTTTCTGATCAATGGTAACCCCCAAGATGTTGATAGTGGGGGATTCAGCGATGGTAATGCCATTGAATGTCAAGGGGAGATGGTTAGAGTCTCGCTTGTTGGAGATGGTCATTGCCTGGCACTTGTGTGGTGCGAATGTTACTTGCCACTTGTCAGCCCAAGTCTGAATGTTGTCCAGGTCTTGCTGCATATGGACACGGACTGCGTCAGTATCTGACGAGTCTCGAATGGTGCTGAACAGTGTGCAATCATCAGTGAACATCCCCACTTCTGACCTTATGATGGAGGGAAGGTCATTGATGAAACAGCTGAAGATGGTTGGGCCTAGGACACTGCCCTGAGGAACTCCTGCAGTGATGTCATGTGATTGAGATGAATGACCTCCAACAACCACAGCCAACTTCCTTTGTGCTAGGTATGATTCCAACCAATGGAGAGTTTTTCCATTGACTTCACTTTTGCTAGGGCTCCTTGAGGCCACACTCGATCAAATGCTGCCTTGATGTCAAGGGCAGTCACTCTCACCTCACCTCTTGAGTTCAGCGCTGTAGAAATATCAGACATGGGGAAAAAAGGCTGTTTGACTGACTGTCAAGAATCATCCACTCATTCCTCTGACTCTGACCTCTTGTGCATACCCCCACTCCTTTTGTCCCATCATTGCCTTCAGCCACCTGGGCCCCACATTCTGGCATTCCCTCCCTAACACCCCTCCGCTCCTCCATCTTCCTCTCCTCCTTTAAGTCGCTGCTTGAAGCCCACATTTTTTGACCAAGCTTTTGTTGCTCACTCCTCCCAATATCTCCCTCTTTGGTTGAGCGTCCATGTTTGCCTGATTACGGCTCTGTGAAGCACCTTGGGTCATTTATTGATGATACAGGCGCTGTATCGAGACAAATTGCTGGTGTTGTCGTAAGGTTTTTGCAGACAGGTGGGATGAACACAGGAGATCTTTTAATCCCCGACAGATAAATTGACGCTCTTCAGATGCTGACACCAACGTTGGGTGTAAATGCACTCTAATAGAGACGATAGGTCTTCGACCTGAAACGTTGGGCTGGATTTTCATCGAGGAGTCAGGTAGGAGGCGGGACTACAACTTTCGGGGTTGTAGTCCTGCCTCCATCGAGTTCTAGCCAACCCATGCGATTTTGACTTGATTGACCTTGTTGAGCCCGCCCAGCGGGCTCAGCAGGCCAATTAAGGGCCACCCGGCAACAGGTGACATCACAGATTGATATTTTATCTGTCAAGAGCTTTTGACAGATGAAATATCAGCGTTTCACAGCTGTTTGAAGCTGTCAAACACTGACAATCGGTACTCCAGGTTAATTCCTTCCTCTCAGGATGATTTAGAGATCTCCCCAGAACAGAAAGCTGAATGCTGCAATTTTTGACAGATCGCGGCCATTCTGCTTTCTGTGCCGGTGAGATGAGGGACTCCCGAGACCGGAAGGAAGGAAGGCTGTAAAGGTAAGTAAGGTACATAAAACTTCTTTAAACACTTTACACACACCAAACACACTTACCTCTGCACTCATGCACCCATCACTCACCTGAACACCGGACATCTCGACCCCTCCAAGCCCTTCATCCCGACGGTCCGCCTCCTCTAACTTGGCGTGGTTTGGCGCCGTCGGGAATCCCACACTTCAACATTAAAAATAGGGATTAGGCTAAAAACTGCCTGTTAACTACCTGTTAACAGGCGGTTAATTGGCACTAATCCCCTTCCCGCCTCGGGGAGGCGGGTCCCAGTGTGGGGCGGGAACCCACTGTCATGGAGGCGGGTTGGGGGCGGGATGGGTTCGGGACCCCCGATTTCGGGATTTTAACCCCCCAATGCATGCCTCCAATCCTGCCTCCACGGCCCAATGAAAATCCTGCCCGTTAACTCCGTTTCTCTCTTCACACACGCTGCCTGACCTGCTGAGTATCACCAGCATTTTCTGTTTTTATTTCAGATTTCCAGCATCTGCAGTATTTTCTTTTTGCTCTAATAGTGACAGTTGTTTGGACTGAAAAGAGAGAGGCAGTGTGCGAAAGATCAGAGAAGATGTTGGCTGAAAACACACACACACACACACACAAAGCATCAACAACATGCGTCACTGCGAGGTATCGTTAAAGCTGACTGCCACAGATGTTTCAGCAAAGGGCTCATGTGGTGGGTTAATGTGTTAGCCGACACAGTTAGTTTAATTACAGAAGCAGTGCGTTATGAAGCAAACCAAATACTCTGGGATCAAAAAAACTGAAGTAACTTGAGGCAATTAGATATATTTCCAATCGGCACCTTCAGCAAAGCACAGCAACTTCCCAAGGATGCAAACTCTGGGGTATGGTAGCAGAGTGGTTAGGTTACTGGACTAGTAATCCAGTCGGCCTGAACTAATGTTCCCGAGACATGAGTTCAGTTTTAAAATGGCAGAACTCTGCCCAATCCTATTATTATTTTCTAAGTGCCCTGTTACCACATCCTTAATAATAGAATCTAGCATTTTCCCTACTATTGATGTCAGGCTAACTGGTCTGTAGTTCCCTGTTTTCTCTCTCCCTCCTTTCTCAAATAGTGGGGTTACATTTGCTACCTTATAATCCGTGGGAACCTGGGGAATTTAAATTCAATTAAATAATTCCAGAATAAAAAGCTACCAGATTGTCCTAAAAATCCCATCTGGGTCACTAATGTCCTTTAGAGAAGGAAATCTGTCGTCCTTACCCGGTCTGGCCTATATGTGACTCCAGACCCACAGCAATGTGGTTGACTCTTAACTGCGCTCTGAAATGGCCCAGCGAGCCACTCAGCTGTATTCAAGAAGGCGGCTCACCACCACCTTCTCGAGGGCAATTAGAGATGAGCAATAATTGCTGGCCTTGCCAGTGACGCCCACATCTCGTGAACAAATTTTTAAAAAATTATTAATATTGCAATTCTACCAGACAAAAACATTTTTTAAAAAGAGGTTGCTAAATCACTGGCGCTTCCTCCTAGATCGCTACTTGTTCTGCCATTTTGAAACTGAGATCACTGAAACTGCTCGTTCCCACCCAGCTCTCCGACCCTCTCTTCCCAGGGAGCTGTGCTGAAGGGATGGGAGTCACAATCACTGTATCCTGAGACAGTGTGAACCACGTGGGGAAAGGATGTGTGGACGCAATTTATTAAATTAAAAGCCTTTAAACTGTATTATTATAAGTGTCAACTTGGCTCCGTACAAATGCTCTTGATTCTGAATCAGGAGGCTGTGGATTCAAACTCAACACCAGGACTTGATCCCATAATCTAGGCTCGTACTGTGGGAGTGCTGCACTGTCGGAGGTGCAGTCTTTTGGATGAGATGTTAAACTGAGGATCTATCTGTCCGCTGTGGTTCAGTGGGTAGCACACTTGCCTCTGAGTCTAGAAGGTTGTGGGTTCAGGTCCCACTCTAGAGGTTTGAGCAGAAAAATCTAGGCTGACACTCCCAGTGCAGCGCTGAGGGAGTGCCGCACTGTCGGAGGTGCCGTCTTTCGGATGAGACGTTAAAGCGAGGCCCCGTCTGTCCTCTCAGGTGGATGTAAAAGATCCCATGGCCGTTATATTGAAGAAGAGCAGCGGAGTTATCCTCGGTGTCCTGGCCCAATATTTATCCCTCAATTAACATCACTAAAACAGATTATCTGGTCATTATCACATTGCTGTTTGTGGGAGCTTGCTGTGCACAAATTGGCTGCCGCATTTCCTACATTACAACAGTGACTACACTGCAAAAAGTATTTATTGGCTGATAAAGTGCTTTGGGACATCGGGAAAGGCGTTATAGAAATGCAACCCCTTTCCTTCCCCATCTCCCTGGACTTAAAATGGCCACGGCTCTATTTGAAGGGTGCTCCTCTGATGCTCTGCCCCAACATTCATCCCTCAACCAAGAACCAAAAATAGATTCTCTGGTCATGGATCCCATTTACTGCTTTGTGGGATCTTGCTGTGTCTGCCTAGATAAAGGCGCCAGCTCAAGGGCGGTCTATCGATGAATGGTCGCACTTTAATGACGGGACAGGGTTCACTGAAAAGTTAACCAATGCAAACTCCCTCGCCAGTTGCAGACCGGACGGACAGCAAATCAATCAATGCAACCACTGCCAACCTTCTACCACATGCACCATGCCGCAGTTACCGAGACCGGTGCTGATAGATCACGTGGCCATTTAGCCAGTTCCTTGTCTCCCAGAGAGAGGCTGGCTTGCTGTCATTGGCACCAGACTGAAACCTACTGCACAGACAGACCGACAGGGAAAAGAACACAGACAATGGCTTGGTTACACCAAGAAAGCAGAGATAAAAGCTGGAGGTTCATGAAATGCAGCGGATATTTAAAGAAACACATACAAATACCCGCTCCAGCTTTACACTGGGCGGCCAGTTCCTTATTGTGTGTGTGTGGAAATTTCTTAACTGGAAAACCTGACCACAGAAGTCCCACTTTTAACTTGGAATTGAATTTTTTATCTATATCCAGAGGGATTAGGTAGCTGTGTCTTTTTTAAAATGTGGATTATTTAATTATCTGCCGCATTTCCTACATTACAACAGTGACTACACTTCAAAAAGTAAAGCGCTTTGGCACATCCTGAGGTCGTGAAAGGCACTATAGGAATGCAAGTCCTTTTCTTTACTTTTGAAGTGGTGTTTCTGTTGTTCTGTCGGGCAAAGTGGGTAGACAGTTTGCACACAGCAAGATCCCACAAACAGCGACGAGGTAAATGACCAGTTAATCTGTTTTAGTGATGTCGGTTGAGGGATACATGTTGGCCCCAGGACTCCCCCGCCCCCCACCCCTCCCCTCTCTTCCTCAAATGGGCTTGAGGGGCCTTTTACGTCCACCTGAGGGGGCAGACGGGACCTCGGTTTAACGTCTCATCTGAACGACGACCCCGCCGATATCACGGCGCTCTGTCAGCACTGTGCTGATGGGTCAGTCTAGGTTATGTGCTCAAGTCTGTGAAGAGCAGAATGCGTTACCAAGCAACCGGCTGTGCAAGGCATTTAGGCCGAGAAATTCGTCTCGGGCGGTGACACTAAACGGGCGGCCAATCCAATCCGAGACAAATTTCTAGCCCTCAGTGCTTTCCATTAGACTTACTTCCAGGCCATGGCAACCAAATAGCATTGATAAGTGGTCACTGCGTGCGTTATGTATTTGCGTTTTAGAGAACGTACTGAACCTGCATGTGCCAAATGCATCAACTGCCCTGATTCGAGAGGGAAAACGCAACAGTGGTTAACCAGGTGGTTCGGATAATTGTTTAACAATCCTAAATCTGCTGTGACATCTCAGGGTAAATTTCAGCAGGCAGGAAATTTTTTTGAATCTCTGCATAGTCTTAAAGCTGCAGTCACATTACATTTTATTTTTCCTGTTTACTTGGCAAAAATAAGGGTGAAATTGCGCTCAGCGGTATTTGTAATAAACATGTTGGCGCGTTCGTATCAATTGAGTATCAATACTGAGATGGCAGGAATGACGTATGAGGAGAGATTGGGTGGATTGGGCTTATACTCGCTGGAGTTCAGAAGGATGAGAGGGGATCTCATTGAAACTTATAAAATTCTAACAGGACTAGACAGACTAGATGCAGGAAGGATGTTCCCGATGGCGGTGGAGTCTAGAACCAGGGGTCACAGTCTAAGGATAAGGGGTAAGCCATTTAGGACAGAGATGAGGAGGAATTTCTTCACCCAGAGAGTGGTGAACCTGTGGAATTCTCTACCACAGAAGGCAGTGGAGGCCAATTCATTAAATATATTCAAGAAGGAGTTGGATATATTTCTTAAGGCTAAAGGGATCAAGGGATATGGGGAGAAAGCAGGGACAGGGTACTGAATTTGGATGATCAGCCATGATCTCATTAAATGGCAGAACAGGCTCGAGGGGCCGAGTGGCCTACTCCTGCTCCTATCTTCTATGTTTCTATGTTTCTATGTAATACACAATTTATTAAGCCATTTGAAGTAAGCGCACATCCTTCATTATTTGTTGAAGATTTGAATTGAATCACAAACTGCTTTCCATCTTGATTACCTTTTTACCTCATTCTTTAATCAATACATTTTGCCCATCTCTCAGGTGGGAATTGGGGCCTCGTAGCTGTGTCAGATCATTTCCCCCCGCCCCCCACCCCCCTGCCATCTCCAACAAGGACCAGGACCAGTCTACACAGAGGCCTGGGTGCAGTGTCAGCTTGGCTCAGTGGGTGGCACTCTCACCTCTGAGCCAGAAGGTTGTGGGTTCAAAGTCTCCCAGATAGTCTAGGCTGACGCTCCCAGTGCAGTGCTGAGGGAGCGCTGCACTGTCGGGAGTATGTCGCAACATGAAACATTGAACCGAGGCCCTCTCGGGTGGGGGTAAAAGATTCCACGGCCACTATTCGAAGAAGAGCAGGGGAGTCCTCCCAATGCCTTGCCCAACATTCCTCCCTCAGCCACCGCCACCAGAAATAGATTAACCGGCCGCTGATCTCACTGTTCTTTGTGGGAGCTTGCTGTGCGCCAATTGGCTACTGGATTCACTTGCATGACAACAGTGAGTGCGCCTCAAAGTACGATGGGGTGGGAGGAGGCTGGTGTGGAGCATAAACACCAGCATGGGCCTGTTGGGCCGAATGGCCTGTTTCCGTGCTGTGAGTTCTATCTAATACATCACTGCATGTGGAGCGCTTTGTCATGTTCCTGAGAGAGGAGATAAGGTGCTCTTTCTTTACCCCTCGGTTGCCAACTCTGATTGGACGTATTCCAGGAGGTTTTGTTACATGACCTCTCACCTCCACGCCTCCCGCCATTGGTTCCCCGACACGTGCACTGCCCAATTGGATGGCAAACAGACCCTCTGTTGTCTGATTGGATGATTCTTGGCTGTTAGTCAAAGAGCCTTATTTTCCCCATTCGCCAACATTTTTGTAACTAAGTGTTCAAGTAAATGAAAATTTACACACAATTCTTTTTATTAACGCCCTTAGAAGAACATAAGAATTAGGAGCAGGAGTCGGCCATTCGGCCCCTCGAGCCTGCTCCGCCATTCAATAAGATCATGGCTGATCTTCGATCTCAACTCCACTTTCCCGCCCGATCCCCATATCCCTCGATTCCCCTAGAGTCCAAAAATCTATCGATCTCTGTCTTGAATATTCTCAACGACTGAGCATCCACAGCCCTCTGGGGCAGAGAATTCCAAAGATTCACCACCCTCTGAGTGAAGAAATTCCTCCTGATCTCAGTCTTAAATGGCCGACCCCTTATCCTGAGACTGTGCCCCCTGGTTCTGGACTCTCCAGCCAGGGGAAACAACCTCTGTTCATCTACCCCTTAGAATCTTACATGTTTCAATGAGATCACCTCTCATTCTTCTAAACTCCGTAGAGTATAGGCCCAATCTACTCAATCTCTCCTCATGGGACAACCCTCTCACCCCAGGAATCAATCTAGTGAACCTTCGTTGCACCACCTCTGAGGCCAGTATATCCTTCCTCAGATAAGGAGACCAAAACTGTGCAGAGTTGTTTTTCTCCCCGAGTTTCTCTGCAGTGCTGTTCTGGAGATTAATCTTTCATTCCTGGAGACGCCAGGACAACCCTGGAGGGTTGGCGACCCGATGTAACCGTGCCCCCCCCACCCCCACCGCCCTTCCCCCCACAGTCACAGCGCAGTACAGAGTGACCTACGGACCTATGGGGGGAAAAAAGAAGTTTGGGGTGGGGGCAGGAAAGTGTTTACACATTTAAAAACCTTGTTCAGGATTTTTGAATCACAATTTATTTTAGCACAAGTTAGGTCTTTCTAAACACTTACGCTGACGCCGACTGCGATGGTTTCAAAGATCCGGGGTCTGTCGAACCTTGGTATGATTTGGGCGATGACGGAAGTGAGGAGTCGGTGATTTCCTCAATGTCGGAGTGGGAGAGGTTGGGTTTTGACGACTTCTTTTTGCCGAAAGCTTGCTTGAATGAGCTTCGCAACTGGAAAGGAAAAAGTCAAGCTGAAGGACCTCCTTCGTTAGCGGGTAGTAAAGCACAGCTTATCTGGAACTGGCAACACCTCAGCATGAGAGGGGGTTATTAAGGCAATCCAGAATCACAAAAATCTGGGTAACCTTGTTTAACACTGCAGCACCTCAGAGTAAGATCTTAACGGATGCGAGCCTTGCATAGAGGCAATGTCAATTTAAAAATGTAATAGTCTGAAATTTGAAAACGTGCTCATTTTTTTTTTTAAAGCATCATTTTGCAGCTGGTTATTTGCAAAGACAAAACAGATAACTACACGGGGTGAACAACACCGTTTGAAGCACAGGATTTCTTTTGTATATTCATTCACGGGGGATGTGGGCGTCGCTGGCAAGGCCTGGCATTTATTGCCCATCCCTAGTTGCCCTCGAGAAGGCGGTGGTGAGCCGCCATCTTGAGCCGCTGCAGGATTACTATGAAGTACTGTAGTTTTAAAGGAATAGCGGAAATGCTAAATCAGAGAGGTTGTTAGTTCCGCTGATTGAGTCTTCCCCACCGGTAGCAGGCACACGTTGCGTAACGTCAGCACACAGTCCATTCCGAGTTAGAGGCGGAGAGAAAGGTTGTCCCACAGAAGTTGCGGTTAGTGCAAAGAGAAGATGACCTTGTTAGCAGCGTTTAATGTTTCAACCACAGAACGTCGTTTTATGTTAGTGCACTATACATAGCACCGCCTATTCTTAAATACGAACACAGTCATAGCAAGCGTGGGAAAATAGTCGTTGACTTTAGGCGTAAGCCAATTAAGTGCCGACCAAGTAATTTTACGTGGCTTCCTGCCACTTGGAAGGACTGGAAGGATACGTTGATAGAGTGAGATGAGGAAAGGTGGGAGGAGGCTCACGTGGAGCATAAACACCGGCACGGACCATTGGGGAGGCCAAACGCAGATTGGGTGACCGCTTTGCGGAACACCTCCGTTCAGTCCGTAAGGGTGACCCCGAGCTTCCGGTCGCCTGTCATTTCAATTCACCGCCCCATTCCCACTCAGACCTCACCGTCCTCGGGCTCTTGCATTGTTCCACGGAAGCTCAGCGTAAGTTCGAGGAACAGCACCGCATCTTCCGATAAGGCACTTTACAGCCTTCCGGACTCAATATCGAGTTCAACAATTTCAGATCATAACCTCGGCCCCTATTATATTTTTATATTTTTTATCCACACTTTTGCTTTGTGACTTTTCCTTGTTTCTCTCTCTCCCACACGGCAGCTGTCTCTCACTCTGCCAGCGCATTTCACACTTCATCTGGAGCCATTGTTTGTTTCTTTACCTGTCCTATTACCATCTCGTCTCACCTTGAATATCTCTTAATGTCTCTTCTTTCATCCCCTCCCCCATTTCCCAGCCCCCAAACTGCCTTTTAATCCGTTTCATTTCCTGTGTTTTTTTCTCAGTTCTGAAGAAGGGTTTTGACCCGAAACGTTGACTCTATTTCTCTCTCCACGGATGTTGCCTGGCCTGCTGAGTTTTTCCAGCGTCTTCTGTTGTTATTTTGAACCAGCTGGGCTGAATGGCCTGTTTCCGTGCTGAACATTCGATGTCATTCGGTGGAAACGGACCCATTGCAAAAAAAAGGGCTTCACAAAGGAGTCGGCCAGTACAGAGTCGGCCAGGAGGATGAGAAAGAAAGGGAGCGGGCTTTCTGATCACGTCCTCCCGTCGGGGAGCCTCACCCGGTGGGAGGGTGCGTCGGACAGCCTGCTAATCGCCCGCGACCGGCGGCTGAATTTCCAACACGCGGACCCTGCTCGCGCGGCTTTGCGGTAGGAGCACAAAGTTGGAAAATCATCCCCGGGTTGGGGGGAGGGGGGTGGAGGATCAAATCCACCGCTTCCGCCGCCTTGCACAAATACGCCGTGCTTCGCAGTTGGAACAACTCAGCATATCGTCGTTTATATCGGTTAATCGGGAAGCAATAAAGGAAGGTTATTACCGATTCACCGGAACTGACAGGTTTTTTTTTTAACGCCCACTCCTCCCGTCCCCACCTCCCTTCTGCTTTTAGCAATTGAATTTAATGAGATTGCACTTCTCAAAAAAACTGCGCAGCCCAACCATTTTGTTTGAGCGGGTCATAATTAACGCAGAAAGATTTGCTCCCAGAGGGGTGAATGCTCCTCGATCGCACAGTCCTGTGGAGGAATGCTGGTCACGACATCATCAGCTCTCAGACCCTGATTTTAAACAAAATGGTTTCCTTTAAAAAAAGCAAAAAATACTTTGCTGGACAGCAAGCTCATCAGGAAGCAGTACCAGCGATTCAGCGGGTTACAACCTGTTGCATCAACGCCACAGCTAAAGATTCAAGCGCTAGCTTACTTTGAACTTACCGAAAGGTACGTGCAAGAACAACTCCTAAATGGACTAGCTCTAATGATGTCCCCTTGTTCTTGATTTCCCCCACCAGAGGAAATAGTTTCTCTGTACCTGCCCTGTAAGAGGGAGGGTTTTAAATTTTTGAGGCATTGGAACCAGTTTTGTGGTAGGTGTGACCTATACAAAAGGGACGGTCTACACCTGTGCAGAGATGGAACTGATGTTCTCGGGGTAATTTTTGATAAAGCAGTTCGGGAGCATTTAAACTAGTATGGCAGGGGGCTAGAAACCTATGTAGTGAAATAGAGGAAAGTGAAAGGCAGACAGAAATAAATGGTAAAAGGGTGAGGAACAAAAAACAAAGGGCCAAACTAATTCATAAAAAATGTGAGCATAAAAAAAGCCTGAGGGTTTTATACCTTAATGCGAGAAGCATCAGGAACAAGGTAGATGAATTAGCTGTGGAAATAGAGGTTAATAATTATGATCTAATTGGGATTACGGAAACATGGTTGCAGGGTGAGCAGGGCTGGGAGCTTAACATACAGGGGTATTCAGTATTTAGGAAGGATCGACAAAAAAGAAAGGGAGGAGGGGTAGCATTGCTAGTAAAAGAGGGGATAAATGCAATTGAAAGGAAGGATATTAACTCAGTTAATACAGAATCTATATGGGTGGAGCTAAGAAATAGCGAGGGGCGAAAAACATTAATAGGAGTGGTATATAGGCCTCCAAATAGTAAAATAGAGGTTAGGGAGGGCATCACGAGGGAAATTAGAGAAGCGTGCAATAAGAGCACAGCTGTCATCATAGGTGACTTTAACTTACATATAGATTGGACTAGCCTAATCAGTAAAAATAATGAGGAGGAGGAATTCCTTGAGTGTTTAAGGGATGGTTATCTGGATCAATATGTCGAGGAACCAACTCGGGAACAGGCTATATTGGACTGGGTACTGTGCAATGAGAAGGGACTAATCAGTAATCTTGTTGTACGGGGACCCTTGGGTCAGAGCGATCATAACATGATCGATTTCTCACTCGAAATGGAGAGCGAAGAAATTGACTCAGAGACTAAGGTCCTGAATTTAAACAAGGGGAATTATGATGCCATGAGACGGGAACTGAGTAGGTCTGATTGGACAACGTTCCTGAGAGGACTGGAGGTAGATAAACAATGGCAAACATTTAAAGATAGAATGACAAAATTGCAAAAATTGTTTATACCAATCTGGCATAAAAGGAAATCTAAAAAGGTGACTCAACCGTGGATAACAGGGGAAATTAGAGACAGCATAAAATCCAAAGATAGGGCGTATAAAATAGCCAAAAAAAGCGCCAGAGCGGAAGATTGGGAACAGTTTAAGATAGAGCAAAGGAGGGCAAAGGGCATGATCAAGAGGGGCAAAATAGCTTACGAAAACAAGCTGGCGGAAAATATAAAAACTAACTCCAAAAGCTTTTATAAATATATCAAAAGGAAAAGACTGGTGAAAACCAAAGTTGGTCCATTGCAGTCAGATACGGGGGAATATATAATGGGAAATAAGGAAATGGCAGATCAACTAAATGCATACTTTGGGTCAGTCTTTACGAAGGAAGACACAAAAAACCTCCCTGGGATATCGGGAAAAATAGGGACATTGGCAAAGGAGGAACTGACGCAAATCAATATCTCTAAGGATATGGTGTTAAGGAAGCTAAAGGGATTGAAGGTGGACAAATCCCCAGGGCCTGATAACATGCATCCTAGGGTACTGAAGGAGGTGGCCCTAGAGATAGCGGATGCACTAAGGATGATTTTTCAGAATTCATTAGACTCGGGAACAGTGCCGATGGATTGGAGGGTAGCTAACGTTACCCCACTATTCAAAAAGGGGGGTAGGGAAAAAGCAGGTAATTACAGACCTGTAAGCCTTACATCAGTTGTGGGCAAAATGCTGGAGTCCATCATTAAGGATGAAATAGCGGAGCACTTAGCAAATGGGGACAGGATAGGACAGAGTCAACATGGATTTACAAAGGGTAAATCGTGCTTGACTAATCTATTGGAATTTTTTGAGGGAGTAACTGGTAGAATAGATGGGGGAGAGCCAGTAGATGTGGTGTACCTGGACTTCCAAAAGGCCTTCGATAAGGTCCCACATAAAAGATTAGCATGGAAAATTGAGGCTCATGGGATAAAGGGGAAAGTTTTGGCGTGGATAGGGAACTGGCTGTCAGATAGAAAACAGAGAGTTGGAATAAACGGCTCATTTTCTGAATGGCAGGCAGTAACAAGTGGGGTACCACAGGGATCTGTCCTGGGCCCCCAGCTGTTCACAATTTACATTAATGACCTGGATCAGGGAGTCGGATGCAGCATTTCCAAATTTGCAGACGACACTAAACTAGGAGGTGGGGTGGGCTCAGAGGAAGAGACCAGGAAGCTCCAGAGCGATTTGGACAGACTGGGCGATTGGGCGGATAAATGGCAGATGCACTATAATGTGGACAAGTGCGAAGTTATCCACCTTGGGTGCAGGAACGGGAGGGCAAATTATTATTTAAATGGCAATAGATTGGGAGAGGGGGAAGTACAGAGAGACCTGGGTGTTCTTGTACACCAGTCACTGAAGGCGAGCATGCAGGTGCAACAGGCGGTCAAGAAGGCAAACGGTATGCTGGCCTTCATAGCAAAAGGGTTAGAATACAGGAACAGGGATACCTTGCTGCAGCTGTACAGGGCACTGGTGAGACCACACCTCGAGTACTGTGTACAGTTTTGGTCGCCTCATCTGAGGAAGGATGTTCTTGCCATGGAGGGGGTGCAGCGGCGATTCACCAGGCTGATACCAGGAATGGCGGGAATGACCTATGAGGAGAGACTATGTAGTTTAGGGATGTACACACTGGAGTTTAGAAGATTGAGAGGGGACCTCATAGAAGTGTATAAAATTCTGACAGGTCTAGACAGACTGGATGCAGAAGGAATGTTTCCCTTGGCGGGTGAGAACAGAACTAGAGGACATAATTTAAGGATAAGGGCTAAACCATTTAGGACAGAGATGAGGGGGAATTTCTTCACTCAGAGAGTGGTGAACCTGTGGAACTCATTGCCACAGAGGGCAGTGTACGCCAGCTCATTAAATATATTTAAGAGGGAATTAGATATATTTCTACGGGCAAAAGGGGTTAAGGGTTACGGAGAGAAGGCGGGGACGGGATACTGAATTAAAGGATCAGCCATGATCTCATTAAATGGCGGAGCAGGCACGAAGGGCCGAATGGCCTACTCCTGCTCCTATCTTCTATGTATCTATGTATCTATGTATCTATCTTCTCCGCAGATTCATCAGAACCACACTGGGACTCAGAGGGTTAAATTAGGAGGACAGGCTGAGTTTAGAAGATTGAGGGCTGATCTGATCGAGGTGCTTAAAATGTTGAAAAGGATTTGATAGGGTAGGTACGGAGAAACTATTCCCTCTTGTGGGGAATCAAGAATCAGACATGATCTCATTAAATGGCTCGAGGGGCTGAATGGGCTCCTCCTGTTCCTTATGTTGCTAAATGCAACTTAAATCAGGAAGCACTTCTTCGCACAAAGGGTGGTGGAAATGTGGAACGCTCTCCTCCAAAAGGCTGTGGCTGCTGGGGGACAATTGGCGTTTTCAAGACTGAGATACTGTAGATAGATTTTTGTTAGGTAAGGGCATCGAGGGATATGGAGCAAAGGTGGGTGACTGAGGATTTTAGGATTTTGAAAGGAATTGATGGGATAGAGAGAGAGAGAAACTGTTTCCGTTGGTGGGGGAGTCGAGGACAAGGGGACATAACTTTAAAATCAGAGCCAGGCCATTGAGGAGAGAAGTTAGGAAACACTTCTTCACACAAAGGGTGGTAGAAGTGTGGAACTCTCTCCCGCAAAGACCAGTCGATGCTGGGGCTCAATTAAATCTGAGATTGATAGATTTTTGCTAGACAAGGGAGTAAAAGGAGATGGAGCCAAGGCAGGTGGATGAAGCTAAGATACAGATCAGACATGATCTCATTAAATGGCGGCAGAGGCTCGAGGGGCTGACTGGGCTCCTCCTGCTCCTTATGTTGCTAAATGCACCTTCAATCAGACTTGCAGTATATTTAACACAGGCGTTAATTATCAGCTGTAAAGTGCAATGCTGGGGCTCAGTAACAGCTTGCTCGTATCACGACTGCATTTTCCACCAAAACAGGTTGCCGCGGCTCCAGCCAATGAACGATCCTCTACTGTTTGCCAGCCGCACTTCAGCGCGATAGGCTAGAGCGTGAATTGACTTATTCCGTGCTCCAGGTGGGGAGCCACGCTCAATGGGAGCATGCGTCGGCAATCCCGCCCCTACAGCGGTTGTAGCCCTGCCTCCAGACCGCAGACTCTGAGCACAGGACCCCCCGTTCCCCCCCTCCACAGGGACAGCAGGACTGACAAATTCACCCATAGACCTGCAGCGATAGAAGTACAGTCCCCCACCCCCCCGCCCACCCCCCGCTTATAGCGTGCGCGCTCGTGCAATCGCGGTTTGTGTGCTGTACGCGGTGGCCGATATAACGTGTATCGCTGTTACAGTAATCAACAAGAATGTTCCTTCTCAATTTTTAAATGATCATCGTTGTTTTCAAACCCCCCAGGGCCTCGCTCCCTCTCTATCTCTGTAACCTCCTTCAACCCTCCGAGATCTCTGCGTTCCCCCAATTCTGGCCTCTTGCGCATCCACAATATCTATCGCTCCACCATTGGCGGCCGTGCCTTCAGCTGCCGAGGCCCTAAGCTCTGGAATTCCCTCCCTAAACCTCTCCGCTTCTCTACCTCTCTCTCCTCCTTTAAGACGCTCCTTAAAACCTACCTCTTTGACCAGGCTTTTGGTCACCTGCCCTAATATCTCCTTATGTGGCTCGGTGTCAAATTTTGTCTGATAATCGCTCCTATGAAGCGCCTTGGGACGTTTTACTACATTAAGGGCGCTGTATAAATGCGAGTTGTTGCTGTTCTATGTAGCTCCACTCTGACCGCAGCTTTATATAAACTGCAGTCAGTGCTTAATACACCTGTAACCCCACAGCATTTACAGGGGATTAGAAGGCCCGAGCATTAAAGAGGTGCGATTTACTTATTTGTTCTTGCAGTCAGTGCACCTTAATGGGATGTGAACTCGTCAGCAAAGCACTGGAGAGGTACCACCAACACTGCCTCCGCAAGATCCTGCAAATCCATTGGCAGGATAGGCGCACCAACGTCAATGTTCTTGCTCAGGCCAACATCCCCAGCATCGAAGCTTTGACCACGCCCGATCAGCTCCGATGGACGGGTCACATTGTCCACATGCCCGATACGAGACTCCCAAAACAAGCGCTCTACTCAGAGTTCCGACACGGCAAGAGAGCCCCAGGTGGGCAGAGGAAATGCTTCAAGGACACCCTCAAAGCCTCCTTGAAAAAGTGTAACATCCCCACCGACACCTGGGAATCCCTGGCCCAAGACTGCACAAAGTGGAGGAGAAGCATCCAGGAAGGCGCCGAACACCTCGAGTCTCTTTGCCGGGAGCAAGCGGAAGCCAAGCGCAGGCAGTGCAAGGAGCGCACATCAACCCAAGCACCCCACCCACCCGCCCCTTCAACCACCATCTGCCCCACCTGTGACAGAGACTGTAGGTCCAGCATTGGACTCATCGGTCACCTGAGAACTCATTTTTAATGTGGAAGCAAGTCATCCTCGGTTCTGAGGGACTGCCTAAGAAGAAGAATCACAGCTGTTTCTGTCCGAAATAAACAGAGCAATTAACACGCTGCTTTGAAACTGACGTTAATGCAAATGGTTATTGCTTTTTGGCTGATCTAAGCGATGACACGTTTTATAAAGGTGGATGTTTTAAGTGGTGGGGACCGTAACGGGAGCGCGTGCAGCAAAAGGAGCAGAGCCGGGCCCACGTCCGAGCCGATCGACCAAACCTCCCGGCTCAAGGCAGCCAGCGGGAAGCAGACTGGGGGATCAGGGAACCGTCAGTAGAGGAGGCAACGCAGAGCAGGGAAAGCCATTCTTCCACCGAGTTAAGCGTCCACCGTCGTGACGTGGGCAACCCATGCTGGAGTACAATGTCATTTAACCATTACATGCTCGGTCACAGTACGCAGCATATTCACCTTACTTCCTTTACTGTTCACCTTGTGGTTGTAATGAAAAAAGGGAGCAGTTAAAAGTCAGAAGATTAAAAAAGAAAAAATTCTTAAAAACTTAAAAAAAGAGACAGATTACCAACCGCAGTATCAGGTCTGCGGCATTTCTAGGTTTTAATATTTACAAACTGTCAGGGAATGAGGATTACTGCACAATTTTAGCATTAAAGAGGAAAGTTACGTATGCATCTTACTGCCTTGAAGCAATTTCTCCAAGTACTTAGCTGCAAAGCCTCTAGAGTATTACAGTACAGAGGGAGGCCATTCAGCTCACCGTGTCTGTTTCAGTGCTAGCCTATCAACTGGGGCTATCCGTTCCAATCCCATTTCCTCGCCAGTTCCCTTATCTGTGTTATATGTCCCTCCCTGGTCTTGCTGCTCCCTATCCCCTACCTCTACCACCTCCTGCAGCCCCACATCCAAGCCTGTGGTCTACGATCCTCCAACTCTGTTCCCGCCCCCACCCCCCCCCCCCCCCCCGCCACACCCCGTGTATCCCATCTTCCTGACATTCCTTGCTTGGAAGCAGATTTTCCAGCTGGCCAGAATTCCCTCTCCCATGACCTGACCTTTAAAAGCCTTCTCCGGGTCCCGCCTTTTCAAACCCTGTTTTCGGCCAACTCTCTCTTACTCCACCACCCCCCCCCCCCACCCACCCCCCGCTCCGTCTGTTCTCTCCCCTGTGAAGCTACTTGGGACATTTCAAAGAAAGACCATGCATTTATATAGCGCCTTTCACAACCTCAGGACGTCCCAAAGCGATTTACAGCCAATGAAGTACTTTCGAAGTGTGGTTACTGTTATAGTGTAGGGAAACACAACAATTTGCACACAGCAAGATCCCGCAAACAGCACGGAGATCACTGACAAGATGACCTATATTAGTGGAGTTGGTTGAAGGGTAAATATTGGACAGGGCACCTGGTAACTTTTTAAGTAGTGGCCGCGGAATATTTTACATCCGTGCGAGCGGGCAGACGGGGCCTCGCTTCAACGTCCCATCCGAAAGACGGCACATCTCTGACTGTGCAGCGCTCCCTCAGCACTGCACTGGGAGGGTCAGCCTGGGTTATATATACGCAAGTCTCCGGAGCGGGACTTGAACCCACGACCTTCTGACTTATCGGCGAGAGTGCCGCCCACTGAGCCCCGGCCGACGCCTACATCATGTTAATGGAAATGGAAGTTCTTAAAAATCTTTCAATTAGGCACTCTACAGCCCGCTGGACTCAACATAGAGTTCAATAATTTCAGATCATAACCTCGGCCCCTATCACATATATATATTTTCTTCTTTTTTTTAACTACAATTTTTGTTTGACCCCCTTTTTTTTCCTTCCCTCCCTTCAGCGGTCCTTCATTCTGCCAGCGCAATTCACACCCCATCTAGAGCCAGCCTTTGTTCCTTAACCTGTCCCATTACCACCTCCTCTCGCCTTGAATATCTCTCAATGTCTCTTAATCTCTCCTGCTTTCTATCCAATCACTGACCTTCCCTTTTGTTCTTTCATCCCCTCCCCCTTTTCCCAGCCCCTAAACTTGCTTTCCATTTCCTGCTTTTTTTCCAGTTCTGACGAAAGGTCTTCGACCTGAAACATTAACTGTTTCTCTCTCCACGGATGTTGCCTGGCCTGCTGAGTGTTTCCAGCATTTTCTGTTGTTATTTCGGATTTCCAGCATCCGCAGTATTTTGCTATCGTAAATGGAAGTTGTTTTTTGTTGACCAGCAACATTAAAAAAAACAGACACATTTGCCCCTTCCCCTCTGGGAAGTGTGTTTTGAAGCCCTGGGGTAGTCTTGGTGGAATGATGTTCTCCATCTGTCATTGATACTGTAGTTCCAATGTGGTAGGGAATTATTGTTACGAGATGGGAAATGAAGACCGCACACGCAGCAGGACTTCTGCACACCTGTCACTGCAGCTTGGCTATAATGTGTGCATGGACCATCGGAAGCAAGCATGCACAATCGTAGTGATTACAAGAGTTCATTCAGCCCATCACATCCATGCCAGAGCCAACTCTCCCATTGCAGGAATCTACTCCAAGCCCATTCCCTGCTCTTTCTCCACATCTTTCTATGTTTTTTCCATTTAGAATACAATGCCCTTGTAAGCAATGCCATAATCTGCCTCAAAAGCCACTTGTGGTAAAGCATTGCATGTTCTAATAACCAGCTACGTGAAGAAAAGCTTCTAACCACACACCCCCCACCTTTGTTCTCCTACTGATAATCTTCAGGCCATGCCCCCTTGTTACCCATTCACCAGCCAGCCAAAGCAATCTTGCATAATTTTGAAAACCTCTTTTATATCCCCATTTAGCCTTCTCTGTCCCAGTGAATAAGCCTAAAGATTTGCAACCGTTTCTTCATAACTATAACCTGACTTCTATTACCATACTAATAAATTTCATACCCTTTCCGTGGCTTTCATATCAATGAGATAACAAAGTGCGCAGAAAAACAATGCAACTGGGCTCTAATCAAAGTCTTCATCAAAGGCCAGTCAGCCTAACATTGGTGGTGGGGAAGTTATTGGAAACCATTATCAGGGACAAAATAAACTTTCATTTGGAAAGGCATGGGTTAATCAAGGAGAGCCAGCGTGGGTTTGTTAAAGGTAAATCGTGTCTGACTAACTTGCATGAATTCTTTTCTGAGGTAACAGAGAAGGTTGATCCAGGTAGTGCAGTAGATGTTGTATCTAAGGACTTTCGGAAGGCATTTGACAAAGTGCCACACAGGAGGCTGGTTAAGAAGATGAGTTGTCGGGATCGGGAACGCTCGACCTGAGAAGGTGGTGGAAGCTGATTCCATCAATAATTTTAAAAGAGAGTTGGACGGTTCTGGAGGATGAGGAACTCAGGGTTACGGACAAAAAGGTTACTTTTGTAGTTAATGCTAGAATGTATAAAACCCAGAATCCCAAAGGCTATTTTTATGGCCTTTTCTACTGGGTGTAGAGGGCACGATTTCAAAATTTACAGATGACACAAAACCTGGAAGTATAGTGAACAGTGAGGAGGATAGTGATAGACTTCAAGAAGACATAGGCAGGCTGCTGAAATGGGCGGACACGTGGCAGATGAAATTTAATGCAGGAAAGTGCAAAGTGATACATTTTGGTAGGAAGAACGAGGAGAGGCAATATAAACTAAAGGGTACAATCCTAAAGGGGGTGCAGGAACAGAGAGTCCTGGGGGTATATGTGCTCAAATCGTTGAAGGTGGTAGGGCAGGTTGAGAAAGCGGTTAAAAATCATATGGGATCCTGGGCTTTATAAATAGAGGCATAGAGTCCAAAAGCAAGGAAGTTATGATGAACCTTTATAAAACACTGGTTCGGCCTCAACTGGAGTATTGTGTCCAATTCTGGGCACCGCACTTTATGAAGGAAGTGAAGGCCTTAGAGAGGGGGCAGAAAAGATTTACGAGAGTGATTCCAGGGATGAGGGACTGCAGTTACGTGGATAGACTGGAGAAGCTGGGATTGTTCTCCTTAGAACAGAGAAGATTGAAAGGAGGTTTGATCGAGGTGTTCAAAATCATGAGGGGTCTGGACAGAGTAGATAGAGAGAAACTGTTCCCATTGGCGGAAGGGCCGAGAACCAGAGGACACAGATTTAAGGTGATTGGCAGAAGAACCAAAGGCGACATGAGGAAAAACTTTTTTACGCAGCGAGTGGTTAGGATCTGGAATGTACTGCCTGAAAGGGTGGTGGAGGCAGACTCAATCATGGCTTTCAAAAGGGACTTGGATAAGTACCTGAAGGAAAGAAATTTGCAGGGCTACGGGGAAAGGGCGGAGAGTGGACTAGCTGAAGTGATCTTGCAGAGAGCCGGCACGGGCTCGACGGGCCGAATGGCCTCCTACTGTGTTGTTATGATTCTATGATTCAATTTTGAAATTTGATTCAATGATTCAATCCAGAAATACCAAACTTCTAGACAGCCGTGAACGCAAATGTTGTCGCAAGTGGAGCGTACAATTTATTTGCAACGTTAATCTGCATTGCATCTGTTTTTGCAGACACAAATTAATTAGCTTTTTCTATTTGTTTTTTGGGATGCGGGCGAGGCTGGCAAGGCCGGCATTGATTGACCATCCCTAGAGAAGGTGGCGGGCTTTCTTCATCATAGCAGTTGTTTTTTTATGACTGGGTGGCTTGCTAAACCGCTTCAGAAAGCGTCGAGAATCAACCACGCAGTGTGAGCCCGCAGCCACCTGTACGTCAGTCTAGGGTACGGGTGGGACTGGTTCCCTTTGCTGAAGGACATTAGTGAACCAGTCGACAATCGGGCAACTTTCATGATCATTTTTTCTGGTGCCAAGGTCAAAACTTACGGGATTTATTGAATTCAATTCGACAATTTTCCATGGCTGGATTTAAAGCCATGACCTTTTGAGTTACTAATCCATTGGTGAACCAGTAATGTTCCCTACATTGAAACAGTGGCTACACTTCAAAAAGTACTTTACTGGCTGTTATGCGCTTTGGGACGTCCTGAGGTCGTGAAATGCGCTATAGAAGTCCAAGACCTTCTTTTACTATAACCACTAGGCTACTGGGACATATCCATTGATCAGGGTCACGTTTACTAATAATGGTTTATGGTTGCAAGCTTGTCCATAGGAGTGAGCAAGCATTCCGCAATACTAGGATTCTTCTGGCACGTCAGAACTCAGTGAGGATCCTCAATACATAGGCAGCTGACTACAGCCAACCTTGGTTTATTTTTGGTGCAGTCTTGAAAGGGTTAATGAACTCCTATCTGAAGGAAATTGAACAGAAAGCATTCAAAGAAAGCAGCTTTACTCAATCTTCGACAATCTCGTAACCATTTGTCTTCTCCAACAAATGGACACGTTGCTTTTTTTTAATTAAAATCAGATTTTGAACATATATATATTGGAAAACTCTTCAAACACACTTACTCCCAAGCTCTTTTCTACCAATTTGTACTAAAAATAATCAAACCTACCCAACTCTGCTTCTTCTTCTTTTTCTTCGACTCGATATCATTTGCACTCCCAATACTTGAATGGCTGGTCGCACTGTTGATGCTTGAAACGCTGTCCGATGAGTGTTGTCTTCGAATCCGCATGTCTACCAAGACAGAAAGTTCACATTCTGAACACGGCAAAGGGCTTCTTTTGTTGGCAAACCGAGGGCGAAGGGCAAAGGCCAGTGGTGGAGGTCATCACCATGGCTCGAACGAATAAAAGAGATGAGATGAATCAGCAAGTATTTTAATACGCGACGTCAAGCTCCGGTCTTAAAGGCCTGACTGTTAGGAGGAAGGAAAGGCTGAGGGAGGTGAGGATTTACAAGGGGTTGGTGGCCCTAGACAAAAAAATAAGGAATAGGAAGATATGTGATGAGTTTTCATTTCAACACAGCTTGATAGGAGGAAAAGTGTGCATGATGACATATTTTTACCTTAGCAGAAACTAGAGAGGATAATTCAAAGGAATGTTAAACATTATAGTATTGATTTGGGGTTTTATCAATAGGGGCCTAGGGTGGAAGAGTAACGAAGTAATGGCGAATTTATACAATACATTAGTTAGGCCGTAGTTTGAGTGCTTTGTACTGTTTTAGGTACCTCATTATAGAAAGAATCTCAAAGCCATAGAGAGCATCCAACACAGATTGACCAGATTGCTGATGGCAGGGTGGGAAACTATCGCAATGAGGAGAGGCTTGAGATACTGGGACTATTTCCACTGAAGCAAAGAAGGTTAAGAGAAGATTTAATTAAAGTTTTTAAAATGATGAAGACTCTTGTGAATAGGGAAAGACTATTTCCTCTACTTGGCGAGTCAGTGATGAGGGGGGTCTTACCTTCTTTTACAGGTCATGGCCGGTGGCCAGTCATGCAGCCGCTGTGGGTTTTCAAATGATCCGGACCACCAGAATTCAGGCACTCCGACACCGGGACATTTTGGGAAGTGGGGGCGGGTCGGGGCGGTGCGGAATATCAGGATCTAAGAGTAGAGGGAGACTAAAGCAGAGAAGGGTAGTTTTCAACTGCCTAAGCTCTGGAATTCCCTTCCTAAACCGCTCCGCCTCTCTCTCCTCCATTGAAATGCTTCTTAAAACCGACCTCTTTGACCAAGCTTTTGGTCATCCTGCCCTAATAGCTCATGTGGCTCGGTGTCAAATGTTGTCTGAAAACGCTCCTGTGAAGCACCTTGGGACGTTTTACTGCATTAAAGGCGCTGTATAAATACACGCTGTTGTTTATTTTTCAGTGTCTGATACAAACACAATCACATGGGTGAGCTGGGCATTTCCCAAGATACGGTGTCTGTCAGAGTCCCTCAACCACACCCCGTAAGAACAGAGAAGTAATTTACACACAGGTGCAGTTTTCAATCTGAGATTCACATCGCTGAGGGCGAAATGGACAAGCGTCGAGGATTCATTTTCCAGCGGGTTAGTGATCCAGGCGGAGGCCACGTTCATTTCAGTGAAGGCCTTCACAATACGTCCAAGTGTCTGCTTTTGTTGCTCGGCTACAAGTGGTAAAGTGTGTTTAATTTGTTAAAAGGATTCGATAGGGTAGATGCCAATGCTGAGCTTGTCGTGCAAATTCGCAGATTCACCAAAATGATACCGGGGCTTAGAGGGTTAAACTACGAGGACAGGTTGCATAAACTTGGCTGGTATTCCCTTGAGTTTGGAAGGTTGAGGGGGGTGACCTGATCGAGGTGTTTAAAATGTTAAAAGGATTCAATAGGGTAGATGCGGAGAAATATTGGCCCGTAATTTCCGATAGGAGGCTTCCTGCGTGCGGATGTCTCCTATCGGGGGAAAAATTCTACGCACTTGCCTGAGGGCTCCCGAGGTGCGGACACTTCCGCTCCTGGGCCTCTCCACAGTCGAAATGCGCAGTGCCCAGGTATCCCCAGGGGCGCAGGCGGCTCGCTAGCATCCCTCGGATCACGTGGGCCAGGCCAGCCAATAGGAGAAGGGAATCTCCCTTCATACTTTTGACAGATAGACCCGTCAAATATATGAATGGGGATCACTTAAAAATGACACTAGAACATTGGTGTAGGGGTTACGGGGATCGGGTGGGATATGTGTCAGTGCAGGCTCGATGGGCCGAAATGGCCTCTATCTGCACTGTGGGGTTTCTGTGATTCTGTGATTCTGTGAACATTAAATACAATTTTTAAAAAACCATCATGTTTTTAAAATGAGTTAAAATTACATTAAATTAAATATTTTAAACAAAAATTAAATTTTTTGAAAAAAATAATTAAAGTTTTTTACGGGGCTAAAAATAAACTTACCTTTTTTTAAAGTATTTTTAAATTATAAATGAGTGAAAATTATTTTTTTTTTACTTTTTTTAAACTCTTATGCTGGTAAAAGCAGGCCTTGCGCTTACTGCTTTTATCAGGCATAAGATTTCTAAAGGTTTTCAGCGGGCGGAGGTTCTTCATAAAGTGGAACTCTTCCCCCCGCAGAGGCCCTTCTCCCGGGTAGGCGTCCGATCTGTCGAGCGCATTCTTGACAGATCGAAAATGCCGGTTTTCAGCACTTGCGCTTCGCACGCCTGAAACCGGCACTTGCAATGTCCCTAGGAGTGTTTACACAGCCCGTACCCACCCGTAGGGATCGGAAAATAGGGGCCAATATTTCCTCTGGTGGGAGGAGTCCAGAACAAAGGGGCGAAACCTTAAAATTAGAGCCAGGCCGTTTAGGAGTGAAATCAGGAAGCATTTCTTACATAAGAACAGAAGAAATAGGAGCAGGAGTGGACCATTCGGCCCCTCGAGCCTGCTCCACCATTCAATGAGATCATGGCTGATCATCCAAATTCAGTACCCTGTCCCTGCCTTCTCCCCATATCCCTTGATCCCCTTAGCCTTAAGAAATATATCTAACTCCTTCTTGAATATATTTAATGAATTGGCCTCAACTGCCTTCTGTGGTAGAGAATTCCACAGGTTCACCACTCTCTGGGTGAAGAAATTCCCCCTCATCTCTGTCCTAAATGGCTTACCCCTTATCCTTAGACTGTGACCCCTGGTTCTGGACTCCCCGCCATCGGGAACATCATTCCTACATCTAGTCTGTCTAGTCCTGTTAGAATTTTATAAGTGTCAATGAGATCCCCTCTCATTCTTCTAAACTCCGGCGAATATAAGCCCAATCGACCTAATCTCTCCTCATACGTCATACCTGCCATCCCAGGTATCAGTCTGGTGAATCTTCGCTGCACTCCCTCCATGGCAAGAACATCCTTCCTCAGATAAGGCGACCAAAACTGCACACAATACTCAAGGTGTGGTCTCACCAAGGCCCTGTACAACTGCAGCAAGACATCCTTGCTCCTGTACGCGAACCCTCTCGCTATGAAGGCCAACATACCATTTGCCTTCTTAATCGCCTACACCGCACACGTTTCATAGACTGTACCTTTGTTCGTGTGGCCGGGGCCATTCAACGCTCCCTGGATGGCCGCTTGGGCTGCCGAGTTTTGCGTCTTCAGCATATCGATGGTTTCTCTCAGCTCGGTTAGTTCTGACTCCTGCAAGAAACAGTTAAATGAAAGGAGAAATCGGAAGCTGTTTCACTGCAGCTATAGAGGCAGGATTTCCTTTTCCCGCAACCCCCCGCCCCCCCCCACCTCTCCAACTGGGGCTTTGGGATCGTGAACACAGGAAATGCGGGTGAAGTGCGCACTCATAAGTAGCCTGCCCAACTTTCCACCCATTTAAATGAATGGATTACCGAACCAATATTCCAGAGAATCTGAGTTCCAGTTCCACCATGGGCATGTTGAGAATTTTAATTCAGTTTCAAAAACAAATCTGGAAATAACATTCTGGCACCTATAAAAGCCTGCTCAGTCTTTCCTGATAGTCGAAACCTCTGACGAGGTTTCATCAGCAGTAAAATGAACCCATGGATCAAATTAAACCTTTGCGGGAGATTCTAACATACAAACCTAATGGTTGCCACGGAGACACAACCAGAGAGCACAGCTACAATAGCAAAATACTGCGGATGCTGGAAATCTGAAATAACAACAGAAAACGCTGGAAAAACTCAGCAGGCCAGGGTAGCATTTGTGGAGAGAGAAACAGAGTTAACGTTTCAGGTCGAAGACCTTTCGTCAGAACTGCGGACCAAAGAACCGGCACAGGCACGATGGGCCGTATGGCCTCCTTCTGTGCTGCATCATTCTATGATTCTATAAATGGCTGAAATCGAGAGCCCAGCCCATAACTGACATCATTGGGAGCAGCCTGGAGCAAACAATCTGCTACACACGCATCTCTTTGCCAGTGAAAGAAATTGCCGTTCAAAATAAAATCGAAGACGTTCCAGATAAGACCATTGTTTCCTTCTTGAGAGCAAACAATTTCTCTGCTGAACATCAAGCATCCTCTCCTTGGGGACTTTCCTTCTCCATTAATTTAATCAAGCAATTAAAGTCACATTATAGGGATTGCGCATCATTGCCCATTCTACTCGATCTATTGATTTATTAGTCCATTCAAACTAAAAGCAACATTGAAGGCCTCTGTTCGGTTGACAAGGAGACGAGGTTCCGCAGTGGGGAGTGAGCAGATATTAGAATGCCTGCAATTTCCCAAGTTGGTCCCCTCCCCCCACCCGCCACCGACCGGCACTCCCTGCTTATAGATCTAGCTCATGGAATCACCTCACTTAGCCCAGTTTATCTTACAATATTAATCACACTAACTGGGTGCACTTTCACCTTGTGAAGATACTGGACTCACTGGCACCGAATCACACAAGGGGGGGGATCATTTTAACTTTAGGCAATGGCATAAAATGGGAAATATCAGCTCGGCTGCCCGTTATACACCCCGCCCAATTTTCCTTTCTATTGAAGTCATGGGGGGAATTTTCTGGGGTTCAGTGGGCGCGATCGGTGGTGGGCTGGGTGCGGAAAATGTTTTTTTTTGACCGGGTCGGGATCCCGCTGTCAACCCGCCGCCATGCGCCTTTGCCAAATGTCGGGTCTGTCATGGCTGAGCAGACCCGACATGCAGCGGCGGGGGAGGCAGTTCAGGCCATTATGGCCTTGTTAACAGAGGATTAACAACTATTTTCAGCTCACCTTCAGAGTTTACCAGGTCGAGCACGGGGTCCACGCTGCTCAGGGATCATGTCAGGTAAGCAGGGCGGGAGTTGAATGGCCATGGAATCATCTAATTACTTGACAACTTGAAATGTGCTATAAAAGCTCCCATCTCTCAGCTGTTCGCTTTCCAAGTTCAGAAGCTGTTGCTAACCGCATTTGGAAGACAGATTGAGCTTTATGCAGGTTGCAAGTGTTTGGAGTAAACTTTCTATCCAGTGTCACCTCATTGGAACAACCTCTCTCACCATTGACAGATCACTTCTGTCATCTCAGCTTCACCTGCCATCTATTACATCAGAATGGGTATGGTTTATACTGTCTCACCTTAGTCCTCAGAATCCCACAACGATCAGCCCCAACACCAGCAGCACCAACAACAAAACCAACCTTCTCCGCAATCAACTGATGCTGCACAGGACACAGGGCAACATCACCTGAGCACATTGCAGCCCGGGACGCCAGGAATTGCCTCACCATGGCCTGATTTACTTCACTTGATGCTGTACATCCTGGCTGCCACATGATGCGCCAGGTTGGCTCCACCCCGCACCAACACCATAAAGCATCCCCACAATGCCCAAGCCATTCCTTTCACACTCATCAACATTGCAGGAGGAACGTTATGTCTCACCATTCACTGCAACTCACTAAGCCACTTCCAAAGGTTCACACAAATCTGTCCAAGACCGGAAAGTGTTGAAAATAAAGGTTTCAATGTTTGACAGCACATTAACAGAAACTTCACATGAACATTGGCTAAAACACACAAGTGCCTGCCCTTGTGTGTTGTTACTTGGTATGACTGGACTAGGATGAGGGTGAATGTGAGGGGTGGCTAGTGAGATGGGGAAGTGATAATGTAGATAGAGAGGGATGGTTGGAGGTGCAAGGTAAGTTGGTGTGAGTAAGGATGTGCAGGAGTAGGGTAGAGAAGGCAGAGTGATGGGGATGTGATGAGTGGCACAGCAGGATGAGGTTGAGTGTGGCTTTGCAGTAACGGTTTGTGATCTACTGAGATCATTGAAAGGTTTGCGCCACTGCAGCCTGGTCCTCCTGACCACATCCCTGTTTGTGCCCTCCTTTGCAATGTGCAACCAGGCTGTGTTGGTGTCCTGGGGAGGTCGCTTCCACCCATTGGAAGGGAAGAGGACCTCCCTGTGTGCTGTGACACCCTCCATAAGCATATGGAGGGAGTCATGGGAGAGCCTGGGTGCAGCCGTGCACCTCTGTGCAGTGATTGTCAGTGTTTGCAGCACCTCAATGCTGTAGAACACGGACAGCACAACTATCAAAATGAATTAGCGCATGGTCTCTTTAAGGAAACCGGCTGATGACGCGTCATCAGATGACATCATCAGACCCGCTTGCTTCAGTTGGCCAGAAAATGCACTGGGCGGGGCTTAACAAGTCCAATCAGGGGAAAATAATTTTGGACAGCGGACTGGAGCCGGCAGCGGGGTCGGGACCCGCCACCGACATCTCCCGCCACGGACCCGCCAAGGTTGGTAAAATCCAGCCCATGGTGTCAGCTAGGGCTCAGTGGGTAGCACCCTTGCCTGTGAGCCAGAAGGCTATGGGTTCAAGTCCCACTCCAGAGACTTGAGCACAGAAATCTAGGCTGACACTGCCAGTGCAGTGCTGAGGGAGTGCTGCACTGTCGGAGGTGCCGTCTATCAGATAAAACATTGAACCGAGGCCCCGTCTGCTCTCTCAGGCGGGCGTAAAAGATCCCGCGGCCACTATTTTGAAGAAGAGCAGGGGAGTTCTCCCCGGTGTCCTGGGGCCAATATTTATCCCTCAACCAACGTTATTAAAAAGCAAATTAAATGGATATTATCTCATTGTTGTTTGTGGGACCTTGCTGTGCGCAAATTGGCTGCCGCGTTTCCTAATTTACAATAGTGACTACACTTTAAAAGTACCTCGCTGGCTGTAAAGCACTTTGGGACGTCCTGAGGTTGTGAAAGACGTGGTATAAATGCAAGTTCTATCCAGATGGAGGGAATCGTGGGGCGCACGGCAACATAAAGAACCGACACCTCATCACTGACCCAACAGCAGAGGTCCCTGGCTCCGACCTCCCTCGGAGACCGTGGACGGCGCTCAACCCAATCCGCACGGGTCATGGATGCTACGGCCACCTGCTCCACACGTGGAAGATGAGGAGACGACCCGAAGTGCGACTGTGGCCACGAGTCCCAGACCGTGGAACACATCACATCAACCTGCCCACTGAGATCTGTGGCGGGAGGCACCTCATTTCCCCACTCGGCATCTCGGGAGGCCGTCGAATGGATCGCCAAACTAGACATCCCATTATCAGCTTTTCCCGTCGTACGAAACAACAAATGAAAGTTCATTCTTTTTTTCCTTTTTGCAAATGTTAGGAAATTCGGGCTAGGGTGTACAACGGGGTGCAAATCCCGATATGTTCCGTTTAAAGCATCGTCGACAGTTAATATTAGCCCCAAGGAACTGATACTCAAAGTCATGGTGCAGAATATACAGTGCAAACAGTCACTTGCTGATAAAATGCTGGGACTGTTTCCGTTGGAGCAGACTCATTTACCAGAGGTTTGTTTTTTTAATTTTGAAGGGTTTTGATAGAGTGAACAGGGAAAGTCTATTTTCTCTGGTTGGAGAGTCAGTGATGGCTGGTCATCAATTCAAAGTTGTCAATAAGAGAGTGAGGAGAGAGGTTAGAATGGCGTAGAATTAGGAGAAATTTCTTTCCAAAGTTTTGGAGCAGATAGTGGTTGAGGCAAAAAAAAAAAAATTGGATAAAGATTTGAAGCAGAGGAAGCTACAAGACTCTACGGAGAAAGCAAGGCGATGGATGAGTTTTGGATTGCACGAGCAAAGAGGCAGCATAGACACAATGGGCCAAATAGCCTCCTTCTGCACTGTAAACATCTTTGGCTCTAAGTTTCCTCTTTCAACCTACATTTATTATTTGCTCGTGATCAGTCAGTTCAAATTAGAAGTTCACACTGCTAAGATAAATATATCTTTCATGATTGAAAATGTAAAATCGTTCATTCTCGTGGACTTGCTGCAACCCAGTTCAGTTCAATGGTCAATGCATTGAGCTAAGATTGTCCAGAATTGTTGCGCAACTTCCCAGTTTCATGGACCAAGGGTACAACATTCACTGGACCCACCTTTTGCTCTGCTGTCATTGTTAGGTTCTGCAGTCGTGAGGTCATATTGCTTAAACTCTGTTCAAAGGCAGCCACGAGGTGAGCCTGCGAATATAGGATAAAAATTAAAAATGGTTACGTCAAAAACAATCAGTCGCGATCTGTTTCTTCTCAGTAAACCAGTTTGACTCTCGCTCTTTGACCGCAAATCACTGTCAGTGCTGCTGTGTAACTGGTACATGGAGACACTTGATGCAACATCCCCTCCACTCAACCCCTCACCTCAATGATGCAACCGAGATCAAGAAGTCATCGTTTGAGGTAGTCCATCCTGCGATCTGACTCTTGGGCTGCAGTGTTTAACAAGTTAGTAAACTCTATGTGCAACTCCATAAATTTGAGCTCATCCAAAACTCTGCTGCCCCGTGTCCTAACTCGCACCAAGTCCCGTTCACCCATCACCCCCTGTGCTCACTGACCCGTGTCCTAACTCACACCCAGTCCCGTTCACCCATCACCCCCTGTGCTCACTGCCCCGTGTCCTAACGCACACCCAGTCCCGTTCACCCATCACCCCCTGTGCTCACTGACCCGTGTCCTAACTCGCACCAAGTCCCGTTCACCCATCACCCCCTGTGCTCACTGCCCCGTGTCCTAACTCACACCCAGTCCCGTTCACCCATCACCCCCTGTGCTCACTGCCCCGTGTCTTGACTCGCACCCAGTCCCGTTCACCCATCACCCCCTGTGCTCACTGCCCCGTGTCCTAACTCACACCCAGTCCCGTTCACCCATCACCCCCTGTGCTCACTGCCCCGTGTCCTGACTCACACCCAGTCCCGTTCACCCATCACCCCCTGTGCTCACTGCCCCGTGTCCTAACTCGCACCAAGTCCCGTTCACCCATCACCCCCTGTGCTCACTGCCCCGTGTCCTAACTCGCACCCAGTCCCGTTCACCCATCACCCCCTGTGCTCACTGCCCCGTGTCCTAACTCGCACCAAGTCCCGTTCACCCATCACCCCCTGTGCTCACTGCCCCGTGTCCTAACTCACACCCAGTCCCGTTCACCCAGCACCCCCTGTGCTCACTGCCCCGTGTCCTAACTCGCACCAAGTCCCGTTCACCCATCACCCGCTGTGCTCGCTGACCTACATTGGCTCCCGATCAGGCAATGTCTCGATATTACAATTCTCAACCTTGTTTTCAAATCCTTCCATGGCCTCGCCCCTCCCTAACTCTGTAACCTCCTCCAGCCCCACAATCCTTCGAGATCTCTGTGTTCCAGCAATTCTGGCCTCTTGTGCATCCCCGACTTCCATCGTCCCACCATTGATGGCCGTGCCTTCAGCTGCCTGGGCCCTAAGCTCTGAAATTCCCTCCCTAAACATCTCCGCCTCTCTCTCCTCCTTGAAGACGCTCCTTAAAACCGACCTCTTTGACCAAGCATTTGGTCACCTGTCCTAATGTAATTCTTCTCTGGCTCGGTGTTAATTTTTGTCTGTTTACGCTCTTGTGAATTTTACCATATTAAAAGGCGTTATATAAATGTAACTTGTAATTACAACTGTACATAATCAGCGATTGATTGCATCTAATAACTCGAGAAATCAGCAAAGAGCATCACTCAGCAACCAAACAGCAGCTTCGGAAACTGATCCTCTTTCCTCGAATTAACATAATAATAGACGATTCTGGGATGTTTTCACGAATCTGGACACTGGGCCAGGGGCTCTGCTGGACAGAAGGGTCGGCGATAGGACTATCACACGACGCCTCGGCCTTTCTGACTGAAAAGGTTCCACACCAAGAGCGGCGCCTTACAAAAATGACCCATTCAGACTTCAGATAAATAGACCGAATGATTGGCACGGTTTCTGCCAGCCCTGCTGTTTCAAGGTGAAGTTTATTGACACAACCCCTCGTTATGATAACGACTGTTTGAAAACTGTCCTTGTGAAATAAAGCATGGTGCCAAACCTGTCTGGATCAATAGGTTTCTCAAATGATGTTAATAGGCGTTTGGTCCAGGTATCAGAATTGTCAACCAGTCGATCCAACAATTGATATTGAACCCCATCATAACTCATTCTTTCCCATGACCTCTAAAACATTATGGTACTCCTTCCTTACTTCCTTCAGTAATCTTTCCCTCTTACAATCTACAGACATTTCAAACCCAAGATTCTTGTCACCTAAACTCTATGTCGGCTGTGGCTCACCTCTGAGTCAGAAGGTTGTGGGTTCAAGTCCCACTCCAGAGACTTGAGCACAAAAATCTAGGCTGACACTCCCAGTGCAGTGCTGAGGGAGTGCTGCACTGTCGGAGGTGCCGTCTTTCAGATGAGACGTTAATTGAGGCCCCGTCTGCTCTCTCAGGTGAAGGTGAAAGATCCCACGGCACTATTTCGAAGAAGAGCAGGGGAGTTCTCCCCGGTGTCCTGGGGCCAATATTTATCCCTCAACCAACATCACTAAAACAGATTATCTGGTCGTTATCAGATTGCTGTTTGTGGGAGCTTGCTGTGCGCAAATTGGCTGCTGCGCTTCCTACATTACAACAGTGACCACACTACAAAAGTACTTCATTGGCTGTAAAGCACTTTGGGACCTCCTGAGGTCATGAAAGGTGCTATAGAAATGCAAGTCTTTCTTCCTAAACACTACATCCTGATTTACCTCATCTTTCTGACCACTTTTTGGTTTAAAGAAAGCTAACACATTTTGATTATATCCAAGGCGGGTGCACAATCCTCTTGTGTAAGCCCAGATGTTAAGGGTTGGTAGGCTGGTCAATCTTGGAGGAGAGCACAGGGTATGCTGTCTGTCACTTGTCCAACCAAGTCCACCCTACCTGCTTGGGCCTTAGCCTCCAGCTATATTTGGAGCTGAGTGGGAAGAAGCACAGCCTCCAGAAACAGGCCTATCTTAACATCGAGTGTGCAAACATCTCATTAACGGGTTTGTATCAACATAGAGAACCTCAGCCTCCCAGTAACAGGTCTGTATCCACACTGAGAATCTCCACTCCCGGTAAACATCGAAACATAGAAGATAGGAGCAGGAGTAGGCCATTCGGCCCCTCGAGCCTGCTCCGCCATTCAATGAGATCATGGCTGATCATCCAAACTCAGTACCCTGTCCCTGCCTTCTCCCCATATCCCTTGATCCCTTTAGCCTTAAGAAATATATCCAACTCCTTCTTGAATATATTTAATGAATGGCCTCTACTGCCTTCTGTGGTAGAGAATTCCACAGGTTCACCACTCTCTGGGTGAAGAAATTCCTCCTCATCTCTGTCCTAAATGGCTTACCCCTTATCCTTAGACTGTGACCCCTGGTTTCTGGACTCCCCGACCATCGGGAACATCCTTCCTGCATGTAGTCTGTCTAGTCCGGTTAGAATTTTATAAGTTTCAATGAGATCCCCTCTCATTCTTCTAAACTCTAGCGAATATAAGCCCAATCGACCCAATCTCTCCTCATACATCATTCCTGCCATCCCAGGTATCAGTCTGGTGAATCTTCGCTGCACTCCCTCCATGGCAAGAACATCCTTACCCAGATAAGGCGACCAAAACTGCACACAATACTCAAGGTGTGGTCTCACCAAGGCCCTGTACAACTGTAATATTCAGAACGAGACTCCCAGCGCCAGCGGAAGATTTATATCAATGTTCAGAGCCCCAAGCCCAAGTGCATGAGGTGATTATGACGGATTGATGTTGCTATCTCCTTGGGAACAGAAGTTCAGCGTCACCAGGAGAGGCAGAACTACCCCAAAAAGATTAAGGCGGTAAAGCAAGAACATAAATCAATCTCGGTACAGTGGAGCAGCAATTCTCGGTAGTTTTGCCACTTCATCGGAACGAGGCAATTTGCTAATGCTCGAGGCTCTCTGCCCCTTTCCGTTGCTTCAGGCATCTACCTCCTCCATTTCCATACACACACCCCCCCACTGGCCTGGCCAGCGACCAGCTCCCAAGCACGGGGGGGGGGGGGGGGGCGGGGAGACTGAACTTTAGCAAGTTTACCCTGGGAAGCGTGTGTGTGGCCCGTCACCTTGGCTGGCACCAGGAGACAGTCCTGGTGGCATTCCCATTGCCGTGGCAGATTCTGGCTCCATGGACAAAAGGCGACTATGAAATCTGCAATCCTTCCAATTTCCAAACACGGAAACCGCTGATCACCATAAGCCTCTTGAGCCGAGCATGTCACATTCAGGTCCCCACTTAAAAACATGAGCGCCTTGTAGCAGAAAGCAGGTCCATACATCAGTATTCAGAGCCTCAAGTGCACTTATACATCTGGCGGATGACAGCCCTCATTAAAACGTAGTATTTTTTCTGTCAATTGGACTGTTGCTAAATGGCATGTCAACTATAAAGAGAGGAAGAAGCTGTCACTGTCATCTCCATTCTCAGGTAACACATAATGATATCTGGGTTGCAATTAGAAGCACTCCATACAGAATCACGTCTTATGTCAGTTACATTGTACTTGGTGAGATGTAGGTAATCCCACCTCCCTGCTGACAGGTCTCTCCCTGCTCCTCATCAAAGGAAACCATCCTTTACAACAGCGCAAGGAAGAAAGTCAAAGCTTTGCAATGTTGCTTAATAAGCCAGAGACCACTAGCAGCGAAGTTCGACCCCCAACGAACGACTAATGGTTTATGATAACCAGAATTGTGGCTCAGTGGGTCGCTCTGTCTCACCTCGGAGTCAGAAGGTCGTGGGTTCCAAGTCCCGACTCCAGAGGCTTGAGCATAAAAATCCAGGCTGACACTCCCAGTGCCGCGCTGAGGGAGTGCCGCACTGTCGGAGGAGCCGTCTTTTGGATGAGACGTTAAACCGAGGCCCCGTCTGCCCTCTCAGGTGGATGTTAATGAACCCACGGCACTATTTCGAAGAAGAGCAGGGTGAGTTCTCCCCGGTGTCCTGGGGCCACTATTTATCCCTCAATCAACATCACTAAAACAGATTATCTGGTCATCATCACATTGCTGTTTGTGGGACCTTGCTGTGTGCAAATTGGCTGCCGCGTTTCCCACATTACAACAGTGACTACACTTCAAAAAGTACTTCATTGGGACATGAAAGGCGCTATAGAAATGCAAGTATTTCTTTTTGAATAAGAATCTGAGCAACCAGGGCTATAATGGGATTTTCTCACATTATAGCTCAGCCATAAAGTGAAACATCAGCACGTTTCTCCTCCCTTGGTCTTTTGTAAATCTCTTGATAAATAAGCCCTCGGTCCTTTTATTATAGAACTCAATTCCAGTAGATATCCTTGTTATAAATCTCATCATCATAAAGAAACTACTCATGAAAAAACGCTGGACGGCCAGCTGGTGGCGCCGTCCAAGGAGTATAGATACTCGGGCGTGGGCCCAGCTTGCCTGTGGGGACCCGCACCCGGAGTCACGATCTCTCCAGCCTCCCTCGGGTCGATTAGGGCCACACGGGCCTTGTCGATCCACCGGTACAGATCAAGCGGCCCAGGGACCAAGACACGGTCCGGGGAGACGTGTCTTCTAGCCATAAACAAAGATCTAAAAGACTGCGGCTATTCGTGGTCCGCCTAATCCGTTAAGAGGAAGTCGTCGGACTTCCAAATCTTTTAGGCAGGAAGAATGTTATAAATCTCATCATTCATCAAGAAACTACTCGAGAAATAACGCTGGACGGCCAGCTGGTGACGCCATCCAAGGAATATAAATACTCGGGCGTGGGCCCCAGCTTGCCCAGGGACATTTTGTAAGACAGGAACTAGTGAAGTACAACTAGACCTCCATGTTCTGAAACAAGTTGATTAAAGCCTTGCTTTATACTCAAACCAAGTGTGTAGTGAGTTTTATTACGTCAATCCTCATCTCCAAACCTCTAAATGTTTCGCAACTTATTTTGTTAGCAACAAATTTGGCGGGGTCGATATTAACACCCCCATGACGGGCGGGAGAGGGTCAGAGGTTAAAAGTTTAAAATCGCGAAACGCAGACCCAACTTGCCGTATATGCGTCTGCCGCCATTTTTACGCCGGCGGGTTGCAGGATGCTTCATTGTAATATTTAAACCAGGCTCCCACCGTGCCTGATTTAAACTTAAAGGTTGCTGGCTTGGTTTCCCAGGGCTCGGGAAACCCGGCAGCAAGATGGAGGTGGGAGCAGCTGGCTGCAGAAGGTTAGTGCCTTTTAGAGCACTGCTCATGAGCCAGAAGGAGCAGGAATGCTCCCAACTCCCCGCCATCCAACCCCACCTCCATCCCCCCGCCCCTCCCCTCGCCCACCCCCGAGCCCCTCAAGCTAATCTTCTGCCGATCGTGGCCTCTCCTCACTCCCGTGATTGCCCAATACCCACTCACTCCAACCCACGATCCCGAGCCTCCCTCCCTTTCTCCTGATTGCCGGGCTCCAACCACCACCCCTCCCCCCAAAACCCGTGATCTTTCCCTCCCTCCCTCCCTCCCGTTTCACACTCCGACAACCCCCCCACCCAACCCGTGATCTTTCCCTCCCTCCCGTTTCACACTCCGACAATCCCCCCACAACCCGTGATCTTCCCCTCTCTCCTGATTCCCACTCCGACCCCACCCTCCAACCCACGTGATATACATTGATAATTCTTTAATGGTTCAAACTGTGGGAAAACGATAATCTGAGTATCTGTAATGATTGGATAAATCTGGTCAACAAACATATACTAGCCAGAAAATAAGCCTCGTCCAAAGAAATTAAAAGGTTATAACATGTCAGCAAATTCAGAGCGATTTGGCAGATTCTAGAATTAGTATTAGCCTGGTATTATCAGGCAAGACATTTATTAATAAAAAATCTCTACCGCAAATTAAATTTCGCCAGAGATTTTTCACTAACTCAGAAGCCATTTTTTTTTTGCTGCCGCAGTTTTGTTTAATGATACAGTGTGAGAAACCTATTGACGAGTGCTCGACACAATACTGACACAGTGAATGAGCTGGACTCGAGCAATCGTTCTCTTGGCTGACAGAAGTAGTTACAACACCAAGCCTGGTCAATAGCTACGTTAGGAACTTAACTGTCACCATTCAAAGGTGGGCATGATAGAGGTGGCGGGGAAATTCCCAATGAGCACAGGAACATTGGAACAGGAGGAGGCCACTCAGCCCCTCCAGCCTGTTCTGCCATTCGATGAGATCATGGCTGATCTGTATCTTAACTTCATCCAGCTGCCTTGGCTCCATATAGAAACATAGAAGATAGGAGCAGGAGTCGGCCATTCGGCCCCTCGAGCCTGCTCCGCCATTTAATGAGATCATGGCTGATCATCCAAATTCAGTACCCTGTCCCTGCCTTCTCCCCATATCCCTTGATCCCTTTAGCTTAAGATATCCTTTTATACCCTGGTCTAGCTAAAATCTATTGATCTCAGATTTAAAATGATTAATTGAGCGAGCATCTACTGCTTTTTGTGGGAGAAAGTTCCACACTTCTACCACCCTTTGTTTGAAGAAGTGTTTCCTAACTTCTCTCCTGAACGGCCTGGCTCTGATTTTAAGGTTATGTCCCCTTGTCCTAGACTCCCCCCACCAGCGGAACATTTTTTTCCTCTCTATCGACCTTATCAATTCCTTTCAAAATCCGAATATCCTCAATCAAATCAACCCTTAACCCGTTAACTAATGTAGCAGCCCACGGAATTGAGGGCAAATTATTGACCTGGTTAGGAAATTGGCTGAGCGGCAGGAGACAGAGAGTAGGGATAATGGGCAGGTACTCAAATTAGCAGGAGGTGACTCGTGGTGTCCTGCAGGGATCTGTGTTGGGGCCTCAACTATTCACAGTATTTATTAACGACTTAGATGATGGCATAGAAAGTCATATATCCAAATTTGCCGATGGCACAAAAGATAGGCAGCACTGTAGGCAGTGTAGATGGAAGCATAAAATTACAAATAGATATTGATACATTAAGTGAATGGGCAAAACTGTGGCAAATGGATTTCAATGTAAGCAAATGTGAAGTCATCCACTTTGGACCATAAAGGATGGGACAGGGTACCTTCGAAATGGTGAAAGGCTAAACACAACGGAGGTCCAAAGAGACTTGGGGGATCCAGGTACATAGATAATTAAACTGTCATGAACAGGTACAGAAAATAATCAAAAAAGCTAATGGAATGCTGCCCTTTATATCTAGAGGACTAGATTTCCAGACAGTAGAAGTTATACTACAGTTATAAACAAAACCCTGGTTAGACCACACCTGGAGCACTGTGAGCAGTTCTGGGCACTGCACCTTAGGAAGGATATATTGGCCTTGGAGGGAGGGCAGCGTCGGTTTACCAGAATGATACCCGGACTTCAAGGGTTAAGTTACGAGGAGAGATTACACAAACTAGGGTTGTATTCCCTCGAATTTAGAAGGTTAAGGGGTGATCTGAGCGAAGATATTAAGGGGAACAGATAGGGTAGATAGAGAGAAACTATTTCCGCTGGTTGGGGAGTCGAGGACTCGGGGGCAAAGTCTAAAAATTAGAGCCAGACCTTTCAGGAGTGAAATTAGGAAACACTTCTACACACAAAGGGTGCTAGAAGTTTGGAACTCTCTTCCGCAAATGGCAATCGATGCTAGATCAATTGTTAATTTTAAATCGGAGATTGATAGCGTTTTGTTAACCAAAGGTATTAAGGGATATGGGGCAAAGGCAGGGAGCTGGAGTTAGGTCACAGATCAGCCATGATCTCATTGAATGGCGGAACTGGCTCGAGGGGCTCAATGGCCGTCTCCTGTTCCTACGTTCCTATTCCAGGGAATACAACCAATGTTCCGTCTAATTTTAATTTTTTGGCCTGCGCAGCCCCTTTAACGGTTTTTCTATTTAAAAGCCGGCTCACCGGGTGCGCAGGACCTTCAGAGCGCTGCGCAGCCTCGCAGCTTAAGAGGAACATTGAAAACAACCTTAGCTTACATAACCTCGCCTCACAATCTAACCCGTGGAGCCCTGCTAACATTCAGGTGAATCCGGTGAAGATGGAGAATCATTTTCAGCCGTCTTAGCCCCACATTATGGGACTCGCTTTCTAAGCTCTGTACCTCAACACCTCCTTCCCGATCTTCAAAAGACTGAAAGCCTGCCTTTTTCTATCGTGTTATTGATCACTGTAATACCTTGACATCCTCTGTGAAGCATCTCTGGATAATTGTATATGTATAACACGAGGGGTTAGATTTTCAACTCACCGACTGGGTGTAAAACTGGAATAGTGGATTGGCTACCGGTTCTATTTAACCACAGGAAGCAATTAGGAAAGCAAATGGTATGGTAGCCTTTATTACAAAAGGATTTGAGTATAAGAGTAAAGATGTCTTACTGCAATTATACAGGGCCCTGGTGAGACCACACCTGGAGTACTGTGTACAGTTTTGGTCTCCTTGCCTAAGAAAGCATATACTTGCCATAGAGGGAGTGCAACAAAGGTTCACCAGACTGGTTCCTGGGATGGGGGGATTGTCCTATGAGGAGATTGAGTAGACTAGGCCTATATTCCCTAGAGTTTAGAAGAATGAGAGGTGATCTCATTGAAATATATAAAATTCTTACAGGGTAGATGCAGGGAGGATTTTTCCCCTGGCTGGGGAGTCTAGAACCAGGGGTCACAGTCTCAGAATAAGGAGTCGGCCATTTAGGACTGAGATGAGGAGAATTTTCTTTACTCGAAGGGTTATGAATCTTTGGAATTCTCTACCCCAGAGGGCTGTGGATGCTCAGTCATTGAGTATATTCAAGACAGAGGTCGACAGAGTTTTTGATATTAAGGGAATCAAGGGATTGGGTGGGAAGGTGGAGTTGAGGTAGAAGATCAGCCATGATCTCATTGAATGGCGGAGTAGGCTCAAAGGGATGTTATGTATGTTATCTATGTTATGTATAGAAACCAACCAAGTTTCATTTCCAAAATCAAATGTATACTGATATAAATGCTTTATAATATATTAAAATTCTTATGTCTGTGTGAACTACCTGACAATTTTTCCCATTATAAATTCCTATTTCCGCTTTTATAATGTAAATGCACACTCGTCAAGCTGTCATTCCACCCTCCCCCAGCAGGGGAGGCGCTGCAGCACCACCGGTGGTGGGGAGGGTGTAATTACAGTGTGACAGGTTCAATAAGCATTTTCCCTTCTAAATGTTGACATAGGGTTTTATGAAAATTAGGAAATAATGTATTGCCTTAAAACGGGGAATGAATTACATCTGCACTTTCTGGTTTCAATTATCCAATGCCCTTTAACCCCAATTCATCTAAAGACTACTCTTCACCTTAGCTCCTAGGAGAGCCACTAGTACTTTCTAAAAATGTAATTCGATTTTTTTTTAAAGAACATGGTCCTCCGGTTAAAAGTCCTGGCAATATTTTATCTTGTGTGTAACCAGAAGTATTGCTGACAGGTTGAAACTATGGGATCACGGCAACAACAACATAAATTCTCTTCTATCAAGCCACGTAATAAATTCTTACAGGGCTTGACAGGGTAGATGCAGTGAGGATGTTTCCCCTGGCTGGGGAGTCTCGAACCAGCGGTCACAGTCTCAGGATAAGGGGTCGACCATTTAGGACTGAGATGAGGAGAAATTTCTTCACTCAGAGGGTGGTGAATCTTTGGAATTCTCTACCCCAGAGGGTTGTGGAGGCTGAGTCGTTGAGTATATTCAGGACTGAGATCGATAGATTTTTGGGCACTTAGGGAACCAAGGAATATGGGGATAGTGCGGGAAGGTGGAGTTGATGTGGAAGATCAGCCATGATCTTATTGAACGGCGGAGCAGGCTCGAGGGGCCGAATGGCCGACTCCTGCTCCTAATTCTTATGTTCTTATGTTCTTATTTTCAAACACATTTATTATTAATTAAAAGTAACAATGGACTTATTAAGCCACTCAAGTTAGAGGTGCAAAATTAGTTTCATATATAGCTCTAGGTTGTGACATTTTCCTTCCTGTCTGGCAAGAGGTTATCAGATCATAACCTCCGCTCCCATTTTTTTGGACAGCGGGTGTTGGTAATGATTCTGCTGTTACCATTTATACCTCCTCTGGATCCATCTTTTGTTTCTTTACTTGCCCCATTACCATCCCCCTTTTGCCTCGCACCGTCATCCCTTTAGTCATTTAACTGCCCTCCATCCTATCACAGACCCTCCCCTTTCATTCTTTCCTCCCCCCTCTTTCCCTGCCTCTGCACTTGCTTAAAACCTGTTACATCTCTAACTTTTTCCAGTTCTGATGAAGTGTCATCGACCTGAAACGTTAACTCTGTTTCCCTCTCCACAGATGCTGTCTGACCTGCTGAGTGTTTCCAGCAGTTTCTGTTAATATTTGGGACAATACATTTGCTGGAGTCTACACTTCTGAACACAAAGCCACGCAAAAACAAGATCGAGTAAGACCCCTCTAACAAATCCAGCTTTAACCAGTGACACATATTGGCCCGTAATTTCCGATAGGAGGCTTCCTGCGTGCGGATGTCTCCTATCGGGAAAAAAATCTACGCACTTGCCTGAGGGCTCCCGAGGTGCGGACACTTCCGCTCCTGGGCCTCTCCACAGTCGAAATGCGCAGTGCCCACGTATCCCAGAGGCGCGCAGGCGGTTCGCAAGCGTCCCTGGGATCACGTGGGCCAGGCCAGCCAATGAAAGAAGGGAATCTCCCTTCATACTTTTGACAGATAGACCTGTCAAAAGTATGAATGGAGATCACCCCAAAAAGACACTAAAACATTAAATACATTTTTAAAAAACGATCACGTTTTTAAAATGAGTTAAAGGTACATTAAATTAAATATTTTAAACAAAATTTTATTTTTTGAAAAAAATAATTAAAGTTTTTTACGGGGCTAAAAATAAACTTACTTTTTTAAAAGTATTTTTAAATTATAAATGAGTGAAAAAATTTTTTTTTTAACTTTTTTAAACTCTTATGCTGGTAAAAGCAGGCTTACTGCTTTTACCAGGTGTAAGATTTCTAAGAGTTTTCAGCAGGCGGAGGTTCTGCATAAAGCGGAACTCTCCCCCCGCAGGGGCCCTTCTCCAGAAACCGACGTTTCCGATGCCCCTACGGGTGTGTACACAGCTCGTACACACCCATAGGCATCGGAAAATACAGGCCATTATTTACCAACAGCATTCAGCACATTCCTGGTCCCAGGGGGTTTCCATCCCCTAGCAACCCTATCACCAAGGCAATCACCCGAACCGTTTACTGTAGAGTTATCAGATGTAGATCCAACTGCCTTTCTTGAGTTGTCTTGATTAGGAATGTAGGAACATAGGAACAGGAGGAGGCCATTCAGCCCCTCGAGCCATTTCCGCCATTTAATGAGATCATGGCTGAATAGCGACTTTACTCCATATACCTGCCTTTGGCCCCATACCTTTAGTTAACAAAAAGCTATCAATCTCAGATTTAAAATTAACAATTGATCTGTTACCCTTAATATCTTGAAAACTTCAATCAGATCACCCCTTAACCTTCTAAATTCGAGGGAATACAACCCTAGTTTGTGTAATCTCTCCTCGTAACTTAACCCTTGAAGTCCGGGTATCATTCTGGTAAACCTACGCTGCACTCCCTCCAAGGCCAATATATCCTTCCTAAGGTGTGGTGCCCAGAACTGCTCCCAGTGCTCCAGGTGTGGTCTAACCAGGGTTTTGTACAGCTGCAGCATAACTCCTACCCCCTTGTAAGCTAGTCCTCTAGCTATAAAGGCCAGCATTCCATTAGTCTTTTGGATTATTTTCTGTACCTGTTTATTTATTTACTCCGCAAATGCATTTGTAAGTAGGAGAGGTGAGTGACTTACGTTGGCGGAAAGTTGAGAGGTGAGTGTTGCAACCTTCTCTTGGGAAGTATCCAGCTCCCTTCGCAGTTTTCGAATTTGCTGTTGTACAAGAGAAAAATATCCGAGTTTAAAACATTGTTTCAGAAAGGTAGGACCGGATTGAAGTAGCAGACTACCGCAGTCACCGACCTCTATCCGCCCTTGAAACTCAACTCAACTGAGGCAAGAGCCCACACGCAGCCCTTCACACCTTCCAACCATTTCACCATTCTCTAATTACAAATTCACCACATTTTACCGAGGCCTGTTCATCCAAGTGAACAAAACTCTGCCCGTTTTTTTGATTCTCAAAGTGCATTTATCACGGGGTTCATCTCGGAGGACAGAGATTTAACGCAATTGGCAAAAGAACCAGAGGGGAGATGAAGAGAATTATTTTTTATCGCAGCGAGTTGCTGTGATCTGGAATGCGCTGCCTGAAAGGGCGGTGGAAGCAGATTCAATAATAACTTTTAAAAATGGAATTGGATAAATACTTGAAGGAGACAAAATTGCAGGGCTCTGGGGAAAGAGCATGAGGAGTGGGACGAACTGGGTTGCTCTTTCAAAGAGCTGGCACAGGCACGATGGGCCGAATGGCCTCCTTATACTGGCAGTATACAACAGCCTGACTTTGGAGCAAAGTGGAGTGAGAGTCCCTGGAGGAGGCAGTCTCACACCACTTCGCTTTCACACCTCATCGAGTGTAAATCCAGTGCCACACCGGGCTTAAAAAGTGTTCGGGGGTTCCACTGTGCCCTATGGCCACTTTCTATGCCTAGCTAACTCTAAGAAATCACACAACACCAGGTTATAGTCCAACAGCTTTATTTGAAATCACAAGCTTTCGGAGCGCTGCTCCTTCATCAGGTGAAGTGGAGAGATGCATAAAAACACAGCTTATATAGTCAGAGAATGTCAGATGTTTACAGGTAATCTTTCTAACTGCCATTTATCACACCTCGGCAGAGAGATAATCACAGCGATCAAAGGTGTAAATGGTGTCCAAACAGGTCAGTCAGGAAAACATTACATCAGAGAACAATGAGGTGGGGTCACAAGGGGTCAAATCGAGCTAACTCTAGTTTAACGTTCATTCGCCAAGGCTTCTTTGGCAGCATCTCCCAAGCCCCCAATCTTTACCACCTAGAAGGACAAGGGCAGCAGGCGCATGGGAACACCACCACCTCCAAGTTCTCCTCCAAGTCTCACACCATCCTGACTTGGAATTATATCGCCATTCTTTCATCGTCGCTGGGTTAAAATCCTGGAACTCCCTCCCTAACAGCACCGTGGGAGTAACTTCACCACACGGACTGCAGCGGTTCAAGAAGGCGGCTCACCACCACCTTCTCGAGGGCAACAAGGGATGGGCAATAAATACCGGCCTTGCCAGCGACGCTCACATCCCGGAGAATGATAAAATAAAGAGCAGGGACTCTCCCCTTCCCTTCTGAACACTTAAATTTCCAACTCTTGGGAGAGAAATATGCACATACACACATCCAGGCTTTTAATATAAAGTAACTGGATTTGAGATGGAACAGGCAGCTTTTGATTTCAGACACACATTTTGTACAATTTTTAATGTGCGTTACCCTTACCTCTGAATGTGCTTTCTCTTCAGCCTGAAAAACAGAAAACAAGAGCCTCGAATAAAACCAAAAGATGAAAAGCTGTACTGAATACTACACCGAGCTGGAGGTGACTGGAGCCACTGTATGAGGTCTTGATACTGAAGTGATACTAAGAACAAAATTGTTTCAACCAATTTTGCAAAATCAGATTTACTAACTTACTTGAATATTACAGCATTATCTTTCCATTTAAGTTGCGGTGTGACCATGCAAATTGTAAACAGGAATTGGTTCTGCACGAGCTCCGCCAGGTTTCCCAGTCATGGGTTGCAGGCAGAGTCACTTCAATGGAATGTCACAATTGCGAAGGTTGTGCACCAATCTCTCCGCAGGCTTCCCGTTCAGTCTTGGCCAGCGGTGGCTCAGTGGGTGGCGCTCTCACCCTCTGAGTCGGAAGGTTGTGGGTTCAAATCCCACTCCAGGAAACATGAGCACAAAATCCAGGCTGACACTCCAGTGCAGTGCTGAGGGAGCGCTGCACTGTCAGAGGTGCTGCATTTTGAATGAGATGATAAACTGAGGCCCCCCGTCTGCCCTCGCAGGTGGATGTAAAAATTCCCACAGCACAATTCGATTGCTTCTACAGGTACAACACCTTTTTGATTAATTACCAAATAATAACTGCATGAACATAGGAACAGGAGTAGGCCATTACATTAAGTATGATAGCAAAATACTGCAGATGCTGGAAATCCGAAATAACAACAGAAAATGCTGGAAAAACTCAGCAGGCCAGGCAACATCCGTGGAGAGAAATTAGAGTTGACGTTTCGGGTCGAAACCCTTTTTCAAAACTGGAAAGGAAATGAAATAGATCGAAGGCAGGGGTGCGATAGAACAAAAGAAGTAACAGAGACATTAAGATGTATTCAAAACCAGACAAGATGGTAATAGGACAAGTGGAGACAAAAGACGGCTAGGATTAGGTGTGAAGTGTACTGGCAGGATGAGACATTAAGTATCTTATCTCCATCCACCTGCCTTGGCTCCATATCCTTTTATACCCTTGTCTAGCAAAAAACTCTCGATCTCAGATGTAAAATGATTAATTGAGCTCATTTCTATGTCCTACTTTTTGCGTGAGAGAGTTCCACACTTCTACCACCCTTTGTGTGTAGAAGTGTTTCCTAACTTCTCTCCTGAATGTCCTGGCTCTGATTTTAAGGTTATGTCCCCTTTTCCTAGAATCTCCCCACCAGCAGGAAAAGTTAAAACCTCAATCAAATCATGCCTTAACCTTCTATATTCCAGGGAATGCAAGCCTACTTTATGTAATCTCTCCTCACAATCTAACCCTTAACCTTAATCCTTATCCCAGAGCTCAAAGCAATAGCTATAAGAGGGACCCCTGCAAATGACTTCCATCTTGGCCGCGCGATTGCTGCTGGAACGCTGACCCTCCCCCGCCTCAGCAAACGGGTAACGCACATGGCGATGGTGTTATTAAAATCAAGAATGGAAACCAAAGAAGAGAGAGAAGTGCTTCAGCACTAATTGAAGCATTTAGGGTCTCCTGGAGATTCCAACAGTCAAGTGTGACAGTAATCAACTTGCGCTTCATTAATTATGGAATGATTCCAATAATTGAGGTGCAAAAGTTCACTTACATGAAAATCTGGGCTTTAAAAAAAAGAGGGTGTCATGAATCTTATCATTCATGAAGAGATGATTCATGAAGTAACACTGGGCGGCCAGCTGGTGGCGCCGTCCAAGGTGTATAAATACTCGGGCGTGGGCCCAGCTTGCTCAGGATGTTTCTGTAACCAGGAACTACAGGAAACTTTTTTTTATCCGGCACCGACGGGACGGACGTGGTGCCGGTTCATCAAAAATTCCGGATAATCGAAAGCTATAGTAAAAGATACGGAGCTGAGAGCTCCGTATAAAGCAACAAACCCTGTTGCTTAGCAACAGGTTCAGAACAATGGCCACAAGTTCCAAGAGTCTCTGTAGCTTTGCAACAGCTGCAGCCACACCCTTGCACAGCAACAGATCGAGGAAGGCAAGTACAATATGAAGTAAAACTTACCTGAACCTACTCCTGAATTTTGCTGGTTAACCGAGATTTCCGGTTATTTAGGTGCCGGTAAATCGAAAGTTTCCTGTAGTGATGTAACTAGAAATCTCATGGTTTTGAAACAGTTGATTAAAGCCTTGTTTTATACTCAAACCAAACGCTCAGTCGTCTTTTTACATCAGAGGGCATCTAACAGCTCCCTGGAGGCCCAACCACCAATATTGACCATGCCTCCCTTTAATGCCATTGGTCAAGTGGAGCGTTCACCTCATGCACCGCCACCTACCTGATGTACAAAAATCGACACCAGCTCCTCAAAAGAAGTACTTTCATTTCCATAGGCTCTTTTAACATGGTAAAGATGCCAAGGTGCTTTGCAAAGGGAGGATTTAACACCAAGAAGGACCTTGGGAACAAAGGCTAGAAGAGGGGACCAAAGGCACAGTTGACGCTGTGGGCTTTGGGAGTGGGAGGGAGAACAGATTGTTGGGAGACAGAGGAGTTTGGGAAGGAAATTTCAAGAGTGCAAAAGGTTCTGGGCACCGAGGACAGATTGGAGGGAGGGCGGGTTAACAGGCAATGGAGCAAAACATAGAAGAGCGGAGATTGAGAGCCGGAATGTAGGGCTGGAGATGGTCACAGCAGCAAGAGACGGAGTGAGGGATTTTCCACAAGGCCAAGGATTTTGAAAACAGTAGCATGGGGATGGGCAGCCAGGGGCGCATTGGTGAGGACAGGGGTGATAGGTCAACAGGCCTTAGAATGGGGTGTGGTGCCGGCAGCAGAGTTCTGGGTGGGTTGGGGACTGTGTAGGGTGGAGCTGCGGCAAACAGCAAGGAAACGGTTGGAGAAGCTGGACCTAGAAATGGTGAAGACGCAGATTAGAGAAGCTGGATTTGTTTTCATTAGAGCAAAGGAGGTTGAGGGGTGATTTGATAGAGGTGTACAAGATTATGACGGGTTTGGATAGGCTAGACAGAGAAAGGCTGTTCCCACTAGTTGATGGTACAAGGACTAGGGGACACAGATTTAAGGTTTTGGCCAAGAGATACAGGGGGACGTGAGGAAAAACTTTTTTACACAGCAAGTGGTGAGGACCTGGAATTCGCTGCCAACGGAAGTGGTGGAAGCGGAGACACTCACTGTTTTCAAGGGGAGACTGGATAGGCACTTGAGGGAAATAAACTTGCAGGGCTACGGGGATAGAGCGGGGGAATGGGACTGACTGGATTGCTCTACAGAGAACCGGCATGGACTCGATAGGCTGAATGGCCTCCTTCTGTGCCGTTATGCGATAGTGGGTGTGACGTGGGGGCAGAGATGGGTTAGAGATTTTGTTCTTGTTGATGGACCATATTTGGGGGGGGGAGGGGGAGCGTGGGGGTAGGGAGTTGAAGCTCAGCTAAGCATCAATCCAATTGCAATTGAAAGAAATAAGAAATACTTGCATTTCTATAGTGCCTTTGCTGTCTTTTGAAGAAGAGCAGGGAGAGTTCTCCCCCATTGTCCTGGTGCCAACATTTATCCCTCAACCAAAATCACTAAAACAGATGATCTGGTCATTATCACATTGCTGTTTGTGGGAGCTTGCTGTGCGCAAATTGGCTGCCACGTTTCCTGCATTACAACAGTGACTACACTCCAAAAAGCACTTCATTGGCTGTAAAGCGCGTTGGGACAGTCCTGTGGTGGTGAAAGGCGCTACATAAATGCAAGTTCTTTCTTTCTTTCCTTCATCTCATGTTTATGCGGCATTGCCGAGTGTAAAACCAATTTGAGGCCGGATGGGGCATCCTGAGGATGTGATAAGGTGCTGCAAAAAAATGCATGTTTGTTCTTTCTCTACAATTCATTCAATCTGCAGGCCCCCCGCGGGGGGTTGTCAAAACAGCCCACTGGTTGGTAAACACATTCAAAACTAAAATGTTAGTCAGCCCCAGTTGCTATGGTGATGGAGCACTCAGCTCCTGGCCCAGATGGCCTAAATTCAAATCCTTGGCCTCGGCTCTTACTCAAGACTCAATTCCCTTGGCAGGCGGGTTTTGCCAGCCCTTGGCAGCAGCTCGGCCTCACTGGATTGCTTCACTACAAGGGGCCGCACGAAGCTAGCAGGATGCGTGGGGTTCCTGTCAGTAGGGCAGGGAGCTGAACTGACAATAACCACGGCAATAAAACCGTCCCGGGGGGTCACAGCCTGTCAGGTACACAAGGCGGCAGCGCGGAATCTAACGCATTAATCTCCTCCCTCTCCTTCCCACCCCTGGAAAACCAAAGTGAACAGGATTCCTTTGCCGGAACAATGTTTGCTACACAAATTTGCATTTATATAGCGCCTTTCACGACTTCGGGATGTTCCAAACTGCTTTACAACCAATGAAGTACTTTTTGAAGTGTAGTCTCTGTTGTAATGTAGGAAAGGCGGAACCCAATCTGCGCACAGCAAGCTCCCACACACAGCAATGTGATAATGACCAGATAATCTGTTTTAGTGATGTTGATTGAGGGATCAATAGTGGCCCAGGATAGGGGGGAAAACTCCCCTGATCTTCAAATAGCGGCCACGGGATCTTTTACGTCCACCTGAGAGGGCAGACAGGGCCTCGGTTTAACGTCTCATCCTGAAAGACGGCACCTCCGACAGTGCGGCGCTCCCTCAGTACTGCACTGGGAGTGTCAGCCTGGATTATCAGCACAAATCTCCGGAGTGGGACTTGAAAGCCAGGACCTTCTGACTCAGAGGTGACAGTGCTGCCCACTGAGCCACAGCTGACACTAACACAGGAAATAAGGCTGCCACAGAAGGTGAAGAAGGGTGTGGGTGGGGGGCTGAGTATTTAAAAATGGCAAGAGAGTGAAACCAGGGAATTATAGACCAGTTAGCCTAACATCTGTTGTCGGGAAATTGCTAGAGTCTATAGTTAAGGATAGAGTGACTGAACACCTCGGAAATTTTCAGTTGATCAGAGAGAGCCAGCATGTCCCAACGCAGATTGGGTGACCACTTTGCGGAACACCTCCGTTCAGTCCGTAAGGTGGACCCCGAGCTTCCGGTGGCCTGTCACTTTAATTCACCGCTCCATTCCCACTCGGACCTCACCGTCCTCGGCCTCTTGCATTGTTCCACGGAAGCTCAGCGTAACCTCGAGGAACAGCACCTCATCTTCCGATTAGGCACTCTGCAGCCCTCTGGACTCAACATAGAGTTCAACAATTTCAGACCATAACCTCGGCCCCTATCACACACATATATATATTATATATATATTATTTTCCCTTACTTTTTTTTTCAATCCACACTTTCGTCTGGGCTTTTTCTTCCCTCCCACATGGCAGCTGTCCTTCACTCTGCCCGCGGCATTCACACTTCATCGAGAGCCACCCTTTGTTCCTTGAATATCTCTTAATGTCTCTCAATGTCTCTTAATCTCTCCTGCTTTCTATCCGATCTCTGACCTTCCCTGTTGTTCTTTCATCCCCTCCCCCTTTTCCCAGCCCCCACTTGCTTTAAAATCTATCCCCTTTTCCTGTTTTTTTTCCAGTTCTGACGAAGGGTCTTCGACCTGAAACGTTAACTCCGTTTCTCTCTCCACGGACGCTGCCCTGACCTGCTGAGTTTTTCCAGCGTTTTCTGTTGTTATTTTGGATTTGTGAAAGGCAGGTCATGCCTGACAAACCTGATTGAATTTTTTGAAGAGGTGACTAAAGTAGTGGACAGGGGAATGTCTATGGATGTTATTTATATGGACTTCCAGAAGGCATTTGATAAAGTCCCACATAAGAGACTGTTAACTAAGGCTGAAGCCCATGGAATTGAGGGCAAATTATTGACTTGGTTAGGAAATTGGCTGAGCGGCAGGAGACAGAGTAGGGATAATGGGCAGGTACTCAAATTGGCAGGAGGTGACTAGTGGTGTCCCGCAGGGATCTGTGTTGGGGCCTCAACTATTCACAGTATTTATTAACGACTTAGATGATGGCATAGAAAGTCATATATCCAAATTTGCCGATGACACAAAGATAGGCGGAATTGTAGGCAGTGTAGATGGAAGCATAAAATTACAAAGGGATATTGACAGATTAAGTGAATGGACAAAACTGTGGCAAATGGATTTCAATGTAGGCAAATGTGAGGTTTGGACCATAAAGGATGGAACAGGGTACCTTCTAAATGGTGAAAGGCTAAACACAGCGGAGGTCCAAAGAGACTTGGGGGGTTCAGGTATACAGATCATTAAACTGTCATGGACAGGTACAGAAAATAATCAAAAAGGTTAATGGGATGCTGCCCTTTATATCTAGAGGACTAGAGTACAAGGGGGTAGAAGTTATGCTGCAGCTGTACAAAACCCTGGTTAGACCACACCTGGAGCACTGTGTACAGTTCTGGGCACCACACCTTAGGAAGGATATATTGGCCTTGGAGGGAGTGCAGCGTAGGTTTACCAGAATGATACCCGGACTTCAAGGGTTAAGTTACGAGGAGAGATTACACAAATTAGGGTTGTAGTCCCTGGAATTTAGATGGTTAAGGGCTGATCTGATCGAAGATTTCAAGATATTAAGGGGAACAGATAAGGTAGATAGAGAGAAACTATTTCCGCTGGTTGGGGAGTCTAGGACTAGGGGGCAGAGTCTAAAAATTAGAGCCAGACCTTTGAGGAGTGAAATTAGGAAACACTTCTACACACAAAGGGTGGTAGAAGTTTGGAATTCTCTTCCGCAACTGGCAATTGATGCTGGATCAATTGTTAATTTTAAATCGGAGATTGATAGCTTTCTGTTAACCAAAGGTATTAAGGGATATGGGCCAAAGGCGGGAGTTAGGTCACAGATCAGCCATGATCTCATTGAACGGCTGAACAGTGGACCAGAGTTCAAATGGCAGAGGGGGTCAGCTGGGAGCAGTTTTCAGCAGTAGGGCAGAGCTAGGACCACTTGAGGACACAGAAATGACAATTTCAAAATCAATGCAAACATGAAAGGATCTGATGATTTGAAAGGACCAATATCCGAATACCATAGAAGATAGGAGCAGGAGTAGGCCATTCGGCCCTTCGAGCCTGCTCCGCCATTCAACGAGATCATGGCTGATCATCCAAACCCTAGCACCCGGTCCCTACACCGACAGCCATCCCACCCAAGCCCTATCCCCGTAACCCCACGTATTTAATCCCCCCTAACACTAAGGGTCAATTTTAATCATGGCCAATCAACCTAACCCGCACATCTTTGGACTGTGGGAGGAAACCGGAGCACCCGGAGAAAACCCACGCAAACACGGGGAGAATGTGCAAACTCCACACAGACAGTCACCCGAGGCCGGATTTGAACCCGGGTCCCTGGCGCTGTGAGGCAACAGTGCTAACCACTATGCCACCATGCTACCATTTTTGCTGCAGGTAGCTCTGCAAATTTAAGGTGTTGATGGTGTAGATCGAGAGAGACTATTTCCTCTGGTGAGGGGGGGAGTCCAGAACAAGGGGGGCATAACCTTAAAATTAGAGCCACCCGTTCAGAGCTGATGTCAGGAAACATTTCTTCACACAAAGGGTAGTGGAAATCTGGAACTCACTCCCCCAGAAAGCTGTTGAGACTGGGGGTGAATTGAAAATTACAAAACTGAGTTTGATATGGGGTGTGGGTGTCACTGGCAAGGCCGGCATTTATTGCCCATCCCTAATTGCCCTTGAGAAGGTGGTGGTGAGCCGCCTTCTAGAACAGCTGCAGTCCGTGTGGTGAAGGTACTCCCACAATGCTGTTAGGAAGGGAGTTCCAGGATTTTGACCCAGCGACGATGAAGGAACGGCCTGATATATTTCCAAGTCAGGATGGTGTGTGACTTGGAGGGGAACTTGGAGGTGGTGGTGTTCCCATGTGCCTGCTGCCCTTGTCCTTCTAGGTGGTGGTGGTAGAGGTCACGGGTTTGGGAAGTGCTAAACTAATAAGGGTTACGGAACCAAGGCGGGTAGATGGAGTTAAGATGTAGATCAGCCATGATCTGATTGAATGGAGGAACAGGCGCGAGGGGCTGAGTGGCCTCCTCCTGTTCCTATATTCCAAATGAAACACACATTCTTTGAGCTCGCTACTTTTCTCTTGCCTTTAAATTTTTTTCAATATCGCCTGCCTATCACAATGGAACATTTTGTGGGGGCGGGGGTGGTGCAAATCTGGCAAATGTGGTCACCGCAGGACAGTTGATGAGCAGCAGCGATGGTCCTGGAAGTCAAACCCCCGACCGTCTGGCTGGGAGGAAGCTTCGCAGATCACACGTAGGCGTCAGATCAAGTGAGGTATTGTGGAGCCTGGCACAAGACTTCGGAGCAGAAATATTGGGCCTCCTATCATCTAGTAGATGATGCCAGAACTGAGAGGTTACAACTATCAGGAAAGACTGAACAGGCTGGGGCTCTTTTCTCTGGCAAAGAGAAGGCTGAGGGGCGACCCGATAGAGGTCTTTAAAGTTATGAAGGGGTTTGATGGGTTAGGCGGGGAGAAGATGTTTCCACTTGTGGGGGCAGTCCAAAACTAGGGGTGATAAATATAAATAAGGAATTCAGGAGAAACTTCTTTACCCAGAGAGTGGTGAGAATGTGGAACTCGCTCCCACAGGGAGTGGTTGAGGCGAATAGTGTAGATACATTTAAGGGCAAGCTGGATAAACACACGAGGGAGAAAGGAATAGAAGGATATGCTGATAGGGTGAGGTGAAGAGGGGTGGGAGGAGGCACGTGTGGAGCATAAACACCGGCACGGACCAGTTGGGCCGAATGGCCTGTTTCTGTGGTGTGGGCTCTATCTAATGTAGGTTTCATTCCTGAATGTGTCCCCTTGTTCTGGATTCCCCCACCATAGGAAATGGGGCTGTAGGAAAACCAGACAATTGTAGCTGAATATAAACTCTAAGGCTGAACATGTTGGCTGGCTGTGGGGATGGGCAGGTGTGTGTTCAGGACACATACTGAGACAGGCACAGTTTCCAATTTGGAAGGTAGCCAAGCAGCAAGGTGAGAGAAAGCAGTTTTGGAAGTCAGTTGAAAACCTTCCAAAGCTTTATTATTGAAGTTACCGAGGAGCCAACTGCTAATGGATGGCTAATAGGCAGCAAGGAATCCTAATACTGTATATTACAGAATCAATGGAATTTAAAAAAATCGTCCGGCAACTTGTGGCGAGGGAGAGCTACCCAGTCAGTTGCGAATAGCCACAAATAGCTGGACGATTTGCGCCACTCCACCGTCCGCCTCGCGAAAACGGCATCTCGCCCTCAACCTCCCCGTGAGGTTCAGGAAATTGCTGCATTTGCGCATTAATTACCCGTTAAACTCACCGCGGAAAGTTAGGGCTGGTACTAAACCTTGCAATGCCAGTCCAGCCCAGAAAAGGAGCAATTGAAACTCACTCCTGCAGCTAGTAAATTGTTAGAGATTTTTAAAGTTTAAAATTTAAATTTTATTTTATTGCTTTTCCTTTCTGTCTCTTTTTTCTCTCTCTCTTAATCCAATCTGTCTTTCCCTCTCTTTATTTCTCTTTCTGTACCTAATTTGACTCCAATTTACCCGATTTCCTTCCCCGTCGTTCCTCTGTTTCTTTCTCAATCCTTCAATCTCACTGGTTAAGGAGATAGTCTGTTGGTCCCGTCGTTCACCGAAGTCCCGGACACCCCGTTGCTCTCGCCGCCCCGTTATCGGCTCGCGCTCCCAGCAAGTTAAGGGCAAAAAAGTTTCAAGCTGAAGGGTGCATGAAAAAGTCTAACGAATGGGGCACAAATTCTGGGCCATTAAGAAGGGGCGTATGAAGGGATTATTACTAGGCCTAGCCCCTTTAGGGCTACCCTGAATCAGGTGTATTCCTCAGACGTTCACTTTCAACTAAAGTTTGAGGTAGCCGAATCCTAAAGACGCTTAATTGGCTAAAGGTCCGGACTATCTCTCCCTAAAGGAAAGGAACAACCTGAAAATGTTACCGTCCTCCAGATAGCACTTTTAATAAGATTAGCTAGACTGTAACGTTCTGGATATTATGAGGGTCCGGAAAACTCCCCTAGAATTCTGCAAATCCTCACCAAAGAGTGTACAGAGATTGAGTTTGCGAGTTTGATACAGAAATATTATGTGAGACAATTCTAAAAATATGTAAATTAATTAAAGAACTGACATATAATTTACAGTTGGTGAGTCAATCGCAACATTAACAGTTCCAAAAAAAGAAAGCTTATAATTCTATTATCAGAGAACCTACTCTCAAATCTTAACTTCGCTACAGTTTTATAGTTCTTAGTTTTATTCAGGGTATCCACCAAAATCAAATACAGTATCTTTGATCCCCGAGGTACAAAGAGTTGGAGACTTACAGAGCTGGCTCCGAAGTCGAGAATCGCTTTGCCCCTTTAAGTGGGTCTACTATCCCATTTGAGATTTCAATATTTATACCCTTTTCCAGTGGTATTTCCTTTGAGGTTTTCTGCTGATGCAAGCTAATTATCTCTAGTCATTTTTCTGCTGACCCCTGCAGTTCTTACAGTCACCTCAGCTGGTACCACTACAGAACCATGTCTCTCCTCTAGGTGTTCTAAATTTATCATAAAAAACAGTGTAACAGCAGGTGAGATTTACTTGGTATAATTTTTATGAAGACAGATGTTTGTTACTTTTATGTGCTCCTTTATGAGATGTAAATTAGAACACCTTATACAGGGTGAACTATTGAAAGATTCAGACTTCAGGAGCCTTTAACCTTCTGTTTCAATAAGGTTATTGATTCAGTGTCAACAGCTTATCTTATCTCAATAGCCAGAATGCTATCACAGCTTTTTCATAGTTCGGTTTCTGGATTTCCAAACCCAGTTTGTCATGTTTTAATGAGGCCAGAATTCTTTCATAGAATGGTGTATTTTTCTGAATAGGTTATGTGGCTTATTCCTTCACATGTAAGCATTACTCATTATGGAATGACTGGAAAGGAATAATGGGGTGGTTTAACAGCACTGGGCAATGGCCTATAGACTAGACCTTTGGTCTTTGGTCCGAAGCACCTTGGGATGTTTTACTACTTTAAAGATGCTATATAAATGTAAGTTGTTGTTGTTGTCTTTACCTTCAATCTTTGATCTCAGCATTAATTTGGTCTGTTTGTGCATGGACTATTGATTCATTAACTTGCTGAGAAGCTCAAAGTGCTGATGTTGCTTTGTCATTTCAGGTTTAAAGCTCTCACTGCTCATTCTTAAGTGGGCCTAGTCAGCTCGGTTTACTTTCCATAGCTATTACTTATCACATCGGTTGCTATTTTACCTTATCCAGAACAGCAGAACCAGAGGACACGGTCTGCGCTTGAAGGGGGTAAATTTAAAACTAATCTGTGGAAACAATATTTCAGTGAGCGAGTGGTCAATCCATGGAACAGACTCCCTAGGGAGATGGTGGAAGCAGGTAGTGCTGATTCATTCAAATGCAAATTAGATAGATTTCTTTCAGAAAATAATATTTTGGGACACAGTATGTGAGTAATAGGAGACATGACGTGTGGTGAGTGCCGCGTGCTCGGGAGGAACGGGTGACTTTGGACTTCTGGTTCCCAAAGCTCTCCACCACTGGGGGTTTTCCTCACCTCATGTCTGGGTCTGTTGTAGACTCATTGATGGAGATTGATCGCTGTGATTGGTCAACAGCTCCATTATCGTTGTATCATGTGATGACCAGGATGGTAGAAGGCGAACTAGATGGATTTTGGTCTGTTTTCATCTCGCAATTCCTATGTCCCTATGATAACTGTGCGATTATATCTATCAGGAAAGGATGAACAGGCTGGGTCTCCTTTCCCTTAAAAAGAGAAGGCTGAGGGGTGACCTAATAGAGGTCTTTTAAATTATGAAAGGGTTTGATGGGGTAGACACAGAGAGAGTGTTTCCATTTGTGGGGAAGAGCAAAACTAGAGGCTATCAATGTAAGATAGTCACCAAGAAATCAAATAGGGAATTCAGAAAAAACCTCTTTATCCAGAGAGTGGTGAGAATGTGGAACTCACTACCACAGGGAGTGGTTGAAGCGAATAGTACCGATGCATTTAAGGGGAGGCTAGACAAGCACATGAGGGAGAAGGGAACTGAAGGATATGCTGATAGATTTAGATGAGGAAAGACGGGAGGAGGCTCAAGTGGAGCATAAACACCGGCATGGACTGGTTGGGCCGAATGGCCTGTTTCTGTGCCGTATATCCGATGTAATTGCTGGTGTGCTGTTACAGTGGAAGTTCGCAACACAGGCCCAACCCAGGTTATCTGTAATTGGCAGTGATACTTACTGTGGAGTAAAGAGATGATGTGCTTGAAACCAGTGATAGTGATGATCCATGGACTGGAAAATACAAGGAGAGAAATCATTCAGTATTCAGCTACAAACTCAGAATACAAGTCTTAGGCCTAGAAATTCAGTTGGCTGCGCCAGCCGTTAGCGCCTTAGGAGGAGTAGGTCTCGAGCGCTAGGCGCTTAGCGCCCGGGCGCAGCGCGATCTGCGCCGCGCCCCAACTTCAGTAGACATTTAGCGCCGGCGCAAAGTCATTGCACGCGCAGATCATGACGTCATTTCGTCGTGCAACGCCCTTTGTGCGCCCGGAACCGGAACTTCACTCACGCCGCCCCATTGTGCGCCTGGCGGCCCGAACGACTGTGAAGTGGAACGGTACACAGCCGAGGCGGGCTGCGGGGAGCGCAAATTAAAGGGCACTCCTGCAGTAGAAAAGGCAGCCGTTTTGCAACACTCCTTCTTTGGGAGGAGGAGGAGGAGGAGGAGGAGGAACAACAACAACAACAAAGTGATGGCGAGAAGCCCTCCCCAAAAACACGAATACACTAGTCTCGGCCTGTCAAAAAAACAAATCCACCCTCCCCCTTTAAGAGCTCACCGGAGCCAGAGTGTCTGCCGGCAATCAGCAGCTCGCCGCACCTGCCCTGCGCCCAACTTCTGGTGTTAGCGCCCCGGGCTGCCGGCTTAGCGCCTAATGATAGTCGTGCATCGCCTGTTTTAGCGCAGCAGCAACCTCTTAGGGCGATGCAACTGAATATCGGCGAAGTGGCCTCGACTTTGCGCCGGGCGCAAACTTTAGCGGCCGCCCGACTTTACCGCCCCAAAAGTGGCTATAATGAATTTCTAGGCCTTAGTCTATCCGCACTACATGAAAAGACCAGTCACAATGGAGTAGACTGAGCTCAGAACACACATTGCTTAATGAAATAGAGTGGTGGAACAGTATTCCTCACATGGTAACTTCCTAATCTTAGCCATGCTCTCACGGCCAGGGAGAGGGACAGAGCGCAGACTAGGTACTTACTGTATTGGGGGGGGGGCGGGCATGGAGGGGGGCAAAGAAAGAAAGCAAGAAAGAAGTCACTGTTGTATTGTAGGAAACTCGGCAGCCAATTTGCGCAAAGAAAGCTCCCACAAACAGCAATGTGATAATGACCAGATTATCAGTTTTAGTCAGGTTGGTTGAGGGATATATATATTGGCCCAGGACACTGGGGAGAACTTCCCTGCTCTTCTTCGAAATAGTGCCTTGGGATCTTTTACGTCCACCTGAGAGAGCAGACGGGGCCTCGGTTTAACGTCTCATCCGAAAGATGGGGAAATCCGAAGGGCCGTAATATGAGCAATGGGCCACTGTAGCACCCTACCCGTCAGTTCAAGAGCAGCGTCAGAGTGGGCTGAGAGCCCAACACCAACCGTTCTCTGAATAAAGAAGCTGTGCGCAACACAAAGAGGCCAAAAGCAGAGCGGGAGGAGAAAACAAAATCCAAAAACATGCAAGTCAAGGACCTTCATCTTCCGCTTACAGTACAAATGTGCCCACATTGAAGGACGACTTATCATATCAACCCTGCCCAAGTGAGGCAGAAACATCAAAGTCCTCAAGTGGGGGAATCCAGAACAAGGGGAGGCAATCTTAAAATTAGAGCTAGGTCATTCAGGGGTGAAATCTGGAAGCACTACTTCACACAAAGGGTCTCAACTTTGCAAGAAGATCGAACTGTTACAGATGCTAGTTTTGCTACACATGATCTTTCCACATCCGTTACAGTTTGTTTATCTTGCAAGAGTATGTGGACTTCATGAAGATCTTCATGGGGAAGCACTTCTTCACACAAAAGAATAGTAGAAATCTAGAACTCTCGTCCCCAATTGATGCTGGGGGACAATTGGCGTATTCAGGACTGAGATCGATAGATTTTTGTTGGGTGAGGGTATCCAGGGATTTGGAGCAAAGGCGGGTCAATGGAGTTGAAGTACAGATCAGCCACGATCTACCTGGATAACGGAACAAGCTTGTAGGGCTGAACGGCCTTCTCCTGTTCCAAATCAATAATCTTCAGCATTGATAAGCTTCATTTAAATGAACATTAATGCTGCGCTACCCAGCAGGCCAACTGAATTTTGCTAAGATTATAAAAACAGCAGACACTTCAACAAGCTCCTTAATTAATGTCGTTATTCATTTGAAAGGAGTTGAAAAATGTCCCAGTGCACTTTTCCCCGAGTTATGTCACAGAACTTCCACCAGATGGCACCTCTGATTTATTAAATCAATTATTAAGCGTGTACAATTACATTTCTACATTATAAATCTGCTGTACATTTTGAGTGCGGGCGGGGGGGGAAGTACACTTGGATGTGATGGCTTGTTTCATGGTTGTGCCCTTGTCAAACATTGTGTGTTGAAGTCATCTGATCTGGACTCCAGGATTCAGGTGGGTCAGCGAGTGGATGGGAGGCCTGTCCTGTTGATAGTCTTGTTGGCTGTTGTGAGTTGTTGTGATCTGGAACGCGCTGCCTGAAAGGGCGGTGGAAGCAGATTCAACAGTAACTTTCAAAAGGGAAATTGGGTAAATACTTGAAGGGGAAAAATTTTCAGGGCTCTGGGGAAAGAGCAGGGGGGAGTGGGACTAATTGGAGATCTCTTTCAAAGAGCTGGCACAGGCACAATGGGCCAAATGGCCTCCTTCTGCATCTATACTATTCGCCTCAACCACTCCCTGTGGTAGCGAGTTCCACATTCTCACCACTCTCTGGGTAAAGAAGTTTCTCCTGAATTCCCTATTGGATTGATCAGTGACTATCTTATATTGATGGCCTCTAGTTTTGCTCTTCCCCACAAGTGGAAACATTAATGGGCCAGAAATTCGGGTCCCCACGGGTGAGTACGCGCTGGGTACTCATGCATAGGCCCAACGAAAGTGCCGGTTTCGTGCATGCACTGCGCATGCGCTGGAAACCGGAACTTCCGTTCCCTTGAAGGAAGGGGTTCACAGGTCAAACGCATGCGCCGGAGAGACAGCGCGTAGACCTGGAACTTCCGACTTTTTTGCAGGTTTCTCCATGCGGGTAAGTCCCTAGCAGCTGCACGTGAAAAAAGCAGTCGCAAGGCCTGCTTTTAACAAGGTAAGAGGTTAATTAATTAAAATTAAAACATTTTATCCACAGGTTTTTCATTTTAAAATACTTTAAAGAAACGTAAGTTTATTATTAGCCCTGTTAAAAACTTTAATTAACTTTTTCAAAAATTTAAATTTTTGTTTAAAATAGTTAATTTATGTAATTTATAGTTATTTTAAAAATGTGATTTTTTAAAAATGTATTTGAAGTTTTAGTTAGGTTTTGGGACCGATCTCTATTCATAGATTTGACAGGTCTTCCTGTCAAATCTATGAATGGATATTCCCTGCTACGATTGGCTCCCCATGGCCCACGTGATCACAGGGGACGCATCGAACTAACTGCACACCTGGGATACGCGAGCACTGCGCGCCGGCAGCTGGAGGAGACCCAGGATCGGAATCCCACGCGGGCCCACAGCGCAACGGCCGGCGCGCTAGGTGAGTGCAGGTCGGGGGCTTGCACCCGCGGGAAGTCCCCGACCTGAATTTCTGGCCCATTGTCTCTGTCGCCACTCTATCAAAAAGTTTCATAATTTTAAAGACCTCTATTAGGTCATCCCTCAGCCTCAAGGGAAAAGAGACCCAGCCTGTTCATCTTTTCCTGATCCTCAGGCTTCTCAGCTCGAGCCATGGCTAGGCCCAGGCTAATTTCTTGGCCCACATTCCAACACACACATCTGTCGCCTGAATGAGCAAACTCAATGAGGAGTGAAAGCTGAACAGCTGTAATCTACGGTTATGAACTGAGATACAGTCCTTGCTTCGGTGAGAAGCGATTGACACCTCAATCCGAGCTTTCACTCGAAAGTCACTCAGCAGCCCCAGCAACGTGCGCACTTTGACCTCTCCAGTTGTTCTGTTATAATTGGGCTCTCAGCATCCATCGCAAGGACTGGGAAGGGGCAGCATGGCTGAAGGAGACTGGAGTCACAGCTGTGAGCCGGCCTGATTGAGGAGCTGAGGGTTCTGAGGACACGGGAGACAGGCGCATTAACAACAGGCACACACAGCAAGGGCGACATTTAACAACCCGTGATGTTGTGGAGAGGCTCCTCTCACTAGCAGCAGGAGCTCCACGCCTAATCAGGCATGCTCTCGCAACCTGGACACATCCATCATCAACCCTCCCCCACGACCATAACTTAATGTGCCATGCAAATTTTAACCCGGGCACATTTTGTAGAAGCCTCTACTATAAAACACGGGGGGCGGGGGGGGTTCGAGTTTCCGCTCCTTTGTATTATCAGCGACATGCAGGCGGGCGGGATCAACCGAGCCAGCTCAAAAGGAATTTTAAACGGGGGCGAGTTACGCCCAAATCCACTCAGGCTCGTGTTTTCCGCTGGTTTCAAGATTCAATTCGCCCGAATCAGGCCCCGCCTACAATACTAGCACCCCCCCCCACCCCCAGGTGGACACGGTGAGATTCCGCCAGTCGCGCCGGTTCTCTGAGGCTCCTCGCATTGCGCTCATTCTCCGAGGCGCACCGGCGCCATTCGGCACGTTTTAAAAAGTCTTTTCACACCAAACAATATTTAGTTTACTAAGAAACTGACTACTGTGCACCTAATGAAACTATCAAATGGTTCAGTGGAGTGTTTTAAAGTCATTTTCAGTGATTTTAAATCACAGGCGGAGGTCGGGGCACTCTGATTAAAAATGCTTAATTTTTTGCTGATAAACCCATTTTCACCCGTATTGATAAAACTGCCCCAGGTTACCCGCTCCGGCCACATCAAGGAATAACGGGAAAGAAAGAAACGATGTTGTTCTATTACGCTGCCCGATTGTGCTGGTTTATGGGAGATGTTATATTTGCGATTCGGCAAATGAATTTTATTGGAAACTTGCAGCTTAGCCTAACCTGCGCAGTTTCAAGCACATTGTGGCCGCAATCTCCCGGTAGCGGAAACTCTACCACAATTGGCCCAGAAATTCGGGTCTCCACGGGTGAGTACGCACGGGGTACTCACCCGTAAGCCCAATGGAAGTGTTGGTTTCCTGCATGCACTGCGCATACGCGGGAAACCGGCACTTCCATTCCCCTGAAAGGAGGGGTTCAGAGGTCGAACGCATGCGCGGGAGAGGCAGCGCGTGCGCATCGAACTTATGTTTTTTTTGCAGGTTTTCCCAGGAGGGTAAGTCTCCAGGAGTTACACTTTTAAAAAGCAGGCGCAAGGCCTGCTTTTTACAAGGTAAGTGGTGAATTAATTAAAATTAAAATATTTTTTCCACAGGTTTATTATTTTTTAATGCTTTAAAGAAAGGTAAGTTTATTTTTAGCCCCGTTAGAAAATAACATTATTTTTTTCCAAAATTTAAATTATTGTTTATAATAGTTATTTCATGTAATTTATAATTTATTTTAAAAATGTGATTTAAAAAAAAAATTATTTGGAGATTTAGTGATGTTTTGGGGCTTATAGTATTTATAGGTTTGACAGCCCTTCCTGTCAAACTTATGAATAGAAACATAGAAACTAGGAGCAGGAGTAGGCCATTCGGCCCTTCGAGCCTGCTCCGCCATTCAACGAGATCACGGCTGATCATCCAAATCCTAGCACCCAGTCCCTACACCGACAGCCATCCCACCCAAGCCCTATCCCCGTAACCCCGTAACCCCACGTATTTAATCCCCCCGAACACTAAGGGCCAATTTTTATCATGGCCAATCAACCTAACCCGCACATCTTTGGACTGTGGGAGGAAACCGGAGCACCCGGAGGAAACCCACGCAAACATGGGGAGAATGTGCAAACTCCACACAGTCACCCGAGGCCAGGTTTGAACCCGGGTCCCTGGCGCTGTGAGGCAACAGTGCTAACCACTATGCCACCGTGCATTCCCTGCTACCATTGGCTCTCCATGGCCCACATGATCCCAGGGGACGCATCGAACTAACTGCGTCCCTGGGATACGCAAGCACTGTGTGCCGGCAGCTGGAGCAGGCCCAGGATTGGAATTCCACGGGGGCCCACAGCTCAACGGCCGGTGCGCTACGTAAGTGCAGGTCGGGGGCTTGCACCCGTGGGAAGCCCCCGACCCGAATTTCTGGGCCAATATCTTTTTTGCTCTGTGTCCGTTTCTTTCCTAGTTTTCTGCTGTCCACAAGGCGGAGAGGGAGCCCCCCCCGGACACAATACATGGACATGGGAGCGGGTGGAAACAAACCTTCTTCCAGGCTGCCCCGGAATGATCCGGATCTGCTCATTGTCCTCGGCCTGTCTTCCAGGGAATTGGCGCTTCCACACAGCTGAGAATCTCCGTACAGGTCAAAGGAGGAATCCTGGGTGGGAATGCTGTTGGAACGCATCATGCTGGAGCCCGACAGGTGAAACTGGGATATTGCCGTAGGGCTCACTGCAATTCAAACAAATAAAAAATCTTAGCACCTCGCAACGATCAAATGAGACTGCTTCCCCCGTGTGGGCTGCAATCACCTCAGGGAATGCAGCAGTCAAAGAAAGGACTTACATTTATATTGTGCCTCAAGACGCCCCACAGCACTTTACAGACAATGAGGTGCTTTTTGAAGTGTAGTCACTGTTGTAATGTAAGAAACCCGGCAGCCAATTTGCGCACAGCAAGCTCCCACAAACAGCAATGTGACAGAGGAACAGGAGGAGGCCATTTAGTCCCTCCAGCCTGTTCCGCCATTCAATGAGATCATGGCTGTTCTGTATCTTACTGACCAGATAAGCTGTTTTAGTGATCTTGATTAGGGGATAAATATTGGCCCCAGGACACTGGGGAGAACTGCCCTGCTCTTCATTGAAATAGTGCCAGAATAATCTTTCTCTTTTTCTTTTTCTCTTTGCTCTCTCTCTCTCTCTTGCTCTCTCTCTCTCTCTATCTATCTATCTTTCTCTCTCTATCTTTCTTTCTCTCTCTATCTTTCTTTCTCTTTTTCTCTCTCTCTTGCCCTCTATCTTTCTCTCTCTCTCTATCTTTCTCTCTCTCTCTGTCTCTCTCTTGCTCTCTCTTTCTCTTGCTCCCTCTTTCTCTCTTTCTATCTTTCTCTCTCTCTCTCTCTTTCTCGTTATCTTTCTCTCTCTCTCTTTCTCTGTCTCTCTCTTTCTCTCTCATTATCTTTCTTTCTCTCTGTCTCTCTCTCTCTTTCTCTCTCTCTCTCTATCTCTCTTTCTCGCACTATCTCTCTCTCTGTCTGTCTCTCTTTTTCGGTTATATTCGCTACATTGGCTCCTGGGCCCACAACGCCTCCAATTTAAAATTCTCATCCTTGCCTTCATGGCCATGACCCCAGCTATCTCTGTCACCTTCCCCAGTCCTGCAAAGCCCACCCCACACTTCTGCACTCTCCATTCCTCTGACTCTGGCCTCTTGTGTATCTCTCCACTCCCCTCGCCCCGCCATTGGCGGCCTTGCCTTCAGCTGTCTGAGCCTTAAGCTCTGGAATTCCCTCCATAAACCCCTCTGTCTATCTATCCTCCTTGAAGAACCTCCTTAAAGCCAATCTCCTTGACCAAGCCCCTCCTAATATCTCCCTTCCTTGTCTCGGCATCCATTTTTGTCTGATTGAGTCTCTGTGAAGCATCTTGGGATGTTTATCTACATTAAAGGCGCTGTACAAATGTAGCGCGTGCAGTCGCACTCTAACTTAGAATCATAGCATGGTTACAGCACGGAAGAAGGCCATTTGGCCCGTTGAGCCCGCGCCGAACTTGGAGAGTCACTGTGCGAGTGCAGCCTTGTGGTACACGTGCGAGGCGTGTGCACACACAATCGGGTTTAATCTAGCATAAGCTAAATGACACTTTCGAAAAGAACCCATTATAAACACACAAGCCGACTTCAGAAAAGAAACATTGATGAACTGATGAAGTACAGCTGGGAAGGAGAAACTCTCTCTTTATAAACAGGAATTGTTCTCCCTGCTGCTTTACGACTCACTGGGGCATGAATGCAATAAGAGTTACTGATGAATTATATTAAGAGAACTGGTCCTAATGGGGCCCAATTAACTAAAAACCAGCTCCACTTATTCAGCACTTAACAGGCACTATACAGCCTTCTGGCCTCAACATCGAGTTCAACACCTTTAGATCATAACCTCCGCTCCCATTTTTTCGGACAGCAGGTGCTGGTAATGATGCTGCTATTCCCATTTACACCTCCTCTAGACCCATCTTTTGTTTCTTTACTTGTCCCATTGCCATCCCCCTTTTGCCTCGCACCGTAATCCCTTTTGTCATTTAATCTCTCCTGCCCTCCACCCTATCACAGACCTTCTTCCCTATTTGTTCCCTTCTTTCCCTCCCCCCTCTCCTTGCCTCTGCACTTGCTTAAAAGCTGTTAAATCTCTAACTTCTGACGAAGGGTCATCGACCGGAAACGCTAACTCTGTTTCTCTCTCCACAGATGCTGCCCGACCTGCTTCCAGAATTTTCTGTTTTTATTTCAGAATTCCAGCATCTGCAGTAATTTGCTTTTTCCACTTCATAGAATCTTAAAATCACAGAAGGAGGCCATTCGGCCCATCGTGCCTGTGCCGGCTCTTTGAAAGAGCTCGCCGATTAGTCCCACTCCCCCTGCTCTTTCCCCGTAGCCCTGCACATTCTTCCCCTTCAAGTATTGAAGGGCCAATGGCCTCCTTCTGAACTCATTTTTAGTGTGGAAGCAAGTCATCCTCGGTTCCGAGGGACTGCCTAAGAAGAAGATTCTATTTATCCAATTCCCTTTTGAAAGTTACTATTGAATCTGCTTCCACCGCCCTTTCAGGCAGCGCATTCCAGATCACAACAACTCGCTGCGTAAAAAAATATTCTCCTCATCTCCCCCTCTGGTTCATTTGCCAATTTTCTTCAATCTGTGTCCTCTGGTTACCGACCCTCCTGCCAAGTGGAAACAGTTTCTCCTTATTTATTCTATCAAAACCCTTCATGATTTTGAACACCTCTATTAAATCTCCCCATAACCTTCTCTGCTCAAAGGAGAACAATCCCAGCTTCTCCAGTCTCTCCACAGAACCCAAGTCCCTCATGCCTGGAACCATTCTAGTGAATCTCCTCTGCACCCTCTCCAAGGCCTTGACATCCTTCCTAAAGTGCGGTGCCCAGAATTGGACACAATACTCCAGCTGGGGCCTAACCACTGATGACCATATCAGGCCTCGCTGGATTGCAGACAGTTTTACTTGGCGGGGTTTCTGTGACGGGGTCTCTGTGACGGGGTTTCTGTGGCGGGGTCTCTGTGGCGGGGTCTCTGTGACGGGGTCTCTGTGACGGGGTCTCTGTGGCGGGGTCTCTGTGGCGGGGTCTCTGTGGCGGGGTCTCTGTGGCGGGGTTTCTGTGACGGGGTCTCTGTGACGGGGTCTCTGTGACGGGGTTTCTCTGACGGGGTCTCTGTGACGGGGTCTCTGTGACGGGGTCTCTGTGGCGGGGTCTCTGTGGCGGGGTTTATGTGGCGGGGTCTCTGTGGCGGGGTTTCTGTGGCGGGGTTTCTGTGACGGGGTTTCTGTGGCGGGGTCTCTGTGGCGGGGTCTCTGTGGCGGGGTCTCTGTGGCGGGGTCTCTGTGGCGGGGTCTCTCTGACGGGGTCTCTGTGACGGGGTCTCTGTGACGGGGTCTCTGTGGCGGGGTCTCTGTGGCGGGGTTTATGTGGCGGGGTCTCTGTGGCGGGGTTTCTGTGACGGGGTTTCTGTGACGGGGTTTCTGTGGCGGGGTCTCTGTGGCGGGGTCTCTGTGACGGGGTCTCTGTGACGGGGTTTCTGTGACGGGGTCTCTGTGGCGGGGTTTCTGTGACGGGGTCTCTGTGGCGGGGTCTCTGTGGCGGGGTCTCTGTGGCGGGGTCCCTGTGGCGGGGTCTCTGTGACGGGGTTTCTGTGACGGGGTCTCTGTGACGGGGTTTCTGTGACGGGGTCTCTGTGACGGGGTCTCTGTGACGGGGTCTCTGTGACGGGGTTTCTGTGGCAGGGTCTCTGTGGCGGGGTCTCTCCGCTCCATAACGGGTTAAAATGCCATCGGGGTCGCCCCTGTGCCATGGGTCCCTGATTTGCATTAATTACTGAGGCTCCCACTAGAATCCAATGGCTTCCTCTTCCTCCGCCAAAACCCAGCGGCGTCAAAACGTGGGAACCAGAGCGGAAAATGGCATCGCTCCATTTTAACCACTCCGTCCATCTCCATTCCCCTGGCTCGGGGAGAGTTAACGTTCCCCTGTCAGGTGTCTATATGATAGAAACGGTTACCTTGAATTTCAAGGACACCACAGCTTCTGACAGCAATACATGTCTCAGGATACTGAATTGATTGGAGATTAGTCATGATGGACTTCCCGAGTTGCCAAGTAAATCTAATATGCCACTGACATTTAAACATCCCTGCAGCAATCCCGCTTCTTCAAAAGGATTTCCCACACTGATACAAAATCTACAGATCTAATTTGTGAAACCCATTGAAAATGTCAGGTCATCGAGTCCTCGGTTACACAGAATTACATCGAATGTACAGCACAGAAACAGGCCATTCGGCCCAACTTGTCCATGCCGGTGTTTATGCTCCACACGAGCCTCCTCCCACTCCTCTTCATCTCACCCCATCAACATATCCCTCTATTCCTTTCTCCCTCATGTGTTTATCCAGCTTCCCCTTAAATGCCTCTAATCTATTCACCTCAACCACTCCCTGTGGTAGCGAGTTCCACATTCTCGCCACTCTCTGGGTCAAGATGTTTCTCCTGAATTCCCTGTTGGATTTATTAGTGACTATCTGATATTTATGGCCTCGAGTTTTGGACTCCTCCATCAGTGGAAACATCTTCTCTACCTCTATCCTCACAAATGTAACACCGCTATTCAAGAAGGGAGGGAGAGAGAAAACCGGGAACTACAGGCCAGTTAGCCTGATGTCAGTCATCGGGAAAATGCTGGAATCCATTGTTGAGGCAGTGGTATCAGGGCACTTAGAAAATCATAACATGATTAGGCAGAGTCAACATGGTTTTATGAAAGGAAAATCGTGTTTGACAAATTTATTAGAGTTTTTTGAGGATGTAACTAACAGGGTAGATAAAGGGGAACCAGTGGATGTAGTATATTTAGATTTCCAAAAGGCATTCGATAAGGTGTCACATAAAAGGTTATTACACAAGATTAGGGCTCGCAGTGTTGGGGTAATATAGTAGCATGGATAGAGGATTGGTTAACAGACAGAAAACAGAGAGTAGGGATAAATGGGTCATTATCAGGTTGGCAGGCTGTAACTAGTGGGGTGCCGCAAGGATCAGTGCCTCAGCTATTTACAATCTATATCGATGACCTAGATGAAGGGACCGAGTGTAATGTATCCAAGTTTGCTGATGATACAAAGCTAGGTGGGACAGTAAGCTGTGAGGAGAACACAGTCTGCAAAGGGATACAGATAGACTAAGTGAGTGGGCAGTAAGGTGGCAGATGGAGTATAATGTAGGGAAATGTGAGGTTATTCACTTTGGTAGGAAGAATAGAAAAACAGAATATTTTTTAAATGGTGAGAAACTTTCAAATGTTGGTGTTCAGAGAGATTTGGGTGTCCTCGTACAAGTAACACAGAAAGCTAGCATGCAGGTACAGCAAGCAGTAAGGAAGGCAAATGATATGTTGGCCTTTATTGCAAGGGGGTTGGAGTATAAGAGTAAGGAAGTCTTGCTCCAATTGTACAGGGCCTTGGTGAGACCACACCTGGAGTACTGTGCACAGTTTTGGTCTCCTTATCTAAGGAAGGATATACTTGCCTTGGAGGCGGTGCAACGAAGGTTCACTAGATTGATTCCTGGGATGAGAGGGCTGTCCTATGAGGAGAGATTGAGTAGATTGGGCCGATACTCTCTGGAGTTTAGAAGAATGAGAGGTGATCTCATTGAAACGTATAAGAATCTGAGGGGGATTGACAGGGTAGATGCTGAGAGGATGTTTCCCCTGGCTGGAGAGTCTAGAACTAGGGGGCAGAGTCTCAGGATAAGGGGTCGGCCATTTAAGACTGAGATGAGGAGGAATTTCTTCACTCAGAGGGTTGTGAATCTTTGGAATTCTCTGCCCCAGAGGGCTGTGAATGCTGAGTCTTTGAGTATATTCAAGGCTGAGATCGATAGATTTTTGAACTCTAGGGGAATCAAGGGATATGGAGATCGGGCGGGAAAGTAGAGTTGCGGTCGATGATCAGCCATGATCTTACTGAATGGCGGAGCAGGCTCGAGGGGCCGTATGGCCAACTCCTGCTCCTATTTCTTATGTTCTAAACCCATTCAAAATCTTGAAGACCTCTATCAGGTCACCCCTCATCCTTCTCTTTACTAGAAAAAAGAGCCCCAGCCTGTTCAATCATTCCTGTTACTGTATAAAGGTTAATGATGAAAACATAAATATCAGAACACGGCACGAGTTGAATCCAATTTCACCTTGTTTTTAAGGACAATTGCACAGCAAGCTGTTGAGGGGTGGCTCATGTGAAATGGCTGCTCGGTCAAGCAATCGCTCCGGTGCTTTACAGTGGTTAGAAACATAGAAGATAGGAGCAGGAGTAGGCCATTCGGCCCCTCGAGCCTGCACCACCATTTAATGAGATCATGGTTGATCATCCAAATTCAGTACCCTGTCCCTGCTTTCACCCCATATCCCTTGATCCCTTTAGCCTTAAGAAATATATCTAACTCCTTCTTGAATATATTTAATAAGTTGGCCTCAACTGCCTTCTGTGGTAGAGAATTCCACAGGTTCACCACTCTCTGGGTGAAGAAATTCCTCCTCATCTCTGTCCTAAATGGCTTACCCCTTATCCTTGGACTGTGACCCCTGGTTCTGGACTTCCCCGCCATTGGGAACATCCTTCCTGCATCTAGTCTGTCTAGTCCTGTTAGAATTTTATAAGTTTCAATGAGATCCCCTCTCATTCTTCTAAACTCTAGCGAATATAAGCCTAATTGACCCAATCTCTCCTCATACGTCATTCCTGCCATCCCAGGTATCAGTCTGGTGAATCTTCGCTGCACTCCCTCCATGGCAAGAACATCCTTCCTCAAATAAGGCGACCAAAACTGCACACAATACTCAAGGTGTGGTCTCACCAAGGCCCTGTACAACTGCAGCAAGACATCCTTGCTCCTGTATTCGAATCCTCAAACATGCCATTTGCCTTCTTAACCGCCTGCTGCACCTGCATACTTACCTTCAGCGACTGGTGCACAATGACACCCAGGTCTCGTTGCACTTCCCCTTTTCCCAATCTATTGCCGTTCAGATAATAATCTGCCTTCCTGTTTTTGCCACCAAAGTGGATAACCTCGCATGTATCCACATTATACTGCATCTGCCATGCATCTGCCCAATCACCCAACCTGTCCAAATCATACTGGAGTTTCTCCACATCCTCCTCACAGCAGACACGCCCACCCAGCTTTGTGTCATCTGCAAACTTGGAGATATTACATCTAGTTCCCTCATCTAGATCATTAATATATATTGTGAATAGCTGGGGTCCTAGCACCGATCCCTGCGGTACCCCACTAGTCACTGCCTGCCATTCGGAAAAAGACCCATTTATTCCAACTCTTTGCTTCCTGTCTGCCAACCAGTTCTCTATCCAAGTAAGTACCTTACCCCCAATCCCATGTGCTTTAACTTTGCACACCAATCTCTTATGCGGGACCTTATCGAAAGCCTTCTGAAAATCCAAATACACCACATCCACTGGTTCTCCCTTATCTATTCTACCAGTTACATCCTCAAAAAATTCCAGTAGATTAGTCAAGCATGATTTACCTTTTGTAAATCCATGTTGACTTTGTCCGATCCTGTCACTGTTTTCCATCTATTACAGAGCTTGGACCTGTGGGAGAGCAGCAGCGCGACCGGCGGCACTTAAAACCGGCGGATTCAGCAGAGGCGAGGTCAGAAAGCTTGGACCTGTGGGAGAGCAGCAGCGCGACCGGCGGCACTTAAAACCGGCGGATTCAGCAGAGGCGAGGTCAGAGAGCTTGGACCTGTGGGAGAGCAGCAGCGCGACCGGCGGCACTTAAAACCGGCGGATTCAGCAGAGGCGAGGTCAGAGAGCTTGGACCTGTGGGAGAGCAGCAGCGCGACCGGCGGCACTTAAAACCGGCGGATTCAGCAGAGGCACACCAAATCAACAGCAGAGGAGAGAGGTAAAAAGTAATCAGAGTGTGATGTCACCAGGGAGCAGGTAAGTGATTGGTTGGTGAGTATTTCTCTTTTTTAAACTTTAACTCTGTAGTTTATAGTTACTAGGGTCTTTTCTGGTGTAGCAGGGACTGTTGGTAGACTATACAAGCGCCTTAGAGATATTTTTAATTGGTGATAGTAAATTAATTTAAATTAATTAAAGGGAAGGTCATGCCAGGTGAGCCCAGCCCCGTGATATGCTCCTCTTGCTGTATGTGGGAATTCAGGGACCCCGGTGCCAGAGATGCATCCATCTGCAGCTACTAGCAGACCGCATTGAGGCGCTGGAGCTGCGGGTGGATGGGTTGTTGAGCGTTCACGATGCTGAGAGGGTCGTGGATAGCACGTTTAGTGAGTTGGTCACACCGCAGGGAAGGGCTGCACAGGAAGACAGGAAATGGGTGACCACCAGGCGGAGCAATAGAAGCAGGCAGGTAGTGCAGGAGACCCCTGTGACCATTCCCCTCTCAAACAAGTATACCGCTTTGGATACTGTTGAGGGGGATGACTCACCAGGGGAAGGCAGCAGCAGCCAACTTCCTGGCACTAGGGGTGCTCCTGCTGCCCAGGAAGGGGGGAAAAGAGTGGGAGAGCAATAGTGGTAGGGGATTCTATAGTAAGGGGAACAGATAGGCGTTTCTGTGGCCGTAGACGTGAATCCAGGATGGTTTGTTGCCTCCCTGGTGCCAGGGTCAAGGATATCACTGAGCGGCTGCAGGGCATTCTGGCGGGGGAGGGTGAACAGCCAGAGGTCGTGGTCCACATTGGTACCAACGACATAGGTAAAAAGAGGGATGAGGTCCTGCAGCAAGAATTTAGGGAGCTAGGTGAAGGATTAAAGAGCAGGACCTCAAAGGTTGTAATCTCTGGATTACTCCCGGTGCCACGTGCTAGTGGGTATAGGAATAGGAAGATAGAACAGATGAATGCGTGGCTAAAGGGATGGTGCAGGGGGGAGGGCTTTAGTTTCCTGGATCACTGGGTCTGCTTCTGGGAAAGGTGGGACTTGTACAAGTCGGACAGTTTACACCTGAACCAGAGGGGAACCAATATCCTTGCGGGGAGGTTTGCTAGCACTGCTGGGGGGGGTTTAAACTAACTTGGCAGGGGGATGGGGTGCAGAGTGGAGCTATAGTAGGGGGTGATTTACAGCCAAATACAGAGGAAAAAATAAGTCAGCTGGGAAGGCAGAGCAAATATGTGAAGGCAAAAGGGAATATGGCAGGGCTGGAAGGCATTTATTTTAATGCAAGGAGTCTTGCAAATAAGGTGGATGAACTGAAGTTGTTGTTGAACACATGGGAGTACGATATTGTTGCTATCACGGAGACATGGTTGAGGGAGGGTCAGGACTGGCAGCTCAATATTCCGGGGTATAGAATCTTCAGGCGAGACAGAGGGGGGTGTAAAAGGGGAGGGGGTGTTGCAATATTAATTAAGGAGTCAATTACTGCTGTAAGGAGGGATGATATATTAGCGGGTTCCTCTAATGAGGCCATATGGGTAGAACTTAAAAACAAAAAGGGGGCAAGCACTTTGCTGGGAGTGTACTATAGGCCCCCAAACAGTCAGGGGGAGATAGAGGAACAGATATGTAGGCAAATCTCAGAGAAGTGTGAAAATAATAGGGTAATAATAGTGGGGGATTTCAACTTCCCCAATATAAATTGGGATAGTCAGAGTGTGAAAGGCTTAGAGGGTGCAGAATTCTTAAAGTGCATCCAGGAGAGCTTTTTGAGCCAACATGTAGAAAGTCCTACAAGAGAGGGGGCGGTACTGGACCTAATTCTGGGGAATGTAGCCGGGCAAGTGGTGGAAGTATCAGTAGGAGAGCATTTTGGCGACAGTGACCATAATTCGGTGAGATTTAAGGTGGTCATGGAAAAAGACAAAGACGGCCCGGAAATAAGGGTTCTAAATTGGGGGAAGGCCGATTTTAATATGATAAGGCAGGATCTGGCCAAAGTGGACTGGGAGCAGCTACTTATAGGAAAATCCACATCAAAACAGTGGGAGACTTTCAGAAGGGAAATAGAGAGAGTACAACGCCAACATGTTCCTGTAAAGGTCAAGGGTGGGACCAACAAGCAAAGGGAACCTTGGATGACAAGGGATATACAAAAATGCATTAGAAATAAAAGGGGGGCTTTTGGCAGTTACAAAAGACTAAAGACGGAAGAAGCCCTAGAGGAGTATAAAAAGTGCAGGGGCATACTTAAAAAAGAAATTAGGAGGGCGAGGAGGGGCCATGAAATAACACTGGCGAGCAAAATAAAGGAAAATCCTAAGATGTTTTATAAGTATATTAAGGGCAAGAGGATAACCAGGGAAAGGGTAGGGCCCATGAGGGACCAAAGTGGCAATCTGTGTGTAGAGCCAGATGATGTAGGCGGGGTTTTAAATGAATTTTTTGCATCTGTGTTCACTATGGAGAAAGACGATGCAGACATAGAAATCGGGCAAGGGGACTGTGACATACTTGAACATATTAGCATCGAGAGGGAGGAGGTGCTAGCGGTTTTAGCAGGCCAAAAAGTGGATAAATCCCCAGGCCCGGACGAGATGTATCCCAGGCTGCTGTGGGAGGCAAAGGAGGAGATTGCAGGGGCTCTGACACAAATTTTCAGAACCTCTCTGGCCACAGGGGATGTACCAGAGGACTGGAGAACAGCTAATGTAGTACCATTATACAAGAAGGGTAGCAGGGATAAACCAGGGAATTACAGGCCAGTGAGCCTATCATCTGTGGTAGGGAAATTATTGGAAAAAATTCTGAGGGACAAAATTAGTCTCCACTTGGAGAGGCAAGGATTAATCGGGGATAGTCAGCATGGCTTTGTCAAGGGTAAATCATGTCTGACAAATCTGATTGAATTTTTCGAGGGGGTGACTAGGGGGGTGGATGAGGGAAATGCTGTGGATGTGGTTTACATGGACTTCAGTAAAGCTTTTGACAAAGTCCCGCATAGGAGACTGGTCAAGAAGGTAAGAGCCCATGGGATCCAGGGTGCCTTGGCGCGTTGGATCCTAAACTGGCTGAGTGGCAGGAGGCAGAGGGTGATGGTCGAAGGTTGCTTTTGTGACTGGAAGCCTGTGTCCAGTGGGGTACCTCAGGGATCGGTGCTGGGTCCCTTGTTGTTTGTGATCTACATAAATGATTTGGATGAGAATGTAAAAGGTATGATCAGTAAGTTCGCAGATGACACGAAAATTGGTGGGGTGGTAAATTGCGAGGAGGAAAGCCTCAGGCCACAGGACGATATAAACGGGTTGGTCAGATGGGCGGAAAAGTGGCAAATGGAATTTAACCCTGAAAAGTGCGAGGTGATGCATTTTGGACGGACAAATAAGGCAAGGGAATACACAATGAGTGGTAGGACCCTAGGAAGTACAGAGGGTCAGAGGGACCTTGGTGTACATGTACATAGATCCCTGAAGGCAGCGGAGCAGGTAGATAAGGTGGTTAAAAAGGCATATGGGATACTTGCCTTCATTAGCCGAGGCATAGAATATAAGAGCAGGGAGGTTATGATGGAGCTGTACAAAACGCTGGTGAGGCCACAGCTGGAGTACTGTGTGCAGTTCTGGTCACCTCACTATAGGAAGGATGTGATTGCTTTGGAGAGGGTGCAGAGAAGATTCACCAGGATGTTACCTGGGATGGAGCGCCTCAGCTATGAAGAAAGACTAAACAGGCTGGGGTTGTTTTCCTTGGAGCAAAGAAGGCTGAGGGGGGACCTGATTGAGGTGTACAAAATGATGAGGGGCATAGATAGGGTAGACAAAGAGGAACTTTTCCCCTTAGTAGGGGGGGTCAATAACAAGGGGGCATAGATTCAGGGTAAGGGGCAGGAGATTTAGAGGGGATTTGAGGAGGAACTTTTTCACCCAGAGGGTGGTTGGAATGTGGAACTCAATGCCTAAAAGGGTGGTAGAGGCAGGAACCCTCACAACATTCAAGAATCATTTGGATGAGCACTTGAAATGCCATTGCATACAAGGCTATGGACCAAATGCTGGAAAATGGGATTAGACTGGACAGGGATGGATGGGCGGCGCAGACACGATGGGCCGAAGGGCCTCTTTCTGTGCTGTAAAACTCTATGACTCTATGACATCTTCTATAATGGACTCTAGCATTTTCCCCACTACCGATGCGAGGCTTGCCGGTCTATAATTCCCCGTTTTCTCTCTACCACCTTTTTTAAATAGTGGGGTTACATTAGCTATCCTCCAATCCATGGGAACTATTCCAGAGTCTATAGAATTTTGGAAGATGACCAGAAATGCATCTACTATTTCTAGGGCCACTTCCTTAAGTACCCTAGGATGTAGATTATCAGGCCCTGGGGATTTATCGGCCTTCAATCCTGTCAATTTCCCTAACACCATTTCCCTACAAATACTGATTTCATTCAATTCCTCCCTCTCATTAGACCCTATGTTCCCCGACATCTCTGGAAGGTTATTTGTGTCCTCCTTTGTGAAGACAGAACCAAAGTATGTATTTAATTGGTCTTCCATTTCTTTGTTCCCCATTATAAATTCCCCTGATTTTGACTGCAAGGGACCTACGCTTGACTTCACCAATCTTTTTCTCTTCACATATCTATAGAAGCTTTTACAGTTAGTTTTTATGTTGCCTACAAGCTTACTCTCATATTCTATTTTCCCCCTCTTAATTAATCCCTTTGTCCTCCTTTGCTGAATCCTAAACTGCTCCCAATCCTCAGGTTTGCTGCTTTTTCTGGCCAATTTATATGTCCTCTCCTTGGATCTCATGCTATCCCTAATTTCCCTTGGTAGCCATGGTTGAGTCACCTTTTTTGTTTTATTTTTATGCCAAGCAGGGATGAACAAATTCTGTAGTTCATCCATGCGATCTTTAAATGTTTGCCATTGCCTATCCACCGTCAACCCTTTAAGTAATGTTCCCCAATCCACCCTAGCCAACTCGCGCCTCATACCATTGTAGTTTCCTTTATTTAAATTCAGGACCCTAGTCACAGGTTGATTCTGTGCTCGCAGCAGGCAACCCGCATTCCAAAGGAGCGAGGCTCAGAGGTAGAGTAACAAGATCGGAGCCTCGATTCTTTGATCTGTGCTACCGGCAAGTGTGCAATTACGCCAGCCCTTTTAAAAAGTGCAAGAGGCCGTGGGGGGTAGATCTTGACTTTGCGCGATAGTGTAAAGCGGGCACCAGCTGGTCGGCAGCCTGCCTTACATCTCTTCCCATTTTTATTTCCAGTGAAGTCCATGGGGTAGAGATGTAAACGCGGGCTGCCGACTGCCTGGCGCCCGTTTTTACCGCCACCGCACAAAGTCGCGATCGACCCCAGTCTCACTGGTCGACTGGATCAGCGGCGCCAAGCAGCGTTGATCAATCAGATGATTTTGGCTCACCTAAATGAGTAAAATTGTATATCCCGCTGCAAGGGGAAGAGATGGCAGAGGGTGAGGGCAGAGGCGACTGATTGACTGTGTCCTGGAGGCCCCCGGTGGAGTGAGAACGAAGCCATTCCTTGCCTTCTTCGTGGCTCGTTTGACGAGATGATGGGGTGTACCTGCAGGGACATATTTTCAAGCAAATTTTAAACATTTCCATCACCGAGCAGACCCAGCTTCACAACAACAACTTGTATTTATATATAGCGCCTTTAGGAAAGTAAAAAGTCCCAAGGCGCTTCACAGGAGCGTAAACAAACAATCAATCACACTGAGCCACACGAGGAGATATTAGGCCAGGTGACCAAAAGCTTGGTCAAAGAGGTCGGTTTTAGGGAGCGTCTTAAAGGAGGAGAGAGAGGGAGAGATTAGCGTGCAAAATTAAGGCACATGGGATTGGGGGCAAGGTATTGACTTGGATAGAGAACTGGTTGGTGGACAGAAAGCAAAGAGTTGGAATAAACGGGTCGTTTTCCGAGTGGCAGGCAGTGACTAGTGGGGTACCGCAAGGATCGGTCCTAGGACCCCAGCTGTTCACAATATATATTAATGATCTGGACGAGGGAATTGGATGTAATATCTCCAAATTTGCAGACGACACAAAGCTGGGCGGGAGGGTAAGCTACGAGGAGGATGTCGTGAAACTCCAGTACGATTTGGACAGGTTGGGTGATTGGGCAGAAACATGGCAAATGCACTATAATGTGGATAAATGTGAGGTTATCCACTTTGGTGGCAAAAACAGGAAGGCCGATTATTATTTGAATGGCGATAGATTGGGAGAAGGGGAAGTGCAAAGAGACCTGGGTGTTATTGTGCACCAGTCGCTGAAGGTAAGCATGCAGGTGCAGCAGGCGGTTAAGAAGGCAAATGGTATGTTGGCCTTCGTAGCAAGAGGGTTCGAGTACAGGAACAAGGATGTCTTGCTACAGTTGTACAGGGCCTTGGTGAGACCGCACCTTGAGTATTGTGTGCAGTTTTGGTCACCTTACCTGAGGAAGGACGTTCTTGCCATGGAGGGAGTGCAGCGAAGATTCACCAGGCTGATACCTGGGATGGCAGGAATGACGTATGAGGAGAGATTGTGTCGATTGGGCTTATACTCACAGGAGTTTAGAAGACTGAGAGGGGATCTCATCGAAACTTATAAAATTCTGTCAGGTCTGGACAGACTAGATGCAGGAAGGATGTTTCTGATGGCCGGGGAGTCCAGAACCAGGGGTCATAGTCTAAGGATAAGGGGTAAGCCATTTAGGACTGAAATGAGGAGGAATTTCTTCACCCAGAGAGTGGTGAACCTGTGGAATTCTCTGCCACAGAGGGCGGTGGAGGCCAGTCCATTAAAAATATTCAAGAAAGAATTGGATATATTTCTTGAGGCTAAACGGATCAAGGGATATGGGGAGAAAGCAGGGACCGGGTACTGACTTTGGATGATCAGCCATGATCTCATTGAATGGCGGAGCAGGCTCGAAGGGCCAAATGGCCGACTCCTGCTCCTATCTTCTATGTTTCTATGAGAGGTTTAGGGAGGGAATTCCACAGCTTCGGGCCCAGGCAGCTGAAGGCACGGCCACCAATGGTGGGGGCGAAGGAAGTTCGGGTGCACAAGGTGCCAGAGTTTGAGGAAGGTAGAGTTCTCGGAAGGATGTAGGGCTGGAAGAGGTTACAGAAATAGGGAAGGCTGTGACCATGTAAGGATTTGAACACGAGGATGAGAATTTTAAAATCGAGGCGTTGCTGGACTGGGAGCCAATGTAGGTCAGCGAGCACAGCGGGTGTTGGGTGAACGGGACTTGGTGCGGCCTTATTAGAGCAAAGTTGGATTAAAATACTTCTTCAACCAGACAGCAACGAAAAGCCACTGAGGAAACCAACACTTCAGAGCAACGTGAGCTTGTAGTAGTGTCAACATAATTGGGCCACAAAAGCAATTTGTGGTGTTTTGATGAGTGTTTGTGAGCACCATAAACAAAAGGAGACAAGCTTAAGTGAATAAAAGGTGGTGCTCATTTATTTTCACAGTATGCAATGAGGAGATCTTGCACAATGACTTAATTACAAATGGCAACTCTATACAAAAGGACCTAATTAGCGGCTCTTTTCTCTAAAAAAGAGAAGGCGGAAAGGTGACCTGATAAAGGATTTTAAAATTATGAAAGGGTTCGATAGGGTAGACGTAGAGAAAATGTTTCCACTTGTGGAGGAGTCCAAAACTAGGGGCCATAAATATAAGATAGTCGCTAATAAATCCAATAGGGAATTCAGGAGAAACTTCTTTACCCAGAGAGTGGTGAGAATGTGGAACTCGCTACCACAGGGAGTGGTTGAGGTGAATAGCAGAGATACATTTAAGGGGAAGCTAGATAAACACATGAGGGAGAAAGGAATAGAAGGATATGTTAATGGGGTGAGATGAAGAGGGGTGGGAGGAGGCTCGTGTGGAGCATAAACACCGGCACGGACCAGTTGGGCTGAATGGCCTGTTTCTGTTACCCTTTAATGCCACAAAGTTTAATTGTTATTAAGTAAACACAGGCAAAGGTCAATCAGAGTCTAATTATTGTTCAGTCAGAGAACTTCTGGACCGGTGAGGCAGCTGGAGGTGGTGGGGCGGGGGTGGGTAGGAAGTTGCAAAGCAGGTGGACTGCCTGTGGGGGTGTGGCAGACATTTAAAGGGGTGCCTGGGTCTGCTGCTGCTGTGATTCCACCCACAATGGTACAAGGAAACTTGCCGGCCTCCTTTTTTGGGAGGTGGACATTACTGCCGTTTATTGCCCATCCACAGCAGTTTGGTACAACTGAGTGCCTTGCTAGGCCGCTCCAAAGGGCAGTTAAGAGTCAACCACATTGGTGTGGGTCTGGAGTCACATATAGGCCAGACCAGCTAAGGACGGCAGGTTGAATATTAAGGGAATCAAGGGATATGGGGATAGTGCAGGAAAGTGGAGATGAGGTAGAAGATCAGCCATGATCTTATTGAATGGCGGAGCAGGCTCGAGGGGCCAAATGGCCGACTCCTGCTCCTATTTCTTACGTTCTTATGTTTCCTTCCCTAAAGGACATTAGTGAACCAGTTGGGTTTTTCCGGCAATCCAACAGCTTCATGGTCACCATTACTGGTGCTAGCATTTTATTTCCAGATTTTGATTTAACTGAATTAAAATTCTCGACCAGCCATGGTGCGATTTGCACTCTTATTCTCTGAGATTATCAGTCCAGGACCTCTGAGATTACTAGTAACATAACCACTACACTGCCATGTGCCCACCAGGGAGGTACCTGTGGGACCAAGTCCTGCCTTGTTCCCCCTCAAACCTGTGCTACAAAACATTGAGACCGCCCAGATGAAGGGTAAAACGTGGAGTTTGTAATGGGTGCCCCCAAATTAGCCATATTCTCTCGCTGCTTGTCCTGGGCATGAGGTCTTTCCTGCCCTTTTGCTTCACTGGAACAATGTTAAATGACCTTCCAACTTCTCCATCATAATGGACAGCACGGTGGCATAGTAGTTAGCACTGTTGCCTCACAGCGCCAGGGACCCGGGTTCAAATCCGGCCTCGAGTGACTGTCTGTGTGGAGTTTGCACATTCTTCCCATGTTTGCGTGGGTTTTCTCCAGGTGCTCCGGTTTCCTCCCACAGTCCAAAGATGTGCAGGTTAGGTTGATTGGCCATGATAAAAAAAAAAATGTTTTTTAATTGACCCTTAGTGTTAGGGGGGATTAAATACGTGGGGTTACGGGGATAGGGCTTGGGTGGGATGGCTGTCGGTGTAGGGACCGGGTGCTAGGGTTTGGATGATCAGCCATGATCTCGTTGAATGGCGGAGCAGGCTCGAAGGGCCGAGTGGCCTACTCCTGCTCCTATCTTCTATGTTTCTATGTTTCTAATGAGCAAGGTGAAGTTATTCAACTGGAGTATTGCGTCCAGTTCTGGTCACCACACTTTAGGAAGGATGTGAAGGCCCTTGAGAGGCTGCAGAGGAGATTTACCAGAATGGTTCTGGGGATGGGGGATCTTAGCTACAAGGACAGGTTAGAGAAGCTGGAGTTGTTTTCATTAGAGCAAAGGAGGTTGAGGGGTGATTTGATAGAGGTGTACAAGATTATGACAGGTTTGGATAGGCTAGACGGGGAAAGGCTGTCCCCACTAGTTGATGGTACAAGGACTAGGGGACACAGATTTAAGGTTTTGGGCAAGAGATACAGGGGGGACGTGAGGAAAAACTTTTTTACGCAGAGAGTGGTGAGGACCTGGAACTCGCTGCCGATGGCAGTGGTGGAAGCGGAGATACTCAGTGTTTTCAAGGGGAGACTGGATAGGCACTTGAGGGAAATAAATTTGCAAGGCTACGGGGATAGAGCGGGGGAGTGGGACTGACTGGATTGATCTGCAGAGAGTCAGCATGGACTCGACGGGCCGAACGGCCTCCTTCTGTGCCGTTATGACTCCACGAGCTTCTTTGGTAGCACTATGTAGAATCAACAGCATGACAAAGAAATTCACTAACAGTTGTCACATCAAAACAATGCAAGACCACCAATGTGCAGTACCTACCAGTGCACTTTTTAAGCAACTTTATTTGTGTGAACTTTGGTGCTTATGAAAGTGGAGAATGTCTGCGTTGGGGAACGGAGCATTTTCCACTTTGGGTCGGCAGCATCACTCCCTGGTCAGGTATGGTGCAATTGGAGCGGCCACTAATCTGCCCCGACCATGTAATTCCTGTGAAGGACAGTCAATACTCCAGAGTGGCATTTTTCCCATCAAACCCCCCACCCCCACCGCCCTCCTCTCCCAGCCACCCTGAGCGGGTTTTCCAAATTCGTGCCAATTAATGTCAAATTGGCGGCAGTTCTTGTGCTGTGAAATCCTGCCCACCAGGAACTGGCTTGCCCCCACCAAAGGACACTGATATATATGCACGTCAAGTCCGATTAATAAGCTGCATTAAAAACATCTCTACCTTAGTCCCTTTTTAGGTAGCGTGTTTCGGTCGAGTTGCACACTGTTAAAAACAAAGAGAAATCACTAGCAAGCACACGGCAAACACAAGCAAGGCCTCAACACCAGACAGTTACTAGTCCTCTACGTGTTGTCAACCTTCAAAAAATAAATAACATTCGGTTAATCAGTTAGTGCAAAAGGATTGCATCTTCTTTCAGTTGCTGCCCATGCAGAAAGCTTGACCAGGGTTATATCTTACATTGAAGCAACGCACTTAGAATCAGGATAAAAGCGAGGGAGTTAAAACAAGCAATGGCGATCTCTGTGTTGTGTATCTAAAGACTTTAGGGTCAGACGTGCAAAAGGGAAGCTCGAAGAATAAAGGGCGTCGTAGCTACGGTCCGAGATGAATGATTCCTGGGAGAAGGGGATTGTCCCGTGAGGAGAGATTGAGTAGACTAGGTCTATATTCTCTGGAGTTTAGAAGAATGAGAGGTGATCTCACTGAAACATATAAAGGGCTTGACAGGGTAGATGCAGGGAGGATGTTTCCCCTGGCTGGGGAGTCGAGAACGAGGGGCCGCAGTCTCAGAATAAGGAGTCAGCCATTTAGGACAGAGATCGATAGATTATTGGATATTAAGGGAATCAAGGGATATGGGGGTAGTGCGGGAAGGTGGAGTTGAGGTAAAAGATCAGCCGTGATCTTATTGAATGGCGGAGCAGGCTCGAAGGGCCGAATGGCCCACTCCTGCTCCTATTTCTTATGTTCTTATGAATGAGCGCGGTCTCAACGACTGCCCTGGTGTGCGGGATGGAGCTGTTGGCGCAGGGTGAATGAAGCCTTCGCCTCTCCCGGGAGCTCCGGTGGCTCTCGGGTGTGGTGGTGGTGGGGGTTGGGTGGGGTGGGGGTGGAGCGTGTACATCTTGCGTGCACAAGGTAGCACAAATTGTGTGAGACAGGCTGGACGGACCATTGTTCACACGTCGGTGCCATTCCTTGAGTTGAGGATAACTCGTTTGTCACAGAATGCAGTCGCACGTTGCTGGCTCTCTGTGACTGCTCACTCGCCCTGGTCCGCTTAGAACATTAGAGCATAAGAATTAGGAGCAGGAGTCGGCCATAAGACCCTGGAGCCTGCTCCGCCATTCAATAAGATCATGGCTGATCTTCGACCTCAACTCCACTTTCCTGCACTATCCCCATATCCCTGGATTCCTTTAATATCCAAAAATCTTTCCTGCCCGATCTCCATATCCCTCGATTCCCCTAGAGTCCAAATCCATCGATCTCAGCCTTGAATATACTCAATGACTGAGCCTCCACAGCCCTCTGGGGTAGAGAATTCCAAAGATTCACCACCCTCTGAGTGAAGAAATTTCTCCTCATCTCAGTCCTAAATGGCCGACCCCTTATTCTGAGACTGTGACCCCTGGTTCTAGACTCCCCAGCCAGGGGAAACATCCTCCCTGCATCTACCCTGTAAACATTTTATACGTTTCAATAAGATCACCTCTCATTCTCCTAAACTCTAGAGAATATCAGCCCATTCTAGGAGGAGAGGGGGGGGGGAGAAAGAGGAGGGGAGAGGGGGAAGGGGAGGGGAGAGGAAAGGGGGAGAGAGAGGAGGAGGGGAGAGGGGAAAAGAGGAGGGGGAGGGGAGAGGAAAGGGGGGAGAGAGAGGAGATGGGGAGAGGGGAAAGAAGGAGGAGGAGGGGAAAGGAGGGGGGAGAGGGGTGGGAGGGGAGGGGAGGGGGAGAGAGAGGAGGAGGGGAGAAGGGTGGGAGGGGGGCGAGAAGGAGGAGGGGAGGGGGGAGGGGAGAGGGGAGGGGAGGGGGAGGGGTGGAATCGCACGTTCAGCATCGGCCTCTTTTTAACTGTGATTGTTTGAAGCGAGAGGCATACTGCGAAATAAAGATGGTGAGGGAGTGAGACAGAGCTGCTCAGTTTGTAGCCGTTAATTAATGCAGGATGAGGGACAGGGCACGACTGAGAGGAGTGACGGGCATTTTCAACCAGCAAAGCCAGAGAGATAGACCTGCAGCCCTCTGAACGGAGGCATCCGCGTTCCCAAACCAATTGGTCCTCCCCGTTAATGCAGCGATTTTGAAAGCAAAGCACCTGGTTCGAGGTTACGATGTTACTTAACAAGCAGCGTCATCGATAAAACATTGCAGGCAGTCATAGAGCTATACAGCACAGAAGGAGGCCATTCAGCCCATCGTGCTTGTGCTGGTTCTGTGAAATACTTCAGATGCAATGAAATGCTTTGAGGTGTAGTCATTGTTGGCATGTGGGTCAACTCGGCAGCCAGTTTGTGCACAGCAAGGTCCCACGGACCGCAATGAGGTGAATGGCCAATCAAGGCTGTTTTTGCTGGTCTTATTTGGGGGAGAAATGTTGACCAGGACACTGGGAGGTCTCCCTGCTCTTCCTTTAACTAGTGCCATGGGATCTTTAAAACTCACCTAAACCGGTGGAGCAAAGAGACGAGGCCTTGGATTAACGCCATGCCCAAAGAATGACGCCTGAAATAATGCGGTACGTCCTCAGCACCAGCCTCGATTATGTACCAAACTTGGGTTTGAGCCCATAGCCTTCTGACCCAGAGGTGAGAGTGCTACCGACTGAGCCAAGCGGACACGATTGGTGGAATCTCACGATCCCACACTTCCGGCGGGGAGTCACACCCAGGGTTTGCTTGGGTTAGGGATTGGGCAACAACGTCCTAGCTCGAACTCTCCAAGGTAGGAGCCCAGGAAAACATCTCCAATAAGTAAAATCAGGGAACCCACTATAGTTGTTAGACACCATTGGACCCGAAGTTCTGGCCCAGGCCAAGGTGGAACTGGAGTGGATCTCCGGTCAAGGGACAGGAAAATGGGGCGCACCTGGTTCCGCTGGGATTCCACCCCGGTTTTCTAACTGCCAGTTGGCGGGGGCGGAGGTTGCAGCCGGATCCACCTCTCCCGCAGCAGGGAGTCATGTCAGGGAGAGTACCCAAGCTAAATTCATCGATGCTGGAAGGCAACGAACGCCTCAGGAGTTGTGGAAAAATGGCCTGTTCCGGAGCCAAGAACGGCAGCTTGATCTTTACCCTTGGGCCCAGAAGGAGCTTGGGGTGGGGGGCAGGTCAGGAGGAGAGGCTACAGTTCGCTCCACCTTTACAAGGCTGGATTGGGAAGCCTTCTTGTAGGCATTCGTGGTCCGGTGCAACCAATCAAATTGGCCCCATCCCCGCATTGGTCGGAATGGACTAGGTGTCCACCAGGAACAGGTGTCGGGAATCTGGGTGGGCGGTGGGCACTCCCCGAGAGTTAATCGTAGCCAGGGCATGCGCCCAATTTATGGTCATGAGCTCCCAACGGTGTTTTGCGTTGGGAGCGCTAGTCCGGAAAATGACCGCTTGCAAAAATGTTTGAATTCATTTTTAAGAAACAGCTAATACATCGTCCTTTAATCTCCACGCCCGACATGACTTGATTGCAGATGCTGGACTTGATGTGACACTGCGGAGAAACCAGCGACTGATTTACCTGTTTTGCTTCCGTGGATGGGAGATCCTGCGACACTGAGGAATATTAACAAGGAAACAGAGCGGACTAATAGCCGAGATGATAGAAAGATAGTGTAAACAGAAGGGGGAAGGGGGACAAAAACGGGAAACAGAGTTAACATTTTCCCCCCAAAAAATGGAATTAACAAGCTTTTCACGAGTAGAAAATACTACAGTCTCCCAGATATTGGGGGAGAAATTCAGTTCGCTGCGTCACCCGTTAGCGCCTTAAGAGGGCGCTAAGTGGCTCGCGAGCCACTGTCCACGCCTCCCGCTAAATTCAGCGGGACGCTAGTGGTGGCGCTAGCCGTTAGCGCTGTGCCGCTACCGATGACGTCATCGGTGTGCGCAGCGCCCTGCTGACGCCCCGGCTGCGATATTTGGAAGTGCCCCCTGATTTACCGCCGGACGCTATGTGCGACCGGTTCAGGAGGGCCTACCTGCGGCGGGAGAGACGCAAATTAAAGGAGTGGTGCGGGGCGGCCATTTTTGTTGCTGGCCGCCTACCAGCACCTCTTTGCGCTGCCATCCCCGGCCTCCTGAACTACCCCCCCCCCTCCCCCGCGGAGTGCCGGCTGCATTCCAAGAGCCCGGCACTTCTCCTCGGTGCTGGGCTCTTTTGCCGGCACTCGTGATCCTCGGGGGCCCAGCTGGGCCCCAGATCGCGCTGAACAAGGCCCCTCCCCTTTAAATAGGGGAGGAATGTCTGCAGTACCGCAGTGTGTGGCGCCGCGGCACGTTGCGCCACGATATTCAGTCGCAGCACCCCAAGAGGGATGCGGGGCACCTCCAGTAGTGCCGCGCTTCCCTTTGGGGTGCTACCACTGAATTTCCGGCGGGCGGCCGCGAATGCTTCCGGGGCGCTACTTTTAGCGCCCTGGCGAGGCTGGCGCCCCAAACGGGACGATACTGAATTTCTAGGCCATTGTCTTTACAGGGTTCAGTGCAAGGTCTGGTATAAAGTGCAGGGAGCGTTGGTTGGGAAATTTTCCATCGTCAGCCCTGGCTCAATGGTAAGCACTCTTGCCTCTGACTCAGGAACGTTGTAGGTTCAAGCGCCACTCCATGGATCTTTGAACACAAAATCTAGACCTAACACTCCCGTGCAGTGCTGAGGGAGTGCAGCACTGTCGGAGGTGCCGTCTTTCAGGTTGAAACATTAAACCGAGGCCCCGCCTGCCCTCTCTCAGGTGGATGTAAAAGGTCCCACGGCCACTATTTTGAAGAAGAGCAGGGGAGTTCTCCCGGCGAGAGTGCTACCAACTGAACCAAGGCTGACATCCAATGAAATCTCCAAGAATAGGGATAATCTTTTTGTGGCTGGTTTCAGGCCTATTGTCAGGGCAGAGCAGATGAAGCCTGACTCTGTATTTATTGGCACCATGTCCGATGGGGAGTGTTGGGTGCCAATAGTGAGCACAGACCCTGACGTAAGAAAATTACTAGGCACTTGGTCTAAGCGTTAAACAAAGCTTTAATCAACTGTTTTACAACATGGAGGTCTAGTTGTGTCTTTCACTAGTTCCTGTTAAGAATGTCCTGCGCAAACTGGGCCCGTGCCCGAGTATTTATACTCTCCCTGGACAGCACCACCCATAGGCCACTCAGTATTATTTCATAATCCTTTCTTTCATGATGACTGATTCATGTCAGACCCCTCTCACCTTGATTAAAAAAAAATTCACCCATTGCTGCCAAAAAAAATTTCATTTGGAAGAAGAGCACTGGTTAATTGTGCAGAGAGATGAATCTATCATGCTTTTTTTATTCGTTCACGGGATGTGGGCGTCGCTGGCAAGGCCCAGCATTTATTGCCCATCCCTAGTTGCCCCTTGAGAAGGTGGTGGTGAGCCGCCTTCTTGAACCGCTGCAGCCCGTGCGGTGAAGGTGCTCCCACAGTGCTGTAGGGAGGGAGTTCCAGGATTTTGACCCAGCGACGATGAAGGAACGGCGATATATTTCCAAGTCAGGATGGTGTGTGACGTGGAGGGGAAATTCGAAGTGGTGGTGTTCCCATGCGCCTGCTGCCCTTGTCCTTCAAGGTGGAAGAGGTTGTGGGTTTGGGAGGTGCTGTACAGCAATTCTGACCTGATTGGTCTCCTCCTGCACCTTAGGCTATTGGATTGGATTGCTCAGAGAATACTGGACATTCAGGTCCACTCTGTTTGGGACGTGGGCTCCTCTCTCCCGGAATTTGCTGCCCTCAGGCAATCCAATAGCCCTTAGCGCAGGAACAGGCAAATCAGCCACACACAATGTATGGCAGTTGTTTGCTGTTTGTTGGATGTCTGTCATAATTTTATCTAAAGGTCAAATGTTTTAGGCTCAGCTTGATTGAAACGCTAGACTGAATGTCAAAGCACAGCGCTTCAAATAAATACCGCGGCCGGGAATTTCTAATCTTATCTGACTGAACCTTTGATCAGAGATTTTTTATTTCGAAATTATCGCTTGCTACCCTGAAGAGTTGCCCCTGATGTGACATGAGGCTAGGTCACCTGGGATCGCAAGCATCTCTGAACCCTGCCACAACTGCCGAAGCTTGATGGTCATGACAAGATGGGAGGAACGGGATTATCTTGCTGGTGAACACCTGCACTGTATCATTCAGGGACAGATTTTCTGCACATTTCTAGTTAACGGGGCAGAAAATCGAGCCCGTAGTTTTTTTGAATGACATGTTAGAGATGACAAAATTCAACCTTAAACACGAAAAGCGATTTCAAACTGACTTCTTCCTGGACAGTCATTACAAACAATATTGTACAACCCTAAGCTAAGAATTCTTCTTGTACCAAAGGTTTATTTAGATTCTGTATCTCATCCATTATTAGGGTCGCCAACTCTGGTGGGCGTATTCTGGAGGTTTAATCCTATGACCTCCCCTCTCCGACTGCCCCGCCCCCAAGCTCCCGCCATTGGTCGCCAGACACGTCCAGCCTCGCGGTGCCCCGCATTTTTATTTATTAATTCAAGGGATGTGGGCGTCATCGGCAAGGCCAGCATTTACTGCCTGTCATAAATCGCAACTTCTACAAGAAGTAACTCAGGAAGTACTACTGAATGGCCAGCTGAGGGCGCCGTCCGAGGAGTATAAATACTCGGGCGTGGGCCCACTTTGGCCAGAGACAATCTGGAAACAGGAAGCTAGTGACTACTAACTAGACCTCCATGTTTTGTTACAAGTCGATTAAAACCTTGCTTTATGTACAACCAAGTGCGTAGTGAGTCTTTATTACGTCACTGCCCATCCTTAGTTGCCCTTGAGAAGGTGGTGGTGAGCCGCCTTCTTGAACCGCTGGAGTCTGTGTGGTGACGGTACTCCCACAGTGCTGTTAGGGAGGGAGTTCCAGGATTTTGGCCCAGCGACGATGAAGGAACAGCCTGATATATTTCCAAGTCAGGATGGTGTGTGACTTGGAGGTGGTGGTGTTCCCATGCGCCTGCTGCCCTTGTCCTTCTAGGTGGTCCTTCCCATGCCAGGAAAGCGAACAGACTATTCATTACCTGATTGGATGATTCTTGCTGTCAATCAAACAGCCATTTTCCCCCAATAATTAAATGAATGAAAGCATTTTTATAATGAATAAGTAAAAGTGTTCAAAAAAGAACATTTTTTTCTAATGTCCCTATGATATTTCTCCTGGGTTGCTCCCAGCAGTGACCTGGAGATTAGTCTTCAATTCCTGGCGGCTCCAGGGCAATCTTGAAGGGTTGGCGACCCTATCGCATGAGCAATATAAGGCAACCCAACTTTTATTGTGGGATATTTTATGATGACCCATTGTTTTTTTCAACACATTCTCACACCATATAGAATCATGGAATAATACAGCACAGGAGGCCATTGGGCCCACAATGCCTGTGCCGGCTCTTTGAACGGGCTCTCCAATTAGTCGCACTCCCCCTTCTCTTTCCCCGTAGCCCTGCAATTTCCTCCCCTTCAAGTATTTATCCAATTCCCTTTTGAAAGTTACTATTGAATCTGCTTCCACCGCCCTTTCAGGCAGCGCGTTCCAGATCACAGCAACTCGCTGCGTAAAGAAATTCTCCTCATCTCCCCCTCTGGTTCTTTTGCCAATTACCTTAAATCTGTGTCCTCTGGTTACCCACCCTCCTGCCACTGGAAACAGTTTCTCCTTATTTAATCTATCAAAACCCATCATGATTTTGAACACCTCTACCAAATCTCCCCTTAACCTTCTCTGCTCTAAGGAGAACGATCCCAGCTGCTGCAGTCTCTCCACGTAACTGAAGTAATGTGGAGAGACTAGAGAAGCTCCCTTAAACATCCAGAGCCATCACTTTGGGAGGAGGATGTAGACCAGCAACAGTGAACGAGATACAACCAAGCCCCTCATCCCTGGTAGCATTCTGGTCAATCTCCTCTGCACCCTTTGCAAGGCCTTGGCACCCTTCCTAAAGTGTGGTGCCCAGAATTGGACACAGTACTCCCGCTGAGGCCTAACCAGCGCTTTATAAAGGTTTGTTATTGATCTGTTCATTCATACTGCAGGTGGGTTCCCAGCTCACCTCTCTGAGAGTGTCGACTTGACGCTTCCTGTCCTCATTAAGAGGTTCTGCAAGTCCCCCTTGGGCATTGTGGTCAGTCCAGATAAGGAGCCGTGGTGGCTGAGGGGGAGGTCGATCGACTCGGAGCTGGTGTGCAGGCTGGTCAGGGAAGGGTAGCTCAGAGTGTCCTTACTGCCACCGGGGGAACTGCTGAGGCTGGCCGTCAACTGGTGCCCGCTGGAGGTCAAAGAGTGGAGCGAGGCCGGGCTGGAGGCCAGCGACTGGCTCAGGCTGCTGCCCTCCGTGGGCAGGTCCGACGGTTTGGAGCACAGCGAGCCGCTACCGATCTGCCCGCTGGCACCGGCGACGCTCCCTGCCCCAGTCGACGGAGACTCTAGGCTGCCCTGGCGCGTCAGTGAGGCATGAGGGTTGGAGATAACGCTGGAGCTCTTCACCGATTCCGAACTAGGCCCGGTGACCGGTTTCCCACTAGTTTTCGTCCCAAACAGCCTACGGAAAAAGAGAGATAAAACAAACTAAGCCACAGTAAATGACGTCCCAAGTAGGAATCGGTCTTCTGAAATGAAATAAATGGCGACGTTTTAAAATTACACATAAATCAAGTCCACAAAAAACTAGGCTAACACATCCACAGCGCACTACTGAGGGAGTGCCGCATTGTCGGAGGTGCCGTCTTTCGGATGAGACATTAAACCGAGGTCCCGTCTGCAGTCTCAGGTGGATGTAAAAGACCCCCTGGATCATAAACGTCAGCACGGACTGGTTGGGCCGAATGGCCTGTTTCTGAGCCGTATATCCTGTGTAATATAGTCTCTCTGTGGGAATAAACTGGGCAAGGGTAACCCTACAGAGCTTGCATCTTGTTCCATCGGTTTTAAATGGTTATTTTCTTAACTTTTGGGTAGATTTCGCACTTGCGAAGATGAAATATGATACTTCGGGGGATAGGAAGTATTTTCTAGCGCGTCCAACAAAAACACTGCCTAAGTGAACAGGAAGATTCCCCCCTTGCTCTCCCAGAACAATATGGCTGAACGTCAAACACAGAGGAGTGCTTCCCCATCGCACTCGTTCCGTTTCCCACAAAAAACAAATCAGTAAGGCTTTGTTCAGCTGCCACGTTACGGACAGCTTTAGTGCTGTGCACTCATGCCTATTGGAAGCTGAATTGGAACAGTCTAAGCTTGCTTCACTTTAGCAACTTTCCAGCTGGCCAAAAAAAGAGAGAAAGAGAGGGGACCACGTCCCCGTTGGTGCGAGCAGGATTGGAACCAAAGTCCCAGAAGCAAAAGGACAATTTTCACCATCGCCGCTCAAAAGCAACAGAAATGAAAAAACAGGGCGGGTTTGGTAACGGGCAGCCAATTCCCATCTGCCAATGTTAAAAAAAGAATGATTGCATTTCTACAGCACCTTTCAGTACCCAAAGTGCTTTACAGCCAATGAAGTACTTTTTGAAGTGTAGTCACTGTTGTAATGTAGGAAAGGCGGCAGCCAATTTGCGCACAGTAAGCTCCCACAAACAGCAATGTGAAAATGGCCAGATCATCTGTTTTTTGTGATGCTGATCAAGGGATAAATATTGGCCCCAGGACACGAGGGATAACTCCCCTGCTCTTCGAAATAGTGGCATGGGATCTTTTACGTCCACCTGAGAGAGCAAATGGGGACGGCACCACCGACAGTGCAGCACTCCCTCAGTACTGCACTGGAGTGTCAGCCTAGATTTTTGTGCTCAGGTCCCTGGAGTGGGACTTGAACCCACGACCTTCTGACTCAGAGGCGAGAGTGTGACCCACTGAGCCACAGCTGACACATAGGCCGCGATTTCCCCCACCTCGGCGGGTCCATGGCGGGCGACGTCGGTGGCGGGTCCCGAACCCGCTGCTGGCTCCAGCCCACTCTGTAGAATAAATTTCCCCTGATTGGGCTTGTTAAGCCCCGCCCAGCGCGTTTCCCGGTCCAATTGAAGGAAGCGGGTCTGATGACGTCATTTGATGACGCGTCATCAGCCGGTTTCCTTAAAGGGACCATGCACAAATTTACTTTGACAGTTGTGCTGTCAGTGTTCTACAGCATTGAGGCGCTGCAATCATTGACAAGCACTGCACAGAGGTGCACGGCTGCACCCAGGCTCTCCCATGACTCTCTCCGTATGCTTATGGGGGGAGTCACAGCACACAGGGAGGTCCTCTTCCCTTCCAATGGATGGAGGAGACCTCCCCAGGAGATCAACACAGCCTGGTTGCACATTGCAGAGGAGGGCACAAGCAGGGATGTCGTCAGGAGGACCAGGCTGCAGTGGCGCAAACCTTTCAATGATCTCAGTAGATCACGAAACGTTACTGCAAAGACACACTCAACCTCATCCTGCTGTGCCACTCATCACATCCCCATCACTCTGCCTTCCCTACCCTACTCCTGCACATCCTTATTCACACCAACTTACCTTGCGCCTCCACCCATCCCTCTCTATCTACATTATCACTTCCCCATCTCACTAGCCACCCCTCACACTCACCCTCATCCTAGTCCAATTATACCAACTAACAACACACAAGGGTGGGCTCTTATGTGTTTTAGCCAATGTTCATGTGAAGTTTCTGTTAATGTACTGTCAAAAAATTTAAATCTTTATTTTCAACACATTGCATTCTTGGACAGATTTGTGTGAACCTTTGGAAGTGGCTTAGTGAGTTGCAGTGAATGGTGAGACATAATGGTACCCCCTACAATGTGGTGAGTGTGAAAGGAATGGCTTGGGCATTGTAGGGATGCTTTATGGTGTTGGTGTGGGGCGGTGCCAACCTGGCGCATCATGTGGCAGCCAGGGTGTACAGCGTCAAGTGAAGTAAATCTGGCCAGGGTGAGGCGATCCTTGGCCTCCCGGGTAGCAATGTGGTTGGGTGCTGATGCCCTGTGTCCTGTGCAGCATCAGGTGATTGTGGAGAAGGTTGGTGTCGGTATTGGTGCTGCTGATGTACCTGGTGATGCTGTTGTTGCGGCTGATCATGGTCAGATTCTGAGGACCAAGGTGAGAGAGTATAAACTGTACCCATGCTGATGGGATAGATGGCAGGTGAACTTGATCTGTCAGTGGTGAGAGAGGTTGTTCCAATGAGGTGACACTGGATAGAATCATAGAGTCATAGAATGGTTACAGCACAGAAGGAGGCCATTCGGCCGGTCGAGCCCGTGCCGAAGAGTTTGCTCCAAACACTCGCAACCCACATAAAGCTCAATCTGTCTTCCAAATGTAGTAAGCAACAGCGTCTGAGCTTGGAAAGTGAACGGCTGTGAGGTGGGAGCTTTTATAGCACATTTCAAGCTGTCAAGTAATGAGATGATTCCATGGCCATTCAACCCCCGCCCAGCTTAACAGACGTGATCCCCGAGCAGCGAGAACCCCGTTGGCAACCTGGTAAATTCTAAAGGTGAGCTCAAAATTGTTGTTAATCCTCTGTTAACCTGAATTGCCTCCCCCGCCGCTGCGTCGAGTCTGTTCAACGTTGACAGACCCGACATTTGGTAAAGGCATGTGGCGGCGGGTGGACAGTGGGGTCCTGAGCCGCTGTAAAAAAAAACACTTTCCCACCCGGCCCGCCACCGATCGCACCCGCTGACCCCCCAGAAAATTCCCCCCATAATGTTGGTATCTGGCTGAGCCATCTCGCCCCCCCAAAGAGGTATTGGTTTCGGATTAGTTTGCTGGCAGTGAATAATTCCTTCCTAATTATGCACCAATCAATTCAATAAACCAGTCCACATAGATGAGAAACCTCAGTATAAGTGGTTGAGGTCAGACCTGAAAGAGAGAACAAGCTTGCATTTATATAGCACCTTTCACGACCTCAGGACGTCCCAAAGCGCTTGAAGTAAAACTGTAACGGCTTCAGCGGCACTTCCCTCTGCTCGCCGCCTGAGGGCGGTTTTTGAGGCTTCGGTGCGCTGCTGCCGTGCCTTTGGGCCCCTCTCCTCACCTGTTTCTCGAGTAATCGATCTCATCAGAGTAATTAGGCTAGTTAATAAAGTTGTTCGTTTTTGTTCTTGTCTTGTCCTCTGTGCCTCTGGCCTCACCTGTGTGTTGTTAATGTATTTGTCTCCTGTCTCATTTGATTAATTATGTCACGTGACCACTCTAGCCTGTATTTAAGCTTCCTGTTTCCTGTCCTCTTGGCTCAGTCCTGGGTTCGCCTGCCTGCAAGTAACAGCTCTTGCTGTGTCTCTGGCGTTCTCGAGTCTCAACTGAATCGCCTTTCGAGTGTTACCATGTCTCTGTGTTTTCAAGTATCAAGTGAAGCATCTTTCGAGTTCTACCTGGTCTCGAGTCCTTGGATAGGTTTCCTGCGCTTGGGTCCACTACTGAAACCCTAGCAAAACGGCCCCGTGAATAAAACTATGGTACCTTAGTGGTTATGGCACTGGACCAGCGACCCTCAACTCATGAGTTCAAACCCCGCCACAGTAAATTGTGAATTATGGCAATTGGTGCGTTGGCACCAGGAAGAATGACCATGAAAGATTGTTGTAAAAACCCAACTGGTCCACTGATGTCCTTCCATGAAGGGAACCTGGCATGCCAAATATGGTCTGGTCCACACTATGTATTTGACTCTTAATGCCCTCGCTGCAACTCAGGATGGACAATAACTACCGCCTTGCCAGCGTCACCCATATCTTAAAAGGAGAAAGAAGAAAAATGGAATTCCTGACCATCCTAGATCATGCGAAATAACAAACTCTCCATCATTGCCCCCAACACAACCTTCAGTTGGAAAGACAAGACTTTTGCCTTCGTCCCAACCATCAATGGCAATCTGTAAGGAGCCGATACGAACTTCCCTGGCATGGAGTAGGCAACAGGGTTAAGTTCTGTGATCCCGCGCTCCCGCTCTAAGGGAGTGCGGGTGAGGGATTGGGTTACAACACTGTAGCCCCAACACTCCACCCCATGGGCTGGTTCTTCACTCGGAGATTTTCCGAAACCTTAAGAAGAACTTTCACTTCCATCTTGGAGCGTTACCAAGATTGGGAGCAGAAAATCTTACCTGTGATGGGTGGTGACTTAAGAAAACTACTAGGCACTTGGTCTAAGCGTTAAACAAAGCTTTAATCAACTGTTTTGCAACATGGAGGTCTAGTTGTGTCCTTCACTAGTTCCTGTTAAGAATGTCCTGCACAAGCTGGGCTCGTGCCCGAGTATTTATACTCTCCCTGGACAACGCCACCCACAGGCCGCTCAGTATTATTTCATAAGTCTTTCTTTCATGAATGACTGATTCATGTCAGACAGATCCAAGTGAAGCGCCAACTCCTACTCAGAAACGTCCAAATGTCTGGTCGCAAAAGAAAAAAAAATTCTACAGCACGGACGGCTAGGAAAGCTGGTCGGCTGGCGAGCCACCTGCGCTAATAGATTGGGCTGGCGACGTCACTGACCTGCGGAAGGTTGGCGAGGAGATATCAGGATACTTGGAGCCTTGTTGCCTTAATCCCGAGGCTCCGCTGCTGTTCACGGAAGGCGGGCTGGATTTCGGAGAAGTTGACAGCGACATGCTTTCCGGGTCCGACACCACGGCTGCCTTCTCCCGCTCCCGGTCGCTTTGACCGATGCCGACAGGGCTGGAGCGGCCCGAGCCCACTTTGGACGGCTCCCTCAGCTTGGATGCCGCCGTCGTCGCGCCGGCTGATTTCCCGCCGGCGTTGGAATCGATGCTGCTGGTGCTGGAGCGGTGCCCGCCCCGGCCGGCTATGTTGCCGGTGCTGGACTTGGCAGGCCGCGGCAAGCTGCGGTACTGCAGGTTAGTCCTGGAGCTGACCAGCAGGATCCCGTCCTCCTGGTTCTGGGAACCATCCAGGCTGGTCTTCCGCACTGAGGTGGACTTGCTGGGGATCCCGGAAGACTTGGGCACTTTTCCCAGGGTGGCTGACCCGCTGGTCACCGTGGCTCCGCTGGCGCTTGTGACGGTGCAGGAGCTGACGCCAGGCTTTTTAAATCCAAAGGAGCCCGCGGTGGGTGTACGTGCGATCCCTGAAGGTGGCTTCTTTCCTTCGTCTCCGCTGCTCCTGCCTGCCTCCGAAGGAGAGTGTTGGGTGGTCGTGCCTTTAAGGGACACCTTTCCCTTCTCTGAAACTTTTACATCATCTGTTTTTCCTGCAACAGGCATGTTAACCATTAAACATAGGATTTACAGCACAGAAACAGGCCATTCGGCCCAACACGTCCCTACCGGTGCTTATGCTCCACACGAGCCTCCTCCCATCCTACTTCATCTCACCCCATCAACATAACCATCTATTCCTTTCTCCCTCATGTGTTTATCTAGCTTCCCCTTAAATGTATCTATACTATTCGCCTCAACCACTCCCTGTGGTAGCGAGTTCCACATTCCCACCACTCTCTGGGTAAAGAAGTTTCTCCTAAATTCACTGATCTGTATCTCCATTTATCTGCCTTGGTTCCGTATTCCTCAATACCCATTCCTAACAAAAATCTATTGATTTTCAATTGACCCCCTCAGCCTCAACAGCTTTTTTGGGGGGAGAGAGTTCCAGATTTCCACCACCCTTTGTGTGAGGACGTGCTTCCTGACATCACCCCTGAACGGCCTGGCTCTAATTTGAAGGTTCTGCCCCCTTGTTCTGGACTCCCCCCCACCAGAGGAAACAGTTTCTCTCTATCCACCCGATCAACTCCTTTAATCATCTTAAACATCTCAATTAGATCCCCCCTTAATCTTCTATACTCAAGGGAATACAAGCCTAGTCAATGTAACCTGTCCTCCTAATTAAACCCATTTAGAACCGGTATTATTCTGGTGAAAATGTGTGTGAAGGTTGGTGAGAAAGAAATCCAGATGGACCGAATAATTTCTCGCAAACTGAAGGCTGTTGGCCCGATACTGGAATTAATTACAAGTGAAAGCATCTTCAAATTCACTCAGCTGAAACCAGCAGCTTAATTTGAATAATAATCATTCTGAATAGCTTGGAGTTACACTTCTCTATGACTCCCGGTCTTTGTCCGTGCTGTAAACGCGATGATTTTGGGATGAGGCAAGCCGATCCAATTGAAGAGCCTGTACTCAGCTCAGGTGCGATGGGCCGAATGGCCTCCTTCTGTGTTGTAAGTTACATAGAATTACCTAGCATTTACAGCACATGCCGGTGTTTATGTTCCACTCGAGCCTCCCCCACCCTACTTCATCTCACCCTATCAGCATATCCTTCTATTCCTTTCTCCCTCAGGTGTTTATCCAGCTTCCCCTTAAATGTATCTATGTTATTCACCGCAACCACTCCCTGTGACAGCGAGTTCCACATTCTCACCACTCTCTGGGTAAAGAAGTTTCTCCTGAATTCCCTGTTGGATTTATTAGTGACAATCTTATATTCATGGGTCCTAGTTTTGGACAGCCCCACAAGTGGAAACATCTTCTCTGCGCCTACCCTATCGAAACCCTTCCTAAATTTTAAGGACCTCTATCAGGTCACCTTTCAGCCTTCTCTTTTCTAGAGAAAAGAGCCCCAGCCTGTTCAACCTTTCCTGATGGTTGTACCCTCTCAGTTCTATCACGAATATGCCCCCTTTTCTCACTCATACTCATGCTACGAATTCAAAAAGAAAGGGCTTTTCAGACCCTATTCCCACTGTAGCACTGAGCGGAATATTTCTGTGGCCTTACCAGGGGTCTTTAAGGGGTGAGGCCCCGCTTTGTTGCGGGGTGTGGGGACCCCTCCTTGCGCCGTCATGCCCCGCCTCCACGATCCGGTCTGAGACAGGGACAGGGACGGCCGTTGCCCTTTCTCGGAATCATCGGACAAATCAGAGGGGTTCCTCTTCCACTTCTCGCTCGAGTCCATCTTCAACGTGTCCAGTCCCTCCTCGTGCTTCTTCAATTCTTCGCCGCTCCAAGCGGTTTCATTTTCTGACGTCGACTGCTTCTCTGTGTCCGTTTTGCGCTGTGGAAAAGTACCGAATAAATTAAGGACTGAGTATCAGTGGCCAGCACTTTTGTTTTCTTTGCACCGGCGCTGAATGAGGAACGAGAATTGGGAACAAAAAAACTCTTCTGCATCGTGTATCCGCCAAGTGGGACTCTCTCCACCCAAAAGGCTGTGGATACTGGGGGTCAATTGAAGCTTTTAAGACTGATATCGGCAGATTTTTGCTAGGTAAGAGTATCAAGGGATAGGGAGCTATGAGGACACAGATTTAAGATCATTGGCAAAAGAACCAGAGGGGGAGATGAGGAGAATTTTTTTTTATGCAGCGAGTTGTTGTGATCTGGAACGCGCTGCCTGAAAGGGCGGTGGAAGCAGATTTAATAGTAACTTTCAAAAGGGATTTGGATAAATACTTGAAAAGGAGAAATTGCAGGTTTATGGGGAAAGAGCGAGGGGGAGTGGGACTAATTGGAGAGCTCTTTCAAAGAGCCAGCACAGGCACGATGGGCCGAATGGCCTCCTTCTGTGCTGTAAAATTCTACACGTTTCTTAGTCTTTATTTTTTACCCCGTGTTTTTTTCTTGATGCCCATTCCCATGCCATGCAGCTCCCGCAGTCAATGTGATGGTCAGGTGGCCCACTATCAAGTCACCAGCTCTGATATCGGCCCTTAATCACTCGAAGGCATGCGACAGTTGACGAAACTCTCTCCAATGTGCCTTCCTCTCTGCGGCATCGCCTCACAGCGGTGATCTGCACCTCAACAAAGCGGGCATCAAACCTGCATCGCACCCCTCAGTGTCACTGCATTATAATTTTGTAAATCACAAACAAAGTACAAAGTACAGCACAGAAACAGGGCATTCGACCCAACTGGTCTATGCCGGTGTTTATGTTCCACATGAGCCTCCTCCCACCCCTTTTCATCTCACCCCATCAACATATCCTTCTATTCACCTCAACCTCTCCCTGTGGCAGCGAGTTCCACATTCCCACAACTCTCTGGGTAAAGAAGTTTTTCCTGAATTCCCTGTTGGATTTATTGGTGATTTATGACCCCTAGTTTTTAATTCCCCCACAAGTGGAACCATCTTCTCTTCATCTACCCTAGCGAACAGATAGTGCAGCCAACCATTAAATCTTCATGTTAATGTGTCATTCTTCACGATGAAGGTAGGCACTCAGACAAAATTGTGGCAGATACAATTCATTTTGGGCAAGTGTGAAGTATTGTACAGACAAATAATAAAATGGGTGACATAAACAGTTCATGAACGCCTAAGGCAGGTAAGGATCACATTGAGAGAGGGATAATGAAAGCTCAATCACCGTGGAGCAGTTCAGGTGCCAACCCTCCTGGATTGCCCTGGAGTCTCCCGGAATTGAAGATTAATCTCCAGGTCACTACTGCGAGCAACACCCGGGAGAAAAATCATTAGAAAAAATGTTGTTTCTTTGAACACTTTCAATTATTCATTGTAAAAATGCATTCATTCATTTAATTAATGGGGGTTTGATTTTTTATTATTTATGCATTCATGGGATGTGGGCGTCGCTGGCAAGGCCGGCATTTATTGCCCATCCCTAATTGCCTTCGAGAAGGTGGTGGTGAGCCGCCGCCTTGAACCGCTGCAGTCCCGTGTGGTGAAGGTGCTCCCACAGAGCTGACTTTGTCATAGCGGTTAGTTACAACTGAGTGTCTTGCCGGGCCATTTCGAGGGCTGTTAAGAGTCAACCACATTGCTGTGGGTCTGGATATAGGCCAGACAGCAAGAATCATCCAATCGGGTGAATAATGAAGGGTCTGTTCGCTTTCCCAATTGGCCGCGAGGATGGACGTTTCGGGTGAACAATGGCGGGAGCGTGAGGGTGGGGGGCGGTTGGAGGTGGGAGGTCACGTGATGAAAGCTCCAGGAATATGTCCATGCAGAATTGGAGCAGCGATCAACAAAAGTAACAGGGGGCTGAAAAATATAGCTGGAGCGCAAGCCAGAGGAAATCACGCTCAAACCGTACAATGCTCTGGGTCAGAGCTCACCTTGAGCGCTGAGTGGAATTTCGAGACACAAGGACAATTCAAGCCCTACCAAGAAGCCTCAGATGACTGGAGTTACTTGGCTTTTCAGCTTTGAAAGGGGGTGACTGAGAGGGGACCTCAACATAAGGTAGGAAGCAGTATAGAGGGGTAAATCTGGAACACTGGAATCGTAGACCGATACAGCACAGAATGAGACCATTTGGCCCATCATGCCCAACTAACCCATAACATGGGGTGACAGGTTTCAAAGGGCTGATCTGAGATAGCACGTCTTCACACATTGGCTGAGTGATTGACGCATGTAATGGACTTTGACATGAATCAGTCATTCATGAAAGAAAGACTTCTGAAATAATACTGAGCGGCCTGCGGGTGGCGCTGTCCAGGGAGAGTATAAATACTCGGGCACGGGCCCAGCTTGCGCAGGACATTCTTAACAGGAACTAGTGAAGGACACAACTAGGCCTCCATGTTGTAAAACGGTTGATTAAAGCTTTGTTTAACGCTTAGACCAAGTGCCAATTAGTTTTCTTACGTCAGACTTCTTAATAAGCCTGGAACTATTTAAGGGGCAACAGGAGGCTCTGGTGGGTGGTACTGCATTTCTGACTGGATGACTGGGCAGAAAAGCTACTCTCCACATTTGGAGAACATTGAGGAAGATTTGAACATTCATCTATTGGCACTCAAATCAAAAACGTTTTTTTTTACTACACAGGCCAGATAACATTTAGCCACATCAGTACTGGTGTCAAGAGCATCACCTTGACTCAAGGATTAAGATGTGAGGATAGCAATACCCGGGTCTGAAACAGCAGAGTTCTCCAAGCCTCATTCAATGATAAGCTTCACAACGAGCCCCACAGACCAGGCATGGGGGTGTACAAAAGGCCCGTACAGCTTCAAATTTTAAATTTTAAATATCTCCCTTCCCTACTTTTGTGACCCCCTCCAGCCCTGCATCACCTTGACGGTCCATTCTGCTCATCCAGCTCTGGCCTACTGCGTGTTCCCTCTCCTTCTGCCACCAGTGCTGCCCAAGCCTTCAGCCATCTTGCCCCCACGCTCTGAACCTCTCTCCCCAAGCCCCTTCCGCCTTGCTTCATCCCTCCGACCTGCAACATCCGTCTGAAAACCCACCTCCACTAACCTCTCTCATACTCATGTCTAACCCTCAACTGTGAGCTGCTTTGGGATGTTAAAAGCGCTACATAAATTATCTGAGGAAGGATGTTCTTGCCTTGGAGGGAGTGCAGTGAAGATTCACCAGACTGATACCTGGGATGGCAGGAATGACGTATGAGGAGAGATTGGGTCGATTGGGCTTATACTCGCTGGAGTTTTCACCAGACTGATACCTGGGATGGCAGGAATGACGTATGAGGAGAGATTGGGTCGATTGGGCTTATACTCGCTGGAGTTTAGAAGAATGAGAGGGGATCTCATTGAAACTTATAAAATTCTAACAGGACTAGACAGACTAGATGCAGGAAGGATGTTCCCGATGGCAGGGGAGTCCAGAACCAGGGCTCACAGTCTAAAGATAAGGGGTAAGCCATTTAGGACAGAGATGAGGAGGAATTTCTTCACCCAGAGAGTGGTGAACCTGTGGAATTCTCTACCACAGAAGACAGTTGAGGCCAATTCATTAAATATATTCAAGAAGGAGTTAGATATATTTCTTAAGGCTAAAGGGATCAAGGGATATGGGGAGAAGGCAGGGACAGGGTACTGAATTTGGATGATCAGCCATGATCTCATTGAATGGCGGAGCAGGCTCGAGGGGCCGAATGGCCTACTCCTGCTCCTATCTTCTATGTTTCTATGCAAGCTGTTGACAACATCAGGGAAATTAAGCTTTATTTCCCAAGCCAAGCAGTTACCTTTGTACCGTAATAGTTCAAAAAAGATTAATGCATGAAATCTGCAAAAACACTTCTTGAAATTTTCTCCACGTGCTTTTTTTCCTGGTTTGCCTCCATTAAACTTCAACAGCGGAAGGAGTTCCATGCGGAATATGTACCTGAGTTCTGGTATTCTGCCTGGAAGAGGCGGTGATGTTGGAATAAGAGCTGACGGATGAGGTTGTGTTCAGGTCATCAGTACTAAGGTTGTCGAGTGTGTCGCTGAGACCACTGCTGATGGAACTGCTATCGTCCCAGCTGGAACAAGAGAGAGAAACCCTTAATCAGCCACCGCAACGCAGACACGTTCACATTGCACTAAGCTGCAGATCTATCACTTCATTAGATGCCTCAGTACAATTACGGATGACTATCCAGGGCCTACCATTGCTGAAGTCTGCCCTCTACAAAATAACGCAGGGTAATGGGGTACGGTAGCGTAGTGGTTATGTTACTGGGCTTGTAATCCAGAGGCCTAGACTAATGATCCGTGAGATGTGAATTCAAATCCTTCCCACGGCAACTGGGGAATTTAAATTCAGTTAATTAAATAAACCTGGAATAAAAAAGACAGTATCAGTAATGGTGACCATGAAACTACCAGATTGTCAGAAAAACCCATCTGGTTCACTAATGTCCTTTAGGGAAGGAAATCTGCCGTCCTTACCCGGTCTGGCCTATATGTGACTCCAGACCCACAGCAATGTGGTCGACTCTTAACTGCCCTCCGAAATGGCCCAGCGAGCCACTCAGTTTTACCAAACTGCTACGACAAAGTCAGCACAGTGGGAACACCTTCACCACACGGACTGCAGCGATTCAAGAAGGCGGCTCGCCACCACCTTCTCAAAGGCAATTAGGGATGGGCAATAAATGCTGGCCTTGCCAGCGATGCCCACATCCCATGAATGAATAAATTAAAAAAAAATAATTGCTGATATTATTAATCAGAGTGTCTCTATGAGAATCACCACATACAACGAGAAATGGTTAAAGGCTCCTGCTGAAGATGCATCATATTTTCCACATTGGTGTTATAAGGTGAGTCAGGATCCATTACTAAATGTCCTCCCCCCACAGCCCGCCCCCATACTTTTTTAACTCACTTACCTCAATTTGCATTTTGTCTTATCCGGTCTCTGGCCCATCATTTTAACTTTATTAAATGACCAATTTTGGGGGAAAATTGGGATGTCCTTTCCCTGATGTCAAAGAGAGAGCGAGAGAGACTTGCATTTATATAGCGCCGTTCACGATTTCAGGACGCCCTAAAGCGCTTTACAGCCAATGAAGTACTTTTGAAGTGTACTCACTGTTGTAATGTAGGAAAGTGCCGCTGTTACGACATGGCTGCTGCAGCCCTTGATGCGCTAACATCATCGGATGCGAGTCATGAGGAGGTTAGCAATCAAACTATACGGGGCTCTGGTCAGATCGTACCTTAAGTGCTACATTCAGTCACCAAGACACAAAGGAGACATTCAACCGCTGGAGGCAATGCAGAGAAAAGCCACACGGTTGATCCCTTGACTACAGAAACTATTCAGCCTGGAAAGATGGTGTCTCAGCCACAATTTTACAGCAGTACACAAAATAGTTAAGCGTATGGAAAAGGCAAGTTCGGAATATTACTTTAAATTAAAGTACGAGATTGGGACGAGAGAGCACAGGTTCAATCCAGTAAAAGGCAAACTCAAGATGGATATCAGGAATTTCCTCATCACTCAAGGAGCAATCAACACAAGGAATGGACATCCCAATAAAGTATTGCAGGTGAAAACCCTGCAACTGTTTAAGCAACACTTAGATGCTGCAATGGGCCTAGGGTCTTCCTGGATGGATGACTTAAGATGGGCTGAATGGCCTTCCTGATCTTTCATTATAAACAGAAAAAAGAAAGACTTGTATTTGCATAGCACCTTTCATGACCTCAGGACATCCCAAATCGCTTTACAGCCAATGAAGTACTTTTTGAAGTGTATCCACTGTTGTAATGTAGGAAACACGGCAGACAATTTGCATACAGCAAGCTCCCACAAACAGCAATGTGATAATGACCAGATAATCTGATTTTTGGGATGTTGATTGAGGGATAAATATTGGCCCAGGACACTGGGGATAACTCCCCTGCTCTCCTTCGAAATAGGGCCATGGGATCTTTCACATCCTCCTGAGAGAGCAGACGGGGCCACCGTTTAACGTCTCGTCTGAAAAACAGCACCTCCAACAGTGCAGCACTCCCCCAGCACTGCACTGGAGTGTTAGCCTAGATTTTTATGCTCAAGTTGCTAGGGTGGGACTTGAACCCACAACCTTTTGACTCCAAGGCGAGGGTGCTACCCACTGAGCCACTGCTGACACAAACTACCTTGTGATCGAGTCTCATTTTTGCCATGTATGAAGCCACAAGGATGTGGGAACACTCGAACCATAAAAAATGGCTCTTGTAAGCGTGGAACGGGCAGCATTCTATTGCAACGGAACATTGGCGGTAAGAGAAACAGCTCGCACTTGTACCTCTTGACATGAATCAGTCATTCATGAAAGAAAGACTTATGAAATAATACTGAGCGGCCTACAGGTGGCGCTGTCCAGGGAGAGTATAAATACTCGGGCACGGGCCCAGCTTGCGCAGGACATTCTTAACAGGAATTAGTGAAGGCCACAACTAGACCTCCATGTTGTAAAACAGTTGATTAAAGCTTTGTTTAACGCTTAAACCAAGTGCCTAGTAGTTTTCTTACGTCACCTCTCATGAGTTTAAAGCGTCAACACAGCAAAACGCAATCTCTTGTGTTAAGATTCTGCCTGCATTGCCACAATGGCGTTATTGTCTTTGTTTCGTTCTGTGTGGTTTTACATCTGCCCGGATCATCCGAATTCATTAACTTCTAATGGGATTCGGTTTTTGCAATTACCTTTGCTCTTTGCCGTACAAACAGCAAAGGGACAAGATTTTGTACCAAACAAACTCGTTTGTATAATTCCGCTCTCAGATCGCAGCCGGTAAATCGGTTAACTATTAATATCAGACAGCGCAAAAAATATTTAAATTGGGCAATGCTTTAGACCTGATTAAAAAAAGTCAACATTTAATTGCAGTTCTTTACATCTCTTCACATAGAAATATTAATAATGTAGAAACGAAGACTCAGACCTGCCCAGCTAATAATTCAGATAAAGGAAGCTGCACAGAAAGCAATATGATCAAAAAGAAAGAAAGACTTGCATTTATATAGTGCCTTTCATGGCCTCAGGACGTCCCGAAGTGCTTTACAGCCAATGAAGTACTTTTTGAAGTGTGGTCACTGTTGTAATGTAGGAAATGCAGCAGTCAATTTGCACACAGCAAGGTGGCATAGTGGTTAGCACTGTTGCCTCACAGCGCCAGGGACCCGGGTTCTAATCCGGCCTCGGGTGACTGTCTGTGTGGAGTTTGCACATTCTCCCCGTGTTTGCGTGGGTTTCCTCCGGGTGCTCCGGTTTCCTCCCACCGTCCAAAGATGTGCGGGTTAGGTTGATTGGCCATGATAAAAATAAAAAAAATTAGCCCTTAGCGTTAGGGGGGATTAAATATGTGGGGTTACGGGGATAGGGCTTGGGTGGGATGGCTGTCGGTGTAGGGACCTGGTGCTAGGGTTTGGATGATCAGCCATGATCTCGTTGAATGGCGGAGCAGGCTCGAAGGGCCGAATGGCCTACTCCTGCTCCTATCTTCTATGTTTCTATGTCCCACAAACAGCAATGTGATAATGACCAGATCATCTCTTTTAGGTGTTGGCTGAAGGACAGGCTAGGGTGCGTGGCCCAAATTAGCATTCTTTATACAAACGCACGGAGCATAAGGAATAAATTGAATGAACTGCAGACACAAATTCAAATTGGAGGGTATGACATGGTAGTCATTACTGAGACATGGCTACAAGACGGCCAGGAGTGGGAACTAAATATACCAGGCTATAAGGTCTACAGGAAAGATAGGGATAACAGCAGAGGGGGAGGAGTAGCATTAGTGATTAAGGATGAAATCACTTCAATGATAAGAGAGGATTTAAAGAGGGGTAAGCAGTCAGTGGAGACCTTATGGGTTGAATTAAGAAATAGGAAAGGATCTAAGACTGTAGTGAGAGTTGTGTACAGGCCCCCTGGTAGCAGCTCTGAAGTGCTAGATTGTATAAATGCAGAGATCAGACAAGCGTGTAGCAAAGGCAGAGTGGTTTTAATGGGGGATTTTAACTTTCATATAGATTGGGAAAAGCAGACTAGCACCTGTCAGAAAGGTGGTGAATTTCTTGAGTGTGTCCGGGATAGTTTTCTACAACAATATGTCCTAGAGGCAACAAGGGGGCAAGCCATATTAGATTTAGTAATGAGTAATGAGCCAGATTTAGTTCACAGTGAACATTTACCCAATAGCGATCATAATATGATCGAGTTCAACGTAGCATTTGAAAGGGATAAAACGTGAAACAGCTACAGGTAGACTATCCTTTATCCAAAAACCTCGGGACCAGCCGTGTTTCGGTTTTCGGAAAATTTCGGATTTCAGAAGGTATTTTATAAGACTGGGAAATTTGTCGGCGGGGGGTCGGCGGGGGTCGGGGTTGGCGGGGGTGGGGGTTGGCGGGGGTCGGGTCGGCGGGGGGCGGGGGTCAGCGTCGGCGGGGGTCGGGGTCGTGCGCACGACTTACGCTGAACGAAAAAACTTTCGGTTTTGAGAGGATTTCGGTTTTCGGAAGTGCGGATAAAAGGATACACTATCCCTTATCCGAAAGGGTGGGGGTCGGGGGTCGGGGGGGGGAGAAAAGAATATCGGACAGGCCGCTGCAGCTATCGGACGGGCCACTGTATTGTTGGGTTCACTCTCCCGGTATACCTCCTTCACACTGCCCGGCTCGGCCTGCAATCTCCTACCCAGGAGGGAACTCAGTGACCCTCTGCCCTGCTCAGCGTAAGTCGTGCGCCACTCTGGTCATGTCGTGCGCACGACTTACGCTGAACGAAAAAACCTTCGGTTTTTAGAGGGTTTCGGTTTTCGGAAGTTCGGATAAAGGATAGTCTACCTGTACTAAGATTCTAGATTTGGGTAAGGCCGACTTCAACGGGATAAGGCAGAGGCTGTCCACAGTAAACTGGGTTAATGGGTAAAACGAGTGGGAGATGTTTAAAAAAGAATTTAATGTGACACCGAACCAGTTTATACCCCTGAGGGGCAAGAGTTCTACTTGCCCAAAAAAAACCAGCCATGGACAACTAAAGAGGTAAAGGACAGCATAAAACTAAAGGAACGGACATACAACAATGCAAAAAATTAGCCCAGATCCTGGCGAATGTGAAAGATACAAAGACCAGCAAAGGGTCACAAAACAGACAGTAAAAGCTACAAAAAGGGAGTGTGAAAAGAAACTTGCAAGGGATATCAAAATCAATACGAAGAATTTTTACAGTTATATTAGGAAAAAAGGGTGGTCAGGAGCAATGTTTGCCCCTTAAAAACTGAAAGTGGTGATGTATCAATGACAATGGGGAAATGGCGGACATGTTGAATAATTACTTGGCGTCAGTATTTACAGTAGAAGAGGAGGATAGCGTGCCGGAAATCCCAAAGAAACTAATATTGAATCGGGGACAGGGACTCAATAAAATTAACGTAAGTAAAATAACAGTAAGAAGAAAATAATGGCACTAAAGAGTGACAAATCCCCAGGGCCAGATGGTTTCCATCCCAGGGTTTTAAAGGAAGTCGGTGAGCACATTGCAGATGCCCTAACTATAATCTTCCAAAGTTCTCTCGATTCAGGAACTGTCCCTTTAGATTGGAAAATTGCACGTCACTCCGCTATTTAAGTATGGTGAGAGAGGGAAACCAGGGAATTATAGACCAGTTAGCCTAACATCTGTTGTGGGGAAATTACTAGAGTCTATAATTAAGAATAGGGGACTGAACGCCTCGAACATTTTCAGTTGATCAGAGAGAGCCAGCATGGATTTGTGAAAGGCAGGTCATGCCTGACAAACCTGACTGAGTTTTTTGAGGAGGTGACTAAAGTAGTGGACAGGGGAATGTCTATGGATGTTATTTATATGGACTTCCAGAAGGCATTTGATAAAGTCCCACATAAGAGACTGTTAACTAAGGTAGAAGCCTACGGAATTGAGGGCAAATTACTGACCTGGTTAGGAAATTGGCTGAGCGGCAGGAGACAGAGAGTAGGGATAATGGGTAGGTACTCAAATTGGGAGGATGTGACTCGTGGTGTCCCGCAGGGATCTGTGTTGGGGCCTCAATTATTCACAATATTTATTAACGACTTAGATGATGGCATAGAAAGTCATATATCCAAATTTGCCGATGACACAAAGATAGGTGGAATTGTAGGCAGTGTAGATGGAAGCATAAAATTACAAAGGGATATTGATACATTAAGTGAATGGGCAAAACTGTGGCAAATGGATTTCAATGTAAGCAAATGTGAGGTCATCCACTTTGGACCATAAAGGATGGAACAGGGTACCTTCTAAATGGTGAAAGGCTAAACACACTGGAGGTCCAAAGAGACTTGGGGGGTCCAGGTACATCGATCATTAAAATGTCATGAGCAGATACAGAAAATAATCAAAAGGCTAATGGGATGCTGGCCTTTGTATCGAGAGGACTAGAACACAAGGGGGTAGAAGTTATGCTGCAGCTGTACAAAGCCCTGGTTAGACCACACCTGGAGCACTGGGAGCAGTTCTGGGCACTGTACCTTAGGAAGGATCTATTGGCCTTGGAGGGAGTGCAGCCCTGGTTTACCAGAATGATACCCGGACTTCAAGGGTTAAGTTACGAGGAGAGATTACACAAACTAGGGTTGTATTCCCTGGAATTTAGAAGGTTAAGGGGTGATCTGATCGAAGTTTTCAGGATATTAAGGGGAACAGATCGGGTAGATAGAGAGAAACTATTTCCGCTGGTTGGGGAGTCTCGGACTAGGGGGCATAGTCTAAAAATTAGAGCCAGACCTTTGAGGAGTGAAATTAGGAAACACTTCTACACACAAAGGGTGGTAGAAGTTTGGAACTCTCTTCCGCAAACGGCAATTGATGCTAGATCCATTGTTAATTTTAAATCGGAGATTGATAGCTTTCTGTTAACCAAAGGTATTAAGGGATATGGACCAAATGCGGGTGTATGGAGTTAGGTCGCAGATCAGCCATGATCTCATTGAATGGCGGAACAGGCTCGAGGGGCTGAATGGCCACCTCCTTTTCCTATGTTCCTATGTTCCTGAGGGATAAATATTGGCCAGGACACCGGGGAGAACTCTCCTGCTCTTCTTCGAATAGTGGCCGTTGGATCTTTTACGTCCACCCGAGAGGGCAGACTCGGTTTTAACGTCTCATCCAAAAGACGGCACCTCGACAGTGCAGCACTCCCTCAGCACTGCGCTGGGAGTGTCGGCCTGGATTATGTGCTCAAGTCTCTGAACAATAGTTATTATTGAAGCTTACGTTATTTTGGAATCTTTCAAAGAAACAGATGGTTTAATCGCAGTAAGTTAAGTAGAAACCACTGACTCAATTGTTGGAATTGGTTTGCATGTAACATTTTATTTTATTTACAGAGCAATTTCCTTGCAGGGACCAAACTATCTACAGACCTCATGCCTGCCTTTCATTCCTACTGAGTGGCTGTGATGAGCTGCATGTGGAATCTATGGAGAACCCTTTGAACAACATTTGAGGATAGCAGGTCATAAGAAGAACGTATCAAGTACCACACAGATAATTCTCTCCGAGGTCGAAGATCAGCCGTGATCTTATTGAACGGCGGACCAGGCTCGAGGGTCGAATGGCCGACTCCTGCTCCTAATTCTCATATTGCTATGTAAGCCCTGTTAAAACATTTATAAATTACTTTGCTGATCTCTGATGGCATTACTCACAGATCGTCTGAAGTGTGGCTGTGTGGTTTATCGCTGGCCTGGCCTGTACCTTTAAGGTGATTGAAGCTGCTTGTAAGGTGCTGAGGCCAATGTGCAATCACTTGTAAATTTCACTTGCTGACTTGCTCTCTCTCTTCACTTAATAGTTTTGTGTTGTTAACAAGGTGTGACAGTTTGAAGTTTGACTATAGAGAGAACGATAGAGACAGAGAGAGAGAGAGAGATAGAGAGAGAGAGATAGATAGATAGATAGAGAGAGAGAGAGCTAGAGATAGAGAGAGAGATAGAGCAAGAGAGATAGAGAGAGCTAGAGAGAGAGAGAGATAGTACCAAAAATTCTCACAAATATGCCCTGAATTCAGAAATTTGAATGGCGACCAAAAACTCCCATACCTACCAGGGGAACAGAGAAACTGTAACTTTAGCGGCACACTATGTTACAGCTTGCCATAAACAGAGGGACAACCAGTAAACCTAAGAAAAGAGTATATACAAATTATACGAATGTATATTTATACACTCAGGGATATATCTGTTTATACACTGTATGAATAGATCTGCGTTTATGTGTTCATCCATAAATGTTTTTCGATGCTTTGGCAACATAAGATGTACCTTATCATGCCAATAAAGTGATTTGAATTGAATTGAATTGAATTGATAGAGAGAAAGAGAAAGCTAGAGACAGAGAGAGAGAGAAAGATAGAGATAGAGAGCCAGATAGATATAGAGCGAGATAGAGAGAGCTAGAGATAGAGAGAGCTAGAGATAGATAGAGATAGAGTGAGATAGATAGAGAGATAGAGAGAGCTAGAGATAGATAGATATAGAGATAGAGTGAGATAGAGAGAGCTAGAGAGAGAGAGAGAGATAGATAGAGAGAGAGAGATAGAGTGAGATAGATAGAGAGATAGAGAAAGAGAAAGAGAGACAGAGAGAGCTAGAGATAGAGAGATAGAGAGAGATAGAGAGAGAGAGATAAAGAGAGAGAGATAAAGAGAGAGAGCTAGAGATAGAGAGAGAGGGAGAGAGAGGGAGAGATAGAGAGAGGGAGAGATAGAGAGATAGAGAGAGAGAGAGAGAGACAGATAGATAGAGATAGAGTGAGATAGAGAGAGAGATAGAGAGCTAGAAAGAGAGAGATAGAGAAAGAGAGAGAGAGACAGAGAGAGAGAGAGGGCTAGAGATAGAGAGATAGAGAGAGAGATAGAGAGACAGATAAAGAGAGAGAGATAGAGATAGAGAGGGAGAGATAGAGAGAGAGAGGGAGAGATAGAGAGAGAGAGAGAGAGGCAGATAGATAGAGATAGAGTGAGATAGAGAGAGAGATAGAGAGCTAGAGAGGGAGAGATAGAGAAAGAGAGAGACAGAGAGAGAGAGAGAGATAGATAGATAGATAGATAGAGAGAGAGAGAGAGAGATAAAGAGAGAGAGAGAGAGATAGAGATAGAGAGAGAGGGAGAGATAGAGAGAGAGAGGGAGGGATAGAGAGAGAGAGAGGAAGAGAGAGATAGATAGAAACAGATTACTGCCCAGGCAGTGAAGATGAAATTCTACCCTCAGAATTAAAAAAGAAAAACATTAAATATTTCAATGGCCCAGAGTCCCAAGACACTCGCCAGTGCTGAGAGTGCACGAGTCAAGGTAGCCATCTGTGAAGCTCTCCAATACTCCTCTCTGTCATCACTGTTGGACAGATTTCAGAAAGCGGCACAGTGCTGCTGAGATCCAAATTGGAATTGACATGTTAAACCCCGCTGCAGCACATCTGCCAGCTAAGTTGCAGCCTCAAAGAGGAAATCTAAGAAACAGGCAGCATCTTACTGTACGAGCAGACAAAAAAATATATATTCTTTTCGCTGTGCTATTTTCCCTATTGTCAGTCAACAAACACAAACACCTTTTAGTGAAATGCAGGTTTGGCAAAGGGATGTTCGGGCTGGATTTTCCAAGCCCCGAGGAGGCGGGACAGCCGGTAAACTCGGAGAAATTGGGGGGCGGATTGCAAACCGGCCCCCATCCCACCTCCGTGCCCATTTGCCAGGAGGTGGGAAGATGTGCAGCTTCGGGCCCCGTCTCCTGGAGGCGGGAAAGGCATTTAATCCTTTTAGCTGCCTGTTAACAGGTAGTTAACAGGCAGAAAAAAGGATTAGTGCCATTTTACCTTCACAGGTGAAGGCTTCCCGACCTCGGAGAACCCCGCCAGGTTGGAGGAGTTGAGTAGGAGGTCTGCGGGGGTCGGAGGCACCTGGAAGTAAGGTGCAGAGGTGAGTGATGGGTGCAAGTGTGGAGTGGTAAGTATGCAAGGTGAGTGATAAGTTTTAAAAAGTGTTCACTTACCTTGTTTTCCTTCCATAGTCTTTAGCCGCGGAGGATGGGGAGAGCGGACATCCACCTTGTCAATTTCGGGTAATGGCTGATGGACCCTCCGATCCATCAGACATCTGAAATTTACAAATTTGCAATGTTTGATGAGTCCTCACCACAAAGACTCATCAAACTAAAGAGAATGTGAGTGATTGACAGCTTCACAGAGCTGTCAAACGCTGTCATTTCTTCTTTCAAGAAGTCTTGACAGATAGCACGTCTGACGTTGACATGATCTGTCAGTGACTTCCCCCATAATTGGCCTGCTGAGCCCGCAGGGCGGGCTTAACAAACTCAATCAGGGGAAAATCCCTCTGGTTGGTCAGGCGAGGATGGAGGCGGGACACTGACACGACAAGCAGCAGTCCCGCCTCCAACTCGCCTCCATTCACAAAATCCAGCCCGAAGACTGCCTCACACCAGAAGGCTTCAGACTGTGGTCCGTGACCAATATGTAGCGGCCCCCCCCTCCAAAGTCCTGGTGATCTGACCCGTGAAGCTCAGGCGACACAGGCCCAAATCTTATATCTGAGTCCGTGCCACGTCTTCTTAAAGACCTTTCACAACCTCAGGATGTCCCAAAGCGCTTTACAGCCAATGAAGTACTTTTTTGAAATAACAACAGAAAATGCTGGAAAAACTCAGCAGGTCAGGCAACATCCGTGGAGAGAAATTTGAGTTGACGTTTCGGGTCGAACCCTTCTTCAAAACTGGAAAGAAAAGAAACTGGATCGAAGGCAGGGCTGCGATCGGACAAAAGAATAAAAGAAACAAAAGAAGTAAAAGAGATTAGAAGCTAGACGAGATGGTAATAGGCTGAGATTAGGTGTAAAGTGTACTGGCAAGGCAAAAGATAGCTGCCAGGTGTGAGAGAGAAACAAAAGGAAAGGGGGGGGGGGGAAAGAGTGGAACAATTACAAGAGAAAATGAAATGGGGGCCGAGCTTATGATCTGAAATTGTTGAACTCGATATTGAGTCCGGAAGGCTGCAGAGTGCCTAATCGGAAGATGAGGTGCTGTTCCTCGAGTTTACGTTGAGCTTCCGTGGAACAATACAAGAGGCCAAGGACGGTGAGGTCCGAGTGGGAATGGAGCGGTGAATTAAAATGACAGGCGACCGGAAGCTCGGGGTCACCTTTACGGACTGAACGGAGGTGTTCCGCAAAGCGGTCACCCAATCTGCGTTTGGTCTCCCCAATGTAGAGGAGACCGCATCGTGAGCAGCGAATACAGTATACTAGATTGCGAGAAGTACAAGTAAATCGCTGTTTCACCTGGAAGGGGTGTTTGGGGCCCTGGACAGTGGGAAGGGGGGAGGTATAGGGGCAGGTGTTACATCTCCTCCGCTTGCACGGGAAGGTGCCAGGCGAAGGGGAAGGGCTGTTTGGGGTGATAGAGGAGTGGACTAGGGTGTCTCGGAGGGAGCGGTCCCTGCGGAATGCTGAAAGGGGAGGGGAGGGGAAGATACGTTTGGTGCTGGGATCACTTTGGAGGTAGCGGAAATGCCGGAGGATGATCCGTTGAATGTGGAGGCTGGTGGGGTGAAAGGTGAGGACAAGGGGAACCCTATCGTGGTTCCGGGAGGGAGGGGCAGGGGTGAGGGCAGAAGTGCGGGAGATAGAACTGACACGGTCGAAGGCAGTGTCAACCACGGTAGAGGGGAATCCTCGGTTGCGGAAAAAGGAAGACATGTCTGAAGCACTGGTGTGAAAGGTGGCATCGTCGGGGCAGATACGGCGGAGACGGAGAAACTGGGAGAATGGAATAGAGTCCTTACAGGAAGCGGGGTGGGAGGAAGTGTAGTCCAGGTAGCTGTGGGAGTCAGTGGGCTTGTAGTGAATATTGGTCGATAACCTATCCCCAGAGATGGAGACGGAGAAGTCGAGGAAGGGAAGGGAAGAGTCAGAGATGGACCATGTGAAGGTGAGGGAAGGGTGGAAATTGGAGGCAAAGTGAATGAAATTGTCAAGTTCGGGGCGAGAGCAGGAAACGGCACCGATACAGTCATCAATGTACCGGAAAAAGAGGTGAGGGAGGGGACCCGAGTAGGACTGGAACAAAGATTGTTCCACATAGCCCACGAAAAGGCAGGCATAGCTAGGACCCATGCGGGTACCCATAGCAACACCTTTGATTTGGAGGAAATGAGTGGAGTTAAAGGAGAAGTTGTTCAATGTGAGAACAAGTTCAGCCAGGCGGAGGAGGGTGGTGATGGATGGGGACTGGTCGGGCCTCTGTTCAAGAAAGAAGCGGAGCGCCCTCAGGCCATCCTGGTGGGGGATGGAGGTGTAGAGGGATTGTACGTCCATGGTGAAAAGGAAGCGGTTGGGGCCAGGAAACTGGAAACTGTTAAAGTGGCGGAGGGCGTCGGAAGAGTCGCGGATGTAGGTGGGAAGAGACTGGACAAGGGGAGAAAAGATAGAGTCAAGATAGGAAGATTTAAGTTCCGTAGGGCAAGAACAGGCTGAAACGATGGGTCTACCAGGGCAGTCCTGTTTGTGGATCTTGGGAAGGAGGTAGAAGCGGGCTGTGCGGGGTTGGGGAACTATGAGGTTGGTGGCAGCAGGGGGAAGATCTCCAGAGGAGATGAGGTCAGTGACAGTCTTGGAAACGGTGGTTTGATGTTCGGTAGTGGGGTCATGGTCCAGGTGGAGGTAGGAGGAGGTGTCGGAGAGTTGGCGTTCAGCTTCCGCTAGGTAGAGGTCAGTACGCCAAACAACAACAGCACCACCCTTGTCAGCGGGTTTAATGACAATGTCAGGGTTGGATCTAAGAGAATGGAGTGCTGCAAGTTCAGAGGGAGGTAGGTTGGAGTGAGTGAGGGGAGCAGAGAAATGGAGACGGCCGATGTCACGGCGGCAGCTAGCGATGAAAAGATCTAGAGAGGGTAAGAGGCCAGGGGGAGGGGTCCAGGTAGAACGGGAATTCTGTAAGCGGGAGAAAGGGTTAGTTGTGCGGGGGGAAGACTCCTGGCCAGAGAAGTGGGCACGGAGACGAAGGCGGCGGAAAAAGAGCTCAACATCGTGCCGAGCTCGAAATTCATTGAGATGGGGGCGTAAGGGGATGAAGCTCAGGCCTTTGCTGAGGACTGGTCGTTCAGGGTCAGAGAGTGGAAGGTCAGAGGGGATAGTGAAAACGCAGCAGGGGGTGAGATTGGGAGAAGGGGGGTCAGAGGAAAGTGAAGGGGAAGAAGGTTCCGGAGGGGCGTTGGTGTCCAAGAATTGATGAAGCTTGCGATCCTTGACATCGGAAAGGAAGAAGAAAAGTTTTTTGTTGAAGCGTCGGATGAGTCGAAGGATGAAATGGAACTGTGGACCCGGACAGCTTTGAGATAGAGTGCGCCGGTGTTGCTGAAGAGAGAAGTCGAGTGTGTTCATGTGGCGCCGCATGGCGTTGAGCGTGGATCTCAGGATGCGGCGAGAGCAGTAGTTCGAGGAACGATGAATATCTTGGAGATATTTGTAATCCTGGGTGGATCCGAAGCACGAAGGGTGGAAGTTTAGTTGGAATCCACGTGGAATAAGTCGGAACCGGAGACAGTTGCTGAGGAAAATGATGTGGCTGTGAAACCGAGTCTTGGCAGATACCTGATCAAACACGAGAAGGGAAACTGAAAGTAATGAAGATGAACAAGGTTGAAGAGCCAAACGGAGATCTCGTCGAAGAGAAGAGCAGAACTTCTTCAAGGTAGGCATTCCTAGAAGAGGTGTGGCAGTGAACCAAACACTAGTACGATAGCAAAATACTGCAGATGTTGGAAATCCGAAATAACAGCAGAAAATGCTGGAAAAACTCAGCAGGTCAGGCAACATCCGTGGAGAGAAATTTGAGTTGACGTTTCGGGTCGAACCCTTCTTCAAAACTGGAAAGAAAAGAAACTGGATCGAAGTACTTTATTGAAGCGTAGTCACTGTTGTAATGTAGGAAACGTCAATTTGCACACAGCAAGCTCCCACAAACAGCAATGTGATAATGACCAGATGATTTGTTTTTTTAGTGATGTTAGTTGAGGGATCAATATTGGCCCCAGGACACCGGGGAGAACTGCCCCTGCTCTTCTTCACAATAGTGGCCGGGGGAACTTTTACGACCACCCAAGAGGGCAGACGGGGACTCGGTTTAACTTCTCACCTGAAAGACGGCACCTCTGACAATGCAGCGCTCCCTCAGTACCTCAAGTCTTAAAGGCAGCGGCTCATGCTAGGTACTGTTCCACAGGTGGCAGCAGCCTTCCAGCAACTCGTCTGTGTGTGAGCCTCGACAGTGAATGCCCTCGGAGGCTATTCTCCCACGGGAGTCATCACTGCCACGGTCAATTGTGCCCTCGCTGATACCCAACCCAGTACATCAGTACAGAGGGTGTGTGTGGGGGTGAGGAGGGAGTCACTGGATTGAGCAGGGACCCTCCCCTAGCTGAGAGGCATCATGTACGACTTGCAGTGATCCCACCGCCCACCCCATCACCTTCCATCTAGGCTGAGATCAGCATAGCAGGGATCTGACTCGAGAACTTCCAGAACACTTTGGGCCTCCCCGGCTGATCGCAATTCGTTGTTCTTTTGTGGGTTTTAAGAGTTTGTAAATTGCAGAGCGCTGTGAAGAGAATATATATTTGTCAAAAACACATGACAAAAGGATGTATTGTCAAAACTATAAAAGGAATATGGGGGAGGGGTGAAACTGGTCTCTGGTGGGGGCAATAGCGCAGAATGGTCGATGGGGAATCGACCGCCCGAATTACTATTCCAATGATGGTGTAAAACAGGCTGCCGATTCACCGTCGCCCGCATTCACCAAAGACCGGTTCCACCCCATAGCGTTCAACGGTTTAAACCTGGAATAACAACAGAAAACGCTGGAAAAACTCAGCAGGCCAGGGCAGCATCCGTGGAGAGAGAAACAGAGTCAATGTTTCAGGTCGAAGACCTTTCGTCAGAACTGAGAAAAAAGCAGGAAATGGAACAGATTTTAAAGCAAGTTTAGGGGCTGGGAAAAGGGGGAGGGGATGAAAGAACAAAAGGGAAGATCAGTGATAGGATAGAAAGCAGGAGAGATTAAGAGAGATTTAAACCTGGAATGTTTTATACCACAAATGGAATCCGCTCTTTTACAGAAGTTTGCTTTCATTTGCTCCCTTAACACTTTGCCCGTCATTGAGGTACCGTATTACTTGGTGCATTAGTCTGAATCAAGAGGCAGTCAAAGCTCACGCGCCATCTCTCCTGATCCGTACTTCTTCTTCTTCTTCTTCTTAGGCAGTACCTTGGAACCGCGGATGACTTGCTTCCACAATAAAAATGAGTTTTCAGGTGACTGATTAGTCCAATGCGGGACCTACAGGCTCTGTCACAGGTGGGGCAGGCGGTGGTTGAAGGGGCGGGTGGGTGGGGTGCTTGGTTGACATGCGCTCCTTGCGCTGCCTGCGCTTGGCTTCCGCTTGCTCCCGGCGAAGAGACTCGAGGTGTTCGGTGCCTTCCTGGAAGCTTCTCCTCCACTTTGTGCGGTCTTGGGCCAGGGATTCCCAGGTGTCGGTGGGGATGTTGCACTTTTTCAAGGAGGCTTTGAGGGTGTCCTTGAAGCGTTTCCTCTGCCCACCTGGGGCTCTCTTGCCGTGTCGGAGCTCCGAGTAGAGCGCTTGTTTTGGGAGTCTCGTATCGGGCATGCAGACAATGTGACCTGTCCATCGGAGCTGATCGAGCGTGGTCAAAGCTTCGATGCTGGGGATGTTGGCCTGAGCGAGAACACTGACATTGGTGCGCCTATCCTGCCAATGGATTTGCAGGTCTTGTGGAGGCAGCGTTGGTGGTACCTCTCCCGTGCTTTGTGGTGCCTGCTGTACATGGTCCATGTCTCTGAGGCATACAGCAGGGCAGGTATCACTGCTGCTCTGTAGACCATGAGCTTAGTGCCGGGTTTGAGGTCCTGGTCTTCAAACACTCTCTTCCTCAGGTGACCGAAGGCTGCACTGGCACACTGAAGGTGGTGTTGGACTTCATCATCGACGTCTGCCCTTGTTGACAGTAGGCTCCCGAGGGTGACCCACGTTGTCCAAGGCTTGTCGTGGATTTTGATAATCGGGGGGCAGTACTGTGTGGCGGGGGCAGGTTGGTAGAGGACCTTTGTCTTATGGATGTTTAGTGTAAGGCCCATGCTCTCGTACGCTTCGGTGAAGGTGTTGACAATGGTTTGGAGTTCGGCCTCAGAGTGTGCGCAGACGCAAGCGTACACTGGTCTGTTGGCCAGGGCTGAGTCTCAGGAACCCCCTTCTCACTGTGTATTTTATTTATTACATAATGTCCTCCTTCAAGATCGCGATGCTGCAGGGTACGCAAATTGTTTTCGTTCTCAGAGACCCCCCCGCTGGTGGGCATAGTGTGAATGGAATGCCCGTTCACCATTGCCGTAATTGTCCCATCAGCATATGAATAGGGGCCCTCGTTGGTGTGTTTTCAGAAACTGGCACAAAGGTGCTGACGACAGCTGTGCGAAGGAGCAGTCACAAGGAAGAAGCAGCCAAGGATTACTGGTGTCTATCCGATTATTTGCATCAAGGCAAGTTGTTCGCTCGCATTGCTTATATTAAGGGACAATGCACCACCTAGTTTTATTTTTTAGGCTCCTAGATCTCCCGTCCGCTTAAAGTGGAAAAGCGACCGCGGCGTCGGTTAGGAAAGCGGAACGCTTGACTCTCATTTCCGTGGCCGGCACCGTGAGCAAGCTTGCTGTGAACCCGCACACGCAGGGTGACGGGGGATAAGGTGCCCTGCAGCTACGGGAAAGGGAGGGCGGGGCAGAGTTGCAACTGGGACCTGCCGCGCGGAGGGAAGTGTGCAGGAGTTTACCACTGCCTGAAAGGCTGGTCGAGGCAGGAACACTCGCAACGTTCAAGAAGCATTTAGATGGCCTTTGCCACCTCGCGCAGGGTCACGACCGATGTTCCCTTCGAGCTGCGTGGCCGTGCGGCGCTCTGCAGTTCCCGCGCAATGGGCTCACCGGCTTTTAAATAGGAAAAACAGTGTATACGCGCGGTATTTAGAAAGGGCCGTGCAGCCCCTTAAAGGGGCTGTGCACCCCAAGAAAAAATTAAAGGGAACATTGGTCGCGATCCCCATACAGCCCAGTAGGGAGGTTATGATGGAGCTATACAAAACGTTAGTTAGGCCACAGCTGTAATACTGTGTGCAGTTCTGGTCGCCACACTATAGGAGGGATGTGATTGCATTGGAGAGGGTGCAGAGGAGATTCACCAGGATGTTACCTGGGCTGGAGCGCTTCAGCTATGAAGAGAGACTGGACAGGCTGGGGTTGTTTTCCTTCGAGCAGAGAAGGCTGAGGGGGGGACCTGATTGAGGTGTACAAAATTATGAGGTGGGTAGATAGAAAGGAACTTTTCCCCTTAGTAGAGGGGTCAATAACCAGGGGGCATAGTTTCAAGGTAAGGGGCAGGAGGTTTAAGAGGGGATTTGAGGAAAAACTTTTTCACCCACAGGGTGGTTGGAATCTGGAACTCACTGCCTGAAAGGGTGGTAGAGGCAGGAACCCTCACAACATTCAAGAAGCATTTAGATGAGCACTTGAAATGCCATAGCATACAAGGCTACGGACCAAGTGCTGGAAAATGGGATTAGAATAGACAGGGCTTGATGGCCGGTGCGGACACGAGGGGCCAAAGGGCCTCTTTCTGCGCTGTATAACTCTGTGACTCTATAACTGAAATGTTGAGAATGGCACTCTTTATATGGTATGGATTTTTTTTCCTCTTAAGGAGCACTTAATGCTTAAAGGGTTAAATTACAAGGACAGGTTGCATCGACTAGGCTTGTATTCCCTCGAGTATGGAAAATTAAGGGGTGATCTCATTGAGGTGTTTAAGATGATTCAAGGGCTTGATAGGGTGGATAGAGAGAAACTATTTCCTCTGGTGAGGGGGGAGTCCAGAACAAGGGGGCATAACCTTAAAATTAGAGCCAGGCCGTTCAGGGGTGATGTCAGGAAGCACTTCTTCACACAAAGGGTGGTGGAAATCTGGAACTCTCTCCCCCAAAAAGCTGTTGAGGCTGAGGGTCAATTGAAAATGACAAAACAAAGATTGATAGATTTTTGTTAGGCAAGGGTATTAAGGGTTACGGAACGAAGGTGGGTAGGTGGAGTTGAGAGATGGATCAGCCGTGAGCTAATTGAATAGCGGAACAGGCTCGAGGGGCCGAATGGCCTCCTCCTATATTGTTATGTTATGAAGCCCTCTTTTGGTGGGAGTGCGAATCGGAGACTGGGGCAGGGAGTTTGGCAGGCTCCAGTCACCACTGACTGATGGTCTTATAGTGGCTCATTTGAATGTGCGAGAAAACCGGAGCATTGTGAATCGGGAGTCTCGTCTTGCGAAGATTACCCCCATTTACTTTCGTGTGGCATTTCTTTTGATAATAGTGATGCTGATAGAAAGGCAACGTAACATATGAGGAAGGGTGCTCCTTAGGTCATACATCGCTGAGATTCGCGGTGGGCATGTGAAATCTTTTCACAATACGCACCTGAACTATACGCTATACTCACCTCCCCGAAGGAGTACAATAAAGAAAAAGAAAGACTTGCATTTCTATAGCGCCTTTCACAACCTCAGGACATCCCAAAGCGCTTTACAGCCAACTAAATACTTTTTGAAGTGTAGTCACTGTTGTAATGTAGGAAACGCAGCAGCCAATTTGCGCACAGCAAGCTCCCACAAACAGCGATGTGGTAATGACCAGATCATCTGTTTTCGTTATATTGATTGAGAAATAAATATTGACCATGACACCGGGGATAACTCCGCCCTGCTCTTCTTCGAAATAGTGCCTCGGGATCTTTTCTGTCCACCTGAGAGAGCAGACGGGGCCTCGGTTTAACGTCTCATCCGAAAGACAGCACCTCCGACAGTGCGGCACTCCCTCAGCACCGCACTGGGAGTGTCAGCCTGGATTTTTGTGTTCAAGTCTCTGGAGTGGGGACTTGAGCCCACAACGTCTGACTCAGAGGCGAGAGAGAGTGCTGCCCACTGAACAACCCACAATGAGGGGAGTTGTTTTTCCATCAAAGCTGGGTTTTGCTCAAGGAGAGCATTTTAACATTTTCAGAAGGACATGGTACGAAAATCTCACTCAACACATTTCACTGAAAACCTGATAACAACTCCAACAATTCTCAGCGTTCTAAACTTAAGGAAGGTCCTCTTGCATATTGAGCCACAAAGCCACAGAACGTTGCAGCATAGGAGGAGGCCATTCGGCTCATCTCCAAAACCACTGTCGCTGCCTCATTATCTCCCCACAGCCTGGCACTTTCCTCTGCTTCAAATATTTATGCAATTTTCCCTGTAAAGATGCAATGGCCTCTGCCTCGATGACTCTGCGACGCAGTCCATGCTCCAACGCCCCTCTGTGTAAAGACATTTCTCCCAATCACTCTTTGTGGCAATTTTAAATTGATTACCCCTCGTCACCCACTCCCCAACCAGAAGAAATGGTCTTTCCTTATTCACTCTATCAAAATCTCGATTAAATTGGCCCTTAGCCTTCCTTGCTTCAGTGGAAATAGTCCCAGTATCTCAAGTCTCTCCTCACCACTATAATTTCCCATCCCTGGCATCATCCTGGTGAATCTACGCTGTCGCTCTCCATGGCTTTAATGTCCTTTAATGTCCTTTCTAGAATGGGGTGTTTAACTGCGGCTTACTCCATGTTTTGTACAAACTTATCTCTGTTTGCTTTCTCTTTACGCTCCTGTTATGTCACGTTATGCTATGTTATGTCACAAATAGGTTAGAGTTACATTATGGTTACATTACGTTATGCTACATTACGGATACGTTATGGTTATATTACAGTTACATTAGAGTTATGTTACGTCATACTACGTTGCAGTTGCGTTATAGTTATGTTACGGTTACATTACGGTTATGTTACAGTTTGGTTGCGTTACATTATGCTACGATGCGTTTATGTCACGGTTACGTTACGGTTGCGCTACAGTTGTGTTACAGTTACGTTACTCTATCAATACCACTGCAGCAAAAGAACAGTCACACTATATAAAATGAAAAGCGCTACACAGTCTCCTGATGGCCTCAAGCCTCACATCCATAAAACAGCAGCAAATCAATTCCTTAGCAGCTAAAGAACCGGCCAATAAGCAAGCTGCGGCTTAAAAAGAGAAAGCCAGCCATTTCCTGCTGGTTTTTTGGTCTCGCGAACCTCCCAATGAGCCAAGCCAGGAATTTACAAGCACTGGCCAATCTGGAGCCAAACTTCCTTTGGCCCTCAGCAACTAGCTTCTAACTTGACCTCAGGACCTGCCCATCTGCGGCAATTGGACTCAATCAGACAGACCGAGTTTCAGGGTGAGGGCCTTTTTATCAGAACTGGAAGAGGGGGTTTACTAGAATGGTACCAGGGGATGAGGGGCTTCAGTTATGTGGTGAGACTGGAGAAGCTGGGGTTGTTCTCCTGAGAGCAGAGAAGGTTCAGGGCAGATTTAATAGAGGTGTTCAAGATGATGAAGGGTTTTGATAGAGTAACTGGGGATAAAGTGTTTCCACTGGCAGGAGGGGCTTTTTTAAGAAGGTACAAAGGCAGAGATTAGGGGGCGGGGAAAGAACAAAGGAGAGGTCGATACCTGCTTTAAAGTTGTTCATCTCTAACTTCTTCCATGAAAGGTCACCGACCTGAAACGTTAACTCAGTTTTCCTCTCTCCACAGATACTGCCTGGCCCGCTTAGTGCCTCCAGCATTTTCTGTTTTTATTTCAGATTTCCGGCATTTTGCTTTTGGCAGTCCACTTAGGTTAAGACACCTTTCCTCAGTCCCTTTGGACACAGAAGGAAAGGACCACCGTGAATCAGCCACTTTAGTTATTGTGTAACAACACACTGTGAATGCTACAGAAGTACACTCGTGCCATTCTGTAATGTTGTATCCACTGACTTAAAGAGCTACAGGAGACGTACCGGTATAACACAATGATGAAAATAGTCTTCTTCTTCTTAGGCAGTCCCTCGGAACCGGGGATGACTTGCTTCCACATTAAAAGTGAGTTCTCAGGTGACTGATGAGTCCAATGCGGGACCTACAGTCTCTGTCACAGGTGGGGCAGACGGTGGTTGAAGGGGCGGGTGGGTGGGGTGCTTGGATTGACGTGCGCTCCTTGCGCTTGGCTTCCGCTTGCTCCCGGCGAAGAGACTCAAGTTGTTCGGCGCCTTCCCAGATGCTTCTCCTCCACTTTGTGCGGTCTTGGGCCAGGGATTCCCAGGTGTCAGTGGGGATGTTACACTTTTTCAAGGAGGCTTTGAGGGTGTCCTGAAGTGTTTCCTCTGCCCACCTGGGGCTCCCTTGCCATGTCAGAGCTCCGAGTAGAGCGCTTGTTTTGGGAGTCTCGTATCAGGCATGCAGACAATGTGACCCGTCCATCGGAGCTGATCGAGCGTGGTCAAAGCTTCGATGCTGGGGATGTTGGCCTGAGTGAGAACACTGACGCTGGTGCGCCTATCCTGCCAATGGATTTGCAGGGTCTTGCGGAGGCAGCATTAGTGGTACCTCTCCAGTGCTTTGAGGTGCCTGCTGTACATGGTCCATGTCTCTGAAGCATACAGGAGGGCGGGTATCACGGCGCTACGTGCAGCAGGGCCACGTGCGTCAGCACGTAGCGCCATGGTACTGCAGGCCACCCTCCCTGATTAAAGAGGAGGGGCCTAGCACAGCGCGCACTGGGGCCCTGCTGGACCACCGGGGAGCGGGCAAAAGAGCCCGGAACTCGAGAGGAGTGCCGGGCTGCCCGATCGCGGCCGTCACCCCGCGGGGGCACGGCAAAAGGGGCGGGTGCTGGCAGGCGGCCCACAAAAAAAATGGCCGCCCGGCACCTGCCCTTTAATTATCGCCGCCCCAGCCGCAAGTTACGCCCCCCTGACCCTATCGGACATAACGTCCAGCGGTAGGTCAGGGGGCGCGACCCAAGTTTGCGGCCGGGTCGCAAGCGGGGCGCTACGCACGGCGATGACATCATCAAGAGAAAAGAGACCCAGCCTGTTCATCCTTTCCTGACAGGTATGCCCTCGAATTTTGCCCCCTGTGAGTCTAAGACCCACTCCAGGACTTAAGCACGTAATCCAGGCGGGTGCTTCAGGGGACTACAGCAGCGGTTGAAGTGCTGTCTTTTGGGTGAGCTGTTAAAACGAGGTCCCGTTTGCCCTCTCAGGTGGATGTGAAAGATCCCGTAGCACTATCTGGCGAAGAGCGGGGGGGAGGGGGGGGGGGGGGGAGTTCTCCTGGTGTCATCAATCAAAAACACATTAACTGGTCGTTCATCTCATTGCTGTTTGACCTTGCTGTGCACAAATTGTCTCTCGCGCTTGCCTATAAAACAACAGTGACTACACTTCAAAAGTAATTCATTGGCTGTGAAGCGCTTTGGGACATCCTGAGGATGTGAAAGGCGCGACATAAATAAATAAAAGTTCTTTCATTAGTGGTGTGGTAGAATCGAAGGAAATCACTTTACAATATCACACAAGAAACATACAGAATCATAGAATCCTAGAAACTTACAGCACAGAAGGAGGCCATTCGGCCCATCATGTCCGTGCTGGCCGACAAAGAGCCTAGTCCAGCCTAATCCCACTTTCCAGCTCTTGGTGGGTTACGGCACTCCAAGTACTTTTTAAATGTGATGAGGGTTTCTGCCTCTACCACCCTTTCAGGCAGTGAGTTCCAGACCCCCACCACCCTCTGGGTGAAAACATTCCTCAACTCCCCTCTAAACCTTCCACCAATTACTTTAAATCTCTGCCCCCTGGTTATTGACCTCTCTGCTGAGGGGAATAGGTCCTTCTTATCCACTCTATCTAGGCCCCTCATCATTTTACACACTTCAATCAAGTCTCCCCTCAGTCTCCTCTGTTCCAAAGGAAACAACCCCAGCCTCTCCAATCTTTCCTCATAGCTAAAATTCTCCGGTCCAGGTAACATCCTCCATATCAGGACAAAGTTAGAGCTAAATGTGATTTGTTTTCTGCAGCGTATTGGTATCGATGTATTAAATTTACCACTGGAGGAGGGGAGAGATCCGAGTGTTTGCAGCAGTGTACCCTCCTCTCTGTAACCCCTTCAGTGCTGGACAACACTCTGGGATGCCACAATAATGGTGGCTTATGTTCTGACACTAGCAGAATCAGCCACTCACCCTCCAGATTACATGTTGGAGAAAGGAGGCATCTATAAGGCTCCCAGAACGAGAATAGCTGTCACTGCTCACAGTAATAGTGTGTACCCCTTGGATTGGTGACAGGGTAGATGCCGTGAGGGTGTTTCCCCTGGCTGGAGAGTCTAGAACCGGGGGGTCACAGTCTCATTATAAGGGGTTGGCCATTTAGGACTCAGAGGGCTGTGAATCTTTGGAATTCTCTACCCCAGAGGGCTGTGGAGGCTCAGTCGTTGAGTATATTCAAGACAGAGACCGATAGATTTTTGAATATTAAGAGAATCAAGGGATATGGGGATAGTACAGGAAAGTGGAGATGAGGTAGAAGATCAGCCATGATCTTATTGAATGGCGGAGCAGGCTCGAGGGGCCGAATTGCTGACTCCTGCTCCTATTCCTTATGTTCTTATACCCTACCCCCTCCTCACTCACCACTCCCACCCCCCACCACCCCTATAATGTAGATAAAGCATGGCTAAGATGTATCTCCGTTGGTGAGGTTACTGTACCCCCACATCTTGTTGTAGAAAACTTGCCAGTCTGGGCCCCTTCGCAGATGCCCATCTGACATATCTCCCAATATGAGCACCTCATAAAGGGGGAAAAACCACCACCACATGAGATATGAGACAACTAAAGTAGCCTACAGTGCAGTGCTGAGGGAGTGCCGCACTGTCAGAGGTGCCGTCTTTCAGATGAGACGTTAAACCGAGGCCCCGTCTGCTCTCTCAGGTGGACGTAAAAGATCCCATGGCCCTATTTCGAAGAAGAGCAGGGGAGTTCTCCCCAGTGTCCTGGGCCAATATTTATCCCTCAACCAACATCACTAAAACAGATTATCTGGTCATGATCACGTTGCTGTTTGTGGGAGCTTGCTGTGCGCAAATTGGTTGCCGCGTTTCCCACATTACTACACTTCAAAAGCTACTTCATTGGCTGTAAAGCGCTTTGGGATGTCCTGAGGTTGTGAAAGGCGCTATATAAATGCAAGTTCTTTTGGTCTCCACTCGCGGGTTCTCTCTGAAGTGTCCCTAACCCAACCCTTCTGACTCAGAGGCGGGAAAGCTACAGATGAGGCAGTGCTCACAGTGTCCAGTACCTCAAGTGTGCTACTTGAGCTAAGACCTGCCCTAGGGCAGAACACAATGGATGTTCTATCACCATTAAACAACAAGTCAGGTTAAGTGAGTGGGCAAACATTTGGCAGATGGAGTATGATGTGGGAATGTGCGAGGTTATAAACTTTGGCAGGAAAAATAAAAAAGCAAATTATTATTTAAATGGAGAGAGATTACAAAATGCTACAGTTCAGAGGAACCTGGGGGTCCTTGTGCATGAAACACAAAAAGTTAGCATGCAGGTACAGCAAGTAATCAAAAAGGCAAATGGAATGTTGGCCTTTATTTCAAGGGGGGTGGCGTATAAAAGCAGGGAAGTCCTGCTACAACTGTACAGGGTATTGGTGAGACCACACCTGGAGTACTGCGTACAGTTTTGGTCTCCTTATTTAAGGAAGGATATACTTGCATTGGAGGCAGTTCAGAGATGATTCACTAGGTTAATTCCAGAGATGAGGGGGGTTGACTTATGAGGAAAGGTTGAGCAGGCTGGGCCTATACTCATTGGAATTTAGGAGAATGAGAGGTGATCTTATTGAAACATGTAAGATACTTAGGGGGCTCGACAAGGTAGATGCAGAGAGGATGTTTCCCCTCGTGGGGAAATCTAGAACGCGGGGGCACAGTTTTAGAATAAAGGGTCGCCCTTTTAGAACTGAGATGAGGAGGAATTTCTTCTCTCAGAGGGTCGTAAATCTGTGGAATTCTCTGCCCCAGAGAGCCGTGGAGGCTGGGTCATTAAATACATTTAAGGTGGAGATAGACAGATTTTTCCAAGAAAAGGGAGTGAAGGGTTATGGGGAGCGGGCAGGGAAGTGGCTTTGAGCCCAAGGTCAGCCATGATCTTATTGAATGGCGGAGCAGGCTCGAGGGGCCAAGTGGCTTATTCCTGCTCCTATTTCTAATGTTCTTATGTTCTACATTATATCAACCAGCTCTTAACCTGTGCTGCTGCGGGTAACTCTCTACAATTTCCACACATGCTCTCTCTAGCAACAGGCTCCAGCTTTCCTGGAGTATGGCACAACTCCCCACACAAGGTTCTCAGCTCAGCTGCACCACGTCAGTACAGCAGCAAACAGACAGAGCCCACCTGCTTCCCTAACCGCCGCCCCCCCCACCCCACCTCCAGCACTAACTCCATGCTGAGGACAGTTCCCTTTGGGTGGCCTGCACCCTCGGGGTTCCGCTCCCATCCTCCGGCCCTGACCTCTTTCCCGCCGGGGGGGGCGCTGCAATATTCAAATGAGGCCCAGGAATTAAAATGTCCGCTGGCGGATCCTTCCCGTCCTCGCACCCTGGCACCCCCCACCCCCCCACCGCACCCCCCCCACCTTCCCCAACACGCCCCAAGTTAAAATCAAACCCACGTCTGCCCTCTCAGGTGGATGTAAAAGATTCCTGACGTAAGAAAACTACTAGGCACTTGGTTTAAGCGTTAAACAAAGCTTTAATCAACTGTTTTACAACATGGCGGTCTAGTTGTGTCCTTCACTAGTTCCTGTTAAGAATGTCCTGCACAAGCTGGGCCCGTGCCCAAGTATTTATACTCTCCCTGGACAGCGCCACCCGCAGGCCGCTCAGTATTATTTCATAATTCTTTCTTTCATGAATGACTGATTCATGTCAATTCCATGGCACTATTCCGAAGAAGAGCAGGGGGAGTTCTCCCCGGTGTCCTGGGCCAATATTTATCTCTCAATCAACATCACTAAAGAAACAGATTATCTGGTCATTATCACATTGCTGTTTGTGGGAGCTTGCTGTGCGCAAATTGGCTGCCGCGTTTCCTACATTACAACAGTGACTACACTTCAAAAGTACTTCGTTGGCTGTAAAGCGCTTTGAGACGTCCTGAGGTCTTGAAAGGCGCTATAGAAATGCAAGTTCTTTCTTTCATAGCTGTTTAAAAAAAACACATTTATCGAAAAGTTTTTTTCCCCCCCCGACAGCTAATTGTTGGCATCAAGTCTGCCGCCACACATCAGGTCTTCGCAAATCAAACAATAAAGCTTTTGAATATGAAAGATAATCTGGCAGCAAACACAGCGCCAACAGACACCCTGTGAAACAGAGTAACAGCCTTCAGCCAGCATGGCAAGAAATAACGGAACACAACAAGGGGTTTAGTATCTGCGCCAATCAACAAGAATAAATGACCAGTTCCCAATAAAGAAAACAACTATTACACGAGAGGGAGTAATGCACAAAGTGGGATGATAAATGCATGAGATTCCTAGCGGCCACTTGACCTCGGACTGTTTAAGGAGGCGTGTAATTCCTTTTGTCTAGTCTAACACTGAGCATGCACTGCACTCGCTGCCCAAGTACAGAGCTTTCGATTGTGCGACGTGTTCAGTTTGCACAGACGGAGTTTTATTTGTGTCAAACCATTTGGCAGTATTCCTTTAAACATATATCTAATGTACCAGTCCTTGTACTCCCATTAGATTATACTGATAAAAGTGAAACAGAAGTACGATGTGTAAGATATTGTATCATCGAATCATATCATCGAATCTTGTAGCACAGAAGGAGGCCATTCGGCCCATCGTGCCTGTGCCGGCTCTTTCAAAGAGTTCTCCAATCAATCTCACTCCCCTCGCTCGTTCCCCGTTGCCCTGTAATTTTTTTCCCTTCAAGTATTTATCCAATTCTCTTTAGAAAGTTACTATTGAATCTGCTTCCGTCGCCCTTTCAGGCAGCGCATTCCAGATCACAGTGCCATCTGCTACAATTATTCAGGAAGCACTTCCTGTAAAATTCTCCCCACCATCACCCCACCCCCGCCCCCCCCACCCCCACCATCCCCCCACCCCCGCCCCACTGTCCCCCCCACCCCCACCGTCCCCCACCCTCACCATCCCCCCAGCCCCCCCACCCCCACCGTCCCCACCCCCGCCCCACCGTCCCCCCCCACCGTCCCCCCCACCCCCACCGTCCCCCCACCATCCCCCCACCCCCACCGTCCCCCCACCATCCCCCCCACCCCCACCGTCCCCCCACCATCCCCCCCACCCCCACCGTCCCCCCACCCCCGCCCCCCCTACCCCCACCGTCACCCCCACCGTCCCCCCACCATCCCCCCCACCCCCACCGTCCCCCCACCCCCGCCCCCCCTACCCCCACCATCCCCCCTACCCCCACCGTCCCCCCCACCCCCACCGTCCCCCCACCTCCGCCCCACCATCCCCCCCCACCCCCACCGTCCCCCCACCCCCACCGTCCCCACCCCCACCCCGCCATCTCCCCACCATCTCCCCACCCCCTGCCCCACCGTCCCCCCCACTATCTCCCCACCACCACCGTCCCCCCCACTCCCACCTCCCCCCCACCCCCACCGTCCCCGCCCCACCGTCCCTCCCCACCGTCCCCACCCCCCGCCCCACCGTCCCCCCCCACCGTCCCCCCACCCCCGCCCCCCCACCCCCACCGTCCCCCCCACCCCCGCCCCCCCCCACCCCCACCGTCCCCCCCACCCCCGCCCCCCCCACCCCCACCGTCCCCCCCACCCCCACCCCCCCCACCCCCATCGTCCCCCCCACCGTCCCCCCCACCCCCACCCCCATCGTCCCCCCCACCCCCGCCCCCCCACCCCCACCGCCCCCCCCACCCCCACCGTCCCCCCCACCCCCACCGTCCCCCCACCCCCGCCCCCCCACCCCCACCGTCCCCCCCACCCCCGCCCCCCCTACCCCCATCGTCCCCCCCACCCCCACCGTCCCCCCACCTCCGCCCCACCGTCCCCCCCACCCCCACCGTCCCCACCCCCACCCCACCATCTCCCCACCCCCTGCCCCACCGTCCCCCCCACCATCTCCCCACCACCACCGCCCCCCCCCCCCTGGCCCCACCGTCCCCCCCCCACTCCCACCTCCCCCCCACCCCCGGCCCCCCCACCCCCACCCCCCCCACCCCCACCGTCCCCCCACCTCCACCCCACCGTCCCCCCCCACCCCCACCGTGCCATCTCCCCACCACCACCATCCCCCCCCCCGGCCCCACCGTCCCCCCCACTCCCACCTACCCCCCACCCCCCCCTGCCCCACCATCTCACCACCACCACCTGGCTCTTTTTGCCATCCTGGGTGGCGAGTCAGGCTTTACTGAGATCATTAAACAGGCTACACTGAGGCACCATTAACCATCTCTCCTCCACTGAACTGGATTTTAAATGGCAAATGTGACCACGACCTGTTTGAGCAACTCCCCTGAGCTGAGTATCTACAAAATGATAGATAGAATGTACAGCGCAGAAACAGGCCATTCGGCCCAACTGGTCTATGCTGGTGTTTATGCTCCACACGAGCTCCTCCCACCCCTCTTCATCTCACCCTATCAGCATATCCCTCTATTCCTTTCTCCCTCATGTGTTTATCCAGCTTCCCCTTAAATGCATCTCTGCTATTCGCCTCAACCACTCCCTGTGGTAGCGAGTTCCACATTCTCACCACTCTCTGGGTAAAGAAGTTTCTCCTGAATTCCCTATTGCAATAATTGGTGACTATCTTATATTGATGGTGTTACCCTATCTGTCACAACTGCACGCCACACAAGTTAAAAGACTGCGCGATTAACCACAAGACCAAATGAGTGCATAAAATTAGTTTAAAACCACGCCAACCAATGTTCCGGTTAAGCTGCGTCGTCACGTGGCCGCGCGGTGATCTGGAGGTCCCGCGCAGACCGCTCAATGGCTTTATAATGGAAACAAAACCCGCGCTGCGCGATAATTTGAATGGGCCGCGCACCCAAAATAAAAATTAGCGGGAACATTGGGGACGACAGATTTCTTTCACCCTCCCACAGCGGGGTTTGGGTTTGCTCGGGTACTTGTTAGTGAGAACCAGGGCCAGATTTGCAGACTCCTTCAGTGCTGATTTTACGACACGTAACGCAGAACATCGACAGTAAAATCAAAATGCTATGCATTAAAAAAAAAAGTTAAATAGCGATATAAAGACGATCACACTGTATGGCCAAACCGAACTCCTTCCGTCCCTTGTGAATTAGCGGTCATGGACTCCTTGGTTCAAATATTAAATGCAATCGGCACCTTGCATAATTGAGCGATCGCAAGGTTGGCATTTTTGAATTTAAACATTAATAAAAGTACAGGGCGCAAGAAGCTTGGGGCAAAACACCAGCGTTAACTCATCTCTTCAGTTCAAGCAGTTAGCACCGACTAAAGACAGAGCCCCTCCATCCATGCATTTGGCAGTGGTATGGAGTTGGCGTTTGAACACACTGCCACAAAGCAATGTTGAAACGATAGGCTCGCCCGGTCATGGCCCAAACATGTCAAAGCAATAGGCACACACAAAAAAAAACTGACTGCAGAACGGTGCTTCTAACTGGCACACTGCGAAAGGAGATTTGGCTCATTAGCAAATTAAACCGAATAAATTACCGGCATGCATAATCCAGGTGCCTTCAAAGACAAGAACCTTTTTCCTCACGAGTGCTTACCCAACACGCTCGCTTCCTCCCCCATTTTCTAAGCATGAACTGATCAATCTCAGGGAAATTTAAAAAAAAGTTCTCCTCGCTCCTTAGATACAAGCTGGGTCTCTCTTTAACCTCATCCTCCTTTCTAGAAGCAAATGATAAAAGCAACCCCCCCCCCCCTTTATACAGTCTTATTATCAGAACAAACCAAAAAAACAAACCCCAGAAAGATGCTGAATATTAGGAGACAGCAGTGAGCCTCGCCTCCGATCCCTGCCCGTGAAGTCTCTCAGCTGGGGACCAGGAGTATGACGGAGAAAGCAATCAAAGAGGATCTGGCAGCAGCTGAGTGCCCCAGAGAAACCCCCCTCGCAATTAAAATATCGCCAAACACAGGAAGTCGCCACCTCTCAGAGCTGCCCTGATCTTCATTCTTCAATCATTTTTATATGTATATATATATATAGAGAGAGAGAGAGCACAACCTTTTAGGAGATCGCCCCACCCCTTCACTGAAGTGGCCACCTCCCCCCTTATCTTTCAGATTAAATCTTTGGAAGTAAAATCTGCTCACCTTTCCAGCCATGTCCTCCCATCGCGCCAAGGCACTTTTCGTGCGGATGTTCATCACCGTCACTTCGCAATGATTATGACTCGGGTGTGCGGCGCAGAGGGCTGATTTTAATCACGCCCTGGCCTTTCAGAGGTTTGATCTGCAGCCAGTATCATAAGCTTGCTTCCATTATATTTTTTTTAATAAACTAATGAGCACAAAACATGCCCACTTGTTAACTGAGAAACGCAGGGTGCCTTGCACTAACGGTGCATGCGAGAGACAAAATAAACTGTCATTTAATTATTCCATCTGCCTCTCTTGCTCAAAAGACACGCACAGGTTAGGAACTGGAGACTGCCGGAAATAAAACACAACGCCAATTTATTCCTCACTAGTGACAGCTGTTGATCAGGGGGGTAGCACGCGCTGAGTCGGGAGGTTGTGGGTTCAAGTCCCACTCCAGAGACTTGAGCACATAATCTAGGCTGACACTCCCAGTGCAGTGCTGAGGGAGAGCTGCACTGTCGGAGGTGCCGTCTTTCGGATGAGACGTTAAACCGAGGCCCCGTCTGCTCTCTCTCCCACCCCACACATCTCCGCAACCTCCTCCAGCCCCACTTCATAGCTTGTACCCCCAACTCCCTCAGCCCAGGCGTACTGCGGGTCCTGCCTCCTCTCGCTCAGCTCCACCACCAATGGCAGAGCCTTCAGCCATCATAGGCCGGAACTCCTTCTCGAAACCACATCTTACCTCCGTTCCCCTACCATCACAAGCCACCTTAAAAACATCTCCCCTACCATCAGGCTCCAGCTTGATAAACTGCACCGCCCCTCAGCATCTTTGGTCACCTCGGCCAGTTGCCCTCTGACCCCCCAAACTATGAAGCCCCTTGGGATGTTTTGCTGTGTTAAAGATCTTGTATGAATGAAAGTTGTTGCTGTGATGTAAATACACCCTTGAATACTTCATGTTAAATGTCTGTGGGTATCACGAATCATTACTGTTTCCTCCAAATGATAAGCTTTTAACTGGATAAATTCCCAAACTATATCTAACATCCCTTAAAGTGATGGGCCGAGTCAGAGAACTCTGCTGCCCGTATCCTAACTTGCACCAAGTCTCGTTCACCCATCACCCCTGAGCTCGCTGATCTACACTGGCTCCCGGAGATTTTTAATTCTCATTCTTGTGTTCAAATCCCTCCATGGCCTCTCCCTCCCTATCTCCGTAACCTCCTCCAGCCTCACAACCCTCCGAGATATCTGTGCTCCTCCAATTCGGGCCTCTTGCACATCCCTGATTTTAATCGCTCCACCATTGGCGGCCGTGCCTTCTGCTGCCTGGGCCCTAAGCTCTGGAATTCCCTCCCTAAACCTCTCCGCCTCTCTCGCCTCCTTTAAGGTGCTCCTTAAAACCTGTCTCTTTGACCAAGATTCCCTGTCCTATTATCTCATTGTGACTTGGTTTCAAATTTTGTTTGCTAACGCTCCTGTGAAGCGCCGTGAGACGTTTTACTATGTTAAAGGCGCTGTATAAATGCAAGTTGTTGTTGATAACCTGACGAGCTGCGACTCCACAAGTGACAATACAGGAGAAAGAGGGAGGGGCAGAAGTCGCACCTGCCCCCTTCTCTCCGTCAGAGTTTCTCACCGATCCCAGTCAGAAACGGGTTTCTGCCCCAGTCCCCTCGCCGAGATTATGCTAATTCTGTGCCCAAAAAAAAGGGCGCATGGAGTTTCCAGGCTAAGGTGTCATGGCAACGCTGGTAGCTTAAGCAAATAAATCATTGGGGCTCAGCAACAATTAACAGCACAAGAGACATGACCTGAACTTTCGGAATAATTAGGAACACAAGAAGCGTGCGCCAACCTCAGTGGTAATTAACAGTGCAGAAACAATCACAGGGAAAAAACAGAGGGAGGGGGAAGGAGCATAACTAATGGGAGTGACAAAGCCCGTTGAAGGAACAAGACTGGATTGTTGTCGGTTCCACGGATAAAGCTAATGAACAGAGTGATATCAAGCATTAAGAAGCCAACTCGAGTTGCAACCAACCTACCTTTCTGCTGGGTGACATATATATATATAAAAAAAATGGACAGAAATTAAATATTAAAGCTTAATGTAGCAATGCAAGCACTAACATCACTTCTAATCATTTCAGTTGCGTGGAACGCACGAGCGCTTTACCGAGACTGCCTAAGAGGAAAGGCGGCAGGAGATGATTCGAGAGATTCTCGGATCAGATTCCCGAATTCAGGACAGGTAGGTGCAGCCCTCCACAACAGGGGAAGGTGACTGAAAACCTGCCTAAAGCTCAAACGCTTGTTAAGAAGGAAGACGGGATACTTACTTCGAATCTCGTGCGAATTGGGCACGGCTGAAATTTCCCCCCGGAACCCTCCGGAAAGGCGAGACGGCCGTTGCCAGAGTATTGCTGCGGTCGCGGCTCTCAGCTCAGCCCTGCTTGCTGGCTGTTGAGCTGAAGCAGAGACGAGAGCTTTGTGTAACGTCTGGGGACTGTAACAGTGAACAGGAGGGCGAGGGACGAGGAAAACAAGCCTTCCCAGTCAAATAATACCAGCTCCAACACAAGGTCCAATTATTCACTTAAATGAAGCAACTGTTTGGCTGAGATTAAAGCACGGTTCTGATAGCTGTGAAAAGCTACATCTGGACTATCGATTTATACAGTGTAAACGTTGATTAGGAAACACTTTCTTCAAATCCACCCCCATTTAGATTTCCATACACTAATACAGTCCGGGTCTTGACAAAGAGACAAGAAAGCTGATTAATGTAAGAGCCATGAATTCATTTTCTTTCTGGGAAATTATGTTACAATTTATTAAGCTATAATTTTTCACATGTCGCTTCACTTAAAGTGCTTCCCAATCAGTTTGCTACTAATCTGAATGACAGTCCCTTCACTCTTTCGAATAGGAAGAGCAGGTTATTAAGGAAGGCAGCAGCAACAGGAATCATAGAATCGCACAGCACAGAAAGCCTGGATGAATGTAGCTCCAACAACACTCAAGAAGCTCGACACCATCCAGGACAAAGCAGTCCGCTTGATTAGCACCCATCCACCACCTTAAACATTCACTCCCTCCACCACCGGCGTACCGTGGCTGCAGTGTGTACCATCTACAAGATGCACTGCAGCAACTCGCCAAGGCTTCTTCGGCAGCACCTCCCAAACCTGCCACCTCTACCACCTAGAAGGACAAGGGCAGCAGGCGCATGGGAACACCACCACCTCCAAGTTCCCCTCCAAGTCACACACCATCCTGACTTAGAAGTATATCGTTGGTCCTTCATCGTCGCTGGGTCAAAATCCTGGAACTCCCTCCCTAACAGCACTGGGAGTACCTTCACCACACGGACTGCAGCAGTTCAAGAAGGTGTCTCACCAACACCTTCTCAAGGGTAATTAGGGATGGGCAATAAATGCTGGCCTTGCCAGCGACGCCCAGATCCCATAAAAATTAATTAAAAAGGAGGCCATTCGGCCCATTGTGCCTGTGCCAGCTCTTTGAAAGAGCTCTCCAATTAGTCCCACTCTCCTGCTCTTTCCCTGTAGCCCTGCAAATTTTTTTCCTTTTCAAGTATTTATCCAATTCCCTTTTGAAAGTTACTGTTGAATCTGCTCCCACCGCCCTTTCAGGCAGCGCGTTCCAGATCACAACAACTTGCTGCGTAGAAAAAGTGGTTCTCCTCATCTTCCCCTCACTGCTTCTTTTGCCAATGATCTTAAATCTGTGTCCTCTGATTAACGACCCCCCCCTGCCAGTGGAAACAGTTTCTCCCTATCTACCAAATCAAAATTCCTCATGATTTTCAACACCTATATTAAATCTCCCCTTAAACTTCTCTGCTCCAAGGAGAACAACCCCAGCTTCTCCAGTCTCACCACGGACCTGAAGTCCCTCACCCCTGGAACCATTCTAGTAAATCTCCTCTGCACCATCTCCAAGTCCTTCATATCCTTCCTAAAGTGTGGTGCCCAGAATTGGACACAATACTCCAGTTGAGGTCTAACCAGGGCTTTTATGAAGGTTTAGCATAACTTCCTGGCTTTTGTACTCTATAGGGCTGGATTTTCACTGGGCCGTGGAGTCGGGATTGGAGGCGTGAGGGGGGTTTAAAATCCCGAAATCGGGGGTCCCGACCCCATCCCGCCCCCAACTCGCCTCCATGCCAGTTTCAAAGGAGGCGGGTACCCGACCCGCTCTGGGACCCGTCTCCCCGAGGCAGGAAGGGGATTAGTGCCAATTAACTGCCTGTTAACAGGTAGTTAACAGGCAGTTTTTAGCCTAATCCCTATTTTCATTGGTGAAATGTTGGATTCCCGACGGCTCCAAACCACGCCAAGTTAGCCATCGGGATGAAGGGCTTGGAGGGGGTCAAGATGTCCGGTGTTCAGGTGAGTGATGGGTGCATGTGTGCAGAGGTAAGTGTGTTTGGTCTGTGTAAAGTGTTTAAAGAAGTTCTACTAACCTTTACTTACCTTTGCAGCCTTCCTTCCTTCAGGTCTCGGGAGTCCCTCATCTCACCGGCACAGAAAGCAGAATGGCCACCAGCTGTCAAAATCTGCAGCCTCTGCTTTCTGTTCCGGGGAGATCTCTAAATCATCCTGAGAGGAAGGAATTAACCTGGAGTACAGATTGTCAGTGTTTGACAGCTTCAAACAGCTGTGAAACGCTGATATTTCATCTGTCAAAAGGTCTTGACAGATGAAAATTAATCTGTGACGTCACCTGTTGCCGGGTGGCCCTTAATTGGCCTGCTGAGCCCACTGGGCGGGCTCAACAAGGTCAATCAAGTCAAAATCGCGTGGGTTGGCTAGGACTCGATGGAGGCGGGACTACAACCCCGAAAGCTGTAGTCCCGCCTCCTACCCGACTTCTCAATGAAAATCCAGCCCTGTGCCTCTATTTATAAATGGTGTGGAGATGCCGGTGTTGGACTGGGGTGGACAAATGTAAGAAGTCACACAACACCAGGTTATAGTCCAACAGCTTTATTTGAAATCACAAGCTTTCGGAGCGCTGCTCCTTCGTCAGGTGAAGGAGCAGCGCTCCGAAAGCTTGTGATTTCAAATAAAGCTGTTGGACTATAACCTGGTGTTGTGTGATTTCTTCTATTTATAAAGCCCAGGCTCTGGTATGGTTTTTTTAACAGCCTTTTCATCTTGAGGTGGCTAAGGGTCTCGGGCCAGTCTCTGTGAAGTGTGATGTGCAGCCAACAGACTGGAGTTATACTGCTAGTTGCGCATCCATCCTGGTTGCAGTAAGGTCATTCACAATGGAATTGTTGATGCTTGTGCGCTGATAGAGTTCCTCTCCCAAAGCTGCTCATTTTTGAAACCAAGGACAGAATGGGCAGCGATTTACTTTTACTTCTTCCGATTTACTGTACTGTATTTGCTGCTCATGATGCGGCCTCCTCTACAGCGTTGTGACCAAACGCAGATTGGGTGACCGCTTTGCGGAACACCTCTGTTCAGTCCGTAAGGGTGACCCTGAGCTTCCAGTCGCCTGTCACTTTAATTCTCCGCTCCACTCCCATTCTGACCTCTTGGCCTTCGGCCTCTTACACTGTCCCAATGAAGTTCAGCGTAAGCTCGAGGAACAGCACCTCATCTTTCGATTAGGCACTTTACAGCCTGCCGGACTCAATATTGAGTTCAACAATTTCTGACCATAACCTCGGCCCCCATTACATTTTTTTTTTCTCTCTCACATGGTAGCTGTTGATCTCTCTGCCATTGCCATTTACTCTTCATCTAGTGCCATCTTTTGTTTCTTAACTTGTCCCATTACCATCTCCTCTTGCCTCGCACCATCATCCCTTTTGTCTCTTAATCTCTCCTGCCTTCCGCCCTATCACAGACCTTCCCTTTTGTTCTTTCCTCCCTCCCCCCTTTCCCTGCCCCTGCACTTGCTTAAAAACCTGTTCCATCTCCAGCTCTTTCCAGTTCTGACGAAGGGTCATCGACCGGAAACGTTAATTCTGTTTCTCTCTCCACAGATGCTGCCTGACCTGCTGAGTGTTTCCAACATTTTCTGTTTTTATTACAGAATGGGCAGGACCATCTCTTGTAACGTGAAGAACCCTCAGGTGAAGTTTTGAAAACTTTGAGGCAATCAAATGCGTCCTGATCTGATGCTTGAATGCACTAAAGCCTTAAAGGCACCACACCACACCACTACCCACTAACTCCTGCATTACACTGTCACTTCAATGCACATTCACATTAAATTGACTCGTTAACTGCAAACCACATCATAGATTATTCTCTTTAATAAGCTCAAGGCCCGCTGTCCATTAGCCCCAAATAGATCCCTCACATATTGTTTTATATATTAATTCTCAGGATGTGGGCATCGTTGGCAAGCCCGGCATTTATTGCCCATCTCTAGTTGCCCCTTGAGAAGGTGGTGGTGAGCCACCTTCTTGAACCGCTGCAGCCCATGTGGTGAAGGTACTCCCACAGTGCTGTTAGGGAGGGAGTTCCAGGATTTTGACCCAGCGACGAAAAAGGAACGGCCGATATATTTCCAAGTCAGGATGGTGTGTGACTTGGAGGGGAACTTGGAGGTGACGGTGTTCCCATGCACCTGCTGCCCTTATTTATGCTATTAATATTTGGACACAAAGTTACACAGTGATGATTTAAATCTCAAACCTAGGCGATATAGGGCCATATCTTCCAAACTTGACCAAACTTTAATGAGGAAGTCGATATGATAAATAAAAAAGCACCATTAGCAGAGAGTGGTAATCTTCCATCGTTACCTCTTTGTAGATCTTGCTCCCATGGTAAAATGTGCTTTGGAAAATTAGCAGGAAAACAATACTGGTTAAAGCCTCATTAAAGGACAAGCATTAGAAACTAGTGGAATTATGTAGGGCATAGAGGGGGGAGGGGAATAGAAACAAAATTAGAATTCCAAGAAAGAAAGAAAGACTTGCATTTATGTAACACCTTTCACCACCTCAGGACATCCCAAAGCGCTTTACTGCCAACTTTTCTTTTTACGTAGTCACTGTTGTAATGTAGGAAATGAGGCAGCCAATTTGCGCACAGCAAGCTCCCACAAACAGCAATGTGATAATGACCGGATCATCTGCTTTGAGTAATGTTTATTGAGGAATCAATATTGGTCCAGGACATCTACACTTCGAAATAGTGGCCGTGGGATCTTCTACATCCATCTGAGAGAGCAGACGGGGCCTCGGTTTAACGTCTCATCCGAAAGACGGCACCTCCGACAGTGCAGCGCTCCCTCAGCACTGCACTGGGAGTGTCAACCTGGATTTTGTGGTCAAGTCCCTGGAGTGGGGCTTGAACCCACGACCTTCCGACTCCAAGGCGAGAGAGCTACCCACCGAGCCAAGGCTGACGGCTCCGTGAAATCGCAGAGGGAATCTCCTCAGCCCCGTACGAATTCTTCAAACCGGCCAACTGTGAGCAGGAGACGATGAGGCAGTTTAAAATGGGTTTTGTCGGATCTGCTATATTTATATAATAATCAGTAAAAACAAAATCTCTTCACCTGCTCTCCTAAAACCCGCTGACAAACACTGTTGGGAATTCTAAGCACTGGCCTCAGTCTATGACATTGCATAGCAACAGCAGCTTCTGCATAGCAACAGCTTCGATTCCCCCGAGACAGTAACACAAAGCCTTATCCACTTCCGTCCTTTTGTTCATTTACTTCTGCTTATAGTCGATTTGAATCCGATTGGGTGCCAGTGATCGAATTGGCTAGCCACCATTCCCAAGTCCTGCTACAGTCCTATACTCTGAACAGTGTCCTACTTTCTCCATTGTTCTCCTCCCACCCCACCCATCCCCTTGCATCCCATTCTGCATTTCCTACATTACAACACTGACGACGCGTCAAAGGGTATTTCATTGGCTGTAAAGCACTTTGGGGCATCCTGAGGGTGTGAAAGGCGCTATAGAAATGCAAGTTCTTTCTTTCTTTATTGCAAAGTCGCACTCCTCACTGGAGCAGAGTCTCCGTCAGGCATGTGCATGTGTGAGTCATTTATGCGTGGATATATTTCTTGAGGCTAAAGGGATCAAGGGATATGGGGAGAAAACAGGGACAGGGTACTGAATTTGGATGATCAGCCATGATCTCATTGAATGGTGGAGCAGGCTCGAGGGGCCGAATGGCCTACTCCTGCTCCTATCTTCTATGTTTCTATGTTTCATCACAAGACAAGGACAAAGCTGTCAAAGTCAGGGACCTTTTCGTATTGAGATGGCCTCTAGGCCCATTTTCCACCTGTGTGTAAAGTATCACCTGGGAGGAGCACGTAGAGGAAAATCGGACGGCCAGTTTGGTGGAATGGGTGGAAAGTCAGGCTTGATCCGTTCCAGACCTGTGATCCTCCCGACCTCATTCTCCTCAATCTGCTCCACCCTGGTGACCCTTTGTACCCGACGGTTAAAGAGCAACGTCTGCCCCATGGAATTACTTTTAAGGGGTAGATTCCGTGGCTCAGTGGGGGGAACTTGCACCTCTAAGTCAGAAGGTTTGTGGGCTCAAGCCTCACTCCAGAGACTTTGAGCACATAATCCAGCCAGACGCTTCACTGTCGCAGGTGCCGTCTTTCAGGTGAGATGTTAAACCGAGCCCCCGCCTTCCCTTTGAGGTGGACGTCAAGGATTCCACGGCCACTATTTGGAGGAAGAGCAGAGCAGTTCCATCCCCGGTGTCCTGATCAACCTATACCTAAAACAGATGATCCGGTCATTATCTCATTGCTGTTTGTGGGAGCTTGCTGTGCGCAAACTTGCTGCAATGGTTCCTACATTACAACAGTGACTACACTTCAAAAGTACTTCATTGGCTGTAAAGCTCTTTGGGACACACTGAGGTCGTGAAAGGCGCTAGAGAAATGCAGGTATTTCTGTATTTTTAGATTCATCAATATAGGGCGCAACTTGAAATCAAAATGAGTGCAAATGAATGAGGCTTGGGAGGTGAGCAGGAGGTGCTGCCAGGAATGCTCAGACTTGAGTTAAGTCACTAATACATTTGTGTTTCCACAATTAATTACACAAGGACTCAGTTACAAGTCCATATAATTATTCTACGTATATACTTTAAATAAACTCATTGTTAAAAGGATTCAACAGGGGAGATACAGAGAAACTATTTCCTCTGGCGGGGCTACTTTTAGCGCCCCCTGCGGCCATTTTTCCCAGATAGTGCCCCGAGAGGGAGGAGGGGGCGCTACTGGAAGCGCCCCACGTCCCCCTTGGGGCGCTGCGAGGCAATATCGCGGCTCTACCTGCCGCAGTACTGCAGGCCTTCCTCCCCTTATTAAAGGGGAGGGGCCGGGCGCAGCGCGTCGGGGCGCCCAGCTGGGCCACCAGGGATCGGGAGTGCCGGCAATCGAGCCCGGCACTCAAGAGGAGTGTCGGGCTCATGGGGGCTTCACGGGGGCCGTGGACGGCAACGGGGGCAGGTGCTGGCAGGCGGCCAGCAACAGAAATGGCTGCCCGCCAACTCTTTAACTAGCGCCGCACCGGCCACAGGTAAGCCCCCCTGACCCTGTCGGACACAGCGTCTGGCGGTAAGTCAGGGGGCGATACCAAAGATCCTGTTGAATCCTTTTAACAATGAGGTTATTTAAAGTATATACGTAGAATAATTATATGGACTTGTAACTGAGTCCTTGTGTAATTAATTGTGGAAACACAAATATATCTGTGACTTAACTCAAGTCTGAGCATTCCTGGCAGCACCTCCTGCTCACCTCCCAAGCCTCATTCATTTGCACTCATTTTGATTTTAAGTTGCGCCCTATATTGATGAATCTAAAAATACAGAAGTACCTGCATTTATATCGCGCCTTTCATGACCTCAGTATGTCCCAAAGAGCTTTACAGCCAATGAAGTACTCTTCGGGAACTAACGGGGGGCGCAAAGCAACCGAATCTTTCCCCCTTAATCTTAAAATTAGAGCCAGGGCCGTTTAGGAGGGAAATCAGGAAGCACTTTTTCACACAAAGGGTGGTGGAAATCTGGAACTCTCCCCCCCCCCGCCCCTCAAAAAGCAATGGATGCTGGGGGACAATTGGAGCTTTCAAGACTGAGATCGGTAGATTTTTGTTGGGTGAGGGTATCGAGGGATACGGAGCAAAGGCAGGTAAATGGAGTCGAGGTTCAGATCAGCCACGATCTGATTGAAGGGTGGAACAGCCCCGAGGGGCTGAATGGCCTCCTCCTGTTCCTATGTTCCTAACTGTAGATTTAAGAACTCAGAATGTACATTCTCCGTTTAATCAAAGACGATTCCTAAATCACCATCTTGAAGGCATCTTTCAATTACCAGAGCTGTACACCGTCATTTCATTGTCCTTTCACACTACAAGTTCAGTGCCGGCAATAAACGGTTTCGGTCTGGAGTGCTAAACATACCGTGTACAAATCAGGCCTCAAAGCCCTGAACTGACTTCAATCGTAACAGCGTGACACTCCCTCGCCCAGGGACTCTCAGCCCTCATCAATAGGAACATAGGAACAGGAGGAGGCCATTCAGCCCCTCGAGCCTGTTCCGCCATTCAATTAGATCACGGCTGATCTGTATCTGAACTCCATCTACCCGCTTTGATTCCGTAACACTTAATACCCCTTGCCCAAAAAAAAATCTATCAATCACAGTTTTGAAATGATCTATTGACCCCCAGCCTCAACAGCTTTTTGGGGGAGAGAGTTCCAGATTTCCACTACCCTTTGTGTGAAGAAGTGCTTCCTGACACCACCCCTGACGGCCTGGCTCTAAGCTTAAGGTTATTCCCCCTTGTTCTGGACTCCCCCCACCAGAGGAAATAGTTTCTCTTTATCTACCCTATCAAATCCTTTAATCATCTTAAACACCTTGATTAGATCACCCTCTAATCTTCTAAATTCAAGGAAATACAAGCCCAGTCTGTGCACCCTGTCCTCATAATCTAACCCTTTTAGCCCTGTTATAATTCTGGTGAATCTGCGCTGCTCCCCCTCCGAGGCCAATATATCCTTCCTGAGGCGTGGGGCCCAGAACTGAACACATCCTGATATCAGGTTAGGCCTGACTCTGAGCTACAATGGAACCGCGGGCTGATCTGGAGTAAAATTGTATTTTGTATCAACGCCACAACTAAGAGTGTGAGTGCAACCTTCATCGGTCCATCAAAGCACAATTACCATAAAAACCTTCACCATGCTTGACCAGTAAGCTTACATTATGCTACAGTAAGAAAATATAAGAAATATTGGGGGAGAAATTGGGTGAGTAGTGCCACCTGTTAGCGCCTAAAGAGACAGTCAGTGGCTGTAGCGCCACTGGCTGCGCCTCCCGCGATATTCAGCAGGGACGCTAATGGTGGCATTAGGCATTTGCGCTGCGCCGCCACCGATGACATCATCGGTGTGCGCAGCGCCCCATTCGCGCCCCGATCGCGATATTTGGTAGCGAACGCCACAGTTGCGCCGTTCGCTACCCGCGCCCGGTTCACGGGGCCTTACTGTGCTGGCAGCGGCGCAAGTTAAGGTGGAGGTGCGGGGCGGCCGCCTGCCAGCACCTCCGTCCCCGGCCTCCTAACCAACCCCCGCCCCCACGGCATTGCCGGCTGTTTCCCGAGAGCCCGGCACTTCTCCTTGGTGCCGGGCTCATTTGCCGGCACTCGCGAGCGGGGATCGCGCTGTTGCAGGCACCTCCCCCTTAACAGTGGGAGGAAGGCCTGCAGTACCGCAGCGTGCCGTGCCGCAGCGTGTGGTGCTGCGGCACGTTGCGCTGCGATATTCAGTTTCAGCGCCCCAAGAGGGACGCGGAGCACCTCGAGCCTCGCCCTGTGTCCCTCGAGGGGCAATGAAACTGAATATCTGACGATCGCTAAAGCCTCGAACGCTGCGCTAAATCCTGCGCTCAGGTGACTTTTGCGCCACTTTGGCGCCCCAACCCAATTTCTAGGCCATTTTCTCCAATATTTTCACCCTGTGATGAAATATTCCATTCATCACTCATTGGTATTCTCTGCCTGTGACTGTGGTTGGTTTCAGTTTCATTTCCCTTACCTCAGTTCCGTTTCCTCACCATTGTATTGTACTGTGTGTAGAGCTCCGCCCATACCTGGCCCCTATGTAAGCTGGCCCAGCCTGCATCACATCCAGTACGGCAGACCTCTGGATGGAAGATACCTCTCCTCTGTGTGTTACCTTCTAAGTCAATAAAAGCCTTGTTTTGTTTCGCTAACATCGAGTCTCGGATTTATTGAGGCACATCAATTTTATTGACTTAATTTTCAACACAACGGATCAACTCTTGAAACCCGAACGTTTGGATTTGGACCAGCATGCTTCGGACGCATCGGCACGCTTCGGACACTGGTTTATGTGTATGGAATTCTTCCTGGACAATTCCGCAGCCGTCAAAGATGCTACGGACGCTGCGAGTATGAAACTCGGAATTCTGCGGAATTGGGTAAGCCACCGGGTTTACCCCCTCATCCAAGACGCCGACACGTACCCGGCCGCCTGCGACATCTTAAAGGCGCATTACCAGCAGCCTACGAATGAGGTGTATGCTAGGCATCTGCTCGCTACTCGCGCACAGCGACCTGGGGAATCGGTGGAGGAGTTCCTAGGCACCCTGAAAATGCTTGGCAAAGACTGCAAGTGCCAAGATGTAAAAGCTGCAGTGTACACTGACGAGCTTGTTCGCGATGCCTTTATCACAGGCCTCAGCTCCACTTACATCCGGCAGAGACTGCTGGAAAAAACGGGATTGGACCTGAAACAGGCTGCGGACACAGCGCGATCCCTGGATGTGGCCCAGAGAAACTCGGACGCCTACTCTTCAGCCCGCGCTGTCCACGCCGCCACGTGTGCACCAAGGGCGCCGCCATCTTGGAAGGCATCTTCCCCGCCCGGCAGCCCAACACTGTCGGGGCCCCGCTCTCCCCCCAGAAGCCCTACGACAGCCGCGACGCGTCGGGGACCCAACTGCTACTTCTGCGGGCAGCCGAAGCATGCCAGAAACCTGTGCCCGGCGAAAGGCACCACCTGCTTTAAGTGCGGTAAGAAGGGGCACTTCGGGAAGGTGTGCAGAGGGAACCCCGCCAGAAAACCCGCCACCGCCGCGTGTGCGCCGTGCGAGCGGCCATCTTGGACGCCATCTTGCCCGACCTCGTGGGGTCCGCCATCTTGTGAGCAGACAGCGTGGACGCCATCTTGTCTCGATCAGGGCCCTACAGTGGCATCGGTCACAGTGGACCAGACCAGGCCGCACCCGCTATCCAAATCAATGGTGGACATCGAGGTAAACGGGTGCGGGGTTAAATGTTTAATTGACAGTGGAAGCACGGAGAGTTTTATCCACCCTGAACTGGCACAACAACTCTCCCTAAAGGTGGTCCCTACTCGGGGTACCATCTCTATGGCTGATAAAACCCAGACATCGGCCATTATGGGTTACTGCACGGTACAATTGTCTGTTAACGGAACTGTATACGATAATTTTAAAGTACTAATCATGAAGAATCTATGTGCGAGCGTGATCTTGGGCCTGGATTTCCAGTGCTACCACCAAAGCATCACGCTCAATTACGGTGGGTCCCAGCCGCCCCTCACAGTGTGCGGTCTGGCTACCCTGAAGGTAAAGCCGCCTTCACTATTCGCGAACCTTACCCCTAACTGCCAGCCAATAGCAACCAAAAGCAGGAGGTACAGCTGGGAGGACAGGCGGTTTATCGCGACCGAGGTAGACAGGCTCCTGAAAGAGCGCATTATTGAACGCAGCAACAGCCCGTGGCGCGCCCAAGTGGTAGTGGTAAGGGGTAGCTAGAAGAAACGGATGGTGATCGACTATAGCCAAACGATCAACAGGTACACCCAACTAGACGCCTACCCGCTACCCCGCATATCAGAAATGGTGAACCAAATCGCCCAATACCGGGTGTTCTCCACCATCGACCTCAAGTCAGCGTACCACCAGCTCCCTATCAGACCAGAGGACCGCCCGTACACCGCCTTCGAGGCGAACGGACGCCTCTACCAATTCCTCAGAGTCCCCTTTGGGGTGACGAATGGGGTCTCGGTCTTCCAGAGGGAGATGGACCGCATGGTCGATGACCACCACTTGCAGGTGAGGAAATCTACATGATATAAGGGGTTAATTTCAAGTGCTTGCTGGGTAAAAGTTTTCAGACTTGACACTGGGCAAGTGTCGATGTGTAGCTGGAGCTATTGCACGTACTCGGACTACAGCCAAGAACAGATGTCTGCCCACCTAATGAGAATGTAGAAGTGAAATAATGAGTTCCTTTGATGTAACCAGTGACCTGATAACTTGTGACCGTAAGCAAAGCTAGCCTCCCAATATATGATTAAAGAGGACCTCCGGTTACACGATTCATGCCCTGTTATAGATTAACGGTTGACTTATGTGTCCAGGATCCTTCTGTCAATATGTCATAAGACCTAATGATTAATCTAAAATGTATCCTGATTGAGGAACAAAGGAATGTCAATTAAACTTGTTTGTTACACTGTATAAATATGGAACGCTTACGCTGTATCATTGGAATAGTAGCCTCACCCCTTGAGTAGAGGTGCTGATTCCCCTTGCAAGAGAAAATAAAAGGCCTGTCCGTCTGACGAATCCAAGTGTGTATTGAGTCATTACCCAGAGCTAAGAAGTAAGGCACTTCAACAATTTGGAGGTTCCACCGAGATGGCTTGCTGTACCAATTGGTGAGTTAACAGATGCCGAGTACGTTGCTCAGTTAGGAAAAATCCCATCGGCCGAAGGTGGTGTTTTGCCACATTTTTGGGACTTTCCCTGCCAGAAGCATAGCTGCGCATAGTCTGTTTATTCCATTGGACAGTACTGCCATCGAGGTAATTGACTCACAAGGTTCGGAGGTTAAACTGCCGTTGTGACTGCTTCCCTTTCAGAAACGGAACAGAGGACCAGCCATGAGGCGCTGACGCCCCGTGAACAGGATCGTGCAGAAAAGGACTGTATAAAGGTACCAGAGAGAGAAGGTTAAGTCAGGAATTTGATTAACTAAGGAGCTAGCGATTTATTGGAAATTGAACTAGCAAGGTTCCAGCTTGCTGAGAGAGAAGGTTAAGTCAGGAATTTGATTAACTAAGGAGCTAGCGATTTACTGGAAATTGAACTAGCAAGGTTCCAGCTTGAAGTTAATTGGGACAAATTGAAGGCCCTTTTTGCCAAAGATTTGGCTAAAGGGAGTAGGGTAGAGGGAGAGCGAGTGGGTGAAGTTAGCTGGGACAAATTGAAGGCCCTTTTTGCTAAAGATTTGGCTACAGGGAATAGGGTAAAAGGAGAGAAGAGTGGGCGGTTGTCTGAAACACAGTGTCAATGTTTAATGTTTATGAGAGTGAGTATTTAACTACTTGTTATTATCAATCAACTTTGCAACTTCGTCCAGTAAGGCTGCATAGGTTGGGGATTTAGTAACACTTTGGTTGTTGTTTAACAAGTGTATTGTTTATTGTTTATTGTTATATGTATTAATGTTTAGTCGTGTCTGATCTGTAGAGGCGTCCCACGCAGATCATAGAGTGTTACGAAATTGTTGTATGTTTTAACTAAAATATTTAAGCTGGGAAAAAAAAACTGCAGAAGGGGTTGGAAAAGCCCCAAGCCGGGGAAGTGAGTCCCGCGGCGGAATGTATTATTGAGAAAATAGTGATGTCTTTTACATGATCCACTAAGCTATTGTGGATTCAGTATTTTCCCCAGTTAGAAATACCTTCCACGAGGGTTGAGAACCCTCGAGTTTTATACGTATGTATAGTTTATTAATCTGATCTGTAGGGGCGTACAACGCAGATCACGGATTGTCACGGGAGTTTAGATTGTTTTAAGTGAACCATTTAAGCTGCTAAAATGGGTGCCAGCACCAGTAAGTCACCCGAGAAAGGCATGCCAGCAGCCTTTATGTTAAAAAACTGGTCAATCATCCATTGATCACCTACCAAATTGGTCCAAATGGACTGTAAATAAGACTAGACCCTTTCCCTCAGATGGTTCATTTAACATAGAAAGAATTACTTGCCTCGAGGAATGTTTAACGGACAAGAGAGAAATAGAGAACAGCCAGATAAAAAGACTGCCTCTATGTTTGTTGAGTCAGAAAAAAAAATTACCCCGAAGAAATACCTTTCTCCTCTATTATGGTAGGATAACAAGGTAACTATAGAAGGATGAATAGAGGGGAATATAGAGGAAGACGTGGTAGAGTAAGAGGGTATGGACGATCTGGTAATTGTTATAATTGCGGACAACCCGGACATTGGGCAAACCAATGCCCTGCGAAAAATCATCAGAACCAAATCTCCAATAATGGACCTCCGTTAGAGAATAAAGGTCCTAATTTCACTGTCCATAACCCTTTTTCGGACCAGTCAGGAGGTTACCCTACAAACGGACAGGGATTTAGGAGAAATAGAGATCAGAATTACTGACTGACACCAGCAGCCCCAAGTGCCACAGACCACCAAATGCCCGTTGTTTCTTTAAATTCACGCAGCGAACCTGAAATTAAAATGCAAATAGCTGGGAGACCTATGTCATTTTAGTAGATACAGGAGCAACCTTTTCGGTGTTAGGGAAAGGATATTCTGAAGGAATGCCTATTAATGGGAAAAAGACCCCGATAGCTGGATTGGCTGGAATACTACAACGCTTGAATCAATCGACTCCCCTCACAGTAAAAGTAGAAGAATTTGAGGAAGAACACTCCTTTCTGTTATCAGGAGATGTCTCTATGAATTTATGTGGAAGAGACTTGCTGTGCAAAATGAATGCTACAATCATTTGCTCCCCATCAGGAGTAACGGTAGAAATAAATGGCATTCAAAATTGCACTGCACGGCCTGCTATGACAAAACAGGACAAGATTATCAGCCGTTTTTAAAATTTAAAATACCTCCTAACTATTAGACTGCACAGCCCTATAAAGTTACAATTAATCCAGCTGCACCATTACCCAAAAGGTCACAGTATCCATTGTCAGAGAAAGCAGAAAAAGGAATTGAGCCAGTGATGGAATCATTGTTAAAACAGGGAGTTAACGCCGGATAGAATAAAGGTCGTTTGCAACACATCGTTGCCAAAAACTAAAAGAGAAATGAAGCATTTTCTAGGAATGACTGGCTATTGTAGACAATGGATATTGAACTATTCAGAAATAACCAGACCACTGGACATGAGCATGACAAATTTGGAAAATTCGCGGTTACCTGACTTCCTCGGGAACCCAGATTAAAAATGTACAAGAAGTGCAAAATCTTTTACTAGCTATTCAGAGACGTAAACAGATTGCAATTATTAAGTGCCAAGCGCACACAGGGCATTTGGATGAGGTTGCACTAGGAAATGCAGCAGCAGATCAAGCTGCTAAAACCATAGCCTTATCACAGATAGGATCACAGGTTAAGACTTGTCCAGTTAAAGAAAGTATAGATCAACAACAAACCCCATCCCTGAATGATGTGCTAGCCCATCAAGAAAAGGCTAGCCCTGAAGAAATAAAGGAATGGGTTGTTAATCATTGTTTTAAAAAACACTGACGGCTTATGGGTTCATCATGACGGCCGCATGGTGGCACCCAAATCATTACTATCACCAATTGCCCGATGTGTTCATAAATTCACCCATGCGGGCAAAGGGGGGATGGCGGACTGTATCCTCAAGACCTGGTATGCACCAGGAATCTCAAAATTGGCAAAACAAATTTGTGAAAATTGTATTATCTGCCAGACCATGAATGCAGGAAAAAAAAAATAAAGAAGGTACAGCCCGCATCCCATCCAAACCCCATGGGTCCTTTTGTACACTTGCAAATGGATTTTATTGAACTACCTGTGTGTATGAGCTTTAAATATGTATTAGTTATTGTTGATATGTTTTCAAGATGGATTGAAGCGTTTCCTTGTAGAAAGAGTGACGCCACTACTGTTGCTAAATGTTTATTGAAGGACATTGTACCGCGCTTTGGGATACCAGCAAAACTGTCAAGTGACAATGGGTCCCATTTTACGGGAACAGTGATTAAGGAACTATGCAAAGCCTTACAGATTAACCAGCACCTCCATTGCAGTTATCATCCACAGTCGGCTGGACTAGTGGAAAGATATAACGGGATGCTGAAAAACAAGCTTGCAAAACTGTGTAAAGAAACTGGACTTAAATGGGTTGATTTGTTACCCATAGCTTTAATGACAATGCGGTCTGCTACCAACAGAACTACAGGATTGTCGCCTCACGAGATCGTCATGGGAAGACCACAAAGATTGCCCTTTTCGGCACCTTTAACAGCTAAACAAATGGACATCTATAAAATGGAGGAAGATATGTTGAGTTATTGCATTGCACTAACCAAATGCATTTCTAGTTTCCATCAACAGGTGAAGGAAGCCCAGGTCGATCCCGCTGAAGGAAAGTGCCATACTTTCGAGCCAGGAGATAACGTCTACATAAAAATCTTCAAGTGAAAGAATGGCCTTCAACCCAGATTTGAGGGACCCTTCCAAGTACTCCTGACCACAAACATCGCTGTAAAAGTAAAGGAGCGACCAACATGGATACACGTGTCCCATTGTAAGAAGGCATCAGTTGAAGACGATACACTGCCAAGATGAACTGGATTTGGACTCTAATAAGACTGTTCCCTTTGTTAACGATAATTGAAACTGCCATATTGATTTATCAGATCCCCTGAAGGGCAAACCATGCATAGAAGAATGTGTACTTTTAAACAGTGATTTCTTTTATATTATATGCTATAACGAGACTATGAAGGTTCAGCTTCAGGATAACACTATGCAGGTACCCCCGTATCAACCCCTGAGTCTTAGGATTAGGCAGAATAAGATAGTAGAAGAAGATAGTGGACAGAAGCTTGATAAGCTATGGGTCACATGCCCTGATACTGTATTACCAAGTGACAGAATTGCGAACGGAGGGGTTATCTGCCATGGTAATTCAAGAGGAGGACTGGCCCTGACAGCTAAGTCAATGTTTTGTGATAATCCTTTTACACAACCCCTCGTTTCAGAAAAGAAAAATTAATAGGACCGCTAAACAAGGAGGGAGAAGTAGAAGACTGTTAAATAAGCATAACTATCATCAAGTTAATACCTTTGTATACATGAGTTATCTGTACGCTAAAAGACAGAACCTTGCCAAATGCTGGATATGCAGCCACATCCCTGTGCACGCAGAGGGTGGAATACCTCTAAGGCCCATTCCCTTCGAAATAGAAGAGATGGTAGGGTGGTTATTACAGTCTAATACCACCTGGAATAAGGAGGCAGCCAGTACATTTCAGACCCAAAATAGTTTAAACCCAGATCAGTTGGAAAATGAATGGAAAGATGCAGGATACAACCTTATAAAATTTGAAGGGTGGTTTCATCCCCAATATGATAATCGAAGGAATCCAGAGAGTCTATTAGTGACGTCAATGGGAACCGTAAATAAAACAAAAGGAGAAGTCTGTCTGGTAAACGACAATGGAGAAGGATTGATGGTTGGATGGAGTGAGTGCAAATGTAACTACACTTTGACTAAAACTACTACTAAACCACCGGGTGCAGTCGAATGGCCCTATTGGGGATGGTGGAACCTGTCCACAGTACAAAATTTGACTAGTAAAAAAATCTGGAAAGGAGAACACGGAATAGGAATGATGCACCAGATATGGAACAAATTTGAAGCCTATAATAACACCTATTTCATCTGTGGGCATAGAGCATACCCTTGGTTACCACAAAATTGGACTGGGTCATGTTACTTGGGATATGTAGTGCCCTATATACATCATATTTCATCTTTGGATAGCCACCCTGGGACACGAGCAAAACGAGCCATTACAGAAACTGAAAGGTTCTTTGCTATAGCATTTCCCTGGTATGGAACAGGGAAGTTAGCAAGAGAATCTATAAATATGGCAGCAGTGTTGGAATAAATAGCCAATGACACTGCTGATGCTCTTAGTGATGTAAACGCAGAAATGGTGGCTTTGCGCACTGTTGCTTTACAAAACCGCATGGCTCTGGACTATTTGTTGGCAAAAGAAGGGGGCACATGTGCAATCATAAAAACCGAATGTTGCACCTATATTCCAGACAGCTCAGAAAATATCACCAACCTGGTAAACCACATAAAGGAGGCTGTAGAGAAACTACGTCAACCTGAACCGTGGTCCATGTGGGATTGGATTTCAGGATGGGGAGGAGCACTAGGAAAGCAAATTTTGGAAGCCTTAATCGCAATTGTGATGATAATAATTTTAATTAGTTTATTGATTGGTTGTTTAAAATTATTGTGTACAAAAGTCCTTTCCTTGTTAACGTCAACTCCTCCAGTACCAATGATGTCTGAATATGAGGATATTAAGGGTGAGACCTTTGATGTAGAGTTTCTTAAACTTAGCGAAATAGATTGTCCTTGGAAAGGAGAAAAGGGGGGAATGAGGAAATCTACATGATATAAGGGGTTAATTTCAAGTGCTTGCTGGGTAAAAGTTTTCAGACTTGACACTGGGCAAGTGTCGATGTGTAACTAGAGCTATTGCACGTACTCGGACTACAGCCAAGAACAGATGTCTGCCCACCTAATGAGAATGTAGAAGTGAAATAATGAGTTCCTTTGATGTAACCAGTGACCTGATAACTTGTGACTGTAAGCAAAGCTAGCCTCCCAATATATGATTAAAGAGGACCTCCGGTTACACGATTCATGCCCTGTTATAGATTAACGGTTGACTTATGTGTCCAGGATCCTTCTGTCAATATGTCATAAGACCTAATGATTAATCTAAAATGTATCCTGATTGAGGAACAAAGGAATGTCAATTAAATTTGTTTGTTACACTGTATAAATATGGAACGCTTACGCTGTATCATTGGAATAGTAGCCTCACCCCTTGAGTAGAGGTGCTGATTCCCCTTGCAAGAGAAAATAAAAGGCCTGTCCGTCTGACGAATCCAAGTGTGTATTGAGTCATTACCCAGAGGTAAGAAGTAAGGCACTTCAACACAGGCAACCTTCCCCTACCTCGACAACGTCACCATCTGCGGTCACAACGAGCAGGATCACGACTCGAACCTCGAGAGGTTCCTGAAAACCGCACAAAAACTCAACCTCACCTACAACGAGGACAAGTGCGTTTACAACACCACGCGCCTCTGCATACTAGGCAGCGTGGTGGAGAATGGGGAAATCGGACCAGACCCCGACTGATTGCGCCCCCTACGGGAGCTGCCCCTGCCCAACACTCCCAAAGCCCTGAAAAGGTGCCTGGGGTTATTTTCTTATTATTCCCAATGGGTCCCCAACTACTCCGACAAAGCCCGCCCCCTCTTGAAAGCATCCTCTTTTCCGCTCCCTGCTGAGGCCAACGCCGCCTTCAAAAGCATTAAGCGGGATATTGAGCGGGCCACGCTACAGGCAGTGGACGAGAACACTCCCTTTCAAGTGGAAAGTGATGCGTCTGACTTTGCCTTGGCGGCCACCCTCAACCAGGCGGGGCGGCCCGTAGCTTTCTTCTCGAGGACCCTCCAAGGGCCTGAGATCAGACACTCCTCCGTGGAAAAGGAGGCCCAAGCCATCGTGGAGGCAGTGCGCCACTGGCGCCACCACCTAGCCGGCAAACGCTTCACCCTACTTACCGACCAGCGGTCGGTAGCGTTTATGTTCAATAATAAACAGAGGGGGAAGATTAAAAATGATAAGATTCTTAGGTGGCGGATCGAGCTCTCCACCTTTGATTATGACATCATTTACCGGCCAGGGGCCCTTAACGAATCCCCCGACGCCCTCTCACGAGGGATGTGTGCCAGCGCCACCGGGGATCGGCTACAGAGCCTCCACAACGACCTCTGCCACCCAGGGGTCACGCGGCTGTTCCACTTCATAAAGTCCCGCAACTTACCCTACTCGATTGAGGAAGTTCGGTCTCTGACCAGGAACTGCCGCACTTGCGCTGAGTGCAAGCCTCAGTTCTACCGCCCAGATAGAGCCCACTTAATCAAAGCTACACGGCCCTTTGAGCGGCTCAGCTTAGATTTCAAGGGCCCCCTCCCGTCCGTTGACCACAATGTTTACTTCCTGAACATTGTGGACGAATACTCCCATTTCCCATTCGCCCTCCCCTGCCCAGACATGACCAGCGCCACGGTCATTAAATGCCTCAACAGCCTGTTCTGCCTGTTCGGTATGCCGAGCTACATCCATACGGATAGGGGGGCGTCCTTCATGAGTGAAGAGCTACGCCAGTACATGCTGTCCAGGGGGATCGCCACAAGCCGTACCACCAGCTACAACCCCCGGGGTAACGGTCAAGTGGAGCGAGAGAACGGGACAGTATGGAAAGCAGTCACTCTAGCTCTAAGGACCAAGGGCCTCCCTATCTCCCGCTGGCAGGAAGTCCTCCCAGATGTGCTCCATTCGATACGGTCGCTATTGTGTACTGCCACTAATGCCATGCCTCATGAGCGAATGTTTGTCTTTCCCCGGAAATCCACCTCAGGCGTATCCATGCCGTCATGGCTCTCCACCCCGGGTCCGGTATTCGTGCGAAGGCATGTGAGGGGCCACAAGACGGACCCTCTCGTGGAGTCAGTGCACCTACTCCACGCCAACCCCCAATACGCGTATGTCCGGCACGCCGACGGAAGGGAGGACACCGTGTCCATAAAAGACGTCGCCCCAGCCGGTAACGACAACAACCACGACAACAGCAGCAACAACGATCACAGCAACTCTTACCCACCCACTACTCTTTCATCACCCCCGGAAGAACATCGACCAACGGTACCCCCACCAACTACCCCTTCAACAACCCTGGCGGCACCCCCGGCAGAGACCCAGGAGGCCACCGGGGACACCCAGCTGACACCCGCGGCACCACAACAGCCGCGTCGGTCGCAGAGGACTATCAAACCCCCGAACAGACTAAATCTATAGAAGGGGTGAATGTGATGAAATATTCCATTCATCACTCATTGGTATTCTCTGCCTGTGACTGTGGTTGGTTTCAGTTTCATTTCCCTTACCTCAGTTCCGTTTCCTCACCATTGTATTGTACTGTGTGTAGGGCTCCGCCCATACCTGGCCCCTATGTAAGCTGGCCCAGCCTGCATCACATCCAGTACGGCAGACCTCTGGATGGAAGATACCTCTCCTCTGTGTGTTACCTTCTAAGTCAATAAAAGCCTTGTTTTGTTTCGCTAACATCGAGTCTCGGATTTATTGAGGCACATCACACCCGTCACACAAAGACTAGTGGAAATCTGGATCTCTCTCTCCCCAACAGGCTATGGACACTGGGGGACAATGGGACCTTTCAAGACCGAGATCGGGAGACTCTTGTTAGGTAAGGGTATCAAGGGATATGGAGCAAAGGCGGGTATTTGCAGTTGAGATACAGATCAGCCGTGATCTAAACGAATGGAGGAGCAAGCTCAGGGGGCTGAATGGCCTCCTCCTAAGTTGCGTAACAAATGGAAGACAAAACTACATTTCCTCATGAAACGCTGCATTGCATTGACGTGCTGCTGGTCCACAATTTCCCCAACAATCCCCTCGCAGCTGGCTCCTGCTCTCAGCTGGAACCATCTGCAAGACTACAAATGGAGGCTTGATAGTTCCCCTGAGGGAGAAGTGGGAACCCATGGGTAGTCAGACTTGGTGCCACACAGCCTGGGGACACGGTGGCTTGCCAACGCTCTTGATAGGAAAATGACGCATGGCAGGAGTGGGGGCCGAACATAAGGCAGAAAGAAGAGAGATGTGCCAAGCACTCCCTGTTTCATCAGCAACCAGTAGCTGCCGGCAAGATAACTCTTGAGGCTGCAGGGAGGCTTCAGATGATCGGTCCTGACAGGTTGCCTCTAACCCACTTTGCAGTTCATGATAAGATGTAGCTTTAGCACCTCAATCCACAGAGAAACATTTTGTGGAAAATTTGGGTCAATAGTTTGGTTTTTGGCCATTTTTAGGTAGCCATATTAGTCCTCTAGGCTGACACTCCCAGTGCAGTGCTGAGGGAGCGCTGCTCTGTCAGAGGTGCCGTCATTCGGATGAGACATTAAACCGAGGCCCAGTCTGCACTCTCAGGTGGACGTAAAAGATCCCACGGCACTTTTCGAAGAAGAGCAGGGGGAGTTCTCCCCGGTGTCCTGGGCCAATATTTATCCCTCAACCAACATCACTAAAACAGATGATCTGGTCATTATCACATTGCTGTTTGTGGGAGCTTGCTGTGCGCAAATTGTCTGCCGTGTTTCCTACATTACAACAGTGACTACACTTTAAAAATACTTCATTGGCTGTGAAGCGCTTTGGGATGTCTGGTGGTCGTGAAAAGCGCTGTAGAAATTTAAGTCTTCCTTTCTTTCTCTCCTGGGGTACTATTGCTGGTCATATTAATCCTCTCCTGGCCTACTATTGATGTTTATATCAGCTCTCTCCCGTGCTACTACTAGTGCTTATATTAGCCCTCCATGAGCTATCGTTTTCTGTCATACATTCACTGAAATGGTGGTAGTTTTCCACTCCAGGTGTTTTTTATCCATTAATTGGTGGATAAGCGGCTTATGGTAAGTGTCGTATGTTCTTGCTTCTCCAACATTCGTGGTGTCGAGGGAGATTTAAACTTGGTCCAGCAAACAAATGCAGATCCCTTTAATTGTCTGGCACCGTGTACCCAAGTGGGGAACCACACCCATTCTTTACGAAGCTGAACAATCAGTTGCCCAGCTGTGGCTCCCCCTCACCCCTCACCCCTTCACCCCTCACCCATCACCCCTCACCCTTCACCCCTCACCCATCACCCATCACCCATCACCCCTCGACCATCACCCATCACCCATCACCCCTCAACCCTCACCCCTCACCCATCACCCCACTCTTCACATGTTTCCATTCCCTTATATGTCTGTAACCCCCCTCCAGCCCTGTGAACCAGCCGTTGCCCATCTGTCCTCTGACTCCAGCCTCCCCAGCTTCCCCTCTTGCCCTTGCTCCTCGATCAGTGGCACAGCCTTCACCTGTCGCGCTCCAACCCTCCAGAACTCCCTAAACCCCTTCCTCTTGCCACATTGCTCCCCGTTTTTCAAAATCCCAGACCCGTTCCGGCCATCTCTCCTGATTATTGCTCGGTGTTCGTACCCTCCTGTGTGAAGTACCTTGGAGTCTCCTAGAATCATACAATGATGCAGCACAGAAAGAGGCCATTCGGCCCATCGTGCCTGTGCCGGCTCTTTGAAAGAGCTCTCCAATTAGTCCCACTCACCCCTGCTCTTTCCCCAGAGCCCTGCAAGTTCTTCCCCTTCAAGTATTTATCCGATTCCCAAAGTTACTATTGAATCTGCTTCCACCGCCCTTTCAGGCAGCGCATTCCAGATCACAACAACTCACTGCGTAAAAAAATGGCCTCTGGTTCTCTTACCAATTATCTTAAATCTGTGTCCTCTGGTAACCGACCCTCCTGCTAATAGAAATAGTTTCTCCTTATTTACACTATCAAAACTCTTCCTGATTTTGAACATCTCAATTAAATCTCCCCTCAACTTCTCTGCTCTAAGGAGAACCCCAGTTTCTTCAGTCTCGCCACATAACTGAAGTCCCTCAAACCCGGTACCATTCTAGTAAATCTCCTCTGCACCCTCTCCAAGGCCTTGACATCCTTCCTAAAGTGCGGTGCCCAGAATTGGACACAATGCTCCAGCTGGGGCCTAACCAGTGATTTATGAAGGTTTCTTGCTTTTCTACTCTATACCACTATTTATAAAGTCAAGGATCCCGTGCGCTTTTTTAACGGCTTTCCCAACCTGTCCTGCCACCTTCAAAGATTTGTGTACTTTCACCCCCAGGTCTCTCTGTTCCCGCACCCCCTTTAAAATTGTACCATTTAGTTCAAATTGCCTCTCCTCATCTTCCTACCAAAATGCATCATCATGCACTTCACAAGCCTATGGGATGTACCTTGGAGTCTCCGATGTGAAGTTTTATTAAGTTAAACGTATTACAGGTGTGTACGTCGCCATGTGAGGCCCACAAGAGTCCATGGCCTGCACTCAAGCAGCCTCTGAAGGCACAAACCTCGGGCACTCCTGAGGCAGATGAAGTTGCACAGACTGGCGGTACAGACAGTGCACACACAATCCGTGTGCTAACGGCAATGCCTCCCAGCATCATCATACAAACCCTCTCCATGGTGGGCAGCACTCTCGCCTCTGAGTCAGAAGGTTGTGGGTTCAAGTCCCACTCCAGAGTCCCCACTTGAGCACAACATCCAGTCTGTATTCACCTGGCAGCACTATTCAGTCTCTGCCATCACAAGCATATCAGTGGAATATAAGAACATAAGAATTAGGAGCAGGAGTCGGCCATTCGGCCCCTCGAGCCCGCTCCGCCATTCAATAAGATCATGGCTGATCTTCGACCTCAGCTCCACTTTCCCGCCTGATCCCCATATCCCTTGATTCCCCTAGAGTCCAAAAATCTATCTCAGCCTTGAATATAATCAAAGACTCAGCATTCACAGTCCTCTGGGGCAGAAAATTCCAAAGATTCACAACCCTCTGAGGGAAGGAATTCCTCCTCATCTCAGTCTTAAATGGCCGACCCCTTATCCTGAGACTGTGACCCCTGGTTCTAGACTCTCCAGCCAGGGGGAAACAGCCTCTCAGCATCTACCCTGTCAATCCCCCCTCAGAATCTTATATGTTTCAATGAGATCACCTCACATTCTCCTAAACTCCAGAGAGTATCGGCCCAATCTACTCAATTTCTCCTCATAGGACAACCCTCTCATCCCAGGGATCAATCTAGTGAATCTTCGTTGCACCGCCTCCAAGCCAAGTATATCCTTCCTCAGAGAAGGAGACCAAAGCCGTTCTGACTAGCGTTGTTAATGGGGAAATGTGAACTTAAAGGGAATGGATACGTGGGGAATTTCTCTCTGAATTCACAAGCATTGCAGAACTAACATTCCTTTCCTGTTTCCTCTTGTCTTATCTCATTGCTGTGTTTTAATTGCCCTGAGGCACCTCAACCAAAGGGCCATTCTTCACACTTTCGCCTCGAACGTGACTGTCAAACAGCTATTTGTCCATGTGCAGCGTCACAGTCCTCACAATATCCGCACCCGTCAGGTGTGGGGTGGGGTGGGGCGGGTGCGGGTGTCACTAGACAGAGATTCGCAGCAGCAATTTTGGATGAATTTTCTATCTCTAACCGAGGACACTGAGGCAAATTGTATCGCCCTTACTGTCCTTGCCGATAGCAGCAGACTCAACATAAACCAAGCATCAAATCTGCTAAACCATCAGGGGAGCCACTTATGGCTTTCCAACTGTGTGCATCTGTCAACTGACATTTGGAAATTGGTCTGGAAAATGGGAACGCAAAAGCAGAGAGAGAGAGGGAGAAACAGAAAGAAAGGGCGAGAGACAGAGACAAAGAGAGAGGGAGAGAGAGAAAGGGAGAGAGACAGAGAGAGGGAGTGAGGTACAGACAGACAAAGAGTGACAGACAAAGAGAAAGAGAAAGAGAGGGAGACAGAGAGATAAAGAAACAGAGATAGAGAGACTAAGACAGAGAAGGGGAGGCATACATTCACACAGGCAAAGTAACAGGGAGAGAAAGATAGAGACAGAGAATGACACACACACACACACACACACACACACACACACACACGTGTACAGAGACAGAAAGACACAGAGGGTGACAGACAGAAACAGACAGACAAACTGTGGGGGAGAGACAAGGACAGAGATACCGAAAGACAGAGAGTCAGTGACAGACAGAGAGCTAGACAGAGACAGATGGAGCGCACCAGAAAGAGAGAGAAAGACATAGACACATACAGAGACAGAGGGAGAGGCAGACATACATAAAGACGGGGAGAGAGACTGAACGAGAGACCAAGAGGCAGACAGGGTGATAGACTGGGACAGATAGACAGAGGGAGAGAGAGCGACAGGCAGAAAAAGACATTAAAAACTAAAGGAAGCTAATCATAGAATCAATTCAATTCAATTCAAATCGCTTTATTACAGCACAGTAGGAGGCCATTCGGCCCGTCGAGCCCGTGCCGGCTCTCTGCAAGAGCACTTCAGCTAGTCCCACTCCCCCACCCTTTCCCCGTATCCCTGCAAAATTCTTTCCTTCAGATACTTATACAATTCCCTTTTCAAAGCCACGATTGAATCTGCCTCCACCACCCTTTCAGGCAGTGCATTCCAGATCTTAGCCACTCGCTGTGTACAAAAGTTTTTTCTTACGTCGCCTTTGGTTCTTTTGCCAATCACCTTACATCTGTGTCCTCTGGTTCTCGACCCTTCCACCAATGGGAACAGTTTCTCTCTATCTACTCTGTCCAGACCCCTCATGATTTTGAACACCTCGATCAAATCTCCTCTCAACCTTCTCTGCTCCAAGGAGAACAACCCCAGCTTCTCCAGTCCATCCACGTAACTGAAGTCCCTCATCCCTGGAATCATCATTCTTACAAATCTTTTCTGCACCCTCTCTAAAGTCTTCACATCCTTCCTAAAGTGTGGTGCCCAGAATTGGACACAATACTCCAGTTGAAGCTGAACCAGTGTTTTATAAAGGTTCAGCATAACCTCCTTGCTGCCTCTATTTATAAAGCCCAGGATCCCGTAAGCTTTTTTAACCGCTTTCTCAACCTGCCCTGCCACCTTCAACGATTTGTGCACATATATCCCCAGGTCTCTCTGTTCCTGCACCCCCTTTAGAATTGTACCCTTTAGTTTATATTGCCTCTCCTCGTTCTTCCTACCAAAATGTATCGTTCTGCACTTTTCTGTGTTAAACTTCATCTGCCACCTGTCTGCCCATTCCACCAGCCTGTCTATGTCCCTTGAAGTCTATCCCTATCCTCCTCACTGTTCACTATACTTCCAAGTTTTGTGACATCCACAAATTTAGAAATAGTGCCCTGTCCAAATCATTAATATAGGGAAATAAAGTGATATTGAGCAATGCCTGCAGTGGTTCAGTTACTAACAGCAATATCTAATTAAGCCGTACAGAACAGAACGCCTGGAGTTTAATCTCTGGCCTCTGCTGAAAGAAAGAACTCCTCCAAAAACTGAAATCTACATTTTTCATCCTTGTGGTTAAATCCCTCCATGGCCACGTCCTCTTCCTCCCCCCACATATCTCTGTACCCTCCTCCCGCCCTCCCCAAACTCTCCGTTCATAGGATTACACAGGCTATACAGCAGAGAAACAGGCCATTCGGCCCAACCAGTCCATGCCGGCGTTTATGCTCCACTCGAGCCTCCTCCCGCCTTTCCTCATCTAACTCTATCAGCATAACCCTCTATTCCCTTCTCCCTCATATACTTGTCCAGCCTCCCCTTAAATGTATCTATACTATTCGCCCCAACCACTCCCTGTGGTAGCGAGTTCCACATTCTCACCACTCTCTGGGTAAAGAGGTTTCTTCTGAATTCCCGATTGGATTTCTTGGTGACTTATATTGATGGCCTCTAGTTTTGCTCTTCCCCACAAGTTCCTCCACCTCTAGCCTCTTGTGTGCCTCTCCCCCCCGCCACCCCCGCCATTTTCTCCAGCACTGGCAGCCGCGCCTTCAGCTGCCTCGACCCTAAGCTCCGGAATTCCCTCCCTAAACCTCCCCACCTCTCTCTCCTCCTTTAAGATGCTCCTTAAAACCCACCTGTTCGACCAAGTTTTTCAGTCACCTCCTTTAGTTTGGGGTCCAATTTGTGGGTTACTCCTCTCCGAAGCGTCTTGGGATGTTAAAGACACTGTACAAATGCAAGTTCCTGCTGCTCTTCATGATACCGGTTTGGAAAGAAAGAAAGACTTGCATTTCCATAGCCCCTTTCACAACCACCAGGAGTCCCACAGCGCTTTACAGCCACTGAAGCAACTTTTATCTGAAGTGTAGTCACTGTTGTAATGTTGGAAACGCGGCAGCCAATTTGCACACAGCAAGCTCCCACAAACAGCAATGTGATAATGCCCAGATAATCTGTTTTAGTGATGTTGGTTGAGGGATAAATATTGGCCCCAGGACACCAGGGATAACTCCCCTGCTCTTCTTCAGAATAGTGCCATGCGATATTTTACATCCACCTGAGAGAGTAGACGGGGCCTCGGGTTAACGTCTCACCCGAAAGACGGCACCTCCGACAGTGCGGCACTCCCTCAGCACTGCACTGGGAGTGTCTCTGGAGTGGGGGTTTGAACCCACAACCGTCGGACCCAGAGGCGAGCAAGCGTGCCACAAACTGAGCTACGGCTGACACGGCTCCAATAATCAATCGAAGCTGTACTCAAACTCCACATCCATTGCCAAGCCTGAACTCTTCTGGCACTGCAGCTGAAAAATCATTATACTGTACCTACATTTAAAAAAGATTGTACAGGTCCATTGACAGTTTTATTACACTACTGATAGCACTATTACATACACCAGCAGTATTCATTAACATGCCCCCTGCGTGTGGAATAACCAACGGTCTTTAATGGTACAGAGTGATTCACGGGAAAGGCTATGGAGCAGACTGATAAAATCACTTGCTGGCCAGTAGAATGCCATTAGTCCCAGAGAAGGAAGCGCATTGCATTTACATTCTTTTTATAGTGAAGTTATTTCAACGTGTCTGTCAGGTATTCATCAGTCATTTAAAAAAAACTTAGCCTCTTGAGTATTGGTATTGGTTAAAGGTACATGTCACAGTCAATCAGAGTTGCCTGTCCCTCATCATTAATGTGTACGAAGCTCGTTAAGGGGATATTAATGAATTAAAAAATATTAGAACGCAACGATTTTTGTACGTACATGAATACTATTCCTGTGCCACTGCTGGTGGTAAATCAGAGGATGTGAGGTTTCTTAAGGAAACACAATGTGGTATTCTGCTGCTGAAGCGCAGGTGTATGTCCCTTTAAGAATATAAATTCTAATTGTGGTTAAGTAAACACTAGATGAGGTGATGCACGGATCAATTATGAGGCTGCGGACACTGTTCCTCCATTATGTTCTGCACATTCCAAACACGCCTTTTTCCAAGGTATAAATTGGCTTCGGGCAGTGTGTGGCATCAGAAGTGCGACAGACAGGAAGTGCACATGCACATAAAGGTTTTATATCAAATAGATACAGGCATAAATTGTTGCTATAGTCCATGTTTGTAACACTCCAGGGGGTAAAATTGGTCTGCATTGCACTCGTTTTTCAGGCGTAAAACATACCAATTTAGCGGTGGGACAGTCTGGGTCCAATCTGCGCAGGTGTTGGTCCCACTGCTAAATTCAGGAGGCCCTTTTTTTTTAGGTTTCCCAGTCAGAGACCTTCAGCAGGAGTTAAGCTCCTTAAATTAGGGGCCGAACGCCTGTTGAAGGATCCCATCGAGAAACTAATCATTAATGAGTGGGACACGGCTCGAGCCTCTCGGGTCACGCAGGGCTGTGTCTGGGCCCGAAAACAGGCCCAGACCAATTGCTAGGCCTAGGTGGCACACTTTGTTACGGATTGCAAAAGGAAGAAAGACTTGCATTTTTATAGCGCCTTTCACAACCACCGGACATCCCAAAGCGCTTTACAGCCAATGAAGTACTTTTTGAAGTGTAGTCGCTGCTGTAATGTAGGAAATGCAGCGGCCAATTTGTGCACTGCAAGCTCCCACAAACAGCAATGTGATAATAACCAGATAAGTTGTTTTAGTGATATTGATTGAGGGATAAATATTGGCCAGGACACCGGGGAGAACTCTCCTGCTTATCTATGAAATATTGCCGTGGGATCTTTTTACGTCCACCCGAGAGAGTAGACAGGGCCTCAGTTTAACGCCTCATCTGAAAGACGGCACCTCCGACAGTGCAGCGCTCCCTCAGCACTGCACTGGGAGTGTCAGCCTGGATTTTGTGCTCAAGTCTCTGGAGTGGGACTTTGACCCACAACCTTCTGACTCAGAGGCGAGAAGTGCTACCAACTGAGCCCCTGGTTGACAACCTAAAAGAAGGGGAAAGACAGTCACTGACCCGGAGACTAAAACTTACAACCATTTAAAAAGAAAGAGCTTGCATTTCACGACCTCAGGATGTCCCAAAGAATGAAGTACTTTTTTCAAGTGTAGTCACTGTTGCAATGTGATAATGACCAGAAAGCCTGTTTTAGGTAAATGTAATCTCGAGGAACAGCACCTCAACTTTTGATTAGGCACTTTACAGTCTTCTGGACTCAACATCGAGTTCAACAATTTCAGACCAGAACCTCTGCCCCTATTTTTTTTCACATGGCAGCTGTTGATTCTGCCATTCACATTTACACCTCGTCTAGACTCATCTTTTGCTTCTTAACTTGTCCCATTAGAATCTCCTTTTGCCTCACACCATCACATCCCTTTTGTCTCTTAATCTCTCCTGCCTTCCATCCTATCACAGACCTTCCCTTTTGTTCTTTCCTCCCCTCCCCCCTCTCCCTGCCCCTGCACTTGCTTAAAAATCTTTTACCATCTCCAACTTTTTCTAGTTCTGACGAAGGGTCATCGACCTGAAACATTGGGGGGAATTATGCCAGCCCTGGGGAGGCGGGGCTGCCGGGAAAATGGCAGAAACTCAGAGCGTGTACCGAACCCGCTCCCAGCCCGCCTCCATGTCATCTTCCCAGGAGGCGGGTCCCCGGCTCACGCAAGGACCCGTCTCCTCGAGGCGGGAAGGGGATTACAGTCAATTAGCTGCCTGTTAACAGGTAGTTAACAGGCAGTTTTGAGGCTTATCCCCATTTTACCCCTGCAAGTGCGGGCTTCCCGACGTCGGGAAACCTCGCCAGGGTCAGCGAGGTGAGCAGAGGGTCTGCGGGTGAGAGGGGTCGAAAAGTCCACTGTGGAGGTGAGCGATGGGTGCAAGTGTGGAGAGGTTAAGTATGAGAGGTGAATGTAAAGTGTTAGAAAAAGTTTCCTTACCTTTGCCTCTTCCTGCAGGCTTCAACCCTTGGGGATCTGGAGGTGCCTCATCTCAATGGCAGAGATGACAGAATGGCTGCTGCGCTCTCAGATGCAGCAGCCATCTGATTTCTGCTGAGGAGAGAGGTTTTGATGAGCCTTCAGTACAAGGGCTCACCATAGAACAGAGATTGTCAGTGTTTGACAGCTTCTCAAAGCTTTTTGACAGATGAAACATCACACGCTAACGTCCTCTGTCACCGGCTTTCCCTTAATTGGCCAGCTAAACCCGCAGGGCGGGCTTAACAAGGTCAATCAAGGGAAAATAGCGTGGGTTGGCCGGACGTCATTGAGGGCGGGACTGAAACCCGCCAACCAGCAGTCCCGCCCCCATTGACAAAATCCAGCCCGCTAACTCTGTTTCTCTCTCCACAGATGCTGCCTAACCTGCTGAGTATTTCCAGCATTTTCGGTTTTTATTTCAGATTTCCAGCCTCCACAGTATTTCGCTTTTGTAACCTGTTTTAGGTGTTGGTTGAGAAACTAGATCCTAGTAAGAGAGACATCAATGCAGCGACAAAGAGACTCATTCTACAGTTACAAAGGCAGAGGCACAACTGAAAGCAGCAGATGCCGACCAATCGCCAGGAGAATGGCAACTTTTAAAATTTATTCACACTTGGGATGTGGGTGTCGTTGGCAAGGTTGGCATTTATTGCCAATCCCCCAGTTGACCTGACTGAGCGGCTTGCTAGGCCACTATCAGAGGGCAGTTAAGAGTCAACCACATTGGTGTGTGAATCACGAAGATTCACCAGGCTGATACCTGGGATGGCAGGAATGACGTATGAGGAGAGATTGGGTCGATTGGGCTTATACTCATTGGCGTTTAGAAGGATGAGAGGGGATCTCACTGAAACTTATAAAATTCTAACAGGACTAGTCAGACTAGATGTAGGAATTATGTTCCCGATGGTCGGGGAGTCCAGAACCAGGGGTCACAGTCTAAGGATAAGGGGTAAGCCATTTAGGACAGAGATGAGGAGGGATTTCTTCACCCAGAGAGTGGTGAACCTGTGGAATTCTCTACCACAGAAGGCAGTTGAGGCCAATTCATTAAACATATTCAAGAATGAGTTAGATATATTTCTTAAGGCTAAAGGGATCAAGGGATATGGGGAGAAGGCAGGGACAGGGTACTGAATTTGGATGATCAGCCATGATCTCATTAAATGGTGGAGCAGGCTCGAGGGGCCGAATGGCCTACTCCTGCTCTTATCTTCTATGTTTCTATGTGACCAGAGCCACATACCGGACAGACCAAATAAGGGCAGCAGGATATCCGTGAACCAGTTGGGTTTTAATATGACAATTTAAGAGCAGTATTTTATTTTTAAATTGAATTCAAATTCCCCAAAATTGCTACGGTGGGATTATGAACTCACATTCTCTGGATTATTGCTTCACAGCCTGTGAATTAACGAGCCCAGTAACATAACCACTACACCACCAAACCCGGTGACTGCCATGGCTGGCTGTCACCGGCATATGTTGGATTCTTGCAGTCGGTTGTCCGGGACTGTCAGCTCCACTGGGATGTGGGAATGCATCTCAGATGTAACACATGAACAAGCCTCGGTTGCAGACAGAAACTTTAAAACAAATATTATAACCCTAACCTTAGCCCTAACCCTATCTACGCTATCACAACCCTTCACCCTATCAAATTATATTGAGTTCTACTCAGACCGTGAATGGCTTTGACGATATTAAATAGAAACTAGAATCCTTGAACTACATTTTTTGAGTTCTTTAAATTTTAGTTCCAACTTTGCAAATCTGCTGTTTGTGTGTGAGAGTTTATCACTCTGTACTGGGCCAATATTTATCCCTCAACCAACATCACTAAAACAGAATATCCGGTCATTATCACATTGCTGTTTGTGGGAGCTTGCTGTGCGCAAATTGGCTGCCACGTTTCCTACATTACAACAGTGACTACACACCAAAAAGTACTTCATTGGCTGTAAAGCGCTTTGGGATGTCCGGTGGTCGTGAAAGGCGCTATAGAAATGCAAGTCTTTCTTTCTTTCTAATGTAATCTGCACAATCCCTTTTTGCATAGTCTGTGATAAGAAATAGGAGCAGGAGTAGGCCATTTGGTGATGAATCAATTATAGATGGGCCTCGTTCCTTTAGCTCGTTTGCTGATTTTAGAATGTTCTGGAAGATGCTCGTTGAGTGTTTGATGAATATTTTACGTGTTGCTTCCTTTCTCCAGAGCGCACTTAGGGCTCGCGACACATAGCTGCTTAAGGAATTTCAATTTATATCCCAGGATAGGGATGGGGGGCGGCGGGGGGGGGGAGTAGTGTTTAACTCTTCTCAGTTTATCGTGAATGGACTGCAGAGGGGCATCCCCCCCGCCCCCCACCCCACACAAGTGCAAGGTGAACAAGTACAAGCGAAGTCGAATGCGAGACAGAAGAGAATCAAGCCGGCAATAGGGCTGAATGTTAAAAAAGGACCCTTCGCATTGGGGTCGCAAAATAGCTCAACGCAGAGCCCGTCAATTTTTGCAGCGAGTACACCCAATTGCATGCACGTCAGAAAATTGCTAAATCTTTCCTAATCTTTAGCATCTTCTCAAGGAATAGTTCGGAGGTGTTTTTTTTGCAATGGGGGAGTCCCAAAGAGCTGGGTTCTCCTCCATTGCCACAAACCTTCCCCTCAGTGCCCATGATTTTTGGTCACGCTTTTCTATCAGTATTTGCCATTGTAAATTGCTATGTCCACATTTCCCATTCAATTTTCCTATGTCACAATGTAGTCGCAGGTTCTGGTCACTAGGTGACTCCGTGGAGTGAGTTTTTGAACACTTGATCCCATCTCCATAGAGTGAGGGGTATATAGTGAGGTGGGTGAGCTGCTGAAAAGAATTTGAAACATGTTAATCAACATCACTAAAACAGATTATCCGGTCATTACCACATCGCTGTTTGTGGGAGCTTGCTGTGCGCAAATTGGCTGCAGCGTTTCCCACATTGCAACAGTGACTCCACTTCAAAAAGTACTTCATTGGCTGTAAAGCACTTTGGGACGTCCTGAAGCTGAAATAAGGGCTTAAATGTTTTTCACAAGTTGTTTTTATGAATGAATCTTGAATTTAAGCCAATCAGGACAAGCCAGGCACAAAGCTTTTTATTATACAGACTGGTAACGGTACTGAGAAGATTGCAAATGCAAGTGTCAACCCAGCTCAATGGATAGCACGCTCATGATTCAGGAGGTTCAAGCCCCAACTCGAGGTTTGAGCCCATAATCTCGGCTGACTCTCCAGTGTAGTACTGAGGGAGTGCTGTACTGTCGGAGGTACCGTCTTTCGGGTGAGATGTTAAACCGAGGCCCCGTCTGCCCTCCCTCAGGTGGATGTAAACGATCCCATGGCACTACTTGAAGAAGAGCAGGGGAGTTCTCTCTGGTGTCCCGGGCCAATATTTATCCCTCAACCAACATTACTAAAAACAGATTACAGGAAACTTTCTGAGATCCGGCACTGACGGGACCGAGCTAGTGCCGTAACATCAAAAGTGCCGGACATACCAGAGTTAATGTTTAAACATACGAAACTGAGAAGCTCTGTGTGAATCAACAAACCCTGTTGCTTAGCAACAGCTTCAAAACAGTCGGCTGCAGCTGCAAGCGTCTGTAGCTGAAGCTGTTGCTATAGCTACAGACCTTGCAGTGCTTGACTGGGAAAAAAAAAGCAACTAGAACGAAAAAAACATATAGAAAACGGCTCCTGATTTTTGCCATTAGGTCGAGTATTCCGGACATATAACCTCCGGATAAACCAAAGTTTCCTGTATCTGGTCATTATCACATTGCTGTTTGTGGGAGCTTGCTGTGCGCAAATTGGCTGCTGCGATTCCTACATCACAACAGTGGCTACACTTCAAAAAGTACTTCATTGGCTGTAAAGTGCTTTGGGACGTCCTGAGGTCGTGAAAGGCGCGATAGAAATGCAAGTCTTTCTTTCTATTTAGGACGCACCCAGCTGTAGCCCTCACTGACTATTCCTCCATGGGAGGAGGAGTGGGAAAACCAGACGCCCATTACAGCACAACTGCCACTGGTAGCTGGAGGCATACTCTCACTGCCATGCCAGTCTCCAGATACATATTTTTCATCTACGCCAAGGAAAAGAGCATTTCCTCTCAGACAGCATTGGACAGAATTTAATCTGGATCGATTCCGGACTGCAGTAGGGTAAAAGACGGGGGAAAGGTACGATCGTGGGTCTGTGTCCTACCAAGGCACCCCTTCCTTGACCAGCCTGACCGTGGTCTGAGCCATGGCAACACCGCGGGGCAGGAGAAGATAAGAAATCCGCCATTTCTGGTATGAATAGGCTATTGCTAGATAACACCTCGCAAGATAATTACAGATGAGAAAGGCCATTCAGCCCATCTTAATCCATCCGTCCATCCGTTGGCCCCCATCGCTTCAATGATCCCAGGGATTTTGTCTCCACTATTCTATCCACAAGTTCATGCCACCTGTCGGTCGCTCCTTGTGTAACATAGAAACATAGAAACATAGAAGATAGGAGCAGGAGTAGGCCATTCGGCCCCTCGAGTCTGCTCCACCATTCAATGAGATCATGGCTGATCATCCAAATTCAGTACCCTGTCCCTGCCTTCTCTCCATATCCCTTGATCCCCTTAGCCTTAAGAAATATATCCAACTCCTTCTTGAATATATTTAATGAATTGGCCTCTACTGCCTTCTGTGGTAGAGAATTCCACAGGTTCACCACTCTCTGGGTGAAGAAATTCCTCCTCACCTCTGCCCTAAATGGCTTACCCCTTATCCTTAGACTGTGACCCCTGGTTCTGGACTCCCCGGCCATCGGGAACATCCTTCCTGCATCTAGTCTGTCTAGTCCTGTTAGAATTTTATAAGTTTCAATGAGATCCCCTCTCATTCTTCTAAACTCCAGCGAGTATAAGCCCAATCGACCCAATCTCTCTTCATACGTCATTCCTGCCATCCCAGGTATCAATCTGGTGAATCTTCGCTGCACTCCTTCCATGGCAAGAAGGATTACCTGATATTAGTCCTAAAGTTGCCTTTTATTAGTTTGAACCCTTGTCCCCTTATCCTATTTGCTCATTTGAAATTAAAGTAATATGCTGAATTTACCCTTAACTATCTTCTACACCCCTATAAGGTCACCTCTCAGATGTCCTACAAGTTATTCCAGTCTTCCCTTCATAACTCCGACTCCTGACACTGGGGAATCAGCCTTGCAGCTCTTCCCTGCACTGCATTCCTCCCATTCTGGCCTCTTGCCCATCCTTCCTTCGGCTTCCTTCGCCCCACCATTGGCGGCCGTGCCTTCAGCTGCCTGGGCCCCCAAGCTCTGGAATTCCCTCCCTAAACCTCTCCGCCTCTGTACCTCGCTTTCTCCTCCTTTAAGACGCTCCTTAAAACCTCTCTCTTTGACCAAGCTCGTGGTCGCCTATCCTAATGTCTCCTTGTGCGGCTCGGAGTCAAATTTGTTCCGATAACGCTCCTGTGAAGCACCTTGGGACCTTTTACTATGCTAAAGGCGCTATATAAATGCAAGTTCTCGTCGTGGTTGCCTCCAGCACCTGAATGTCTCGCTTGCGTCTTGTCGAACAGACTGGGACTCAGTGCTTGAGGTGCAGTTGGACCAGAGCATTGTACAGTTTGTCATGCCCTCCTTGGGGCTCACGGTGGAAATCGGAGTCTCCTCAATCAGCGGGAATGAGCATGGTGGGGAAGGGGGGAGGGGGGGTGCTGGTTGTTAACGGTTAGAATGGCCCGACTCCATTTCCCGCTCCGTTCCCACTGATTCCCCTGTTTGACCGCCGATGGATTTGATGCCGGCTGAGGCTCCCGCTGGAATCTCGCTCTGGCCCAGAGCTCCGAGCACAGAACAATCAGGAACTGAGACACCCACAGGGGGTGCGGGCCCCACAATTCTGAGTCCGTTAAAAGCGAGGCGCAAAAAATTAAAATGGTGGACCGGGCTGCACGTTCAGGCAGGTGGTCCAATTTGGGTGTTTCCATCACGCAGAAACTCGGTAGGAGAAGAGGCGATAAACAGCAACTCCTACTTTGCACCTTGTCACAGGGATGAGTTCCAATAGGTCGAGTGACCTCTTCTCATTCCTGACTGTTCTTACGTTTCAAAAACACCTCCCATAGGAGCCAGTAACAGACATCACGACCACTTGACTTAAATCTACACAGCTCTCACTTTCTCTGATGTCTCACCCTTACCTATCAGCATCTCCCGAAACATCAGGCACGCCTCTTTGGATGACGTCACGTGTGGCAGTCACGTCTGGGATCCGGTTCGTGCTCCGAGTGTACAGGTTAAGGCCTCCGTCAGTCATGTACCTGGGAAGAGAGGTAACGGTCAATAAAGTCCCCATATATGATGGCTCCAGCTGCACAATACTCCAAATCACCAATAATACTGACTGGAAAAATCTATCATGGAATCATAGAATAGTACAGCACAGAAGGAGTCCATTCGGCCCATCGAGTCTGTGCCGGCTCTCTGTAGAGCAATCCAGTTAGTCCCACTCCCCACCCCCGCTCTTGCCCCGTATCCCTGCAATTTTTTTCTCCTTCAAGTATTGATCCAGTTCCCTTTGAAACCTACTGTTGAATCTGTTTCCAATCTATCGAAGACACAATGATGAACTTGAAATTAAATAGGGTTTTATCAAATCCTCAGGGCAGCTGAAAGTGCTTTACAATACAACCAACCAATGTTCCCGCTAAGCTGCGCAGCCGCGCAGTGGTCTGGAGGTCCCGCGCAGTCCGCTCACCAGCTTTTCAATGGAAATAACTGCGCATGTGCGGAAAATTTTAATGGGGCGCGCAGCCAGTTAAAGGGCCCACGCACGAAAAAAAAATAAGAGGGAACACTGCACTAACAGGTAAGATTTTTGAAGTGAAGGCTCTTGAGAGGGTGCAGGGGAGATTTACCAGAATGGTTCCGGGGATGGGGGATCTTAGCTACAAGGACAGGTTGGGGAAGCTGGATTTGTTTTCATTAGAGCAAAGGAGGTTGAGGGGTGATTTGGTAGAGGTGTACAAGATTATGATGGGTTTGGATAGTGTTGTGTATGTACCTTTAAGAGAATAACTGGTCTCAGACTGCAGTACCGGCAGTGACCACCCCTGTATAAAAGGCGCTAGTGAGCCTCTTTTTTTAGTTTCACTATTGACTTCCACCAGTAAAGACGTGTTTTGTTTAACTCTGCTGTCCGTGTTTCAATCATTCACGGACATAATACTGGCGACGAGCAGATACGAACCTACCTACAGTCTGCACCACCTCCTGGGATCCATTCCTACAGCGAAGTGAGCAGAGGTCGAGGCCAGAAAGTAAAGAAAGTAAGAGGCAGTAGAAACGGGCGTCGACCGTGGGCATCCGCCCTGTGTTGCAGAGTTGAAGATTGCTGGAGAAGCTGTCGGATGTGGGGCCTGGTTCCTGTCGACGGTGCTTCAGCTAATCGGGCTGGCGGCAGGTAGTGAACTGATCCCTCCTGGGCTGCGGCGGTCGCGAACTCGAGCGGGTGGTTTGCAACGGGGCCGAGCAGCGTTGTCGGGAAGAAGAGAGAGAGAGGGTGGAGCACACAGGGCGCGGCCGGTGCTACGAAGCCGGGCTGCGTATAGACCCGCGAAGAGGGAGGCAAGAGTCCCACAGGGTTGTTCCACGATGGGAAAATAATTTAAAAAAAAATTAAACGCGCAAGAAACCGTGGAAAGCAGCGCTAACAACAGCGGGGAAGAAGGCAAAGTGCGGGAGGCGCCATCGTAATCAACGGGGAAGAAGGCAAAGCGCGGGAGGTGCCACTTGTTAAATCGGGGAAGAAGGCAAAGCGCGGGAGGCGCCATTTTAGATTTGCAAGATGCCGAAGACTGCCTGTATCACTGCTTTTGATAATACAATAGAGGACTGGACCACGTATGTGGAAAGAGTCGAGGTATATTTCGAGGCAAACGAAATAGCGGAGGAGAAAAAGGCATCGATATTGTTAAACTTAATGGGCGCTAGAACGTACGGCCTATTGCGGGACCTGATTACTCCAGCCAAACCGAAGGCGAAGAGTTTAACGAAATTGTTGCTGTGCTACAGGAACACCTAAACCCTGCACCGCTGTTGATAGCAGAAAGATTTAAATTCCACAGGAGAACTCAGCACAAAGATGAGAGCAATGCTGAGTATCTTATGGAACTACGCAAGCTATCAAAGCACTGCCAGTTCGGAGCAGGACTGGCAGATACCCTACGGGACAAATTTGTCTGTGGACTCCTGAGTGAAGGAACACAGAAGAAGTTACTCTCAGAGAAAGAGCTGACGCTAGATAAGGCTTTCAGCGTGGCAGTATCGTATGAAGCAGCAGCCAGGGGAGCTGCAGAAATTCAACAAAAACCACAGGAATATGGCACCCACGAAATGACACGGGGATTTGCAAAATGTTATCGCTGCGGCAGAACTAACCATGACCAGAAGGACTGCTGGTCCAAAGACAAAATATGCAGGCAATGTGGGAAGATGGGACACATTGCACGAGTTTGCAGGTCTGGGAAGAAGACCAGCGACAACAAAAAGGCTACTAAGGAACCGTACAAGAAAGTACAAAAGATGACGGACAGTAGTTCCGAAGACCAGATGAGCGATAGTGAATCCGGGAACAGGAGACTAAGCTGTCTCAAACTTCACAATGTAATCGCAAAAGAGGATCACCGAACCATTTGGGTCACCCTCACGATAGCAGGGTCCCAAGTTAAAATGGAATTGGATACAGGATCAGCGCTAACCGTCATGAATCGATGAGACTACGAGCGGCTATTTTCACACATACCCTTGAGAGAGACATCCATCGTCTTGACGACGTATACGGGGCAAAAAGTATACCCCAGAGGAAAAATAAGGGTGCCTGTCGAATACAACGGCAAGAAAATACGGAAATTGTATCTCTACATACTGCTAAATGGTGGACCACCGTTATTGGGACGGGAATGGATCAGGAAGATAAACTTAGATTGGCACTCCATTCATGCAATGACGGTGGACGGTAAAAAAGACGAAGACGTCACTCCTGGACGAGTGTCAACAATCTTAGCTAACGCCAAAGAGGTATTTCAACAAGAACTGGGCACGCTTAAAGGCGTAACCGCCTCGATAAAAATAGAAGAGAATGCAGTTCCCAAGTTTTTCAAAGCAAGACCGGTACCATATGCAATTCGCCCAGCCGTCGAGGCAGAGCTGGAGAATCTGGAGAAGGTGGGCATGTTGTCTAATGTCGACTGGAGCGAGTGGGCGACACCCATCATTCCTGTCATGAAGAAAACGTTAAGCAATAAGTCCGGGGAGCCAAGGAAGATTCGCATCTGTGGGGATTTCAAGGTGACGGTGAACCCAGTCCTTCACACAGTACAATATCCTCTTCCAAGGATAGAAGATATCTTCGCCTCACTATCTGGAGGGAAGCGTTTTACAAAAATTGACCTAGCACAAGCATATTTGCAGATGGAGGTTGAAGAGTCCTCTAGGAAGTGTCTCACGATAAATACTCACAAAGGTCTTTACCAGTATCATCGATTGGTATTCGGAGTAGCATCGGCTCCGGCGATATGGCAAAGAGCGATGGAACAAGTCCTGCAAGGGATTCCGGGGACTCAGTGTTACTTGGACGACATCCTTGTGACGGGTGAAGATGACAGTGAACACCTTAACAACCTAGAACAGGTGCTCACTGGACTATGGGAACATGGGCTGCGAGCCAACCGCCCCAAGTGCGAATTTTTTAAGAAACAGATATCGTATTGTGGCCACATGATTGATGAAGAGGGGTTACATAAGTCCCCTGACAAAATTGAAGTGGTTGTTAAGGCCCCAGCGCCTGAAAATGTGTCGCAACTGAGGTCATTCCTCGGATTGGTGAATTACTATCATAAGTTTTTGTCGAATTTGTCGACAATTCTGCACCCACTGAACGCCCTGCTACGAACGGGGGTAGCATGGAAATGGAGCGATGATTGTAAGCGTGCTTTTCAGAAGAGTAAGGACTTAATCACTTCAAGGGAAGTATTGGCTCACTACAACCCAGCACTGCCGATCAGACTGGCGTGTGATGCGTCTCCCTACGGCATTGGGGCGGTACTGTCACATAAATTCCTTGATGGTTTAGAGAGGCCGATAGCTTTTGCGTCACGCTCGTTAACTTCTGCCGAGCGTAACTACGCCCAGATTGACAGAGAGGCCCTCAGCCTAGTGTGGGGGGTGAAGAAGTTCAATCACTACCTGCACGGTCAAAAATTTACTCTACTAACCGATCATCAACCTCTTGTCTCCATTTTCAACCCTCAGAAGGGCGCACCGATAATGACAGCACAACGGCTGCAGAGATGGTCCCTCTTCCTAGGGGCACACCAATATGACATCGAGTACAAAGGAACTAAACAGCATGGAAATGCTGATGGATTGTCACGCCTACCGTTGCCGACGGTGGAAGAAGAAGACCTTGCAGTGGATCCAATGGAGTTATTCCACTCGAACATAGTCGAATGTCTCCCTGTGATGAATGCAAACATAGAAAAGGAAACACGGAATGACCCGACACTATCACGGGTCTATGATTTAACGGTGAAGGGATGGCCAGCACATGGCGAACCACTGCTGCCAGCATTCTCGCCGAGAAGAGAACAGCTGTCAGTGTGCAGAGGAACCTTGATGTGTGGATCCAGAGTAGTAATTCCACCTAAGTTGACGGATAGAGTGCTCAATGAGCTTCATGAGGGTCGTCTGGATGGGGTAAAAATGAAGAACTTAGCCAGAGCGTTTGTGTGGTGGCCGGGAATCGATAGAGAAATCGAAGAGATGACCAAGAGCTGTGCAGGATGCCAGAAGGTCCAAAACGCCCCACCACAAGCTCCTCTGCATCCATGGGAGTGGCCCTCATCTCCATGGCAAAGGGTGCACATTGATTTTGCTGGTCCCTTCATGGACTCGATGTTTTTAATTGCGGTGGATGCACATTCAAAGTGGCCAGAGGTAATAAAAATGTCCTCAACCACCACGGAAAAAACTATCACAGTTTTACGAACCATATTCGCCAGAAATGGGCTGCCTGAACAGATTTGCTCTGACAATGGACCACAGTTTGTGTCTGAAGAGTTCCGGAGGTTCTTAAAGAACAATGGTGTTAAGCATTACACATCTGCCCCATATCATCCAGCCACTAATGGATTGGCCGAGAGGTTTGTCCAAACATTCAAGAAGGCTATCAAGGCAATGTGTAATGAAGATATACCCCTACAACACAAGGTGGACAACTTCTTGTTTGCCTACCGGAATGCGACACATGCGGTTACCAACCAAACTCCAGCCATGATGTTCTTCAATCGAAGACTACGATGCTGCTTGGATTTGGTTAAGCCAAACGTCCGAAGAGATGTGGAGAACAGGCAGTTTCAGAATATGAATGAAAGGCCGACCAGGAGTTTTAAGATAGGTCAACCAGTTTTGGCCCGGGACTACCGCACTGAGAAATGGCAGCCAGGAACGATTTGTACATGACAAGGACCTCTCATGTATACCGTGGACGTTGGGGAGAGCATTGTAAGACGCCATGCTGACCAGATTCTAGAGTCACTGGAAAACGTCAACTCCACACCACCATCTGATACACCTGGTAATGAAATCGACGTTCCAATTGCAACTACCGCAGAACCGGTAATATTGGAAGCAGATGAACCAAACAACGACATTGATCCCGACTCAACATTGCCAGAAGAACCTGATACCCCAAAGAGGCATTATCCAGACAGAATCAGGAAGCCTCCTCAAAGACTGAACTTATAATTGCTTAAACTTAACCAATGTATCTTGCAACAGTAATTGTGATTGTAATTAGTTATCATTTAGTTGTTAAATGAATGTTATGTCCTGTTTATCTAAAAGGGGAGGAATTGTTGTGTATGTACCTTTAAGAGAATAACTGGTCTCAGACTGCAGTACCGGCAGTGACCACCCCTGTATAAAAGGCGCTAGTGAGCCTCTTTTTTTAGTTTCACTATTGACTTCCACCAGTAAAGACTTGTTTTGTTTAACTCTGCTGTCCGTGTTTCAATCATTCACGGACATAATAGATAGGCTAGACGGGGAAAGGCTGTTCCCACTAGTTGATGGTACAAGGACTAGGGGACACAGATTTAAGGTTTTGGGCAAGAGATACAGGGGGGCCTGAGGAAAAACATTTTTACGCAGAGAGTGGTGAGGACCTGGAACTCGCTGCCGATGGAAGTGTTGGAAGCGGAGACACTCAATGTTTTCAAGGGGAGACTGGATAGGCACTTGAGGGAAATAAACTTGCAGGGCTACGGGGATAGAGCGGGGGAATAGGACTGACTGGATTGCTCTACAGAGAGCCGGCACGGACTCCATGGGCCGAATGGCCTCCTTCTGTGCCGTTATGACTCTATGACGAAGTCACTGCTGTTACAGATGCAAACGCGGCAGACAATTTGCACACAGCAAGATCCCACAAGATGCAAATGAGCGAATGGCCAGTTAATCTGCTGTTTGGTCACGTTGGCCGATGGGAGGATGTTGGCTGAGGCAGTAAAGGTGCACCGCTACCCGTCGTGGACTGCAGGTTCAGGGCCTTGAAAGAGCTGGGAGCAGGCCGCTCCGAAACCTCTCGCAGGTAATTTTGACCCGACCTGCCCAGGAGGAAACGGTCAGGATCGGATCGACTGCCCATTCTCCACCCCCTGCCACCGTACTGTGGTTGTCCCTGACTATCGCAAACCTTTGAAGACCCTTTAGAAACATCGAGACCTAGTGTTCCCGCTCGGGGTTGCGCTGATTTTGTTCCACGCAGTTCGGTCGGCGTCGGCGTAGCCCGTGCAAAAGGCTCGCCGAATTACAAGCGCAAATTGCGTTCAGCGCAACTGCCGTTTCCGCCATCTTTTGTGCTAGTTTAAAAAACCTCGTGCTGGAAGCCAGCCCCGCCCCCAAAACCGGCCCCGCCCCCAAACCAGCCCCCCCCCCCAAAATCGCCCTGCCCCCAAAACTGGCACCACCCCCAAAACCGGCCCCGCCCCCAAAACCGGCCCCGCCCCCAAAACCGGCCCCGCCCCCAGCTCGAATTAATCGCCGCGGCCAGTTCCCGCAAATTGTGCTCGATTGCGGGCCTTCGAGGAGGCTCTCAAAATTAAGTTGGTTCTTGTAGGCGCGAGGACACTAATAGGAATATTTTAACAGCTTTTGAATGCAATTTTTTTAATGAATTTACTAAGAAACTGACCTCTGTACCTCAATATAACTAGCAAATTGTTCTGTGTAACTTTTCAAAAGTCATTTTCAGTCATTGAATGTCGGGTTACTCATGGGTTGCGGACGAGACACTGTGATTAAAAATGCTTATTTTTTGGTGATAAACCCATTTTCAGCTGTACTAATCAAACTGCACCAGGTTACCGCTCTTAAATATAGCAAAGAATATTTGTTAAAGCAAAGATTTTTTTAGAAAAATATTGGCCCAGAAATTCGGGTCTCCACGGGTGAGTACGCACTGGGTACTCACCCGTAGGCCCAACGATAGTGCCGGTTCCGTGCATGCACTGCGCATGTGCGGGAAACCGGAACTTCCGTTCCCTTAAAGGAAGGGGTTCAGAGATCGAACACGTACGCCGGAGAGGCAGCGCGTACGCCCGGAACTTACATTTTTTTCCAGGTTTTCCCGGGAGGGTAAGTCTCCAGGAGTTACACATGTAAAAAGCAATCGCAAGGCCTGCTTTTAACAAGGTAAGCGGTGAATTAATTAAAATTACAACATTTTTTCCACAGGTTTATTATTTTTAAATACTTTAAAGAAAGGTAAGTTTATTTTTAGCCCCGTTAGAAAATGTAATTAATTTTTTCAAAAATTTAAATTATTGTTTAAAATAGTTATTTTATGTAATTTATAGTAATTTTAAAAATGTGATTAAAAAAAAAATTTATTTGAAGTTTTAGTGATGTTTTGGGGCTTATAGTATTTATAGTTTTGACAGGTCTTCCTGTCAAACTTATGAATGGGCATTCCCTGCTACCATTGGCTCTCCATGGTCCACATGATCCCAGGGGATGATTCGAACTAACTGCGCCCCTGGGATACGCAAGCACTGTGCGCCGGCAGTTGGAGCAGGCCAAGGATCGGAATCCCACGGGGGCCCATAGCTCAACGGCCGGCGCGCTAGCTAAGTGCAGGTCGGGGGCTTGCACACGTGGGAAGCCTCCGACCCGAATTTCTGGGCCATTAGGTTGTAAAACGCTGCCTGGTTACGCGGGTTCATGGCAGACTTCGCACTGGGCGATATGCAGATGGGTTTGAGCGGAAACTCAAGGGAAAAATAAAGCATTTCTCAAACCGGCACACCTTGTGCCCGGATCGCCGATTGCGGCCAAAGCAGAAACTCTACCCCGTGACTTTTTTGTTTACCACTGTAGCTACGATCCAACCTCGTCACCAACCTCCGCACTGCAGATCAGTTTTACAACCAGGCAAGAAGTGAAAATCCCACAATAACAGGAATAAAACAAAGAGGATGATAAAGGGAGCAACAACTCGCATTCATACACAGCATCATCAACGTAGAAAGGGGCGCTTCACAGAGGCATGGGGCTGGATTTTGCCAATGGGGAGCTTTTGGAGGCGGGACTCCCACTTGTCATAGAAACATAGAAGATAGGAGCAGGAGTAGGCCATTCGGCCCCTCAAGCCTGCTCCGCCATTCAATGAGATCATGGCTGATCATCCAAATTCAGTACCCTGTCCCTGCTTTCTCCCCATGTCTCTTGATCCCTTTAGCCTTAAGAAATATATCTAACTCCTTCTTGAATATATTTAATGAATTGGCCTCAACTGCCTTCTGTGGTAGAGAATTCCACAGGTTCACCACTCTCTGGGTGAAGAAATTCCTCCTCATCTCTGTCCTAAATGGCTTACCCCTTATTTTTAGACTGTGACCCCTGGTTCTGGACTCCCCCGCCATCGGGAACATCCTTTCTGCATCTAGTCTGTCTAGTCCTGTTAGAATTTTATAAGTTTCAATGAGATCCCCTCTAATTCTTCTAAACTCCAGCGAATATAAGCCCAATTGACCCAATCTCTCCTCATACGTCATTCCTGCCACCCCAGGTATCAGTCTAGTGAATCTTCGCTGCACTCCCTCCATGGAAAGAACATCCTTCCTCAGATAAGGCGACCAAAACTGCATACAATACTCAAGGTGTGGTCTCACCAAGGCCCTGTACAACTGCAGCAAGACATCCTTGCTCCTGCACTCGAATCCTCTCGCTATGAAGGCCAACATACCATTTGCCTTCTTAACCGCCTGCTGCACCTGCATGCTTACCTTCAGCGACTGGTGCACATGGACACCCAGGTCTCGTTGCACTTCCCCTTCTCCCAATCTATTGCCATTCAGATAATAATCTGCCATCCTGTTTTTGCCACCAAAGTGGATAACCTCGCATTTATCCAAATTATACTGCATCTGCCCAATCACCCAACCTGTCCAAATCGTACTGGAGTTTCTTGGCATCCCCCTCACAGCACACACACCCACCCAGCTTTGTGTCGTCTGCAAACTTGGGCGATATTACATCTAGTTCCCTCGTCTAGATCATTAATATATATTGTGAATAGCCGGGGTCCTAGCACCGATCCGTGCGGCACCCCACTAGTCACTGCCTGCCACTCGGAAAAAAAAACATTTATTCCAACTCTTTACTTCCTGTCTGCCAACCAGTTCTCTATCCAAGTCAGTACCTTACCCCCAATCCCATGTGTTTTAACTTTGCACGCTAATCTCTTATGCGGGACCTTGTTGGGTTTTAGTCCCACCACCATCGACTTGTGGCCAACCCATGCTATTTTCCCTTCACTGACCTTGTTAAGCCTGCCCAGCGGGCTTAGCAGGTCAATTAAGGGAAAGCCGGTTGCAGAGATTTTTGACAGATGAATTGTCATCGTTTGACAGCTCTGTGAAGCTGTCAAGCACTGACATTCTCTGTAGTTTGATGAGTTCTTGAATTCAAGACCTCATCAAACCTCTTTCTTTTGCAGAAATTAGATGGTTGCTGCATTGGAGAATACAACGGCCATCAGTCATCTCTGCCGTGGAGGTGCGAGACTCTCCGCATACCCGATTGAAGCCTGCCGGAAGAAACAAAGGTAAGTAAACTTTTACTAACACTTTCCACTCACTTCACATACTCACCTCTCCACACTTGCACCCATCACTTATCTTCACAGCGCACTTTTTCACCCCTCCGACCCCCGCAGAACCACTACTCACCTCGGTGACCCTGGCGGGGTTCGCAGCCTTCGGGAAGCCCGCATTTGTGAGGGTAAAATGGGGATAATCCTCTTATCTGCCTGTTAACTACCTGTTAACAGGCAGAAAATTGGCACTAATCCCCTTCCTGCCCCCAAGGAGACGGGACCCAGCGTGGGTCGGCTACCCGCCTCCTGGCAAGATGGCACGGAGGCGGGTTGGGCACCCGCCCCCAGATTCTGCCATTTTCCTGGCAGTCCCCGCTCCATACCCGCCTCCCCAGGGCTGGCAAGATCGCGCCCATAATCAAAACAAAATGGAGACCGAGCCAAAGAAGGGGATGTTAGGAGAAGTGGCCAGAAGCTTGATCAAAGTGGAGGGCATTGAGGAGGAGAGGGAGGCAGAGAGGCGGAGAGGTTTAGGGAGAGAATTCCAGAGCATAAGGTTTAGGCGGCTGAAGGCACGGCCACCAATGGTTGGGCGAAGGGAGCGGGGGATGCGCAAGAGGCCAGATTTGGAGGAACGCAGAGTTCGGTGGGAATGGACGGTGTTGGAATGGAGCAGGTTATAGAGGTAAGGAGGGGCAGGATCTGGGCATCTCATAAATAAATAGACAGTGAAAATATTGAGACTGGAACTGCGACAGAGCCGTAAGGTTATATGACTATAGAATACATCACAACAAACGGCTGATTCATTCACAGCATTTAAACTAGGTGGGATTGTGAGTTGTGAGGAGGATGCAAAGAGGCTTCAAGGCGATTTAGACAAGTTGAGTGAGTGGGCAAATACATGGCAGATGCAGTATAACGTGGATAAATGTGAAGTTATTCACTTCAGTAGAAAAACAGAAAGGCAGAGTATTATTTAAATGGTGATAGATTGGAAAATGTTGATGTACAGAGGGACTTGGGTGTCCTTGTACACCAGTCACTGAAAGCAAACATGCAGGTACAGCACGCAGTTAGGGAGGCAAATGGTATGTTGGCATTCATTGGAAGGGGATTTAAATACAGGAGCAAGGATGTCTTACTACAGTCATACAGGGCCTTGCTGAAAACACACCTGGAGTACTGTGTGCAGTTTTGGTCTCCTTACCTAAGAAAGGATATACTTGCCATAGAGGGAGTGCAGCGAAGGTTCACCAGACTGATTCCTGGGATGGCAGGACTATCATATGAGGAGCGATTGGGTCGACTAGGCCTGTATTCACTAGAGTTCAGAAGAATGAGAGGGGGTCTCATTGAAACGTATAAAATTCTGACAGGGCTAGACAGACTGGTTGCAGGGAGGATGTTTCCCCTGGCTGGGGAGTCGAGAATGAGGGGTCACAGTCTCAGGATATGGGGTAGGATATTTAGGACTGAGATGAGGAGAAATTTCTTCACTCAGAGGGTGGTGAACCTGTGGAATTCTCTACCATCGAAGGCTGTGGGAGCCAAGTCACTGAATATATTTAAGAAGGAGATAGATAGATAGATTTCTAGACACAAAAGGCATCAAGGGGGATGGGGAGAGAGCGGGAATATGGTATTGAGATAGAGGATCAGCCATGATCATATTGAATGGTGGAGCAGGCTCGAAGGGCCGAATGGCCGACTCCTGCTCCTATTTTTCTATGTTTCTATGTTAAACACTTGATGAAGATTAAACGTTAGGAAGACAACTCCAGTAATTAAGGTGAGACAATGACAAAATGGCTCCTTCTGTGTTTAAATCGAAACATTTCTTTGGCGCTGTCCCTTTAAATCCAAACTGCAAGGGAACAGCGCACTATAAAAAGATAAATGAGCAAAAGAGACTGTAGGTCGCGTTTCCCCCGCAAGGATCCTGAGGGGCACAACTCAAGTTTACTCTTGCAGCTGTTTGAACGGAGCACCTTAACTCTTTCACTGCCATGCGTCCACCACGTAATTGGTTTGAACAAAATAAACCTAAGCTGAGGTCAAGGTTGGTGCAACCGATAACATCCTGGAAGGATACAGCACAGTCTGAATTTTTTAAATATTTGTTCATGGGATGTGGGCGTCGCTGGCAAAGCCAGCATTTATTGCCCATCCCTAATTTCCCTCGAGAAGGTGGTGGTGAGCCGCCTTCTTGAATCCAACTGAGAGACTTGCTAGGCCATTTCAGGGGGGCAGTTAAGAGTCAACCACATTACTGTGGGTCTGGAGTCACATATAGGCCAGACCGGGTAAAGGCAGCAGATTTCCTTCCCTAAAGGACATTAGTGAACCAGATGGGTTTTTACGACAATCCGACAGTTTCATGGTCACCATTACTGATACTAGCTTTTCATTCCAGATTTTTTTTGGATTTAATTGAATTTAAATTCCACAGCTGCCTTGGTGGGATTTGAACTCATGTCTCTCGGATCATTAGTCCAGGCCTCTGGATTACTAGCCCAGTAACATAACCACTATGTTACCGTTCCCAAATTGACCACAAAAAGACCACCCAAATTGGGCAAAGGAGACCAACACCAGGGTTAGGATTCCATCTCTCCAGTCCTCGTATTTAATCAGGTGGGAAGGAATAGCAAAACAAAGTCTTCCCTTACACGGAGCTCAACCACAGAGCAGCACAAGTCCAATCCAAGGATACAATTCTACCAGCCCAAATGATCCAGTCACTGCTATTCTGCAGCATTCCTGATCCAAGTACAGCAACCTCGATACAAAAGCCTGCTCTCCAAACACAAAGTGTGCCCAATGACCCTTTTCCAACATCGCCAAGCACGGTTAATGTAGTCAATCCACCGCAATTCACATTTCACCCAGCACCAGCAGAGGTTAGCAGATTACACTGCGAAATCTCTCCTTCTCTCTCTCTCTGCTCGTTTTCGGTCACTTAATAAAGAAAGACTTGCATGTATATCACTCCTTTCATGACCTCAGGACGTCCTAAAGCGCTTTACAGCTGATGAAGTACTTTTTTAGAAGTGTAGTCACTGTTGTAATGTGGGAAACGCGGCCACCAATTTGCCCACAGCAAGCTCCCACAAACAGCAATGTGATAATCACCAGATAATCTGTTTTAGTAATGTTGATTTGAGAGATAAATATTGGCCCAGGACATCAGGGAGAACTCCCCTGCTCTTCTTCTAATAGTGCCGTGGGATCTTTTACGTCCACCTGAGAGGGCAGACAGGGCCTCAGTTTAACGTCTCATCCGAAAGGCGGCACCTCCGACAGTGCGGCACTCCCCCGGCACTGCACTGTATTGGAGTGTCAGCCTAGATTTTTGTGCTCAAAGTCTCTGGAGTTGGACTTGAACCCACAACCTTCGGACTCAGAGGCGAGAGAGAGTGCTGCCCACTGAGCCACAGCTAAAAGAAAGAGTTACATTTCTACAGCGCCTTTCACGACCACCGGACGTCCCACAGTGCTTTACAGCCAATGAAGTACTTTTGAAGTGGAGTCACTGTTGTAATGTGGGAAACGCGGCAGCCAATTTGCGCACAGCAAGCTCCCACAAACAGCAATGTGATAATGACCAGATAATGTTTTTTGTTATGCGGATTGAGGGATAAATATTGGCCAGGACATCAGGGAGAACTCCCCCGCTCTTCTTCCAATAATGCTGCAGAACCTGTTACATCCACCTGCGAGAGCAGACGGGGCCTCGGTTTAATGTCTCATCCGAAAGACGGCACCTCTGGCAGTGCAGCACTCCCTCAGCACTACACTGGAGTGTCAGCCTGGATTTACGTGCTCAAGTCCCAGCTGACCAATAACACCTGCGCATTGCCCCAAGCTGACTAGCAAAGTCCTTCCAGCAAGTTCTCCCACTTGGGTCACTAAGGAGTGACCTTTGCCCTCACTTTGCTCTCCCTGGAGCCAATAAAAGATTTAAAAAGCTTGTCCTGTCACTGCAATGGCGAAAATCATGTCGAACACCAATAATCCATCTCATGATTGGCTAGGGAGAGGGCGCGGAAACATATTAAAAGCAGTTTTCATCCAACCGGAGGCGAGTTTAACAACTGCACTGCGGCCTCTGTTATGAGAGGTCAGGCCAACCAAAATTAAAAATAAAAATAAAAAAAACAAGGGAGAGAGAAAGGACAGAGAAGAGAAAGAGAGCAGGGAGACAGAAATAACCATCGAATCATGCAGCACAGAAGGAGGCCATTCGCCCATCGTGCCTGTGCCGGCTCTTTGAAAGAGCTCTCCAATTAGTCCCACTCCCCCCTGCTTTTTCCCCATAGCGCTGCAAATTTTTCGTTTTCAAGTATTTATCCAATTTCCCTTTTGAAAGTTATTATTGAATCTGCTCCCACCGCCCTGACTGGGATCTTAAATCTGTGTCCTCTGGTTACCGACCCTCCTACCACTTAAAACGGTCTCTCCTTATTTACTCTATCAAAACCCCTCATAATTTTGAACACCTCTATTAAATTTCCCCTTAATCTTCTCTGCTCTAAGGAGAACAACCCCAGCTTCTCCAGTCTCTCCACATCACTGAAGTCTCTCATCCCTGGAACCATTCTCGTAAATCTCCCAATGCACCCTCTCTCAGAACCCCTCATAATTCTGAGCACCTCTATTAAATAATCCTTTCATAACTGTTCATTTTTAAGATTTTTTGAAATAATATTACAGCAATAAAACCAACCCTACCGTCTGTTTAGCAGCACTGTATCATGTGATTCTTGTAAGAACCCTGAGAAATCTCCACTTCAGATTCCCACTAGCGAACATGAACGAATGAAATCAGCATCATTATTTGTAGGTTTAAGTGTGTATTATGGAACTGTTAGTCGATGCAAGCCGATTCTTGAATAATCACGCCTGTAAACTAGTATCACGTGCCTTGGGTAGACCGGTTAGATTTTAAAAGGGAAGAGGCCTGATTGACCAAGTATTAAAAATGCCGACTCCAAAAAGCCTCGTTAGCGAAGCGACGGTCAGTCTGTGAGAAAAGCTGAGAGAATTAGTGGAATTCCAGAGACTGAGATAAGAGGCAGGGACCGTAAGATTGTTATGAATTGCATGTTAGTTGTTTTTTTTTAGAATATTTGCTTTACTATCTTATAACCACTAATGGCCCAGAAATTCAGGTCCCCACGGGTGAGTACGCGCTGGGTACTCACACGTAGGCCCAATGAAAGTGCTGGTTTCGTGCATGCACTGCGCATGCGCGGGAAACCGGAACTTCCGTTCCCTTAAAGGAAGGGGTTCACAGGTCGAACGTGTGCGCCGGAGAGGCAGCGCGTACGCCTGGAACTTCCATTTTTTTTTTTTTTACAGGTTTTTCCGGGAGTGTGAGTCTCCAGGAGTTACACTTTTAAAAAGCAGTCGCAAGGCCTGCTTTTAACAAGGTAAGTGGTGAATTAAGTAAAATTAAAACATTTTTTCCACAGGTTTATTATTTTTAAATACTTTAAAGAAAGGTAAGTTTATTTTTAGCCCCATTAGAAACTGTAATTAATTTTTTCAAAAATTTATATTGTTTAAAATAGTTATTTTATGTAATTTATTGTTATTTTAAAAATGTGATTTAAAAAAAAATGTATTTGAAGTTTTAGTTATGTTTTGGGGCTGATTTGTATTTATAGTTTTGATAGCTCTACCTGTCAAATTTATGAATGAAGCATTCCCTGCTACCATTGGCTCTCCATGGCCCACGTGATCCCAGGGGACGCTGCGAACTAACTGCGCCCCTGGGATACGCAAGTACTGCGCGCCGGCAGTTGGAGGAGGCCCAGGATCGGAATCCCACGCACAACGGCCAGCGCGCTAGGTAAGTGCAGGTCGGAGGCTTGCACCTGCGGGAAGCCTCCGACCTAATTTTCTGGGCCATTGTCTTATAATCATCAGTAACAGATCTATAATCGTGTGTAAGGATTAAATTTAGAAGTTTGTAATCATCAACTGCGTGCAAGTATAACCTGAATTATGTAGAACACGTAACCCTTTTTCTTACGCTTAAGAGTCTGTGAGTGACCAGGCAACCTGGGGTGAGGAAGAGATTGCCATGGTCGAATAGACTGCAGCTAGCCTGGGAACCAAGGTTAGCTGCAGTTTACCACTGTGCTGGGATGTTATAGCATCCGCAGTGGATTATAAAAACAAAAGCCAACAGCAAGGGCCATATCTTGACCTGTGGAGACATCTTCCTTTTGTGTTGCCATAACTACCCCAGGTATGAGTCTTGAGGGTCAAAAAAAAAATGATGTGAGAGTGTCATCAGACCAAAAACCAGCGTGAGCCACGGGCGATACAAACGTGGCATCTTTATGACTGGATTTTGGGTTTGGGTGTCAGCCAGTGATTGGTTGAGGAGGACGCCATAGGTTTTGAATGAGAGTAAAGGTATAAGAAGGGGGTCATAACAGCCACAAATTGTAGAAGATTTCAGGAGTAGAAGATTACAGGACGAATCAAGGAGACACCAGGGACACCGAGAGAGAGCGACAAGAGACACACAGTGCAGCCTACTCACGGTTGCGGCTTCTACCCAGAGTATAAGTGGTAATATAGAGTCATAGAGTCATAGGGCTAGATTTTCAGTTTAGGCAGTTTTGGGGCGCTAGCTTTAGCGCCCGCCCGAAGTTAGCGCCCGCCCCAAAGTAGCGCCCCGTTGCCGGGAATTCAGTGGCTTCGCCCTAAGAGGTTGGTGGAGCGCTAAAAGAGGCGTTCCACTACTCTCTTTAGGCGCTAAGCCGGCGGTCCAGAGGGATAGCGCCCAGGCGGGGCGCAGCACGGGTGCGGTCATTTTTGCACTGACAGCAGACCCCGTGGTGCCGACCAGCTCTTAAAGGGGGAAGGGACGAATTGGTCTGCTGCCACGCCCTGCACACTGCAGCCTTGCAAAGAGGCCTCAACACTACTGCTCAGCCCCAGGGAGTCATGGCAACGCCAGAGAAGGCCCGTCAGCGTGCCCTGCGCTTCTCAGAGGGTGATCTGGACATCATGCTCACAGCTCTGGAGGTGAGGCGCAAGATCTTGTTTCCAGACAGTGGGAGGAATCCAACCCACCACGACTACACCAAAGCCTGGAAGCAGATCGCCCAGAGGGTGACGTTCACCGGCGAGGCCCCCAGGACCCACACACAATGCCGTAAGAAGTACAACGATCTGACCAGGATTGTGAGGGTGAGTAGCCTTTCCAGTCTCCTCCTCATTCTTGCATGTACACCTGACATGATGGGCAAAGGGACCTGAAAGTCCTTTTGGCCAGCCCTCAGCCAGCAGCATTGGGACAGTCATGAGCATCAAATGGCCATTCGGCACTCTACACTTTGGCCAAGCTATTCCACCATGGGAGGCAGTGCACACTACATCAGGGCTTCACTCTGTCCAAGCTATTCCACCATGGGAGGCAGTGCACACTACATCAGGGCTTCACTCTGTCCAAGCTATTCCACCATGGGAGGCAGTGCACACTACATCAGGGCTTCACTCTGTCCAAGCTATTCCACCATGGGAGGCAGTGCTCACTACATCAGGGCTTCACTCTGTCCAAGCTATTCCACCATGGGAGGCAGTGCACACTACATCAGGGCTTCACTGCGCACTTACAGCCCGTCCTTTCTCTTGCAGGCTAAAGTAGCGTTTAATCGCCAGGCCCGTGCCAGGGGTGGCCGCGCCAAGCTGCAGAAGCTCACTCGGCTGGAGGAGCGCGTGTGTGTGCTCATGGGAGCACGTGTGATTGTCCCCACAGCGTGCGATGTATCCGACCCTCCACTGCCCGGCAATGGTAAGGACCTCGCCTTTTGGCCCTCTCGCGTCGCACTGGCCCATCCGAGCTACCTCCTTTGCCACTGTCCCACCAATGCGCTGAATCCCACCAGTCCTAACTCCCTCGCTGACGCCGTCTCCTCACTCTGAAGCTACTCTTGTGCATTCCTGCTTTCAGCTGGTGACGACCAGGACCCTGAGGCTGCCAGTGACAGCACCTCCAACCAGGAGGAGGAGGAGGAGCAAGCCGGACCTTCGGGGGAACAGTCACGTCCCGCAGGAGAGGAGGAAATGCTCGACACCTCCTCACTGGACGAGTGCCTGGAGGAACTGTCGCAGGGCAATGCAGCTTCTGGGACCAGTGGCGTCCAGCCACCCAGCAGCCGTGCGCGTGGCCCGCGGCCTTCCCCCCAAAGGGGGGAAGGATCAGAGGGGAGTGCTGCTGCTCGGCACACTCGCCGTCACCAACGCGGCAAGGGTCCCCTAGTTCGGCCCCCTCCTCCCCAGCGGGAGAGTCGCGACTCCAGTCCGGACACCTTCACTTCGGAGGAGGTGCGGAAGCTCGATCAGATGGCCGACGACTCGGACCGGCGCCACACGGAGCTCATGAGCGTGGTGGGGCGCATGCCTGAGGCCATCGAGTCGCTGGCGACCAGTGTGCGCGAGTTCGGGGCAGCAACTGCCGCGACTGGCCGCATGCTAACTGATGCCGTCAAGACCCTGGCGGATGTGATGCGCGCGCACACCAGGACCACAGGGCCACTCACTGCTGCCACACGCGCTGTCTCAGGCAGACATCGCCAGGGCAGGCGCCGCGCTGGACCATCCCAGCAAGCCGGCCGTCGGCTGATTGCTGCGGATCCTGCAGTGCGGGCCCGGCCGAGTGCCACCGCGCCACAGCACCAGCCAGCGCATCCCAGACGCCAGCTGGCCCACATTGCACCATCCGTCGCCGCCATTCCCCCTCTGGGGCGTCAAGGGCAAGCGGCTGCAGCTGATGGTGGCCAGGCTCAGGCGCGCCACTCAGGAGACGGCCCCTCGAGGCCCAAACGCCGTGTAGGCCGCCCCCCAGCGGCATCTGGCGGAAGGGCATCTGAGCCTCAGGCGCCTTCCCCCAGCCTCGCAGCAGCCACTGGGCAGAGCTTGCGAAGGAGCAGCAGGCAGGGCAGGGGAGGCAAAATGCTGGCCAAGGTCTCGCCCTCGCGGGCCACTCAGTAGAGGGTGTGGCCAGCTTTCCTTTAATATGGCGGTGGCCATCTTTATTTTGCCCATGGTTGTGCTTTTGGAGGGCTTTTTTTTTGCGTTAGGCCGACGTTGAGGCCCGGTTTCAATAAAGGTGGAGTGGCTCCTCCCCAGTTTGTGGGAGTGAGTCGTTTGTTGGGCTTTTTGTGGGGCCCGTTTATTGTTTTTGGGGATTCATGTGGGAAGGGCTTTTCATTTTTGTTTAATAAAAAATTATCTTTATTCATGCAGTCTCCATGGTTGTTCTTCTTAGTGTTTGTTGGCTTCGCCGGCTGAGGGCTTGCGGAGCGGCTGCATTCATCTTCCCTCATGGCCCCTGGCCATTCCCTGACAGGGGGCTTAGAAGTACCGTGTAATAAGGTGGCGTCGTGCGGCCCTTGGCCCTGGTCGCTCCCTCCTGGGAACGTACTCCTGCTCCTCCTCCTCCTCCTCCTCCTCCTCCTCATGCTCCTCCTGCTCCTCCTCCTGAGGTGCTGGTCCAACGTCAGGTGGCAGTGCCTGAGTCCTGCGGATAGCCAGGTTGTGTAGCATGCAGCAAACCACCACAAATTGGGAGACCCGGTCCGGCGAATACTGGAGAGCTCCTCCGGAGCGATCAAGGCAGCGGAACCGCTGCTTGAGGACCCCAATAGTTAGCTCGATGATGTTGCGGGTGGTTTGATGGCTCTCGTTGTAGGCCTCTTCAGCAGCGGTCCTGGGCGCGCGGAGCGGGGTCATGAGCCAGGTGCACAAAGGATAGCCTTTGTCCCCGAGTAGCCATCCTCTTGGGGGAGGCTGTGCCTGGAACATGTCATGCACAGTACTCTGCCGCAGGATAAAGGCATCGTGGCTGCTGCCTGGGAAGCTGGCATTGACTGCCATGATGCGCTGCTTGTGGTCACAGACCAGCTGCACATTCAGAGAATGGTAGCCCTTCCTGTTGCGATACTGCTCGCCATGCTCCAGAGGGGCCCGCAAAGCCACATGCGTACAGTCAATGGCGCCCTGCACCAAGGGGAATTCCCCGAGTCTGGAAAATCCCAATGCGCGCTGATGCTGGCTCTCCAGGGCCATGGGGAAGGAGATGAATTGGCTTCTCCTTCTGAACAGTGCTTCGGTCACCTGGCGGATGCAGCGATGCGCGCCGTACTGGGAGATGTTTGCTATGTCCCCAGCAGCGTATTGGAAGGAGCCGGTGGCATAGAAGTTCAATGCCACTGTCACCTTCACTTCCACCGACAGAGACGTCCTGCACCTGAGCTTTGGCCGCAGATCTCGGCGAAGCAGGTGGCAGATCTCTGCAATCACCCCCTTCCGGAATCGGAGCCTTTTAACACATCGCGCGGCACTCATGTTTAGGTAGGAGCGCTGCTGGCGGTATAGCCTGACTGGGTAAGGCCTACGTGGCCGACGCCTGTAGCCCCCTCTGCCTCTAGCCAGGGCTGCCCCTCTCACAATACGTCTGCGAGCCCTACGGACATGGAGCTGCAGCTCCGCGTTGGCACCCCATGCAACCCCCATCAAATCCTGGCAAACACTCTAATTTCCAAATGGCCACTTGCAGCGCTGTTGCCTGAGTCCAAAAATACCTGGCTCTTGCTGCTTGAAACCAGTTAGCTATCCTCCTTGTTGTGTCTCCAGAAATGCGTTGCACAAGACTGTTTTCTGAAATAATGGATGGCCTTTATACTGGAGAGGACGTTCCCTTTAATTAGCGCCCCCCGGGGCCCGCGCTGGTTGTGTTGCGTTCCTTTTTCCAAACGCTCCGGCCGCCCGCCGCACAATGGGGCGGTCCGACTGAAGTTTGCAATCGGGGCGGCCAAAGGGCGTTGCACGAGGATGTGACGTCATTTTCTGCGCGCGCATCCGGGCGGGCGCTAAACTTTGCGCCGGCGCTAACGGGCAACTTAATTTGGGGCGGGGCGCAAACTGCGCTGCGCCCGGGCGCTACACGCATAGCGCCCGGAAATCACTTCTCTTAAGGCGCTAACTGCTGGCGCAAGCAACTGAAAATCTAGCCCATAGAGTTTTACAGCACAGAAAGAGGCCCTTCGGCCCATCGTGTCTGCGCCGCCCATCCATCCCTGTCCAGTCTAATCCCATTTTCCAGCATTTGGTCCATAGCCTTGTATGCAATGGCATTTCACGTGCTCATCCAAATGTTTCTTGAATGTTGTGAGGGTTCCTGCCTCTACCACCCTTTCAGGCATTGAGTTCCACATTCCAACCACCCTCTGGGTGAAAAAGTTCCTCCTCAAATCCCCTCTAAATCTCCTGCCCCTTACCCTGAATCTATGCCCCCTTGTTATTGACCCCCCTACTAAGGGGAAAAGTTCCTCTTTGTCTACCCTATCTATGCCCCTCATCATTTTGTACACCTCAATCAGGTCCCCCCTCAGCCTTCTTTGCTCCAAGGAAAACAACCCCAGCCTGTCCAGCCTCTCTTCATAGCTGAGGCGCTCCATCCCAGGTAACATCCTGGTGAATCTTCTCTGCACCCTCTCCAAAGCAATCACATCCTTCCTATAGTGAGGCGACCAGAACTGCACACAGTACTCCAGCTGTGGCCTCACCAGCGTTTTGTACAGCTCCATCATAACCTCCCTGCTCTTATATTCTATGCCTCGGCTAATGAAGGCAAGTATCCCATATGCCTTTTTAACCACCTTATCTACCTGTTCCGCTGCCTTCAGGGATCTATGTACATGTACACCAAGGTCCCTCTGACCCTCTGTACTTCCTAGGGTCCTACCACTCATTGTGTATTCCCTTGCCTTATTTGTCCGTCCAAAATGCATCACCTCGCACTTTTCAGGGTTAAATTCCATTTGCCACTTTTCCGCCCATCTGACCAACCCGTTTATATCGTCCTGTAGCCTGAGGCTTTCCTCCTCGCAATTTACCACCCCACCAATTTTCGTGTCATCTGCGAACTTACTGATCATACCTTTTACATTCTCATCCAAATCATTTATGTAGATCACAAACAACAAGGGACCCAGCACCGATCCCTGAGGTACCCCACTGGACACAGGCTTCCAGTCACAAAAGCAACCTTCGACCATCACCCTCTGCCTCCTGCCACTCAGCCAGTTTATGATCCAACGCGCCAAGGCACCCTGGATCCCATGGGCTCTTACCTTCTTGACCAGTCTCCTATGCGGGACTTTGTCAAAAGCTTTACTGAAGTCCATGTAAACCACATCCACAGCATTTCCCTCATCCACCCCCCTAGTCACCCCCTCGAAAAATTCAATCAGATTTGTCAGACATGAGTCTCAATTATTCTCTGTAAACTGCTGCTCAAATACTGTAATGCATTAAGTCTTGCTTGTGCTGAATAAAGTTAAATCACTGTCCACACTAAGGGCGGTGAGATGGTGGTTGGCCTTACAACTTGAATTGGGCAGATGCATGGCAGATGCAGTATAATGTGGATAATGCGAGGTTATCCACTTTGGTGGCAAAAACAGGAAGGCAGATTATTATCTGAACGGCAATAGATTGGGAAAAGGGGAAGCGCAACGAGACCTGGATGTCCTTGTGCACCAGTCGCTGAAGGTAAGCATGCAGGTGCAGCAGGCGGTTAAGAAGGCAAATGGTATGTTGGCCTTGATAGCGAGAGGATTCGCGTACAGGAGCAAGGATGTCTTGCTGCAGTTGTACAGGGCCTTGGTGAGACCACACCTTGAGTATTGTGTGCAGTTTTGGTCGCCTTATCTGAGGAAGGATGTTCTTGCCATGGAGGGAGTGCAGCGAAGATTCACCAGACTGATACCTGGGATGGCAGGAATGATGTATGAGGAGAGATTGGGTCGATTGGGCTTATACTCGCTGGAGTTTAGAAGAATGAGAGGGGATCTCATTGAAACTTATAAAATTCTAACAGGACTAGACAGACTAGATGCAGGAAGGATGTTCCCAATGGCCGGGGAGTCCAGAACCAGGGGTCACAGTCTAAGGATAAGGGGTAAGCCATTTAGGACAGAGATGAGGAGGAATTTCTTCACCCAGAGAGTGGTGAACCTGTGGAATTCTCTACCACAGAAGGCAGTAGAGGCCAATTCATTAAATATATTCAAGAAGGAGTTAGATATATTTCTTAAGGCTAAAGGGATCAAGGGATATGGGGAGAAAGCAGGGACAGGGTACTGAATTTGGATGATCAGCCATGATCTCATTGAATGGCGGAGCAGGCTCGAGGGGCCGAATGGCCTACTCCTGCTCCTATCTTCTATGTTTCTATGTTTCTAATTGTCCACCATTCTCCAGCGCGATCCTGCCCAACCTTGGGCGAGATCCTGGAGTAGAATCCCGGCCAGAATGTTTACATCCATGTTCCCATTAATTTTCCCAAATCTGAAGTTATTGATCCTGGTGTTCTGCCTGAGGGTTTATCCACCACTGAAGCGACAGCCTTTTCCCAAACCTTCGGGTCAATGCAGGACAAACCTAAGAGTAAACAGTATGAGCAAAATCGGAACGAAAGCTGCCTGGGTTTTATTACTAAGCCCCTTGGGCCTGAGCTTGGGCAGCCTTGTTCTTGTGTCCTCACTCTGTGTGGGAGGTTCACATTCCTCGGAGATGTCACTTTAATAGGGACTGAATGGGCTGTGGGCCAAAGGTTTGCGAAATGGATTGTTCTATCCATAGTTTTGTAGGAATTCTGATCCAAGCATAACATATGCCTTTGCCAAACTAGTTTTACCAGGACTCAACAGTCCCTTGGTTCTCCAGCAGCAGCAAAGCCCAGGTACTGGTCAGATCTGAATCTATGTACACTCCCAGGGCAGTGCTGAGGGAGCACAACACTGTCGGAGGTGCCGTCTTTCGGATGAGACGTAAAGCCGAGGCTCCGTCTGCCCTCTCAGGAGGACGTAAAAGATCCCACGGCACTATTTTGACGAAGAGCAGGAGAGTTCTCCCTGGTGTCCTGGGTCAATATTTATCCCTCAATCAACACCAAAAAATTGATTTTTAAAAAATTTGTTCATGGGATGTGGGCGTCGCTGGCAAGGCCAGCATTTATTGCCCATCCCTAGTTGCCCTTGAGAAGGTGGTGATGAGCCGCCTTCTTGAACCGCTGCAGTCTGTGTGGTGAAGGTGCTCCCACAGTGCTGTTAGGGAGGGAGTTCCAGGATTTCGATCCAGCGACGATGAAGGAACAACGATATACTTCTAAGTCAGGATGGTGTGTGACTTGGAGGTGGTGGTGTTCCCATGCGCGTACTGGCCTTGTCCTTCTAGGTTGTAGAGGTCGCGGGTTTGGGAGGTGCTGCCGAAGAAGCCTTGGCGAGTTGCTGCAGTGCATCTTGTAGATGGTACACACTGCAGCCACGGTACGCCGGTGGTGGAGGGAGTGAATGTTTAAGGTGGTGGATGGGGTGCCAATCAAGCGGGCTGCTTTGTCCTGGATGGTGTCGAGCTTCTTGAGTGTTGTTGGAGCTGCACTCATCCAGGCAAGTGGAGAGTATTCCATCACCCTCCTTACTTGTGCCTTGTAGATGGTGGAAAGGCACTGGGGAGTCAGGAGGTGAGACACTCGCCGCAGAATACCCAGCCTCTGAACTGCTCTTGTTGCGACAGTATTTATGTGGCTGGTCCAGTTGAGTTTCTGGTCAATGGTGACCCCCCAGGATGTTGATGGTGGGGGATTCGGCGATGGTAATGCCGTTGAATGCCAAGGGGAGGTAGTTAGACTCTCGCTTGTTGGAGATAGTCATTGCCTGGCACTTGTGTACGCGAATGTTACCTGCCACTTATCAGCCCAAGCTTGAATGTCATCCAGGTCTTGCTGCTTGTGGGCATGGACTGCTTCACTATCTGAGGAGTTGTGAATGGCGCTGAACGCTGTGGAGTCATCAGCGAACATCCCCATTTCTGACCTTATGATGGAGGGAAGGTCATTGATGAAGCAGCTGAAGATGGTTGAGCCCAGAGCACTGCCCTGAGGAACTCCTGCAGTGATGTCCTGGATTATCTGGTCATTATCACTTTGCTGTTAGTGGGAACTTGCTGTGAGCAAATTGGCTGCCGCGTTTCCGACATTACAACGAAGATTATACTTGAAAAATACTTTACAGATCACTGGTTAGGCCATTGGGCACCACACTTTAGGAAGGATGTCAAGGCCTTGGAGAAGGTACGTAGGTGGTTTACCAGGATGATATCGGGGTTGAAAGACTTCAGTTATGTGGAGAGATTGGAAAACTTGGGATTGTTGTTCTTAGAGCAGAGAAGGTTAAGGGGAGACCTAATAGAGGTGTTCAAAATTATGAGGGGATTTGATAGAGAAAGTAGGGCAAGTGGGTCAGTAACCAAAGGTAATAGATTTAAGATAATTGACAAAAGAAATAGAGGGGAAATAAGGAGAAATTTCTTCCCACACAGAGTTATGATGTGGAATGCACTATCTGAAAGGGCAGTGGATGCCGGTTCCATAGGAACTATCAAAAGGCAATTGGACATGGACTTGCAGGGGTACGGGTGTGGGACTAATTGGACAGCTCTTTGAAAGAGCCGACACAAGCATGATGGGCCAAATGGTCCCCTGCTGTGCTGTAAGACTCTCGGATTCTATGATACTTCAGTGACTATAAAGCACGCTGGGACCTCCCGAGGTCGCGAAAGATGCTGTAGAAATGTAAGTCATTTCTTTTTTTTACGGGACTGCACTTAGCCCTCACATGCCCTGCCATCGATCACCTAGCGGAATCTTGCTTATATGCTGCTACTACTGGGTGTCAATGGTATAACGGAGACAGATTAGAGCTGCCATGGCCAACAGATGGAGGAGTGGGACCAATGGGGCGATTGCCCGACTCATATTGCCATGATCCTAGATCGGCAGTGTCGCAGAGGGGGGATAAAAATGATCTCCCTAAACTTTTGCTGTTGTTATTTCTGAATGTTCTTCTTTTCCTTCCAAGGACTAACTGTGCCTGAAAGATCCACCAGCCAAAAGCATCTATTTCATCTGGTGGGGGAATCAAGAACGAGAGGGTTCGAGTACAAGAACAAGGATGTCTTGCTGCAGTTGTACAGGGCCTTGGTGAGACCACACCTTGTGTATTGTGTGCAGTTTTGGTCGCCTTATCTGAGGAAGGATGTTCTTGCCATGGAGGGAGTGCAGCGAAGATTCATCAGGCTGATACCTGGGATGGCAGGAATGACGTATGAGGAGAGATTGGGTCGATTGGGCTTATACTCGCTGGAGTTTAGAAGAATGAGAGGGGATCTCATTGAAACTTATAAAATTCTAACAGGACTAGACAGACTAGATGCAGGAAGGATGTTCCCGATGGCAGGGGAGTCCAGAACCAGGGGTCACAGTCTAAAGGTAAGGGGTAAGCCATTTAGGACAGAGATAAGGAGGAATTTCTTCACCCAGAGAGTGGTGAACCTGTGGAATTCTCTACCACAGAAGGCAGTTGAGGCCAATTCATTAAATATATTCAAGAAGGAGTTGGATATATTTCTTAAGGCTAAATGGATCAAGGGATATGGGGAGAAGGCAGGGACAGGGTACTGAATTTGGATGATCAGCCATGATCTCATTGAATGGCGGAGCAGGCTCGAGGGGCCGAATGGCCTACTCCTGCTCCTATCTTCTATGTTTCTATGTTGCTATTAGAGCCAGGCCGTTCAGGGGCGAAATCAGGAGGGACTTTTTTCACACGAAGGATAGTAGAAATCTGGAACTCTCTCCCCAAGCAAGGCTGTGGATGCTGGAGGACAACTGGAGTGTTCAGGGCTGAGGTGGGTAGATTTTTGTTGGGTAAGGGTATCGAGGGATACGGAGCAAAGGCAGGTAAATGGGGTTAAGATACAGTGCTGAGCGCACTGGATACAGCAAAGGCTATGGGCCCCGACAACATCCCGGCTATCGGCTGAAGACTTGTGCTCCAGAACTAGCCGTGCCTCTAGCCAAGCTGTTCCAGTACAGCTATAACACTGGCATCTATCCGACAACGTGGAAAACTGCCCAGGTATGTCCTGTCCACAAAAAGCAGGACAAATCCAACCCGGCCAATTACCGCCTCATCAGTCTACTCTCAATCATCAGCAAAGTGATGGAAGGTTTCATCGACAGTGCTATCAAGCGGCACTTACTCACCAATAACCTGCTAACTGACGCCCAGTTTGGGTTACGCCAAGACCACTCGGCTCCCGACCTCATTACAGCCTTGGTCCAAACATGGACAAAGGAGCTGAATTCCAGAGGTGAGGTGAGAGTGACTGCCCTTGACATCAAGGCAGCATTTGACCGAGTGTGACATCAAGGAGTCCTAGTAAAACTGAAGGCAATGGGAATCAGGGGGAAAACACTCCACTGGCTGGAGTTACAACTAGCACAAAGGAAGTTGGTTGAGGCTATTGAAGGTCAATCATCACAGCCCCAGGAAATCGCTGCAGGAGTTCCTCAGGGCAATGTCCTAGGCCCAACCATCTTCATTTGCTTCATCAATGATTTTCCCTCCAACATAAGGTCAGAAATGGGGATGTTCGCTGATGACTGCACAGTGTTCAGTGCCATTCACAACTCCTCAGATAATGAAGCAGTCCATGCCCGCATGCAACAAGACCTGGACGTCATTGAGGCTTGGGCTGATAAGTGGCAGGTAACATTCGCGCCACAGAAGTGCCAGGCAATGACTATCTCCAACAAGCGAGAGTCTAACCACCTCCCCTTGACATTCAACAGCATCACCATCGCCGAATCCCCCACCATCAACATCCTGGGGGTCACCATTGACCAGAAACTTAACTGGACCAGCCACATAAATACTGTCACAACAAGAGCAGGTCAGAGGCTAGGTATTCTATGGCGAGTGTCTCACCTCCTGACCCCCCAAAGCCTTTCCACCATATACAAGGCACAAGTAAGGAGGGTGATGGAATACTCTCCACTTGCCTGGATGAGTGCAGCTCCAACAACACTCAAGAAGCTCGACACCATCCAATACAAAGCAGCCCATTTGATTGGTACCCCATCCACCGCCTTAAACATTCGCTCCCTCCACCATCGGCGTACCATGGCTGCAGTGTGTACCATCTACAAGATGCACTGCAGCAACTCGCCAAGGCTTCTTCGGCAGCACCTCCCAAACCCGCGACCTCTACCACCTAGAAGGACAAGGGCAGCAGGCTCATGGGAACACCACCACCTCCAAGTTCCCCTCCAAGTCACACACCATCCTGACTTAGAAATATATCGCCGGTCCTTCATCGTCGCTGGGTCCAAATCCTGGAACTCCCTCCCTAACAGCACTGTGGGAGCACCTTCACCACATGGACTGCAGCGGTTCAAGAAGGCGGCTCACCACCACCTTCTCAAGGGCAACTAGGGATGGGCCTTGCCAGCGATGTCCAGATCCCATAAGCGAATAAAGAAAACCATGATCTAATTGAATGGTGGAACAGGCTCGAGGGGCTGAATGGCCTTAAGGAAAAGACTTGCATTACTATAGTGCCTTTCACAACCTCAGGATGTCTCAAGCGCTTTACAACCATGGAAATACTTTTGAAGCGTAGTCATTGTTGTAATATAGGAACCGTGGCGGCCAATTTGTGCACAGCAAGCTCCCACAAACAGCAATGTGATAATGACCAGATAATTAGTCGTTTTTCAGTGATGTTGATTGAGGGATAAATATTGGCCCCAGGACACCGGGGATAACTCCCCTGTTCTTCTTCAAAATAGTGGCCACGGGATCATTTACATTCACCTGACAGGAGACGGGGCCTCGGTTTAACGTCTCATCTGAAAGACGGCACCTCTGACGGTGCAGCACTCCCTCAGTACAGCACTGGGAGCGTCAGCCTGGATTTTTTGCTCAGAGTCTCTGGAGTGAGACTTGAACCCACGACCATTCTGACGAGGGTGCTGCCCACTGAGCCACGGCGGCCTCCAGCTGCTGCCGCGATGTTCCTAACAGCAAAGAGTGAGCAGCTGAGTATGAAAACCACGTAATATTGATTTTATCTATGATTGAATATGCGTGAGCTGTTAATACTGCAACTGTTGGACTTTATAATTGACATAGGCTTATCACTGCTGTAGAAGTGTTCTTATTTAAAAGTTTGTTTTTCAAAGGGGAGCAAATATTGATGCAACTGTTATATCCATCGTCAAATACAAGAGGTTCACTGACCGATCCCTTTGACATGCAAAGTGTTTGCATGATTGACAGCTGCATGTAGTCTACTGAAATGGCCAATCAATACACAATACACGTTTTGTCGCTCTCAAGTCTCATCCAGTTCGTTCAAAACAGAACCTAATAACAACCCTGGAGAGAGAAATAGAGTCAACGTTTCGGGTCGAAACCCTTCTACAGAACTGAGAGAAAAGGCAGGAAATGAAATAAAAGGGCTGGGAAATGGGGGAGGGGATGAAAGAAGAGAAAGCGATGAAGATGAACAAGGTTGAAGAGCCAAATGGAGATCCCGTTGAAGAGAAGAGCAAAACTTCTTCAAGGTGGGCATTCCTAGAAGAGGGGTGGCAGTGAACCAAACACTATCACAGAATCACAGAAACCCCACAGTGCAGATAGAGGCCATTTCGGCCCATCGAGCCTGCACCAACACATATCCCACCCTATCCCCGTAACCCCACGTATTTAACCCCCCTAACACTAAGGGTCAATTTATCATAGCCAAATCAACCTAACCCGCACATCTTTGGACTGTGGGAGGAAACCGGAGCACCCGGAGAAAACCCACACAAACACGGGGAGAATGTGCAAACTCCACACAGACAGTCACCCGAGGCCGGATTTGAACCCGGGTCCCTGGCGCTGTGAGGCAACAGTGCTAACCACTATGCCACCGTGCTGCGATAGCAAAATGCTGCGGGTGCTGGAAATCTGAAATAACAACAGAAAATGCTGGAAAAACTCAGGCCAGGCAACATCCGTGGAGAGAGAAATAGGTCAACGTTTCGGGTCAAAACCCTTCGGATTTCCAGCATCCGCGGTATTTTGCTATCCTAATAACAACTCTGTCTGCTCGGTTAGGTATTAAAGATCTGATGCCGCATTCTTGGATTGGTTTTCATCGCCTGAGGGGGTCTGAGAGGAATTTGGCAAAGTATCTTCCCCATTATTGGCCCTGGGTTTTATCTCTGTTTTTTTTTGCCTCTCCCAGGGGATGACATGGCTGTGGTGGGGAGGGTGGGGGGTGGTGGGGAGGGTGGGGGGGGCGCGGCAGGGCGGAGAGGAGGGAGGGGAGAAGTGTTTCGCCATGATAGTCCTGTCATCTTGGTGGGTGGGGGCAGGTGTGGTTGACCAGCAGGTCTTTTCCTGGCCGCCCATTTCTTACGTTCGTATTTGAGAAAGTGCAGAGGAGGGCAAATCTCCCACGGTCCTGAGCAACATTCTCCCCTCAGTCGACACTGCAGAGGACAACGGGTCGTTCAGCTCACTGTTATTTGGAGGGTTTTTCTCCCCACTAATTGACAGCCACGTTCTCCTGCCTGACAACAGTGGCTGCACTTCAAAGGAATATTCATTGTATGGGATGCGCTTTGGGACATTTCTGAGAGAAGTGATAACAACAACAACAACTTGTATTTATACAGCGCCTGTAACGTAGTAAAACGTCCCGAGGCGCTTCACAGGAGCGCCAGAAGACAAAAAGTTGATGTAGAGCCACATAAGGAGGTATGAGGACAGGCGACCAAAAGCTTGGTCAAAGAGATAGTGACATGAATCTTGTCATTCACGTGGAAATGACTTATGAAGTAATACTGGGCGGCCTGCTGGTGGCGCTGTCCAGGGAGAGTATAAATACTCGGGCATGGGCCCAGCTTGCTCAGGACATTCTTTAACAGGAACTAGTGAAGGACACAACTAGATCTCCATGTTGAAAAACAGTTGATTAAAGCCTTGTTTAATATTAGACCAAGTGCCTAGTAGTTTTCTTACATCAGGTCGGTTTTAAGGAGCGTCTGAAAGGAGGAGGAGAGAGACGGAGAGGTTTAAGGAGGGATTTCCAGAGCTTAGGGCCCAGGCAGCTGAAGGCACGGCCACCAATGGTGGAATGAAGGAAATTAGGGACGTGCAAGAGGCCAGAATTGGAGATCTTGGAGGGTTGTAAGGCTGGGGGACAGGGAGGGGGAGAAACCATGGAGAGCTTTGAAAAAGGATGAGAATTTTAAAATCGAGGCATTCATGGACCAGGAGCCAATGTAGATAAGGCAATACAAATGAATGCAAGTCATTATTTTACTTTATATTATATACAATTGATTGATAGGTACAAATATAATTTAAGATTAAAATCATTCTAACTGGTTTTTTGTAGTCATCTAGAACTTCCAAAATTGCTGATAACTTCAGAGAAATTCCATAATTATGTTTCCAAACTTAGAAACTGCTTTTAATTTCCAAGCCGCTGCTAGCCATCCGTTCCATTTCCTGATTGAATTCCAGATTAAGTTAATTACATTAGGTGGAACTTCAGCGGGAATATAGAGCAGGCGATATCGGACCGCTCTCCATGCTGCCTGATTGTGGTTTTTCCATTGAGATCAATCGGCCGGGTGTGTAGGACAGGAGGCCAATCCGATATCGCCCGTTTTATGCTCTCTCCGGAGTTGAATTTCCCGGCGATTGAGTTGTCCCTTCTCCGTCCCATACCGAGGTTGGACTGCCTGACCCTCCGTGCTCCTTCTGAAGACTCTGAGGTCTAGCCTAGCCCCCCACCCTCCTCTCTTTGGTCCCCAGCGCCAGCCCCCTTCTTGATTGCCGCAGCTATGCTGCTGGAGCCGCAGGCCACTCCACAATGGCTTGTGCGTCACCCTCACTCGGTCGAATAGTCGTTTTGCCAGGACCACATTGGTAGCTCCCAACCATTCAAATCCCATCTCCAATGGAGACAGGAAGTTATGGAATGAACGGAGTACTAAAGTATGCTAATGGTAACCAATGCGCTCCTGAACACAAACTTGTATTTATATAGCGCCTTTAACATAGTAAAACAGCCCAAGGTGCTTCACAGGAGTGATTATCAAACAAAAATTGATACCGAGCCAGGTAAGGAGACATGAGGACAGGTGACCAAAAGCTTGGTCAAAGAGGAAGGTTTGAAGGAGAGTCTTAAAGGAGGAGGTAGCGGTCGCGAGGCAGAGAGGTTTAGGGAGGGAATTCCAGAGCTTAGGGCCCGGGCAGCTGAAGGCACGGCCGCCAATGGTAGAGCGATTAAAATCGGGGATGCTCAAGAGGGCAGAATTAGAGTGTGTACCATCTACAAGATGCACTGCAGCAACTCGCCAAGGCTTCTTCGGCAGCACCTCCCAAACCCGCGACCTCTACCACCTAGAAGGACAAGGGCAGCAGGCGCATGGGAACACCACCACCTCCAAGTTCCCCTCCAAGTCACACACACCATCCTGACTTGGAAATATATCGGCCGATCCTTCCTCGTCGCTGGGTCAAAATCCTGGAACTCCCTCCCTAACAGCACTGTGGGAGCACCTTCACCACACGGACTGCAGCGGTTCAAGAAGGCGGCTCACCACCACCTTCTCAAGGGGCGACTAGGGATGGGCAAAAAATGCTGGGCCTTACCAGCGATGCCCTGATCCCAGGAACGAATAAAAAAAGGCACAGAGATCTCGGGGGGGGGGGGGGGGGGGAGTTGTGGGGGCTGGAGGAAATTACAGAGATAGGGAGGGGGGAGGCCATGGAGGGATTTGAAAACAAGGGTGAGAATTTTAAAATTGTTTATAACAAGAACTTGCATTAATGTAACACCTTTAATGTAGTGAAACTCCCCGGGAGCCGCATCTTGTGAAGAACGTGAAGACAGATCGTGATTCTTAACAGCAAAACTAAAGGCGATGGCTGCCCGTGCCCTTTTGATGCCACCATACCTGACCCTGAGACAGTGAAATAAAAACAGTGAATGGGTCGGCGGGAGGGAGGGGGTGATTAAAGGGATTAAAGTATATTTACAGAAAGATGTTATTGTGCATAACAAAGAAAAAGGATAAATAAAAACAGATGGGAAGAATGAAAAGCTAGATTAAAGGAACGGCACGGGGTGGGGGGGAAATCCAAGACAGGGAAAAAAATATTAGACAAATCAGAAAAGCCGAAGAATAAACTCCAACAGGAAAGGAGTGTGAAAGTGTTGGAGGATTCTACAGACGGACTCTATTAGAATCAGCGCTCTCATCCACTCCTCTGTATCTAATGCCGTTAGTAAGTCCATCAGATCACGTGACGAATCCGCACTTTCGAGAAAGACTTTAATCTGCTCCAGAAGAATAGGGCTTGTGCGGCGAGCAGATGAAATAACCCAAAACAGGTGTTTCTTTGGAAACAACTTCTAAAACCAGCATTGGGGTCTGGATCCATTTACAGGGCGAATGGTTCCAGCTGCAGGCCCGAGGCATCGCTCGCACTCTCGCTAAAAGCAGCCAGGCAAAGTGAGCGACCGTAAGTTCCTTTCCTGTATCAGTGGTGCCGCGCTGATTCTTGTTCGGTGGCTCTGGCAGAACAAAATAGTTACCCAGTACCACATTGACCTGATCTCTGACAGCTACGGCAACCTTCTGGACGTGGCGCTGTTGCTGTGCCTTTTTTTAAACCCCTCCCATGTTCTACCCTCCATAAACTTGAGCTCATCCAAAACTCAGCTGCCCCGTGTCCTAACTCGCACCAAGTCCCGTTCGCCCATCACCCCCTGTGCTCACTGCCCCGTGTCCTAGCTCACACCCAGTCCCATTCACCCATCACCCCGTGCTCACTGCCCCGTGTCCTAACTCACACCCAGTCCCGTTCACCCATCACCCCCTGTGCTCACTGCCCCGTGTCCTAACTCACACCCAGTCCCGTTCACCCATCACCCCCTGTGCTCACTGCCCCGTGTCCTAACTCACACCCAGTCCCGTTCACCCATCACCCCCTGTGCTCACTGCCCCGTGTCCTAACTCGCACCAAGTCCCGTTCGCCCATCACCCCCTGTGCTCACTGCCCCGTGTCCTAGCTCACACCCAGTCCCATTCACCCATCACCCCCTGTGCTCACTGCCCCGTGTCCTAACTCACACCCAGTCCCGTTCACCCATCACCCCCTGTGCTCACTGCCCCGTGTCCTAACTCACACCCAGTCCCGTTCACCCATCACCCCCTGTGCTCACTGCCCCGTGTCCTAACTCACACCCAGTCCCGTTCACCCATCACCCCCTGTGCTCACTGCCCCGTGTCCTAACTCACACCCAGTCCCGTTCACCCATCACCCCCTGTGCTCACTGCCCCGTGTTCTAACTCGCACCAAGTCCCGTTCACCCATCACCCCCTGTGCTCACTGCCCCGTGTCCTAACTCGCACCAAGTCCCGTTTGCCCATCTCCTCTGCGCTCGCTGACCTACATTGGCTCCCGGTTAAGCAACGCCTCAATTTTAAAATTCTCATCCTTGTTTCCAAATCCCTCCATGGCCTCGCCCCTCCCTATCTCTGTAATCTCCCCCAGCCCTACAACACCCCCACCCCCTCCCCGAGATGCGCGCTTCTAATTCTGCCTTCTTGAGCATCCTGATTTCAATCGCTCCACCATTGGTGGCCGTGCCTTCAGCTGCCGAGGCCCTAAGCTCTGGAATTCCCTCCCTAAAAACCTCTCTACCTCTCTTTCCTCCTTTAAGACGCTCCCTAAAACCTACCTCTTTGATCTAAGCTTTTGGTCATCTGCCCTAATAGCTCCTTATGTGGCTCCGTGTCAAATTTTGTCTTATAACCCTTCTGTGAAGCACCTTGGGACATTTTATTACATTAAAGGTGCTATCTAAATCCAAGTTGTTGTTGTTTATTCATTCACGGGCTGTGGGCGTCGCTGGCAAGGCCCAGCATTTATTGCCCATCCCTAATTGCTCTTGAGAAGGTGGAGGTGAGCCACCTTCTTGAACCGCTGCAGTCCGTGTGGTGAAGGATTGTACTTTTTTTGTAGAGGTTTGATACAACTGAGTGGCTTGCTGGACCGTTTCAGAGGGGCTGTTAAGAGTCAACCACATTGCTGTGGGTCTAGGAGTCACATATAGGTCAGGATATTAGGGAACCAGGCAACATCCGTGGAGAGAGAAATAGAGTCAACGTTTCGGGTCGAAACGCTTCGTCAGAACTGAGAGAAAAGGCAGGAAATGAAACAAAAGGCAGTTTGGGGGCTGGGAAATGGGGGAGGGGCTGGGAAATGGGGGAGGGGCTGGGAAATGGGGGAGGGGATGAAAGAAGAGACATTAAGAGATATTCAAGGTGAGACGAGTTGGTAATAGGACAGGTAAAGAAACAGACAATGGCTCTAGATGAAGTGTGAAATGCGCTGGCAGAGTGAGAGACAGTTGCCGTGTGGGAGAGAGAAAAAAGGAAAAGGCACAAACCAAAAGTGTGGATAAAAAATATAAAAATATAATAGGGGCCGAGGTTATGATCTGAAATTGTTGAACTCGATATTGAGTCCGGAAGGCTGCAAAGTGCCTAATCGGAAGATGAGGTGCTGTTCCTCGAGCTTACGCTGAGCTTCCGTGGGACAATGCAAGAGGCCGCAGACGGTGACTCAGATCATAACCTCGGTCAGTCAGTTACAAAAAATGTCTGAGACGGGAGAAGAAAGGCTTTTTTGATTGACAGCCAAACTCATCCAATCGCGTAATGAAGAGTCTATTGGCTTTCCGATTGGCGGAGCGCCAGGAGGATGATGTGTCGGGCGACCAATGGCGGCAGTATGGGGGGGGGGGCAGGTGGTCATGTGATGAAACCTCCAGTAATATGTCCCGCCAGAGTTGGCAACCCCATCGCGGACATACGGCTGGGGAGCGATCACGTTTATTCAAAGCGAGCAGCGAATTAGTGCTTCACAGCACTAGGCTTCCCAAATTTAATATTTAAAACCAGCATGTAGCCACCGAATAGGCGTGAAGATCAAAAAGCAATTATCTGCTACATGGACTTTTGAGCCATTCGGTATGGATTTCGCCAAACTGTGCAGCAGGACTGCTTCAACAGTGCAAATGTACAGTGGAATTCATAACATCTATAAATGTTCCAATATAGGTTGTTTGCAGTCGCGACTGCTGATCTGTTCATTCTGCACAAATTACTTCCAGTTTCACAGCAGCAATTTCCAATTGCAAACCCCATCACAATGGTGTTTTTTTAAACAGATAAATCAAGACAAACATCATTTCTGTGCTTCAGCTGCAGTCTGTGGCTGAATCAACCCAGAAGACTAATTGGGGGTAATTTTGATGTTTAGGTGTCAGCCGTGGCTCAGTGGGCAGCGCGCTCGCCTCTGAGCCAGGAGATTGTGGGCTCGAGTCCCACTCCAGAGACTTGAGCACATAATCCAGGCTGACACTCCCAGTGCAATGCTGAGAGAGTGCCGTCTTTCAGATTTAGAAGTTAAACCGAGGCCCCATCTGCTCTCTCAGATGGACATAAGATCCCACAGCACTATTTCGAAGAAGAGCAGGGGGGAGTTCTCCCTGGTGTCCTGGGACCAATATTTATCCCTCCACCAACATCACTAAAAACAGATTATCTAGTCATTATCTCAGTTGCATGCAGTGACTGCTATTCCCCACCCAGAATAGAGACGACTGGGTAATTCCCCCATCAATCACGCCTGGAGAGCGCACTGTTGTAAGTGACTGGGATTGATTTTAAGAACATAATGGGCCGTATTTTCCGATCGGAGGCTTCCCGCGTGCGGAAGCCTCTGATCTGGAAAAAATCTACGCACTTACCTGAGGGCTCCCGAGGTGCGTATAGTTCCGAGGCTGGGTCTCTCGAACTCCAAGTGCACAGGGCCCACGTATCCCAGAGGCGCAGGCGGTTCGCAAGCGTCCCTGGGATCACGTGGGCCATGGGGAGCCAATCAAAGAAGGGAATCTCCCTTCATACACTTGACAGATATGAATGGAGATCACCCCAAAAACACTTCAAAACATTAAATAAATATTTTTTTAAATCCCATTTTTAAAATTAGTTGAAATTACAATAAATTAAATATTTTAAACAAAAATTTAATTTTTTGAAACAAATAATTAAAGTTTTTTACAGGGCTAAAAATAAACTTACCTTTTTTAAAAAGTATTTTTAAATGAGAAATGACTGAAATTTTTTTTAAAACTTTTTTTCAACTCTTATCCTGGTAAAAGCAGACCTTACGCTTGCTTTTACTAGGGGCAAGAATTCTAAAGGTTTTCTGCAGGTGGAGGGTCTCCAGAAAGCGGAACTCTCCACCCGCAGAGGCCCTGCTCCAGGGAAGGCATCCGATCTGTCAAGAGCAGATCGGAAATGCGCAGTGCATGCCTGAAACCGGCATTTCCGATGTCCCTACAGGTGGGTACACAGCGCGTACACACCCGTAGGGATCGGAATATCCGGGCCAATTTGTTTTTTGTAACTATCCTCCACTCGTTGCATTTTGCTGGAGAAATAATCCTGCTTCTATCAGCTGCATATAGTGGCTCCTCTATTGCCGGCCAGAATGGTGATGTAGTTTGTATAAACTCCATTTCTTTAAATAGACTCTGTAGACTGTTTGCTGTTGCGCGCTGTTTAAGTAGACTCTGTTTTCTGAATAAATAGACTGTTTGCCGTAAGTCCCACCCTGCCTCCAACTCATTGGCTGACACAGTGGTGTCAATCGACACGCTGCATGATCGCATTGCGGTTTGTGGGATCTATGCACAAAATGGCTGTCACGTTTCCCTACATAACAACAGTGAGTACACGACAAAAAATAATTCATTGGCTGTGAAGCGCTTTGGGACGTCCCGAGATCGTGAAAGGCGCTATAGAAATGTAAGTCTTTCTTTCTTTCTTTGTGTAATAGTGTAAAACAGGCGATATTGGATCAGCTGCCCGTTATACATCCCTCCTTCATTCCTTTTGACTTCAACAGAAATGGCAATCAGGGGAGATGTATAACAGGCAGCTGGTCCGATTTCGCCCGTTTTACACCACCGGCCCAAAGTCAAAAATCACCCGCCTCTGTGTTAATAAAAGAAGGAAAGAAGCTGCAAGAGCTGGAGGTCGAAAACTAAGAATTAAAAAATGCCGGAAACACACACAGCAGGCCAGTCAGCAGCTCTGCAGTGAAAGGACAGGTTGGGGCTGAGGGGTGACAAAGGGTCTACAACCCTCTTGAGATTCTGATGGACCTGCTATCAATGTTCCCTCTAAATTGCCGTTGCTGCACGCGGCCTGTTTATTTCAATGCGCGGTCCCTTTAGATTTCTGCGCATGCCCGGTATTTCAAATGGAAAAGCTTGTGAGCAGCCTGCGCGGTACATTGCAGATTACTGCGCGGCTGCACATGCGTGCAGCTTAGGGGGAACACTGCTTGCTATGTATTGCTAACATTTTCTGTTCTTAAAGATTAACTGTATTACTCACAGAGATTAGTGCGTATCATTGAACTCTATCACACATTCACCTTTTAACCAGTCGAATAAAACAAACATTTAATTCACAGGGACAGTGCACTGACCCATCTTTAAATAAACAGAGCTTTCTCTGTGACATTGAAAATCCACAGTCAAACAGTGTGGGCCAGTTACGGGTCTTAGAGCTAAAGATCATTTCATGGTTAATTACTGATTCAAACCATTAGCTCCATGACTCATGTGTAAAATATGTGATTTTGAATTTTGTATTTGAAGAGTTCGGGTAGAACTAGCAACTTGAAGTTTGTGCAGCCCTCTAATCTCTACCACCAACACTGCCAGCTCCAGGTAGGCATGTATATTATGCACCTAGGTTATTCAGGCTTATATACAGGAAACTTTCTGGTATCCGGCACGGACGGGACCGACGTGGTGCCGGTTCATCAACAATTCCGGATAACCGAACGCGATAGTAAAAGATACGGAGCTCAGAGCTCCGTATAAAGCAACAAACCCTGTTGCAACAGCTTCAAAACATTCGGCACAAGTTGCAAGCGTCTCTGTAGCTTAGCAACAGTTTCAGCTACACCCTTGCACAACAACAAATGGAATAAAAAAAGTAATAAAAGTAAAAAAAGTTACCTGAATCGACTCCTGAATTTTGCCGGTGGATAGAGCGTTCCGGTTATTTGGGGGCCGGTTAATCGAAAGTTTCCTATACTGAATTATATATATATATAACTTAGGCTCAACTCAGCAGCAATCAATATTAATTTTCTAATTTGTTCTTGGGATGTGGGCAAGGCCAGGAAAGCTGGACATATTTGCCTGTTCCTCGTTACCCTGAGAAGATGGCGTTAGGACTTATTGAATCACACAGCACAGGAGGAGGCCATTCGGCCCATCGTGCCTGTGCAGTCTGTAACCAACACCAAACAAAATCAGATCATCTGCTCATTATCCCGTTGCTGTTAGAGGGATCTTGCTGTGCGTAAATTGGCTGCCGTGTTCCCTACATTACAACAGTGACTGCACTTCAAAAAGAAGTACTTCATTGGTTGTGAAGCCCTTTGGGACATCCTGAGGTCGTGACAGGCGCTTTCTTTCTTTGCTACTGGGAACCACTGACACCACCGAACACACACAGGGTCCTCTTTAAGAACAACATTTATCATAGAATCATAGAATGACACAGCACAGAAGGAGGCCATTCGGCCCATCGTGCCTGTGCTGGCTCGAGGGGCCAAATGGCCGACTCCTGCTCCTAATTCTTATGTTCTTATGTATCATTTGTTTCTCTGTCAGCTGTCACGGTGGAGTTGCAGGTTTTGTCCACTAGGTGGAGGATTTCGGAAATCCCTCTCCTATCTGTGCTGCCATCTTGTATATAATTAACAAAAGCCTCTACACATCAACTGATCGAGGGGTGAGAAAGGAACAATCAGTGGTTGGATGAAGCGGTTACAGTACAGAAGATTCAAATTGGAAGATTCAGATAGGGATTTAAATGTGAGGAAGTGATGCTTCAGTTGTATAGAGCCTTGGTCAGACCCCCATCTGAGGTACTGCGTTCAGTTTAGGGCTCCGCACCTGGGGAAAGATATATTGTCCTTGGGAGAGGGTACAGTACAGAGTCACCAGAATGATACCAGAGCTTAAAGGGTTCAATTATGAGAACAGCTTAGCATAAACTTGGCTTGTATTCCATTGAGATTAGAAGGTTGAGAGTCTAATCTAATCAAGGTGTTTAAAATGATCAAGAGATTCCGATAGGGTAGAGACAGAGAAACTATTTCCTCTAGTGGGGGTTTCTTAAAATGAGAGCTAGACCATGTAGGGGTGATGTCAGGAAGCACTTCTTCACACAAAGGGCAGTGGAAATCTGGAACACTCTCCCCCAAAAGGTTGTGAATGCTGGGGGTCAGTTGGAGCTTGAGACAGAGACCGATAAGATTTTTATTAGGTAAGGGTATCGAGGGATATGGAGCAAAGGAGGGTAAATGGAGTCCAGCTGCTGATTAACCATGATCTCATTGAATGGCAGAACAGGCGTTGAAGGGAATCAAGGGATATGGGGATCAGGCGGGAAGGCGGAGATGAGGTCGAAGATCAGCCATGATCTTATTGAATGGCGGAGCAGGCTCGAGGGGCTGAATGACCGACTCCTGCTCCTATTTCTTATGTTCTTTGAAAGAGCTCTCCAATTAATCCCACTCTCCCCCTACTGTTTCCCTATTGCCCTGCAAAATTTTTCCCTTCAAGTATTTATCCAAAAACCTTTTGAAAGTTACTATTGAATCTGCTTCCACCGCCCTTTCAGGCAGTGCGTTCCAGATCACAACAACTCGCTGTGTTAAAAAATGTCTCCTCATCTCGCCTCTGGTTCTTTTGCCAATCACCTTAAATCTGTGTCCTCTGGTTACCGACCCCCCTATAACTGGAAACAGTTTCTCCTTATTTACTCTAAACTTATTATACCCATCAGTTTCAATGTATGTTGAATGCTTTTATTTTTAATTTTCATTCTTCCTTCAGCTTCTCCAACCCCCATCAAAACGATCGGTGTTGCAAGTTTAGAGTGAGTCGTCACTGGATCAACTGCTTAACAGCATCAATTTGTTACTTACAAGCGGTATATTCACGACATAAGGGCATCAAAGGAAGAACAAAAGCATCAAACGTAAAGGGCTTATAAAAATCCACTAAAAATAATCTTGCACGTTAAATAATTACATGGACATAAGAAAGGCTTGTATGTTTATCGCGCTTTTCACAACCTCAGGACGTCCCAAAGCACATTGCAGCCATTAAAGTACTTTTTGACGTGTAGTCGCTGTTGTAATGTAGGAAACGCGGCAGCCAATCTGCGCACAGCAAGCTCCCACAAACAGCAATGTGATAATGGCCAGATAATCTGTTTTAGTGATGTTGATTGAGGGATAAATATTGGCCCCAGGACACCGGGGAAAACTCCCCGGCTCTTTGAAATAGTGGCCGTGGGATCTTTTACGTTCACCTGAGAGAGCAGCCGGGGCCTCGGTTTAACGTCTCATCCTAAAGACGGCACCTCAGACAGTGCGGCACTCCCTCAGTACTGCAGTGGGAGTGTCGGCCTGGAGTATGGGCTCTGGGGTGGGACTTGAACCCACAACCTTCTGACTCGGGAGACATCTGTCACCAGCAATGGAGCACTCTTTCCATCAGTCCGTGGCACGGTGACGTCTGCAGTTCAGGGAGGAGCGGCGCTGTTACTTACCCGCTGCCGATGTCGTTGGTCCTCGCGTTCTTGCCCAGCAGGTCACCGTCGCTCATGTAACCGGTCACGTCCACGTCAGCGGGCGCCATGTCCAGCTCAGGGCCGCCTTTCTCGGTGACGTCGGGCTGGGAGGCCGTGCCAGCCCGCGACCCCGCCGCCCTGCGGAGGGGCGCGGTGTAGACGTAGCGCGAGCCGTCCGGGTGGATGTAGCGGCTGGCGTTGCCGCGGGGAGGGTAGCCGGTGCCCAGGGAAGGGGCATCACCGGCCTGGAGCCTTGGGCTGGTCTGGCCGAGCCTCCAAGACATGGCCGAAGATCTGCTGGACACAGCCGCCATGCTTCGCCCATTGATCTCCGTGGTGACGGTGCTATCGAACGTCGTTTCCAAAGTGCTGCCAAAACAAAAGACACATTAGTGCATAGGAAACATAAGAATTAGGAGCAGGAGTCAGCCATTTGGCCCTTCGAGCCTGCTCCGCCATTCAATATGATCATGGCTGATCTTTGACCTCAACTCCACTTTCCCGCCCTATCCCCCTATCCCTTGGTTCCCTTAATATTCAAAAATCTATCGATCTCTGTCTTGAACATACTCAACAACTGAGCCTCCACAGCCCTCTGGGGTAGAGAATTCCTAAGATTCACCACCCTCTGAGTGAAGAAATTTCTCCTCATCTCAGTCCTAAATGGCCGACCCCTTATTCTGAGACTGTGACCCCTGATTCTAGACTCTCCAGCCAGGGGGAAACAACCTCTCAGCATCTACCCTGTCAATCCCCCTCAGAATCTTATATGTTTCAATGAGATCACCTCTCATTCTTCTAAACCCCAGAGAGTATAGGCCCAATCTACTCAATCTCTGCTCAAAGGACAACCCTCTCATCCCAGTATTCTGGACTAAACTACTTCCACCCTATAGAAATGTGCCATATATGAGGAAAAGGAGCAAAATTATCCTATAATGTTCCAGTGATGACTTAATATGATCACCCATAGAGCTTAGGTACAGGTTGGCAGAACCAAGGCTTCAGGAAGGAAGTCAAGGCCTTAACTTAATAAAACTTCACATAGGATTGTGCAGTGCATAGTGATACATTTTGGTAGGAAGAACGAGGAGAGGCAGTATAAACGAAATGGTACAGTTTTAAAGGGGGTGCAGGAACAGCGAGACCTGGGGGTGAATGTACACTAATCTTTGAAGGTGGCAGGACAAGTTGAGAAGGCTGTTAAAAAAACACACGGGATCCTTGGCTTTATTAATAGAGGCATAGAGTACAGAAGCAAGGAAGTTATGCTAAACCTTTATAAATCACTGGTTAGGCCCCAGCTGGAGTATTGTGTCCAATTCTGGCCACCGCACTTTAGGGAGGATGTCAAGACCTTGCAGAGGAGATTTAACAGAATGGTACCAGGGATGAGGGGCTTCAATTCCATGGTGAGACTAGAGAAGGTGGGATTATTCTCCTTAGAGCAGAGAAGGTTAAGGGCAGATTTAATATGAGGCAGGGTAAATTAGGAGAAACCGTTTCCACTGGTGGGTGGGACAGCTCTTTCCAAGAACCGGCACAGGCACGGTGAGCCGAATGGGCTCCTTCTGTGCTGAATGCGTCTATGAACCCACGAGGATAATACTGGAGTTTAACCCACTAGAACCATGCAGCCTACAAGCACCGAGCCCCAGTGAACTTCCCACTGTGTGTCCAGTAAAGACTGTGCTACCCGATGGGACACTGGCTCCCATGGTCACCTGGAGACTGGCAAGAAGAATCAGATTGACAGATCTACCCCTCCAGGTTCCATTACACTCTAGATATAAATATTACAGGATACGCACAGATTGCTATCCGAGGGGAGATTACCGTCTGCAACATTCTCATACGAACACCTAGCGTGCTCTCACCAAATGTTTCTCTGCGCCATTTCAACGCATTGGACGCCCGTCCTGAAGCATCGCAATATCTACCCTGCTGGGAGCAACAGCCTATTCACAGACGGACCTTTATTGGAGCAGTCCCATCTCCAGCCCGCAGTAAGAAGCTGACGGGAGCAATATCACTAGTCAGAAGCGGTGTGGCCTCTAAATGCACATTTAAATGGCCGTCTAAAGAGAATACCTATGGCTTATCTGGGTCCCGCGGAGACTGGACATGGTCTCCTCTAGGTTTTGCCGCAGATCGGCTATGTTCTTCACTGTCCTCATTCTCCTGGTTTCTGGATCTTCTCCTAGAAAAGTGAGGAAGAATAATAATAATGATAAAGGCTTGCATTGGCAAAATCCCTCACACTACTCTGTGTTTTCAACATAACATTGACGTTAAATAAAGGTACGGCCCAGAGCTTATTTTACATTAACAGAAATGAATCATATAATACAGAAGGAGGCTGTTGGTTCCATCGTGCATGTGCCAGCTCTTTGAAAGAGCTCTCCAATTAATCCCATTTCCCTGTTCATACCCCATGACGTAAGAAAACGACTAGGCACTTGGTCTAAGCGTTAAACAAAGCTTTAATCAACTGTTTTACAACATGGAGGTCTAGTTGTGTCCGTCACTAGTTCCTGTTAAGAATGCCCTGTGCAAGCTGGGCCCGTGCCCGAGTATTTATACTCTCCCTGGACAGTGCCACCCGTAGGCTGCTCAGTATTATTTCATAAGTCTTTCTTTCATGATTGACTGATTCATGTCACTGCATATCCCTGTTAATTTATTCCTTTTTCAAGTATATATCTAATACCCTTTTGAAAGTTACTATTGAATCTGCTTCCACCGCTCTTTCAGGCAGCGCATTCCAGATCACAACAACTCGCTGTGTCAAAGAAAGGGGGTGAATTTGCTGAGGGTTTCGCCCCCTTTGTCGCTGCAACCTTGGTGGGAATTTGCCGTACACGGGGGTTAGGCACGGGAAAACTCTAGGAACTGAAGATGCCAAACTCTGTACCTCTTCTGCCCCAAGGATACCCCATCTAAGCTATTATTTGCTCCAATAACTTCCGGTAAAAGCACGGCAGTGGAGCGGGAAGAAGTCTTGAGGAAATTCCCAGTGCGCGCGTGGCACGAGGGGATGAAGAACAGAAAGTCTCCCTGGAGATCCTGGCAAAATGTCCCCCCCCGCAACCAATATGATCCACAATCAGAATGATTGGCCACCCGTCACATTGGCTGCTTTGCGGGATCTTGCCGTGCGCAAATTGGCTCCCGCCAGTGCCTGCAAAACAACAGCGACAGTGCATCAAGAGCATTGCCTGCAAAGTGCTCTGGGAATGTCCCGGGAACCCGACAGGTACAAGTTCTTTCTCTGGTGATTCAAAAGCAATGAAGAGTTAAGTCGTATTTCTGCATTCCCTGTTCAAGTAGTGAAGCTGCTGAGGAATCTGCTGATCCAAGTATTTCCAAAAATATATCAGCAAATCTGGATTCGATAAAACTCAGCAATGGAACATGCATGCCTGGTGGCTTTAGCAAGTATCAGCAAACTGTCGTTCCCCTGCAGCAGTTTCATAGCAACAGGAGGAGGCCGTTCAGCCCCTCGAGCCTGTTCCCGCCAAGAACCCAGCCCCACATGGAACTTCAGTGTTGACCCCATTGGCGTCCAGAGGGTCAGGGGGAGGAGCCTGCAGAAGTGTGCATCAGAACATATAAGAACATAAGAAATAGGAACAGGAGTCGGTCATACAGCCCCTCGAGCCTGCTCCGCCATTCAATAAGATCATGGCTGATCTTCGAGCGCAACACCACTTTTCTGCCCGATTCCCTTATCTATCGAGCTCCGTCTTGAATATACTCAACGACTGAGCATCCACAGCCCTCTGGGGTAGAGAATTCGAAAGATTCACCGCCCTCTGAGTGAAGAAATTCTTCCTCATCTCAGTTCTAAATATAGCAATAATACTGTGGAGGATGAATCCCTGGAGTGTGTACGAGATGGTTTTTTAGACCAGTACGTTGAGGAGCCAACTAGGGAACAGGCTATCCTAGATTGGGTATTGTGCAATGAGAAGGGGTTAATTAATAATCTTGTTGTGCGGGGTCCTTTAGGGAAGAGTGACCATAACATGATAGAATTCTTCATTAAGATGGAAAATGAAGCAGTCCAAGCCGAAACTAGGGTCCTTAATCCAAACAAAGGAAACTACGAAGGTATGAGGAGGGAGTTGGCTATGATAGATTGGGAGCTTCATTAAAACGCATGACGGTAGATAGGCAATGGCTAACATTCAAGGAACGCATGCATGAATTGCAACAGTTATACATTCCTTCCTGGCGCAAAAACACAACAGGAAAAGCAGCCCAACCATGGCTAACAAAAGAAAGTAAGGATAGTATTAGATCCAAAGAGGAGTCATATAAAGTTGCCAGAAAAAGTAGCAAGCCTGAGGATTGGAAGCAGTTTAGAGTTCAGCAAAAATGGACCAATAGATTTATTAAGAGGGGAAAAATAGAGTATGAGAGTAAACTTGCAAGGAACATAAAAGCGGACTGTAAAAGCTTCTACAAGTATGTAAAAAGAAAAAGATTAGTGAAGACAAATGTAGGTCCCTTACAGTCAGAAACGGGAGAATTTATAATGGGGAACAAGGAAATGGCTGAGTAATTAAACAAATACTTTGGTTCTGTCTTCACGGAAGAGGACACAAATAACTTCCCAGAAATGCTAGGGAACCAAGGGTCTAGTGAGAAGGAGGAATTAAAGGAAATTAGTATTAGTAAAAAAATAGTGCTGGAGAAATTAATGGGACTGAAAGCTGATAAATCCCCAGGGCCTGATCATCTGCATCCCAGAGTATTAAAGAGGTAGCCATGGAAATAGTGGATGCATTGGTTGTCATCTTCCAAAATTCTATAGATTATGGAACAGTTCCTGCAGATTGGAGGGTGGCAAATGTAACCCCACTATTTAAAAGAGGAGGGAGAGAGAAAACAGGCAACTACAGATCGGTAAGCCTAACATCAGTAGTAGGGAAGATGCTAGAGTCTATTATAAAGGATGTGATAACAGGACACTTAGAAAATATCAACTGGATTAGACAAAGTCAACATGGATTTATGAAAGGGAAATCATGTTTGACAAACCTACTGAGTTTTTTGAGGATGTAACTGGTAGAATAGATAAGGGAGAACCAGTGGATGTGGTGTATTTGGATTTTCAGAAGGCCTTTGATAAAGTCCCACATAAGAGGTTAGTGTGCAAAATTAAAGCACATGGGATTGGGGGTAATATATTGGCATGGATTGAAAATTGGTTAACAGACAGGAAACAGAGAGTAAGAATAAATGGGTCTTTTTCGGGGTGGCAGGCGATGACTAGTGGGGTACCGCAGGGATCAGTGCTTGGGCCCTAGCTATTCACAATGGCACAGAAATTTGGGTCTCCACGGGTGAGTACGTACGGCGTATTCACCCGTAAGCCCAATGGAAGTGCCGGTTTCCTGCATGCACTGCGCATGCGCGGGAAACCGGCACTTCCGTTCCCCTGAAAGAAGGGGTTGAAAGGTCGAACGCGTGCGCATCGAACTTACGTTTTTTTTGCAGGTTTTCCCGGGAGGGTTAGTCTCCAGAAGTTACACATATAAAAAGCAGTCGCAAGGCCTGCTTTTTACAAGGTAAGTGGTGAATTAATTAAAATTAAAACATTTTTTCCACAGGTTTATTATTTTTAAATACTTTAAAGAAAGGTAAGTTTATTTTTAGCCCTGTTAGAAAATAAAATTATTTTTTCCAAAATTTAAATTATTGTTTAAAATAGTTATTTCATATAATTTATAGTTTATTAAAAAAATGTGGTTTTTAAAAAATGTATTTGAAGCTTTAGTGATGTTTTGGGGCTTATAGTATTTATAAGTTTGACAGCCCTTCCTGTCAAACTTATGAATGAAGCATTCCCTGCTACCATTGGCTCCCCATGGCCCACGTGATCCCAGGGGACGCATCGAACTAACTGCGCCCCTGGAATACGCAAGCACTGCGCGCCGGCAGTTTGAGGAGGCCCAGGATCGCAATTCCACGGGGGCCCACAGCTCAACAGCCGGCGCTCAAGGTAAGTGCAGGTCGGGGGCTTACACCCGCGGGAAGCCCTCGACCCGAATTTCTGGGCCAATATGTATGTATCAATGATTTAGATGAGGGAACCAAATGTAATATTTCTAAGTTTGCTGACGACGCAAAACTAGGTGGGATTGTGAGTTGTGAGGAGGATACAAAGAGGCTTCAAGGCGATTTAGACAAGTTGAGTGAATGGGCAAATACATGGCAGATGCAGTATAACATGGATAAATGTGAAGTTATCCACTTCGGTAGGAAAAACAGAAAGGCAGAGTATTATTTAAATGGAGATAGATTGGGAAATGTTGACATACAAAGGGACCTGGGTGTCCTTGTACACCAGTCACTGAAAGCAAACATGCAGGTGCAGCAAGCAGTTAGGAAGGCAAATTGTATGTTGGCATTCATTGCAAGAGGATTTGAGTACAGGAGCAAGGATGTCTTACTACAGTTATACAGGGCCTTGGTGAGACCGCACCTGGAGTACTGTGTGCAGTTTTGGTCTCCTTACCTAAGAAAGGATATACTTGCCATAGAGGGAGTGCAGCGAAGGTTCACCAGACTGATTCCTGGGATGGCAGGACTGTCGTATGAGGAGAGATTGGGTCGGCTGGGCCTGTATTCACTAGAGTTTAGAAGAATGAGAGGGGATCTCATTGAAACGTATAAAATTCTGACAGGGCTAGACAGACTGGATGCAGGGAGGATGTTTCCCCTGGCTGGGGTTCTAGAATGAGGGGTCACAGTCTCAGGATACGGGGCAGGACATTTAGGACTGAGATGAGGAGAAATTTCTTAACTCAGAGGGCGGTGAACCTGTGGAATTCTCTACCACAGACGGCTGTGGAGGCCAAGTCGCTGAATATATTTAAGAAGGAGATAGATAGATTTCTAGACCCAAAAAGCATCAAGGGGTATGGGGAGAGTGCGGGAATATGTTATTGAGATAGAGGATCAGCCATGATCATATTGAATGGCGGAGCAGGCTCAAAGGGCTGAATGGCCTACTCCTGCTCCTATTTTTCTATGTTCTATGTTTCTAAATGGCCGGCCCCTTATCCTGAAACTGTTACCCCTGGTTCTAGACACTCCAGCCAAGGGAAACAACCTCTCAGCATTTACCCTGTCAATCCCCCGCAGAATCTCATGTTTCAATGAGATCACCTCTCAATCTTCTAAACTCCAGCGAGATGTAAGGGTGCATGCCTTCGTGGCACCCCCACCCCCAATGCGGAAAACCCTGGTAATGCCGGTGTATGAGCATCCGATTCCCTCCTTTACCCCCCCCGCAACTCCCCCCAATCCCCTCAGAAGAGGAATCTGTGTTACTCAATCGGCCAAGTGTCAAGGGGGCTGCGTTGAAAAGTGGTCAGTGTTTCTCGGTCCCGCCGATTTCCACCCCCACCCCCCCACCTCGTCTCTCCTGATCATCTCACCCCAGGAGTGTACACAGGACCTGAGGAAAATCGAGGCCATCTTGTCATTTAAAGGGATATCACTTGTATAAAGAGCTTGTTTACAATTTCACTACGAGGAGCAAACAGAGGGTTAAAAATAACAACAATGGGCATTGATATAGCGCCTTTAGGGATTGCTAGACGAAAATAGACCAAACTCCGTCTAGTTCGCCTTCTACCATCCTGGTTGTCACGATAATGGAGCTGTTGACTAATCACAGCAATCAATCTCTAACAATGAGTCGACAACAGACCCAGAAGTAGTAGAACACATCCCAAGGCACTTCACAAAGACATAATCAGAAAAACATGAATGCCAAACAGTAATAGCGTTGTTCAAAATATTAATTTTAAAATGTTCTATGTTCTTTGCAGTGTGTGCTTTACTCATTTTTCAAAATCTACAGAGCCACAAATTAGGCGTGAAAACTCTGGGAACTAAAGACTCCAAACTCTCTACCTTCACTGCCCCAGGGACACCCATCTAGCCTGTTATTTACCCCAGTAACTCTCTCCTAACCCTGCTGTTATGTCTGATAAACACTCAAGTCGGTGTGGTAATACAAAAGCTGCTTTTATTTGAGTCCCTCTGGAATATTTTTCTCTAGACATGGGACTGATACCTGGGATGGCAGGAATGACGTATGAGGAGAGATTGTGTCGATTGGGCTTATACTCACTGGAGTTTAGAAGATTGAGAGGGGATCTCATCGAAACCTATGAAATTCTGTCAGGCCTGGACAGACTAGATGCAGGAAGGATGTTCCCGATGGCCGGGGAGTCCAGAACCAGGGGTCATAGTCTAAGGATAAGGGGTAAGCCATTTAGGACTGAAATGAGGAGGAATTTCTTCACCTAGAGAGTGGTGAACCTGTGGAATTCTCTGCTACAGAGGGCGGTGGAGGCCAGTTCATTAAGTATATTCAAGAAAGAGTTGGATATATTTCTTAAGGCTAAAGGGATCAAGGGCTATGGGGAGAAGGCAGGGACAGGGTACTGAATATGGATGATCAGCCATGATCTCATTGAATGGCGGAGCAGGCTCGAGGGGCCGAATGGCCTACTCCTGCTCCTATCTTCTATGTTTGTATGTTTGTCAATGGGGATGTGATGGAGGCGGGACTCCCACATTTTGGGTTGTAGCCCCGCCTCCATTGACTTGTGGCCAACCCACGCTATTTTCCCTTGATTGACCTTGTTAAGCCCGCCCAGCAGGCTCAGCAGGCCAATTAAGGGACACCCGGTTACTGGTGACGTCAGTGATTGACATTTCATCTGTCAAGGGCTTTTGACAGATGAAATATCAGCGTTTGACAGTTCTGTGAAGCTGTCAAACACTGACAATCTGACTTCTAACTTGAGTCCTTCTCCACAGACTCAGTTAGAAATCTCTCCAGAACAGAAAGCAGAATGCTGCAACTTTTGGCAGCTCGCGGCCATTCTGCTTTCTGTGCCGGTGAGATGAGGGACTCCCGAGACCTGAAGGAAAGAAGGCTGCATTAGTAAGTAAAGGAAAGTAAAACTTATTTAAACACTTTACACACACCGAGCACACTTACCTCTGCACTCATGCACCCATCACTCACCTGAACACCGGACATCTCGAACCCTCCAAGCCCTTCAGCCCGACGGTCCGCCTCGCTAACTTGGTGTGGTTTGGAGCCATCGGGAATCCCACACTTCAGGGATAAAAATAGGGATTATGCTAAAAACTGCCTGTTAACTACCTGTTAAAAGGCAGTTAATTGGCACTAATCCCCTTCCCGCCTCGGGGAGGCGAGTCCCAGCACGGGTCGGGTACCCGCCTCCTGGGAAACGGGCATGGAGGCGGGTTGGGGTTGAGAAGGGTTCGTGCCCCCCCGATTCTGCAATTTTCCCCCCACTCCCGCCTCCAAACCCGCCTCCACGGGGCTTGGAAATTCAAGCCCAAAACGTTCAATTCAAGAGGAGACCCTTAGGGTGTAATGGCTGCAATGTGCTTACACCCATCAGGGAGACCTCGAGAGCTGAGTTTTGCCAGCGCTCAGAGGGCGGGTTCAGGGCCGGGTCTGCGGTCAAAATCAAAAAGATTGCCAGCGGGGCGGTATCCCGCTCTGAACCTGCCTCCAGTTGCCCCAGTGCCGGTTCGGCCTGCGCTTTGCGGGTCATACAATTGTGCTAGTTAAGAGGGTGTTTAAAGCAATTTAATCACCATTTTACCAGGTACAAAGCATTTTCCCAAGTTTTCCATGAGCTTCCCGTTGCTCGGGGATCACGCCAGGCAATTATGTCGGGTTCTGAATAACTCTCCATTTCTTTGACTAGGTGACAGCTGCAAAACTTCGGGGGCGGCAGCAGAGAGGTGAGGCCAGGATAAAAACCGGCGCGAAGACCGAGGCCCGACCAGTTCGGGGCGGCAGCAGAGAGGTGAGGCTTACCAACTCAGCAGCGGGGAGAGAGGTAAAAAGTAATCAAAGTGTGACGTCACCAGGGAGCAGGTAAGTGATTGCTTGGTGAGTATTTCTCTTTTTTAAACTTTAACTCTGTAGTTTATAGTTACCAGGGTCTTTTCTGGTGTAGCAAGGACTGTTGGTAGACTATACAAGCACCTCAGAGCAGCGGCGGCAGGTAGCGAGAGCGGCGGACCTGTGGGAGACTCGGCGGCGGCGAGGTAAAAAAAGCGGCAGCGGGGCCAGGAGAGGCATACCAAACTCCAGTCTGCGAGCTCAGAGGGTAGCAGAGAGGTAAAAAGTATTCGGGGTGTGACATCACCAGGGAGCAGGTAAGTGATTGGTTGGTGAGTATTTCTCTCTTTTCAATACAAGCTTGAATTCTGTGGTGTTAAATTTCTAGGGTCTCTGTGTTGTAGTGGGGACAGTTGGTAAATAAAGCGCCCTAGAGTATACCTGTAACTGGGGTATTGAATAAAATTTTAAATTAATTAAAGGAGTAAGTCATGGCAGGAGAGCTCAGCCCCGTGTTCTGCTCCTCTTGCTCCATGTGGGAAGTCAGGGACGCTGCCAGTGTCCCTGGCGACCATGTATGCGGGAAATGCATCCAGCTGCAGCTACTTGTAGACCGCATTGCGGCGCTCGAGCTGCGGGTGGATGAGTTTTGGAGCATGCGCGATGCTGAGAGGGTCGTGGATAGCACGTTTAGCGAGTTGTTCACGCCGCAGGGTAGGGCTGCACAGGCAGAAAGAACTTGGGTGACCATCAGGCGGAGCAACAGAGGCAGGCAGGAAGTGCAGGGGCCCCCTGCAGACATCCCCCTTTCAAACAGGTATACCAAGTTGGATACTGTTGAGGGGGATGACTCACCAGGGGAAGGCAGCAGCAGCCAGCTTCCTGGCACCAGGGACGCTTCTGCTGCTCAGAAAGGGAGGAAAAAGAGTGGGAGAGCAATAGTGGTAGGGGATTCTATCATAAGGGGAACAGATAGGCGTTTCTGTGGCCGCAAACGTGACTCCAGGATGGTTTGTTGCCTCCCTGGGGCCAGGGTCATGGATGTCACTGAGCGGCTACAGGGCATTCTTAAGGGGGAGGGTGAGCAGGCAGAGGTCGTGGTCCACATTGGGACCAACGACATAGGTAGGAAGGGGGATGAGGTCCTGCATCAAGAATTTAGGGAGCTAGGTAGCAGATTAAAAAACAGGACCTCAAAGGTTGTAATCTCTGGATTACTCCCAGTGCCACGTGCTAGTGAGTATAGGAATAGGAGGATAGAACAGATGAATGCGTGGCTAAAGAGTTGGTGCAGGAGGGAGGGTTTTAGTTTCCTGGATCACTGGGCCTGCTTCTGGGAAAGGTGGGACTTGTACAAGTCGGACGGGTTGCACCTGAACCAGAGCGGGACAAATATCCTTGTGGGGAGGTTTGCTAGCACTGTTGTGGGGGGGTTTAAACTAACTTGGCAGGGGGATGGGATACAGAGGGGAGCTGAAATAGGGGGTGATGTGCTGCCAATTATAGAGAAAAAAACAAGTCAGCTTGGTAGACAGGGCAAATATACAAGGGCAAGGCTGGATGGCATCTATTTTAATGCAAGGAGTCTTGCAAATAAGGTGGATGAACTGAAGGTGTTGATAAACACATGGGCAGCACGGTGGCATAGTGGTTAGCACTGTTGCCTCACAGCGCCAGGGACCCGGGTTCGAATCCGGCCTCGGGTGACTGTGCAAACTCCACACAGACATTCTCCCCGTGTTTGCGTGGGTTTCCTCCGGGTGCTCCGGTTTCCTCCCACAGTCCAAAGATGTGCAGGTTAGGTTGATTGGCTATGATAAATTGACCCTAACTGTTAGGGGGATTAAAATGTGTGGGGTTACAGAGGTAGGGTGGGATATGTGTTGGTGTAGGGGTTATGGGGATCGGGTGGGATATGTGTCGGTGCAGGCTCGATGGGCCGAAATGGCCTCTATCTGCACTGTGGGGTTTCTGTGATTCTGTGTTGCTATCACGGAGACGTGGTTGAGGGAGGGGCAAGACTGGCAGCTCAATATTCCAGGGTACAGAATCTTCAGGCGAGACAGAGGGGGAGGTATAAGAGGAGGGGGTGTCGCAATATTAATTAAGGAGTCAATTACTGCAGTAAGGAGGGATGACATATTAGCAGGTTCCTCTAATGAGGCCATATGGGTGGAGCTTAAAAACAAAAAGGGGGCAAGCACTTTGCTGGGAGTGTACTATAGGCCTCCAAACAGTCAGGGGGAGATAGAGGAACAGATATGTAGGCAAATCTCAGAGAAATGTGCAAATAATAGGGTAATAATAATGGGGGATTTCAACTTCCCCAATATTAACTGGGATAGTCAGAGTGTGAAAGGCACAGAGGGTGTAAAATTCTTAAAGTGCATCCAGGAGAGCTTTTTGAGCCAGCATGTAGAAGGTCCTACAAGAGAGGGGGCGGTACTGGACCTAATTCTAGGGAACGTGGCCGGCCAAGTGGAAGAAGTGCTAGTAGGTGAGCACTTTGGTGACAGTGACCATAATATGGTGAGATTTAAGGTGGTCATGGAAAAGGACAGGGATGGGCCGGAAATAAAGGTTCTAAATTGGGGGAAGGCCGATTTTAATAGGATAAGGCAGGATCTGGCCAAAATGGACTGGGATCAGCTACTTGTAGGAAAATCCGCATCGGAGCAATGGGAGGCTTTCAGAAGGGAGATTGAGATCATACAATGGCAACATGTTCCCGTAAAGGTCAAGGGTGGTTCCAAAAACCACAGGGAACCTTGGATGTCAGGGGATATACGAGAATGGATTAGAAAAAAAAGGAGGGCTTTTGGCAGATACAAAAGGCTAAAGACGAAGGAAGCCCTAGAGGAGTACAAAAAGTGCAGGGGGATATTTAAAAAAGAAATTAGGAGATCAAGGAGGGGCCATGAAATAACACTGGCGAGCAAAATAAAGGAAATTCCTAAGATGTTTTATAAGTATATTAAGGGTAAGAGGATAACTAGGGAAAAAATAGGGCCCATTAGGGACAAAAGTGGCAATCTGTGTGTGGAGCCGGAAGATGTAGGAGGGGTTCTAAATGAATTTTTTGCATCTGTTTTCACTATGGAGAGGGACGATGTAGACATAGAAATAGGGCGGGGGGACTGTGATATGCTCGAACATATTAACATCGAGAGGGAGGAGGTATTGGCGGTTTTAGCAGGCCTAAAAATGGATAAATCCCCAGGCCCGGACGAAATGTATCCCAGGCTGCTGTGTGAGGCAAAGGAAGAGATTGCGGGGGCTCTAACACATATATTCAGAACCTCTCTGGCCACAGGGGATGTGCCAGAGGACTGGAGAACCGCTAATGTAGTACCATTATTCAAGAAGGGGAGTAGGGAAAAACCGGGGAACTACAGGCCAGTGAGCCTAACATCAGTGGTAGGAAAATTATTGGAAAAAATTCTGAGGGACAAAATTAGTCTCCACTTGGAGAGGCAAGGATTAATCAGGGATAGTCAACATGGCTTTGTCAAGGGAAGATCATGTCTGACTAATTTGATTGAATTTTTTGAGGGGGTGACTAGGTGTGTGGATGAGGGTAACGCAGTGGATGTGGTATACATGGATTTCAGTAAGGCCTTCGATAAAGTCCCGCACAGGAGACTGGTCAAGAAGGTAAGAGCCCATGGAATCCAGGGTGCCTTGGCACATTGGATACAAAACTGGCTTAGTGGCAGAAGGCAGAGGGTGATGGTCGAAGGTTGTTTTTGTGACTGGAAGCCTGTGGCCAGTGGGGTACCACAGGGATCGGTGCTGGGTCCCTTGCTGTTTGTGGACTACATTAATGACTTGGATATGAATGTAAAAGGTATGATCAGTAAGTTCGCGGATGATACAAAAATTGGTAGGGTGGTAAATAGCGAGGAGGGTAGTCTCAGTCTGCAGGACGATATAGATGGGTTGGTCAGATGGGCGGAACAGTGGCAAATGGAAATTAACCCGGAAAAGTGCGAGGTGATGCACTTTGGGGGGACTAACAAGGCAAGGGAATACACAATGAATGGTAAGACCCTAGGCAAGACGGAGGGTCAGAGGGATCTGGGTGTGCAAGTACACAGATCCCTGAAGGCGGCGGAACAGGTGGATAAGGTGATAAAAAAGGCATATGGGATACTTGCCTTCATTAGCCGAGGCATAGAATATAAGAGCAAGGAGGTTATGATGGAGCTGTATAAAACACTGGTTAGGCCACAGCTAGAATACTGTGTGCAGTTCTGGTCGCCACACTACAGGAAGGATGTGATAGCTTTGGAGAGGGTGCAGAGGAGATTCACCAGGATGTTACCAGGGCTGGAGCGCTTCAGCTATGAAGAGAGACTGGGCAGATTGGGTTTGTTTTCCTTGGAGCAGAGGAGGCTGAGTGGGGACATGATTGAGGTGTACAAAATTATGAGGGGCATAGATAGGATGGATACTAAGGAGCTTTTTCCCTTAGTAGAAGGGTCAATAACTAGGGGGCATAGATTCAAGGTAAAGGGCGGGAGGTTTAGAGGGGATTTGAGAAAGAACTTTTTCACCCAGAGGGTGGTTGGAGTCTGGAACTCACTGCCTGAAAGGGTTGTGGAGGCTGGAACCCTCACAACATTCAAGAAGCATTTGGATGAGCACTTGAAATGCCATAGCATACAAGGCTACGGACCAAATGCTGGAATATGGGATTAGATTAGACAGGGCTTGATGGCCGGCGCGGACACGATGGGCCGAAGGGCCTCTATCCGTGCTGTATAACTCTATGACTCTATGACTCTAAAACCTGCCATTTTACAGCTGGTCACTTTCCAATGTCAGAAGCTGGAGCGTTAATGATTTAGAACCCACCTTTGAGCTTCATGCACTTTTGAATTGTTTGGAGTAATCTCTCTGTCCACTGTCGCCTCCTTGGAACAACCTACCTCAAACATTGACAGATTACTTCTATCATCTCAACCTCACCTGCCATCTATTCCATCAGCATCGGTGTCCTTGAAAAAAATCTCACCTTGGTCCTCGGAATCCCACACGATCAGCCTCAACACCAGCAGCACCAGGCACACCAGCAGCACCAACAACCTCCTCCACAATCACCTGATGCTGCACAGGACACAGGGCATCAACACCCAAGCACATTGCTGCCCAGGATGCCAGCGATGGCCTCACCATGTCCAGATTTGCTTCACTTGATGCTGTGCACCCTGGCTGCCACATGATGACCAGGTTGGCACCACCCCACACCAACACCATAAAGCATCCCTACAATGCCCAAGCCAATCCTTTCACACTCATCGCCATTGCATGGGGTAACATTATGTCTCACCATTCACTGCAACTCACTAAACCACTTCCAAAGGTGCACACAAATCTGTCCAAGAACGCAAAGTGTTCAAAATAAAGATTTCAATGTTTGACAGCACATTACCAGAAACTTCACATGAACAATGGCTAACCCACCCAAATGCCTGCCCTTGTGTGTTGTTAGTTGGTATGCTTGCAGTAGGATGAAGGTGAGTGTGAGGGGTGCCTTGTGAGATGGGGAAGTGATAAATGTAGATAGGGAGGGATGGGTGGAGGTGCAAGGTAAGTTGGTGTGAATAAGGATGTGCAGGAGTAGGGTAAGGAAGGCAGAGTGATGGAGATGTGATGAGTGGCACAGCAGGATGAGGTTGAGTGTGGCTTGGCAGTAACGTTTCGTGATCTACTGAGATCATTGAAAGGTTTGCATCACTGCAGCCTGGTCCTCCTGACAACATCCCTGTTTGTACCCTCCTGTGCAATGTGCAACCAGTCTGTGTTGGTGTCCTGGGGAGGTCTCTTCCGCCCAAGGGAAGGGAAGAGAACCTCCCTGCGAGCCTGGGTGCAGCCATGCACCTCTGTGCAGTGCTGGTCAGTGTTTGCAGCACCTCAATGCTGTAGAACACCGACAGCACAAATGTCAAAATCAATGTGGCCATGGTCCCTTTAAGGAAACCGGCTGATGACACATCATCAGATGACGTCATCAGACCCACTTCCTTTTAATTGGCTGGGAACCTCGCAGGGCAGGGCTTAACAAGCCCAATCAGGGGAAAATCACTTGGAGGAGGCGGGATGAAGATGGGAGCGGGGTTTGAGGCTCCAGCCGCACCAGACTCGCCACGGCTGGCAAAATCGCGGCCCTAGTGTTCAACTAACAATATGCACGTACAATACATATCACACCATCTCTAAACAGTCTTCCTTAGAAACATAGAAGATAGGAGCAGGAGTCGGCCATTCGGCCCCTCGAGCCTCCTCCGCCATTCAATGAGATCATGGCTGATCATCCAAATTCGGTACCCTGTCCCTGCTTTCTCCCCATACCCCTTGATCCCTTTAGCCTTAAGAAATATATCCAACTCCTTCTTGAATATATTTAATGAATTGGCCTCAACTGCCTTCTGTGGTAGAGAATTCCACAGGCTCACCACTCTCTGGGTGAAGAAATTCCTCCTCATCTCTGTCCTAAATGGCCTACCCCTTATCCTTAGACTGTGACCCCTGGTTCTGGACTCCCCCGCCATCGGAACATCCTTCCTGCATCTAGTCTGTCTAATCCTGTTAACATTTTATAAGTTTCAATGAGATCCCCTCTCATTCTTCTAAACTCTAGCGAGTATAAGCCCAATCGACCCAATCTCTCATACGTCATTCCTGCCATCCCAGGTATCAGTCTGGTAAATCTTCGCTGCACTCCCTCCATGGCCAGAATATCCTCCCTCAGATAAGGCGAACAAAACTGCACACAATACTCAAGGTGTGGTCTCACCAAGGCCCTGTACAACTGCAGCAAGACATCCTTGTTCCTGTACTCAAACCCTCTCGCTATGAAGGCCAACATACCATTTGCCTTCTTAACCGCCTGCTGCACCTGCATGCTTACCTTCAGCGACTGGTGCACAAGGACACCCAGGTCTCATTGCACTTCCCCTTCTCCCAATCTATTGCCGTTCAGATAATAATCTGCCTTCCTGTTTTTGCCACCAAAGTGGATAACCTCGCATTTATCCACATTATAGTGCATCTGCCATGCATCTGCCCAATCACCCAACCTGTCCAAATCATACTGGAGTTTCTCGGCATCCTCCTCACAGCACACACACCCACCCAGCTTTGTGTCATCTGCAAATTTGGAGATATTACATCTAGTTCCCTCGTCTAGATCATTAATATATATTGTGAATAGCTGGGGTCCGAGGACCGATCCCTGCGGTACCCCACTAGTCACTGCCTGCCACTCGGAAAAAGACCCATTTATTCCAACTCTTTGCTTCCTGTCTGCCAACCAGTTCTCTATCCAAGTCAGTACCTTGCCCCCAATCCCATGTGCCTTAACTTTACACGCTAATCTCTTATGCGGGACCTTATCGAAAGCCTTCTGAAAGTCCAAATACACCACATCCACTGGTTCTCCCTTATCTATTTTACCAGTTACATCCTCAAAAAATTCCAGTAGATTAGTCAAGCATGATTTACCTTTTGCAAATCCATGTTGACTTTGTCCGATCCTGTCACTGTTTTCCAAGTGCTCTGCTATTACATCTTTTATAATGGACTCTAGCATTTTCCCCACTACTGATGTCAGGCTTACCGGTCTATAATTCCCCATTTTCTCTCTACCACCTTTTTTGAACAGTGGGGTAACATTAGCTACCCTCCAATCCACGGGAACTGTTCCAGAGTCTATAGAATTTTGGAAGATGACCAGAAATGCATCTACTATTTCTAGGGCCACTTCCTTAAGTACCCTAGGATGTAGATTATCAGGCCCTGGGGATTTATCGGCCTGGGTATTATGTAACGAGAAAGGATTAATTAGCAATCTTGTTGTACGAGGCCCCTTGGGTCGGAGCGATCATAATATGATAGAATTCTTCATTAAGATGGAGAATGAAGTAATTGACTCAGAGGCTAGGGTCCTGAATTTAAATAAAGGGAACTACGATGGTAAGAGGCACGAGTTGGGTAGGATTGATTGGGGACTGTCACTCAAAGGGTTGACGGTGGATAGGCAATGGCAAACATTCAAAGATCACATGGATGAACTACAGAATTTGTTCATCCCAGTTTGGCACAAAAATAAAACAAAAAAGTTGACTCAACCGTGGCTAACAAGGGAAATTAGGGATAGCATAAGATCCAAGGAGAGGACATATAAATTGGCCAGAAAAAGCAGTAAACCTGAAGATTGGGAGCAGTTTAGGATTCAACAAAGGAGGACAAAGGGATTAATTAAGAAAGGGAAAATAGAATATGAGAGTAAGCTGGCAGGGAACATAAAAACTGACTGTAAAAGCTTTTATAGATACGTGAACAGAAAAAGATTGGTGAAGTCAAGCATAGGTCCCTTGCAGTCAGAATCAGGGGAATTTATAATGGGGAACAAAGAATAGGCAGATCAATTAAATACATATTTTGGTTCTGTCTTCACAAAGGAGGACACAAATAACCTCCCAGAGATGTTGGGGAATATAGGGTCTGGTGAGAGGGAGGAACTGAATGAAATCAGTATTTGTAGGGAAATGGTGCTAGGGAAATTGACGGGATTGAAGAAACATAGAAACATAGAAGATAGGAGCAGGAGTAGGCCATTCGGCCCCTCGAGCCTGCTCCGCCATTCAATGCGATCATGGCTGATCATCCAAATTCAGTACCCGGTCCCTGCTTTCTCCCCATACTCCTTGATCGCTTTAACGTTAAGAAATATATCCAACTCCTTCTTGAATATATTTAATGTATTGGCCTCTCCTGCCTTCTGTGGTAGAGAATTCCACAGGTTCACCACTCTCTGGGTGAAGAAATTCCTCCTCATCTCAGTCCTAAATGGCTTACTCCTTATCCTTAGACTGTGACCCCTGGTTCTGGACTCCCCGAACTTTGGGAACATCCTTCCTGCATCTAGTCTGTCCAGTCCTGTCAGAATTTTATAAGTTTCAATGAGATCCCCTCTCATTCTTCTAAACTCCAGCGAGTACAAGCCCAATCGTCCCAATCACTCCTCATACGTCATTCCTGCCATCCCAGGTATCAGCCTGGTGAATCTTCGCTGAACTCCTTCCATGGCAAGAATATCCTTCTTTAGATAAGGTGACCAAAACTGCACACAATACTCAAGATGTGGTCTCACCAAAGCCCTGTACAACTGCAGCATGATATCCTTCTTCCTGTACTCAAACCCTCTCGCTATGAAGGCCAACATACCATTTGCCTTCTTAACCGCCTGCTGCACCTGCATGCTTACCTTCAGCGACTGGTGCACAAAGACACCCACGTCTCGTTGCCCTTCCCCTTCTCCCAATCTATTGCCATTCAGATAATAATCTGCCTTCCTGTTTTTGCCACCAAAGTGGATAACCTCACATTTATCCACGTTATATTGCATCTGCCATGCTTCTGCCCAATCGCCCAACCTGTCCAAATCATCCTGTAGTTTCTCGGCATCCTCCTCACAGCACACACGCCCACCCAGCTTTGTGTCATCTGCAAATTTGGAGATATTACATCTAGTTCCCTTGTCTAGATCATTAATATATATTGTGAATAGCTGGGGTCCAAGGACCGATCCCTGCGGTACCCCACTAGTCACTGCCTGCCATTCGGAAAAAGACCCGTTTATTCCAACTCTTTGCTTTCTGTCTGCCAACCAGTTCTCTATCCAAGTCAATACCTTGCCCCCAATCCCATGTGCCTTAACTTTACACGCTAATGGCTTATGCGGGACCTTATTGAAAGCCTTCTGAAAGTCCAAATACACCACATCCACTGGTTCTCCCTTATCTATTTTACTGGTTACATCCTCAAAAAATTCCAGTAGATTAGTCTAGCACGGTTTACCTTTTGTAAATCCATGTTGACTTTGTCCGATCCTGTCACTGTTTTCCAAGTGCTCTGCTATTACATCTTTTATAATGGACTCCAGCATTTTCCCCACTACCGATGTCAGGCTTACCGGTCTGTAATTCCCCGTTTTCTCTCTACCACCTTTTTTGAATAGTGGGGTAACATTAGCTACCCTCCAATCCATGGGTACTGTTCCAGATTCCATCGAATGTTGGAAGATGATCAGCAATGCATCTACTATTTCTAGGGCCACTTCCTTAAGTACCGTAGGATGTAGATTATCAGGCCCTGGGGATTTATCAGCCTTCAATCCCATCAATTCCTCAATCAATCCTACCCAACTCGCGCCTCTTACCATCGTAGTTTCCTTTATTTAAATTCAGGACCCTAGTCTCTGAGTCAACTACTTCACTCTCCATCTTAATGAAGAATTCTATCATATTGGCCCAGAACTTGGTGTCGGGGGCTTGCCGCGCGTGCAAGCCCCCGATCTGCACTCACCCTGCGCGCTGACATCTGAAGCCCGGGCCTGCTTGCATTTCCTGTCACAGGCCCGGTTCAGATGTCAGCGCGCAGTGCTTACCTGATCCAGCGGCGTAGTTACTGCGATGTGCCGGCTGGGATCAGGTGAGCACTGTACAACCAATCAGGGGAGGGGAAGGTTCATTCATGAGTTTGAGAGTAAGAACTGTCAAACTCATGAAAACTACGGGGGCCCAAAACACTATTTAAACTTTAAATAAAAATTTAGAAAATATCCCAATCATTAAATTAAGTATAAATAAGTTAAAAAAAATAATTTAAACAATAATTTTTTTTTTTGAAAAAAATAAATTTTTAATAAAAAGGGTCTAAAACTAAACTTAACTTATTGTAGATTCTTTAAAATAATAAACCTGCAGGAAAAAAAATTCTAAATTACACTAAAACACCACTTACCTGTAAAAATAAATACTTATGTGTGCTTTTTACAAGCGTAAAGACCGGAGGCCTTTAGACATGCGCAAATCCCCCAAAACAGAGGAAATCCAAGACGCACGTGCTGCCCCCTACAGCGCACGCGTTAGCCTCTTCAACTCTTGGGTTAGAGGAGAGGAAATGCCGGTTTTCAGCGCATGCGCTGTGCATGCTGAAAACCGGCATTTCCTCCGGCCAGACGCGTGAGTACCCCTTCCATACTCACGCCTTTGGGGAGGAATTACTGCCCCAATATGATCGCTCCGCCCAAAGGGGCCTCACACAACAAGATTGCTAATTACTCCTTTCTCATGACATAATACCCAGTCTAAGATGGCCTGAACTCCAGTTGGTTCCTCGACATATTGGTCCAGGAAACCATCCCGTAAACATTCCAGGAATTCCTCCTCCACAGTATTGTTACTAATTTGGTTAGCCCAATCTATATGTAGATTAAAGTCACCCATGATAACTGCTGTGCCCTTATTGCACGCATTTCTAATTTCCCATTTGATGCCATCCCCAACCTCCGCATTACTGTTTGGGGGTCTGTATCCCACTCCTTGGCAGTTTTGTTCAGTCACAGTTGGAGGAGGGGCACAAACTATATTATTAGGATGCTGCAGCTCGCCCCTAGAACCCCAGTAATAATATCTCCACCTATCGCTGTGCTCTCAGAAACGGGTTCAAGTTGATGTTCTTGAAGGTGTTGCTACCACATTTAGAGCGACTGTGTTCAGTTCTGGGCACCGCACCTTGGGAAGGATATACTGGCCTTGGAGGGGGTACGGCCCAGATTCACCAAAATAATACCAGGGTATAAAGGGTAGAAATATGAGGACAGGGTGCACAGACTATGCCTATATTTCCCTGAATATAGAAGGGATCTAATTGAGGTTTTTAAGACGATCAAAGGCGTTGATTGGGTGGATGGAGAGAAACTATTTCCTCTGGTGGGGAGATTCCAGAACAAGGGGGCATAACCTTAAAATTAGAGCCAGGCCGTTCAGGGGTGATGTCAGGAAGCACTTCTTCACACAAAGGGTTAGTGGAAATCTGGAACTCTCGCCCCCAAAAAGCTGTTGAGGCTGAGGGTTGATGAAAATGTCAAAACTGAGATCCGATAGATTTTTGTTAGGCAAGGGAATTAAGGGTTACAGAACCAAGGTGGGTAGACGGAGTTGAGGTGTAGATCAGCCATGATCTCATTGAATGGCGAAGCAGGTTCAAGAGGCTGAATGGCCTTCTCGTGTTCCTATGTTATGTCATGTAAGCATCTTGAAATTTACAGCAAGTGCACTGATGGTACATAAACTGCAAGACTCAAATACTTTACTTAGCGCTTATATTTAAAAATTATACTGCTTAGTTAAACAGCTCTATAAATACGGAAATTAGTAAAATCAATGCTAATTACTAATCCCTAGATACATCCGGGGTTATTAGCTATTCTCATATCATTATTTTTTCCTCTTTAAATATTCCCCGTCTGCAGTCCTGTTTCAAAAGTGAAGTGGATTTACTGATGTGTTGTTCGCTGAAGGGCTCCCTGGAGTTTTTAATGTCTTAGCGCAAAAATACTCAGTACAACCTATGCAAAGTGGGTGGGGCAACTTTAACCCTCGCCAGCAGGTGGAGCTCAGGCCAGTGGGCAGTTAAAATGGCCCAGGTCACAAACCCGCCCTTCCAGTCACCGGGCTCCAGCCAGCCACAAGCATTGCCTTTGCTTCACTGAGCAGGCGGCAAGGACGGGCTGAGTACTTTTTAGCATCTGCTCGTCGGGTCCGGATGACGTCAATGGGAAAACAGCTGCAATTCTCACCGGTCGACTCGAGCAGGAGATGCCGGTGAGTTTCACCAGCCAGAAACTCCAGATCGCGGCCAGAAGAGTGAGTTTAATTTAGTCTTTTTAATTGTCTTTCTGGGATGCAGTACTGAGGGAGCGCCGCACTGTCGGTGGGGCAGTACTGAGGGAGCGCCGCACTGTCGGAGGGGCAGTACTGAGGGAGCGCCGCACTGTCGGAGGGGCAGTACTGAAGGAGCGCCGCACTGTCGGAGGGGCAGTACTGAGGGAGCGCCGCACTGTCGGAGGGGCAGTACTGAGGGAGCGCCGCACTGTCGGAGGGGCAGTACTGAGGGAGCGCCACACTGTCGGAGGGGCAGTACTGAGGGAGCGCCGCACTGTCAGAGGGGCAGTACTGAGGGAGCGCCGCACTGTCGGAGGGGCAGTACTGAGGGAGCGCTGCACTGTCGGAGGGACAGTACTGAGGGAGTGCTGCACTGTCGGAGGGGCAGTACTGAGGGAGCACCGCACTGTCGGAGGGGCAGTACTGAGGGAGTGCTGCACTGTCAGAGAGGCAGTACTGAGGGAGTGCTGCATTGTCGGAGGGGCAGTACTGAGGGAGCGCCGCACTGTCGGAGGGGCAGTACTGAGGGAGCGCCGCACTGTCGGAGGGGCAGTACTGAGGGAGCGCCGCACTGTCGGAGGGGCAGTACTGAGGGAGCGCCGCACTGTCGGAGGGGCAGTACTGAGGGAGCGCCGCACTGTCGGAGGGGCAGTACTGAGGGAGCGCTGCACTGTCGGAGGGGCAGTACTGAGGGAGTGCTGCACTGTTGGAGGGGCAGTACTGAGGGAGTGCTGCACTGTTGGAGAGGCAGTACTGAGGGAGCGCCGCACTGTCGGAGGGGCAGTACTGAGGGAGCACCGCACTGTCGGAGGGGCAGTACTGAGGAAGTGCTGCACTGTCAGAGAGGCAGTACTGAGGGAGTGCTGCATTGTTGGAGGGGCAGTACTGAGGGAGCGCCGCACTGTCGGAGGGGCAGTACTGAGGGAGCGCCGCACTGTCGGAGGGGCAGTACTGAGGGAGCGCCACACTGTCAGAGGAGGAGTACTGAGGGAGCGCTGCACTGTCGGAGGGGCAGTACTGAGGGAGCGCTGCACTGTCGGAGGGGCAGTACTGAGGGAGCGCTGCACTATTGGAGGGGCAGTACTGAGGGAGCGCCGCACTGTCAGCGGGGCAGTGCTGAGGGAGCACTGCACTGTCGGAGGGGCAGTACTGAGGGAGCGCTGCACTGTCGGAGGGGCAGTACTGAGGGAGTGCTGCACTGTCGGAGGGGCTGTACTGAGGGAGCGCTGCACTGTCGGAGGGGCTGTACTGAGGGAGCACTGCACTGTCGGAGAGGTAGTACTGAGGGAGTGCTGCACTGTTAGGTGCCATCTTTCAGATGAGACATTAAACCGAGGCCCCGTCTGCCCTCTCAGGTGGACGTAAAAGATCCCATGGCACTATTTCGAAGAAGAGCAGGGGAGTTATCCCCGGTGTCCTGGGGCCAATATTTATCCCTCAATCAACACCAAAAAACAGATTATCTGGTCATTATCACATTGCTGTTTGTGGGAGCTTGCTGTGCGCAAATTGGCTGCCATGCTTCCCACATTACAACAGTGACTCCACTTCAAAAGGTATTTCATTGACTGTAAAGCGCTTTGGGACGTCCGGTGGTCGTGAAAGGCGCTATATAAATAAATAAAGTCTTTCTTTCTTTCTTTGGGGGTGGGAAGCGCTCGGAGTGCCCATATCCCCAAAATCTGCCGATTTGTGCCTGAAATCTGCAGACAAGTTGCGACGACTGGTGTAAGACCCCAACTTTCACCTTTAAGCAGCCTTACGCCTCTTTTGGGTGGGCCTGAAATTTGAATCAAACTGCCCTTGGGCGTCAATGGAGGGGGTGTGATGGGGAGGAGCGGGTCGAGGTATCTGACACCCCGTCCCGATTTACAACTGCCAGCAATCCCTCTTTCAGGAGAGAGACGAGCAGCCGGAGTTTGAAAATCCCCCCGGCGCTGAAGTTACAGTGAGAGCCGGTCCGTGTACACTCATCCCTCAGGATATTTATCTTCCTGCTGACTGTGGGAGCTTGCTGTGCGTAAATTCTCTGCCACGCTCCTCTCCATTACAACAGTGGTTGCACGTCCAGAAGTGGCTGTGGAGCGGTGGGGGATAGTCCGAGGACGTGAAAGGCGATATACAAATGCAGGTTCTTTCTTTCTATTTGCTGTGGATGCTACTCACCCATCGGGGACAATATTGGTGTCAACTGCCCGTAACACTCCATGACCCTCGTTAAAGAAAGAGGATTAAGGATTGTAATGCTGTTACCAAGGGTTCATCAAGATGAAAAAATGTGCAGTTATGGTATAGAAATGGGTTCGCCCCGGCGGTTTTGGGATAGGTTGGCCTGAAGTATACCCACCATTGAAACCAGCGAGCAGCTGGCACAGGCTGGGCACCCCCAGGCTGGGCACCCCCAGGCTGCTCACTGGCAAATCCCCATTGGATTTCAGGCCGCTGTGTCACCGGCAGCTGCCCGCAGGTAGGTCTTGGGAGGGTGGGGAGGGGAAGTGATCAGGAGGGTGGGAGGTGATCGGAGGAGGGGGGAGGGGGAGGTGATCGGGGGAGGTGATCGGGGGAGGGGGAGGTGATCGGGGGAGGTGATCGGGAGGGGGTTCAATCGGGAGGGGGGCCATCGGGATCAGGAGAGGAGGGAAGCGATCGGGAGGGGGGCGTTCGGGCGGGGGGAGGTGATCGGGGGGAGGGGGAGGTGATCGGGGGAGGGGGAGGTCATCGGGGGGGAGGGGGAGGTGATCGGGGGAGGGGGAGGTGATCGGGGGGAGGGGGAGGTGATCGGAGGGACGGGGAGGTGATCGGGGGAGGGGGAGGTCATCGGGGGGAGGGGGAGGTCATCGGGGGAGGGGGAGGTCATCGGGGGGGAGGGGGAGGTGATCGGAGGGAGGGGGAGGTGATCGGGGGAGGGGGAGGTCATCGGGGGGGAGGGGGAGGTGATCGGGGGGAGGGGGAGGTGATCGGGGGAGGGGGAGGTGATCGGGGGAGGGGGAGGGGGAGGTGATCGGAGGGAGGGGGAGGTGATCGGGGAGGGGGAGGTGATCGGAGGGAGGGGGAGGTGATCGGGGGAGGGGGAGGTGATCGGAAGGAAGGGGAGGTGATCGGGGAGGGAGGTGATCGGGGCAGGGTGAGGTGATCGGGGGAGGGGGAGGTGATCGGAGGAGGGGAGGTGATCGGGGCAGGGTGAGGTGATCGGGGGAGGGGGAGGTGATCGGGGGAGGGGGAGGTGGTCGGGGCGGGGGGAGGTGATCGGGGGCGGGGGAGGTGATCAGGGGAGGGGGAGGGGGAGGTGATCGGGGGGAGGTGATTGGGGGAGGGGGAGGTGATCGGGGGAGGGGGAGGTGATCGGGGGGGAGGGGGAGGTGATCGGGGGAGGGGGGTGATCGGGGGGAGGGGGAGGTGATCGGGGGGGAGGGGGAGGTGATCGGGGGAGGGGGGTGATCGGGGGGGAGGGGGAGGTGATCGGGGGAGGGGGGTGATCGGGGGGGAGGGGGAGGTGATCGGGGGGGAGGGGGAGGTGATCGGGGGAGGGGGGTGATCGGGGGGGAGGGGGAGGTGATCAGGGGGGAGGGGGAGGTGATCGGGGGGGAGGGGGAGGTGATCGGGGGAGAGGGAGGTGATCGGGGGGAGGGGGAGGTGATCGGGGGAGGGGGAGGTGATCGGGGGAGGGGGGTGATCGGGGGGGAGGGGGAGGTGATCGGGGGAGGGGGAGGTGATCGGGGGAGGGGGGTGATCGGGGGGAGGGGGAGGTGATCGGGGGGGAGGGGGAGGTGATCGGGGGAGGGGGGTGATCGGGGGGGAGGGGGAGGTGATCAGGGGGGAGGGGGAGGTGATCGGAGGGAGGGGGAGGTGATCAGGGGAGGGGGAGGTGATCGGGGATGGGGGAGGTGATCGGGGGGAGGGGGAGGTGATCGGGGGGGAGGGGGAGGTGATCGGGGGAGGGGGGTGATCGGGGGGGAGGGGGAGGTGATCAGGGGGGAGGGGGGAGGTGATCGGGGGGGAGGGGGAGGTGATCGGGGGAGGGGGAGGTGATCGGAGGGAGGGGGAGGTGATCGGGGGAGGGGGAGGTGATCGGAGGGAGGGGGAGGTGATCGGGGGAGGGGGAGGTGATCGGGGATGGGGGAGGTGATCGGGGGGGAGGGGGAGGTGATCGGGGGGGGAGGGGGGAGGTGATCGGGGGAGGGGGACAATCAGCAGTTTTCAATGGTCCTCGGCACTGCTCCTCCCCGTTGCACATTCAGGTAAGTAATTCTTTTAACAAACTTATTGTTTTGGTGGCAGCCTTGACAGGTCCCTTAAAGGACCCCGGGTTAGACCACATATAGGCCACGTTCTCTGGGCAGACCAATTTTTGCAAAGGGGGCCTCAAAGAGGCATCAGGCCCTCAATCTGCACATGCAAAGGAACTAACGTCTGCTTCAGGCACGAGTCCTGGACACCTCTTTTTCTGCCTGTATAGCGACTTCTGGTGCGGAAGGCGCGTGCGTACGCCACCTGCCATATTGGACGTTTAGGCACCCATTTGCCCCTGAAAATCGGGCGTAGCGCCAATGGATTTCTAGCCCTACGTACTGTATCTATTACGATCAATCATCAGCTGTCAGCTGTGGCTCAGTGGGCAGCACACTCGCCTCCGAGTCAAAAGGTTGTGGGTTTAAGTCCCACTCCAGGGACTTGAGCACAAAAATCTAGGCTGACGCTCCCAGTGCAGTGCTGAGGGAGCACTGCACTGTCAGAGGTGTGGTCTTTCGAATGAGACGTTAAACCGAGGCCCCCGTCTGCCCGCTCAAGTGGATGTAAACGATCCCATGGCCACTATTTCGAAGAAGAGCAGGGGAGTTCTCCCCGGTGTCCTGCCTGTTATTTATCCCTCAACCAACATAACAAAAACAGATTCTCTGGTCATTTTAACATTGCTGTTTGTGGGAGCTTGCTGTGCGCAAATTGGCTGCCACGTTTCCCTACATTACAACAGTGACTCCACTTCAAAAAGCACTTCATCGGCTGTAAAGCGCTTTGAGACGTCCGGTGGTCGTGAAAGGTGCTATAGAAATACAAGTCTCTCTTTCTTTTCTTTGAATCAATAGTTGCTTTGCTTGAATGACTCCGGGAGGAGAGCAATGGTTAATGTGCAATGGAAGAATGCTGTTGCCTTCACGACAAGTGCAATTGCATATCGGAGTGGGTAGGTGATCAAGCTCTCTCCATCAATCTTCCGTCGCACCTTCTTGCGAAATTGTTTAGGGATTCACAGAATCCTTGCCCTTTTACGAACACTACTACTATTTTTCAATAAGTTTTTGTGATCCGTAAACGCCATTTCTGCAGCGCGCTTCTTAATAACGTGCACCATTAGATTCTCTGTGGGTCTCGGGCAGTAAAAATTACAACTAATGTTCTTTGGGCTGTCAAAGAAGACCGAAAGGGGTTAACAATGAGGAAAGAGCACCCAATCTAAATGTCTGTGTTCAGTTTGATACCCGCAATATATTATAATAAAAGCCCTGGACTCCACAGGACAAATATACTCACCGAGTATATTGGTATAAAGGACGTGTTCCAGGTCTCCCAGCATGGTCAGGATAATATCGGCGTCCAGTTGAGCAACGCCCTCCCGAAGACAGCCTTCTTCTGCCAGTAGTTTCTGCTTCCTCGTAGCCTTGGACTTGCCAGCGAGGATTTCATCGTCTGACTTGCTGCCGTCGGCAGCGCTGATCTCAGCAAGTTTATTGGCGAGTTTGACTTCAGCCCGCTGGCATCTGGGGTCCATGCCCGCCGTCTCGCCGCTCCCAGCCTGCCCCGGCACCCGCGCTTCCCTCGCGACGGCGCCAGCCCGGGGGAGCGAGTGCTCGGAGGCGGAGAGGGTCCTGGACAGTGGGTAGACCCCCGGCCCGAAGCCTCCGCTGAAGAGGATGGCGCCCCGCTTGCCGCCGTCCTCCAGCCAGCCCCCGTTGAGCGGCCTCAGCCTCCGCTCGCCCTCGCCCAGCAGCGCCAGGTTCGTCAGGGACTTCTGCTTGCGCAGGGTGGTGGCGCGCGGCGGGCTGAAGCTCTTAGACGCCGACAGGTCTGACGGCCTTTGCATCTTCCCTCTTTCCGTTAGCGTTGCCTCTCTGCAGGCGGAGGCTCAGACCTGGATCGACGGACGGAAGGACCTCACCGGGGTCGCAATGGCCTTCATCGTGGCGCTCCCAGAAAGCGAAGCGAGACGCTGGCATTCTACTCGACTCGCGACAGCTGCCCTGCCACAGTTATATCCCCCCAGTCAAGAAGTGATCCCAATCTCTCTAGGGGCCTGGCAGAACGTGGCACGAGTGCAGCCCCCCCCTTGTATCACTGACACTGCAGCGATGTTCAAATAACATGATGAGCGCTCAGGCAGGAGAGCATGCCGAACAGCCTTGTTGCAGGAGTGGAGACATCTCCACAAGCCAAACCGCACGAACTGCTTCACCAAACGACAGGTTGAGTGATTGCCGCCTCTGTAAGTCTTCACGTCTTTGACGACACTCTTCCGAAACGATGAGTTCGGGACAGAATAAATACAAGATCATAAAACAGGCAGGAGAATATTCCGCTCAGTAGAAGAAAACACTGAGTCGATACCAGCAACCTCCCCGGACCAAAACGCAGAGAGAGAGAGAGAGATGCTCCCTCGGAGTGGGCTGCAGAGGGGCTACTGTGACTGTAGCACCTACTTCAGTGCTGGGGAAGCAATGAGAAAACGATCGACTAACTGCGAGCCCGATGCCAGGCACACCTCTTTTAGTATTCAACCTGCATCTCAAATCTATCCCTGTTCTCTCTCTCCACTGCAGTGTCTGCAGCTCCTGAAACGACTGCGTAAACAAAAGGCAAAAAGGGCTTTGGAGCCGCTCGATTATGAATAACACGGGACTCAGGCAAAAGGGGGCGGCTGAATGGAACAGAGCGGAGCCCGCCTGACCCCATCATTCTCTTCAGCTGTCTGACTGCCTGTCACGCCATGAGAGTAAAACGGGAATTTTAAGGTGTGAAGCTTTTTAAGGTAGTTCAACTAGTTGCGTGTCAACGTGTTGGGAATTGCCCTGCGGGAGGACAGGGTTTGAGTCACACGATCTTCTATCTGATCAGGAGGTATCTTGGGGGCCTCGCCATATGTTTACTGGAGGGGTGCGAAACTTTGCAAGAGTTGGCACTGCAGCTTATGACGGAGATTGAGACTGCTCGAAATCAAGCATTTCAACATGTTTTTTTTTGAAGGGTTGGTGTTAATCGCCGTGTAAAGTGAGCAGATGGGCCTCCACAGACTGCGGGGAGTTGAGGGACCCACCAGCGTGGATCAGTTAGGCAACAAGGAGGTGAAACATCCAATAACAGCGCAGATAAGAAAGAGAAATTACTGAGAATAAAGAGAAAGGACAGGTCAGTGTTTCGGATTCAGCCCCTTGAACTCCAGAACTGAAATTCTGCAGCCCTCTCTCCCCCGCTGTGGATCAATTGGAATTTTCAAGACTGAGATCGACAGATTCTTGTTGGGTGAGGGTACCAAGGGTTATGGAACACTGACGGGTAAGCGGGGCTGAGGTACAACCAGCCATGATCTAACTGAATGGCGGAGCAGGCTCGAGAGGCTGAATGGCCTCCTCCTGCGGAGGGAACAACTGTTGGAGGTGAGGAGTACAGAAATATTAACTGGGGAGTGCCGGCTAACTGAAGAAGGTCTTAAGTGACTTCAAAGAGGGCACAGACAGGTTAGTAGGGAAGATAAGACCAGTATAAAAGAGAGGCAACTGCTTCCCCCAATCAGTGGGCTTGAGGAGTCCCCAGATTTTGCTTGCTGATTTCTGGCTCCAGAGATGTTATTTTTCCAACTCGCTTTTTCCACAGTTTTTCCCACCCAAGACTTGCACTTAACCCCTCCCCACAGTGCCATAGTCTCACTGCACCCCAACGTTTTTCACCCCCCACCTGCTCAATGACTCAACAATAACAACTTGTATTTATATAGAAAGAAGGACTTGCATTTATATAGCACCTTTCATGTCCACTGGATGTCCCAAAGCACTTCACAGCAAATGAAGTACTTTTGTAATATATAAAATTCAGCAGCCAATTTGCGCACAGTGAGCTCCCACAAACAGCAACGTGATAACGAGCAGATAATCTGTTTTTTAGATGTTGATTGAGGGATATTGGCCAGGACACCGGGGACAGTTCCCCTGCTCTTCTTCGAAACAGAGGCCGTGGGATTTTTTACATCTACCTGAGAGGGCAGACGGGGCCTCGGTTTAACGTCTCATCTGAAAGACGGCACCTCCGACAGTGTGGCGCTCCCTCAGCACTGCACTGGGAGTGTCAGCCTAGCTTTATGTGTTCAAGTCTCTGGAGTGGGGCTTGAACCCACAGCCGTCTGTCTCCGAGGATGAGAGTGCTGCCCACTGAGCCATGGCTGACACTGCGATATAGCACCTTAAACGAAGGAAAACATCCCAAGGCGCTTCACAGGAGCGATTATCAAACAAAATCTGACACCGAGCCACATAAGGAGATATTAGGGCAGATGACCAAAAAGCTTGGTCAAAGAGGTAGGTTTAAAGGAGCACCTTAAAGGAGGAAAGAGAGGTGGAGAGGCGGAGAGGTTTAGTGAGGGAATTCCAGTACTTAGGGTCTAGGCATCTGAAGGCACGGCGCCAATGGACGACTCTGCAGAAGGGATGGCATTCCCCCCAATGGGCATATCTCTCTCTGCCATCCTCATGGAGGAAGAGGAAGCGGAGGAGGAACAGCAGCCCATGTTGGCGAGGAGAATAAGGCAGCATGGCAGACGACACCAGCTCACCTGGCATCACTGGGAGGGGCTCTGCGTTCAAAGGCTTGCGATTGTCCAAGGCAGCCACTGCACATCTGGGTGACCTTCCTCGTGAAGGTCCTCAGCCTCCTTCCACGGCCAGGATGCCTCTGTCGGTCGCTACGGAAGTGACCACGACCCTGGATTGTTTTTGGCACCGGATTCTTTCAAGGTACCGCATGGAGGAGACGGGGTTGGGGGGGTTCATTGCAACATCAGCCAGAAGCCAGACTCTTCCGTCCTCCACCTCTCTTCCAGGAGGGCTTGTAGGTCTTCCCGTTAAAATTTCACAGCTCCTTTGGTGAGATGCTGCCCTGTTCATGATGCCCCCCTTGGGCACAGGTGGCTTTATGGTTCTGGCAAGGGGCATTTGAGATGAGAGCAGGAGATGCCCGAGAGGATAAAATGCAAGAGGGTTGAGTAACGATTCTCTGCAGCCTCCCCTTTGCTGTCCCCAAGTGTTCTAATGAATAGAATCATAGCACAGTACAGCACAGAAGGAGGCCATTCGGCCCATCGAGTCTGCGCCGGCTCTTTCGAAGAGTAATCCAGTCAGTCCCACTCCCCCGCTCTTTCCCCATATCCCTGCAATTTTTTCTCCTTCAAGTATTTATCCAATTCTCTTTTGAAGGCGACTATTGAATCTGTTTCCACCGCCCTATCAGGCAGCGCATTCCAAATCCGAACCACTCGCTGCGTAAAAATGTTTTTCCTCATGTCGCCTCTGGTTCTTTTGCCAATCACCTTAAATCTGTGCCCTCTGATTATCGACCCATCAGCCATTGGAAACAGTTTCTCTTTATTTACTCTATCTAAATCTTTCATAATTTTAAACACCTCTATCAAATCTCCTCTTAGCCTTCTCTGCTCCAAGAAGAACAACCCCAGCTTCTCCAGTCTATCCACGTAACTGAAGTCCCTCATCCCTGGAACCATTCTAGTAAATCTCCTCTGCACCCTCTCCAAAGTCTTCGGGCTGGATTTTGTCAATGGGGACGTGATGGAGGCGGGACTCCCATTTTTTGGGTTGTAGTCCCGCCTCCATCGACTTGTGGCCAACCCACGCTATTTTCCCTTGATTCACCTTGTTAAGCCCGCCCAGCGGACTCAGCAGGCCAATTAAGGGACACCTGGTTACTGGTGACATCAGTGATTGACATTTCATCTGTCAAGAGCTTTTGACAGATGAAAAATCAGCGTTTGACAGCTCTGTGAAGCTGTCAATCACTGACAATCTGTCTTCTAACTTGAGTCCTTCTACTCAGACTCAGTTAGAGATCTCTCCAGACCAGAAAGCAGAGGCTGCAGCTTTTGACAGTTCAGAGGCCATTCTGCTTTCTGTGCCGGTGAACTGAGGGACTCCCGAGAACTGAAGGGAGGAAGCCTGCAGGAGAAAGTAACGGTAAGTAAAACTTATTAAAACACTTTACACTTACCTCACACACTTACCTCTGCACACATGCACCCATCACTCACCTGCACAACGGACATCTCGACCCCTCCAACCCCTGCAGACCGACGGTCCGCCTTGCTAACTTGGCGTGGTTCGGAGCTGTCGGGAAGCCCACACTTCAGGGCTAAAAATAGGGATTAGGCAAAAAAACTGCCTGTTAACTAATCCCCTTCCCACCTTGGGGAGGCAGCTCCCAGCACAGGTCGGACACCCGCCTCCTGGGACATTGGCACGGAGGCGGGTCGGGGGCGGGATGGGTTCGTGCCCCCCGATTCTGCAATTTTCCCACCACTCCCGCCTCCAAACCCGCCTCCACGGGGCTTGGAAATTCTAGCCCTTCATGTCCTTCCTGCAGTGTGATGCCCAGAATTGGACACAATACTCCAGCTGGGGCTAAACTAGTTTTTTCTTTATAGCATAACTTCCTGGCTTTTGTACTCTATGGGGGTGATTTTCACTCAGAAGTCGGGAAGGAGGCGGGACTACAACTTTCGGGGTTGTAGTCCCGCCTCCATCGAGATGCGGCCAATCCACGCGATTTTAACTTGATTGACCTTGTTGAGCCCGCCCAGCAGGCTCAGCAGGCCAATTAAGGGCCACCTGGCACCAGGTGACGTCACAGACTGAAATTTCATCTGTCAAGACGTTTTGACAGATGAAATATCAGCGTTTCACAGCTCTTTGAAGCTGTCAAACGCTGACAGTCTAACTTCTAACCTGAGTCCTTCTACACAGACTCAGTTAGACATCTCTTCTGCACAGAAAGCTGCAGGCTGTCACTTTTGACAGTTCGCAGCCATTCTGCTTTCTGTGTCGGTGAGATGATGGACTCCCGAAACCTAGAGGAAGGAAGGCTGTAAAGGTAAGTACAGGTAATTTAAACTTCTTTACATACTTTAGACACACCAAACACACTTACCTTTGCACTCATGCACCCATCACTCACCTGAACACCGACATCTCGACCCCTCCAAGTCCTTCAACCCGACGGCCCGACTCCTCTAACTTGGCGTGGTTTGGAGCCGTCAGGAATCCCACAGTTCAAGATTAAAAATAGGGATTAGGCTAAAAACTGCCTGTTAACTATCTGTTAACAGGCAGTTAATTGTCACTAATCCCTTCCTGCCTTGGGTAGGCGGGTCCCAGTGCGGGGCGGGTACCCGCCTCCTTTGAAACTTACATGGAGGTGGGTTTGGGGCGGGATGGTGTCGGGACCCCCGAATTCGGGACTTTAACCCCCCGCACGCCTCCAATCCCGACTCCACGGGTCAGCTAAAATCGAGGCCTATGCCTCTCTTTATAAACTCCAGTCTTTACAGGGGCTGCGCCACTGCTGCACTGAAGTTTCTTGAGGCCCAAGCCGCTCACTGCGTCTTCAGAACGCAATTGCCTCAGGTTCTACGCCACTTCACATGCACCGTCACTCACCCAGGAAACTTGCGTGCAACTCCCTGTACTGGCGAGCGGAGCAACAACGGCGCAACGGACATAGAGGAAATTCAGTGCCTGTTGCGGCTGATCAATCAGCCAGTGACTAACGGGCATAAGTTTCAAATGAACACCAAGAGGACGAAGGGAGGGGTTGGAATAATGTTTTAAGTAGTTGGACGCTGGCGACCTCAGACGTTACTGTGCACGAAATGGGTTTTACTGATTTGGTTCTAGTCGCTCTGCTCCGTTGTGTGCCGAGTGCAGCCGGCTGAAACAGGTCTAATTATTGCGTTGTCATGATTGCTTCCAGCGCGGTTTGCGGCCTGCTGTACTAATTGGTAAGCTATTTTTGGAATCCCAACCTGGCTGTCTGACTGCGGGCAGAACTTTCTCTGAACTTGGCAATGGCGAGGAGTGAGGGCAGCTGTCTTGAGAGAGACGGGACCTGAAGTCTCCCTTGGAGGCCTCTCTCTCCAGAATGCCACCCTTTGGTATTATCTTTTTTTTGAACACAAAGCCTGACAATTATCTGCAACCTTTCGGCTACCCCTCATTTCATAAACACAGCCGAGTCTGTTTATTCGTGTGGAGCAGCTAGTGAGCTGCATTAAGCCCATCATCATAGTGCCAAGGTAATTTAGTGCTGGACAACCCATCTGTTGCGATGGTGATATGTCCTACATGGTGTGATGGATGTTGTCAGTAGAGCATTGATTTAGCAGCACAGACAGACAGATAAAAAATAAAGAAACTGCAAATGCTGGAAATCAGAATTAAAAAAACAACAAAATGTCTGGCAATAAACAGCAGGAAAACCTGAAAAGAGAAAATAGGCAGGCTAATGTTTCTGGTCGAAGAGCAATCATGAGCTCTACCTCCCACCAGCTCTGACGAACTCTCTACAGTAGGAATGTTGACCTGCCTTTTCCCTCTCCAGTGGCTCAGTGGGTAGCGCTCTTGCCTGAGTTAGACGGTCGCGGGTTTAAGTCCCACTCCAGAGACTTGAGCATAAAAATCTAGGCTGACACTCCCAGTGCAGTACTGAGGGAGCGCCGCACTGTCGGAGTGGCAGTACTGAGGGAGCGCCGCACTGTCGGAGGGGCAGTACTGAGGGAGCGCCACACTGTCGGAGGGGCAGTACTGAGGGGACGCCGCACTGTCGGAGGGGCGGTACTGAGGGAGCGCCGCACTGTCGGAGTGGCAGTACTGAAGGAGCGCCGCACTATCGGAGGGGCAGTACTGAGGGAGCGCCGTACTGTCGGAGTGGCAGTACTGAGGGAGCGCCGCACTATCGGAGGGGCAGTACTGAGGGAGCGCCGCACTGTCGGAGGGGCAGTGCTGAGGGGATGCCGCACTGTCGGAGGGTCAGTACTGAGGGAGCGCCGCACTATCGGAGGGGCAGTACTGAGGGAGCGTCGCACTGTCGGAGGGGCAGTACTGAGGGAGCGTCGCACTGTCGGAGGGGCAGTACTGAGGGAGCACCGCACTGTCGGAGGGGCAGTACTGAGGGAGCGCCGCACTGTCGGAGGGGCAGTACTGAGGGGACGCCGCACTGTCGGAGGGTCAGTACTGAGGGAGCGCCGCACTATCGGAGGGGCAGTACTGAGGGAGCGTCGCACTGTCGGAGGGGCAGTACTGAGGGAGCGCCGCACTGTCGGAGGGTCAGTACTGAGGGAGCGCCGCACTATCGGAGGGGCAGTACTGAGGGAGCGTCGCACTGTCGGAGGGGCAGTACTGAAGGAGTGCCGCACTGTCAGAGGGGCAGTACTGAGGGAGCGCCGCACTGTCGGAGGGGCAGTACTGAGGGAGCACCGCACTGTCGGAGGGTCAGTACTGAGGGAGCGCCGCACTGTCGGAGGGGTAGTACTGGGGTAGTACTGAGGGAGCGCCGCACTGTCGGAGGGGCAGTACTGAGGGAGCGCCGCACTGTCGGAGGGGCAGTACTGAGGGAGCGCCGCACTGTCGGAGGGGCAGTACTGAGGGAGCGCCACACTGTCGGAGGGGCAGTACTGAGGGGACGCCGCACTGTCGGAGGGGCGGTACTGAGGGAGCGCCGCACTGTCGGAGTGGCAGTACTGAAGGAGCGCCGCACTATCGGAGGGGCAGTACTGAGGGAGCGCCGTACTGTCGGAGTGGCAGTACTGAGGGAGCGCCGCACTATCGGAGGGGCAGTACTGAGGGAGCGCCGCACTGTCGGAGGGGCAGTGCTGAGGGGATGCCGCACTGTCGGAGGGTCAGTACTGAGGGAGCGCCGCACTATCGGAGGGGCAGTACTGAGGGAGCGTCGCACTGTCGGAGGGGCAGTACTGAGGGAGCGTCGCACTGTCGGAGGGGCAGTACTGAGGGAGCACCGCACTGTCGGAGGGGCAGTACTGAGGGAGCGCCGCACTGTCGGAGGGGCAGTACTGAGGGGACGCCGCACTGTCGGAGGGTCAGTACTGAGGGAGCGCCGCACTATCGGAGGGGCAGTACTGAGGGAGCGTCGCACTGTCGGAGGGGCAGTACTGAGGGAGCGCCGCACTGTCGGAGGGTCAGTACTGAGGGAGCGCCGCACTATCGGAGGGGCAGTACTGAGGGAGCGTCGCACTGTCGGAGGGGCAGTACTGAAGGAGTGCCGCACTGTCAGAGGGGCAGTACTGAGGGAGCGCCGCACTGTCGGAGGGGCAGTACTGAGGGAGCACCGCACTGTCGGAGGGTCAGTACTGAGGGAGCGCCGCACTGTCGGAGGGGTAGTACTGGGGTAGTACTGAGGGAGCGCCGCACTGTCGGAGGGGCAGTACTGAGGGAGCGCCGCACTGTCGGAGGGGCAGTACTGAGGGAGCGCCGCACTGTCAGAGGGGCAGTACTGAGGGAGCGCCACACTGTCGGAGGGGTAGTACTGAGGGAGCGCCGCACTGTCGGAGGGGCAGTACTGAGGGAGCGCCGCACTGTCGGAGGGGCAGTACTGAGGGGACGCCGCACTGTCGGAGGGTCAGTACTGAGGGAGCGCCGCACTATCGGAGGGGCAGTACTGAGGGAGCGTCGCACTGTCGGAGGGGCAGTACTGAGGGAGCGCCGCACTGTCGGAGGGTCAGTACTGAGGGAGCGCCGCACTATCGGAGGGGCAGTACTGAGGGAGCGTCGCACTGTCGGAGGGGCAGTACTGAAGGAGCGCCGCACTGTCAGAGGGGCAGTACTGAGGGAGCGCCGCACTGTCGGAGGGGCAGTACTGAGGGAGCACCGCACTGTCGGAGGGTCAGTACTGAGGGAGCGCCGCACTGTCGGAGGGGTAGTACTGGGGTAGTACTGAGGGAGCGCCGCACTGTCGGAGGAGCAGTACTGAGGGAGCGCCGCACTGTCAGAGGGGCAGTACTGAGGGAGCGCCACACTGTCGGAGGGGTAGTACTGAGGGAGCGCCGCACTGTCGGAGGGGCAGTACTGAGGGAGCGCCGCAGTGTCGGAGGGGCAGTACTGAGGGAGCGCCGCACTGTCGGAGGGGCACTACTGAGGGAGCGCCGCAGTGTCGGAGGGGCAGTACTGAGGGAGCGCCGCAGTGTCGGAATGGCAGTACTGAGGGAGCGCCGCACTGTCGGAGGGGCAGTACTGAGGGAGTGCTGCACTGTCGGAGGGGCAGTACCGAGGGAGCGCCGCACTATCGGAGGGGCAGTACTGAGGGAGCGCCGCACTGTCGGAGGGGCAGTGCTGAGGGGATGCCGCACTGTCGGAGGGTCAGTACTGAGGGAGCGCCGCACTATCGGAGGGGCAGTACTGAGGGAGCGTCGCACTGTCGGAGGGGCAGTACTGAGGGAGCGTCGCACTGTCGGAGGGGCAGTACTGAGGGAGCACCGCACTGTCGGAGGGGCAGTACTGAGGGAGCGCCGCACTGTCGGAGGGGCAGTACTGAGGGGACGCCGCACTGTCGGAGGGTCAGTACTGAGGGAGCGCCGCACTATCGGAGGGGCAGTACTGAGGGAGCGTCGCACTGTCGGAGGGGCAGTACTGAGGGAGCGCCGCACTGTCGGAGGGTCAGTACTGAGGGAGCGCCGCACTATCGGAGGGGCAGTACTGAGGGAGCGTCGCACTGTCGGAGGGGCAGTACTGAAGGAGTGCCGCACTGTCAGAGGGGCAGTACTGAGGGAGCGCCGCACTGTCGGAGGGGCAGTACTGAGGGAGCACCGCACTGTCGGAGGGTCAGTACTGAGGGAGCGCCGCACTGTCGGAGGGGTAGTACTGGGGTAGTACTGAGGGAGCGCCGCACTGTCGGAGGGGCAGTACTGAGGGAGCGCCGCACTGTCAGAGGGGCAGTACTGAGGGAGCGCCACACTGTCGGAGGGGTAGTACTGAGGGAGCGCCGCACTGTCGGAGGGGCAGTACTGAGGGAGCGCCGCACTGTCGGAGGGGCAGTACTGAGGGGACGCCGCACTGTCGGAGGGTCAGTACTGAGGGAGCGCCGCACTATCGGAGGGGCAGTACTGAGGGAGCGTCGCACTGTCGGAGGGGCAGTACTGAGGGAGCGCCGCACTGTCGGAGGGTCAGTACTGAGGGAGCGCCGCACTATCGGAGGGGCAGTACTGAGGGAGCGTCGCACTGTCGGAGGGGCAGTACTGAAGGAGCGCCGCACTGTCAGAGGGGCAGTACTGAGGGAGCGCCGCACTGTCGGAGGGGCAGTACTGAGGGAGCACCGCACTGTCGGAGGGTCAGTACTGAGGGAGCGCCGCACTGTCGGAGGGGTAGTACTGGGGTAGTACTGAGGGAGCGCCGCACTGTCGGAGGAGCAGTACTGAGGGAGCGCCGCACTGTCAGAGGGGCAGTACTGAGGGAGCGCCACACTGTCGGAGGGGTAGTACTGAGGGAGCGCCGCACTGTCGGAGGGGCAGTACTGAGGGAGCGCCGCAGTGTCGGAGGGGCAGTACTGAGGGAGCGCCGCACTGTCGGAGGGGCACTACTGAGGGAGCGCCGCAGTGTCGGAGGGGCAGTACTGAGGGAGCGCCGCAGTGTCGGAATGGCAGTACTGAGGGAGCGCCGCACTGTCGGAGGGGCAGTACTGAGGGAGTGCTGCACTGTCGGAGGGGCAGTACCGAGGGAGTGCTGCACTGTCGGAGGGGCAGTACTGAGGGAGCGCCGCACTGTCGGAAGTGCCGTCTTTTAGATGAGACGATAAACCTGCTCTCTCAGGTGGATGTAAAAGATCCCACGGCACTATCTCGAAGAAGAGCAGGGGAGTTCTCCCCGGTGTCCTGCGGCCAATATTTATCCCGCAACCAACATCACTAAATACACATTATCTGGTCATTATCACATTGCTGTTTGTGGGAGCTTGCTGTGCGCAGTAAGCTGCCATGTTTCCTACATTACCACAGTGACAACACTTCAAAAAGTACTTTGTTGACTGTAAAGCGCTTTGGGACGTCCGGTGGTTGTGAAAGGCGCTACAGAAATGCAAGTCTTGCTTTTTTCCAGATGTCAGTAGACCCACCGTGCAGTCCTAGCATTTTCTGCTTTTTAATCACTGTTATAGAGTTGGCAACTCTGGGCGGGCATATAACTAGAGGATTTCACCGCGAGCCAGAGCTATGTTTGGTCACTATCGTAAAGTGAGGCGGCGCTGACTTTACAGCAGTGTCATAGAAACATAGAAGAAACATAGAAACATAGACGATAGGAGCAGGAGTAGGCCATTCGGCCCCTCGAGCCTGCTCCGCCATTCAATGAGATCATGGCTGATCATCCAAATTCAGTACCCTGTCCCTGCTTTCTCCCCATATCCCTTGATCCCTTTAGCCTTAAGAAATATATCTAACTCCTTCTTGAATATATTTAATGAATTGGCCTCTACTGCCTCCCGTGGTAGAGAATTCCACAGGTTCACCACTCTCTGGGTGAAAAAATTCCTCCTCATCTCTGTCCTAAATGGCTTACCCCTTATCTTTAGACTGTGACCCCTGGTTCTGGACTCCCCCGCCATCAGGAACATCCTTCCTGCATCTAGTCTGTCTAGTCCTATTAGAATTTGATAAGTTTCAATGAGATCCCCTCTCATTCTTCTAAACTCCAGCGAATATAAGCCTAATCGACTCAATCTAATAATTCAATTCAACTTTTATTGTCATTCCTGCCATCCCAGGTATCAGTCTGGTGAATCTTCGCTGTACTCCCTCCATGGTAAGAACATCCTTCCTCAGATAAGGCGACCAAAACTGCACACAATACTCAAGATGTGGTCTCACCAAGGCCCTGTACAACTGCAGCAAGACATCCTTGCTCCTGTACTCGAATCCTCTCGCTACGAAGGCCAACATACCATTTGCCTTCTTAACCACCTGCTGCACCTGCATGCTTACCTTCAGCGACTGGTGCACAAGGACACCCAGGTCTCTTTGCACTTCCCCTTCTCCCAATCTATTGCCGTTCAGATAATAATCTGCCTTCCTGTTTTGGCCACCAAAGTGGATAACCTCGCTTTTATCCACGTTATACTGCATCTGCCATGCTTCTGCCCAATCACCCAACCTGTCCAAATCATACTGGAGTTTCTCGACATCCTCCTCACAGCACACACGCCCACCCAGCTTTGTGTCATCTGCAAACTTGGAGATATTACATCTGGTTCCCTTGTCTAGATCATTAATATATATTGTGAATAGCTGGGGTCCTAGCACCGTTCCCTGCGGTACCCCAATAGTCACTGCCTGCCACTCGGAAAAAGACCCGTTTATTCCAACTCTTTGCTTCCTGTCTGTCAACCAGTTCTCTATCCAAATCAGTACCTTACCCCCAATCCCATGTGCTATAACCTTACATGCTAATCTCTTATGTGGGACCTTATCGAAAGCCTTCTGAAAGTCCAAATACACCACATCCACTGGTTCTCCCTTATCTATTCTACCAGTTACATCCTCAAAAAATTCCAGTAGATTAGTCAAGCACGATTTACCTTTTGCAAATCCATGTTGACTTTGTCCGATTCTGTCACTGTTTTCCAAGTGCTCTGCTATTACATCTTTTATAATGGACTCTAGCATTTTCCGCACTACCGATGTCAGGCTTACCGGTCTATAATTCCCCGTTTTCTCTCTACCACCTTTTTTGAATAGTGGGGTTACATTAGCTATCCTCCAATCCATGGGTACTGTTCCAGAGTCTATAGAATTTTGGAAGATGACCAGCAATGCATCTACTATTTCTAGGGCCACTTCCTTAAGTACCCTAGGATGTAGATTATCAGGCCCTGGGGATTTATCAGCCTTCAATCCCGTCAATTTCCCTAACACCATTTCCTCACAAATACTGATTTCATTCAGTTGCTCCCCTCTCATTAGACCCTATGTCCCCCGACATCTCTGGGAGGTTATTTGTGTCCTCCTTTGAGAAGACAGAACCAAAGTATGTATTTAATTGGTCTGCCATTTCTTTGTTCCCCATTATAAATTCCCCTGATTCTGACTGCAAGGGACCTATGCTTGACTTCACCAATCTTTTTCTCTTCACATATCTATAGCAGCTTTTACAGTCAGTTTTTATGTTCCCTGCAGGCTTACTCTCATACTCTATTTTCCCCTTCTTAATTAATCCCTTTGTCATCCTTTGCTGAATCCTAAACTGCTCCCAATGCTCAGTTTGCTGCTTTTTCTGGCCAATTTATATGTCCTCTCCTTGGATCTTATGCTATCCCTAATTTCCCTTGTTAGCCACGGTTGAGTCACCTTCTTTGTTTTATTTTTATGCCAAACAGGGATTAACAAATTCTGTAGTTCATCCATGCGATCTTTAAATGTTTGCCATTGCCTATCCACCGTCAGCCCTTTAAGTAACGTTCCCAAATCCATCCTAGCCAACTCGCGCCTCATACCATCATAGTTTCCTTTATTTAAATTCAGGAACCTAGTCTCTGAGTCAACTACTTCACTCTCCATCTTAATGAAGAATTCTATCATATTATGATCGCTCCGCCCCAAGGGGCCTCGCACAACAAGATTGCTAATCAATCCTTTATCATTACATAATACCCAGTCTAAGATGGCCTGATCTCTAGTTGGTTCCTCGACATATTGGTCCAGGAAACCATCCCATATACACTCCAGGAATTCCTCCTCCACAGTATTGTTACTAATTTGGTTTGCCCAATCTATATGTAGATTAAAGTCACCCATGATAACTGCTGTGCCCTTATTGCACGTGTCTCTAATTTCCTGTTTAATGCCATCCCTGACCTCCGCATTACTGTTTGGAGGTCTATATACCACTCCCACTAACGTTTTCTGCCCCTTGGTATTTCTCAGCTCTATCCATACAGATTCCACATCATCAGAGCTAATATCCTTCCTTACTATTGTGTTAATCTCCTCTTTTAGTTTTTAGTTCCTGGGACTAGGGACAGGGTCACTGGCAAGGCTTGGAAGCTAAGCAGAGCCAGGCCTAGTTAGTACCTGGAGGGGTGACCATCAGGGAAGACCAGGTGCAGAAGGAGCTCCGAGGAGGGGCGGTTGGTGAGAAGGTCACGGAAGGAGCCCCGGGAGGGGTGGCTGCTGAGCAGGCCCGGGCGTTGGGCTGAAGATTGTCGGACAGGAGGAATGGTGGAAAATGGAATGGCAGCGCGCACAGACGCAGCGGCTTTGCTTCTCCCAGGACGGTGCTTTTTACGTTTAATGTTAATGTTATTTGTACTGGACTCATGGGAGCTTGCAAGATCACATTTCGTTGTTCATGTACTTGTGCATTGTACAATGACAATAAAGTTGAATTATTATTATTATAACTAGCAATGCTACCCCACTTCCTTTGCCTTTTTGCCTGTCCTTCCTGAATATTGAATACCCCTGGATGTTGAGTTCCCAGCCTTGGTCACCCTGGAGCCATGTCTCCGTAATCCCAATTATATCATATCCTTTTACATCTATTTGCGCAGCTAATGCATCCACCTTATTACGAATGCTCCTCGCATTAAGACACAAAGCCTTCAGGCTTGTTTTTTTAACACTCTTAACACTGGCGTAAGTTGTAGCACTAGTAAGAAAAAAAAGAAAAGACTTGCATTTATATAGCGCCTTTCATGATCTCAGAATGTCCCAAAGCGCTTTACAGCCAATTAATACTTCTGGAGTGTAGTCACTGTTTTTAATGTAGAAAGTGCGGCAGCCAATTTGCGCACAAGGTCCCACAAACAGCAATGTGATAATGACCAGATCATCTGTTTTTTTAGTGATGTTGATTGAGGGGTCAATACTGGACCAGGACACCAGGGACAACTCCCCTGATCTTCTTCGAAATAGCACCGCGGGATCTTTTACGTCCACCCGAGAAGGCAGACGGGGCCTCGGTTTGACGTCTCATCCGAAAGACTGCACCTCCGGCAGCGCCGCACTCCCTCAGCACAGCACTGGGAGTGTCAGCCTAGGTTACGTGCTAAAGTCCCTGGAGTGGGACTTGAACTCACAACCTTCATGACTCAGAAGCGAGGGTGTGCTACCAACTGAGCCAAGGATCAGTTCAGCTAAAGTTCAACAGTAGCACTGCTGCAAGAGGGCAAGCACGAGTTGCCTTGACATTTCAAACAGTAGCTGGACTACAGATTCTCTGGGAATGTATGAACCAATGAGATCAATCTGATTCACCGTTCAAGATTCATTTTGAGAACTCCCGAAGATTTTTCTCCCGGGTGCTGCTTGCAGCAGTGCCCGGGAGATTAATCTTTAACTCCTGGAGACTCCAAGGTAGTACAGGATGATTGTCAATCCTACACTGTTGTATCTGCCACGTTTCCTACATTACAACAGTGACTACACTTCAGAAGTACTTCATTGACTGTAAAGCACTTTGGGACATCCTGAGGTCGTGAAAGGCGCTATAGAAATGCAAGTCTATTCTTTCTTTCTTTAGGTTCTCTCGTTTATGGGTATTTAAGAAACCACCATAGACGTTCTGGTCAGTGTTGTTCTTGTATGATCCATCCCTGCACCATTTGAACATCAAGGCCGAGAAATTCGGTGGGCTGCGCCACCAGTTAGCGCCTAAAGAGGGCACTCAGTGGCTTTAGCGCCACTGGCCACGCCTCCCGCGATATTTAGCGGGGCGCTAATGGCGGCATTAGCCTGTAGCGCTGCGCCGCCACCGATGACGTCATCGGTGTGCGCAGCGCACCACTACCGCCCCGGACGCAATATTGGGTCGCGCCCGCCCCGTAGCGCCGGTCGCAAATCGCGACTGGTTCACGGGGCCTACCTGTGGCGGTAGTGGCGCAAATTAAGGTGGAGGTGCGGGGCGGCCATTTTTTTCGGTGGCCGCCTGCCAGCACCTCCTCGCGCCGCCCTCCCCGGCCTCCTGATTCCCCCCCCCCCCGGGCAGTGCCAGCTGTGTCCCGAGTGCCCGGCACTTCTCCTCGGTGCCGGGCTCTTTTGCCGGCACTCACGATCGGTGATCACGCTGGTGCAGGCCCCTCCCCCTTAAGAAGGGGAGGAAGGCCTGCAGTACCGCAGCGCGCCGTGCCGCAGCATGTGGCGCTGCGGCACGTAGCGCTGCGATATTCAGTTTGAGCGCCCCAAGCGGGATGCGGGGAGCCTCGAGCAGCGCCCCGAGTCCCTCTTGGGGCACTCCAACTGAATATCGGGAGGGCGCAAGCGGCTCCGCCCGGAGCGCAAATTCCGGCGCCCAGGCGAGCTTGGCGCCCCAAACGCGTTTTTAGCCCCAAATATTTACACGAGAAGCTGATGAATTGGACGAGCTACCCATGTAAGATTCATGGGGTATATTTCCTTTCATAACATCCACGATTTGTAAAGAGCAGGTTGCAGCTGACTAGTTAAAGAACAAATGAAATGTTGTTTTTGCAGTTACCCAGCTGTAATAGTTTAAAAGTGTCACATAAAGCTCGCACTTCTGTATTGATTTCTTTGTGGGTTCAATGACGAGACATTTATGAAAGAGAATGTCTTTTAATCTAAAGTCTGTTCAACTCTTTATACAGCATTTACAGGAGACATGATGCTCGTGATGCATCTAGAACGAAACTGAAACTAAAACCAAACTGCCTTGCTTGTCTCGGTCACATGCCCTCTGCTGGTCAGGCACAAGCAATCAATACATGCAATTATGCTGGTAAGGCATGATAATCAAACAGGCAAATAACATCACTATTTGCTGATATCATTACATCTCCCTTTCTTAAAACAAAAGTATTTTACTTTTAACTAACAACATGTTTCCTTTGTATTAATCTGCATTTTAACTGTAACACTTAATGAACTTACATTATCATTATCATGATCAAGGTTTTTTAACCTTGCTTTGAAATATGTCAATACACTAGAACTTGAAGAAAGAATAAGATAACATTACTTCCTTCTATAACAATAGTCCTTAAATTTGCTCAATGAGTCTCTCAGGAGGCTTCACGTGTCTTGAGGATTTTCTGATTGATTGTCCTTGAATCTGAGTTGTTGCCTCAGATGATTGGTTCTCAGCTGTGTGATCAGGTTGTTCAACAGTATCAGTCTCTTGACCTGCTGTGGCTGGTCCCATGAGAAGATCTCGATGATTTCTTCTCAGAACAGCACCCTCATCTGTCTGAATGGTGTATGATCTTGATTGAACTTCACTCAGGACAGTTCCCTTCTGAGTCCATGTGTTTGTTTTGTCTTTGAACCTTACTTGGTCACCAGTGTGGAGTTCAGGTAAGTTTTGTGTTCCTCTGTCATAGTAGTACTTTTGCTTTTCTTTCTGTTGTTCTTTGAACTTCCTCACTTTCTCCCCCTCTTTTGTTTTCAGGAGGTTCTCCGGGATGGGTAGGTTTGACCTTAGCCGACGTCCCATCAGGAGTTGGGCTGGTGACATACCACACTCGAGCGGCGTTGTGCGGTATACAAGCATGCTCTGGTAGAAGTCAGTTCCACTGTCTTTTGCCTTGTACATCAGTCTTTTCACTGTCTGGACCGATTTTTCCACTAGACCATTGGACTGTGGAAAGTGAGGACTTGACGTTGTGTGGACAAAGTCCCACTCTTTGGCAAAGTGTCGGAAACTTGCATTGTGAAACTGGGGTCTGTTGTCTGTGAAGACCTCGCTTGCCACGCCATGTCTGGAGAATATGGCTTTCATACATGTATCACAGCATCTGCAGTGGTGGTGTGCAGTCTACAAACCTCTGGATACAGGGAGTAATAGTCTGTGACTACAAGATAGTCCTTCCCTTGACATACGAATAGGTCAGCGCCTACCTTCTGGTAAGGTCTGTCTGGCGCTGGGTGTGGCTTTAGTGGTTCTACCGGATTGCTTGCTCGATATTTCAGGCATATTGTGCAGTTTGACACCTCATTTGTCACATCTTGGTTGATTCGTGGCCAGTACATCACCTCTCGTGCTCTTTTCTTACACTTTTCGATTCCCAGATGTCCTCCATGGATCTTTTTTAACATCTCTTTTCTCAGACTCTTTGGGATAACTATTTTACTTCCTTTGTAGATGATGTCTTCGACCACTGATAGTTCTGCCCTGCAGTTCCAGTACTCTGCCATGTCAGGTGAGCAGTCTTGCTTCATGTTGGGCCATCCATCCAAGATGCTTTTCCTCAGTCGTCTCATTGTTTCATCTTTGTCTCATTCTTTATGAGCTCCATTTTTGCATCTGCTATGGGCAGTGCACTTGTGATCATGTCCACGTAGGCGTTCACTTTTTCATCCATTGTGGTGTTTGCGGGCTCACTTGGGTCTACAGCTCTGGACAACGTGTCTGCTGTATACATCAGCTTACCCGGTGTGTACGCAACATTCAGTGTATAGCGTTGCAGCCTGATCATCATTCTTTGTATTCTAAGCGGACAGCTATTTAGTGGCTTTTGGAACAATGCAACCAAGGGCTTATGGTCAGTCTCTACACTGATTGCTTGTCCTGCCACAAACTGGTGAAATCTTTCACAGGCGTATGTGATGCTGAGCAGCTCCTTTTCTATTTGAGCATATCGCGTCTCCGCGTCTGTCATTGAGCACGATGCATATGCAATAGGTTGCCAGTAGTCATATTGTTGCAGAAGAACGGCACCGAGCCCACTCTGTGATGCATCTGATGATATCTTGATGGGTCTCGCTGCGTCATAAAACCTCAGAACTGGTTCCTCTGTGAGCAGTTTCTTTAGATCGCTCCATGACTTCTCATGCTCATGATTCCATTCCCATTCTATGTTCTTTTCAGTTAGTCTTCTCAGTGGTGCCATCTTTTCTGAGAGGTTGGATATGAATTTCCCCATGTAGTTGATCATTCCATTAAACCTCTGCACGTCCTTTTTGCATTGTGGCTTTGGCATATTCTCAATGGCGGACACCTTTCTGGGATCTGGTCTGATGCCCTCACTGCTAAGGATATCTCCCACGAATGTCAGTTCTGTCACCCCGAGCTGGCATTTCTCTCTATTCAGCTTCAGGTTTGTTTTCCTTGTTGCTTCCAGCACTTTTTTCAGTCTCTCGTCATGCTCAGTTCTCGTGGTTCCCCATACTATGATGTCATCCATTGATGTATCAACTCCCTCCAGGTGCTCATAGATCATATGGATAGTTTTGTGATACACTTCAGGAGCTGAGGCAATGCCAAATGGTAACCTTAGGAATCTGTATCTGCCAAATGGACTGTTGAACGTGCACAGTCTTGAACTTGCTTCGTCCAATTTCATCTGCCAAAATCCTGATGATGCATCTAACTTGCTGAAATACTTTGCATTTGCAAACTGTGCCATGATTTCCTCACGTGTAGGAAGCTTGAAGTGCTCTCTCTTTATTGCTCTGTTTAGATCTCTTGTATCCAGGCAAATTCTGAGCTTTCCATTCTTTTTGTCCACTACGACGAGGGAACTCACCCACTCAGTTGGCTCATCTATCTTCCGAATCACGTTCAGGCTTTCCATCCTGTCCAACTCTGCCTTCAGTTGCTTTTGAAGAGCAAATGGGACTTTTCTGCATGGATGTATGACCGGTGTCATACTTTTATCTACTCTGATCGTGTGTTCTCCTGGAATGCAGCCTAGACCCTTAAATAGGTCGTTGTACTCTTTTCATGAGTTCATCATAGACTGTCTCTCCTTCGCTTTCCACAACGAGGACTCTCTTTACCAGGTTCAGTCTCTCACAGGCTTTTAAACCTAGTATGGCTTGCACATCCTTTGGCACCACGATTAATGCTAGCGTGTGCTCTCTGTCCTTGTGTGTTACTTTGACAATGCATCTTCCTTTCACTGGTATATCAGTACCTGAGTATCCTGTCACTTTCACTTTTATTCCATGTATCTTTGGTCTGGGTCTAATTTTCTTAAAGTCAGTCTCTGATATCACATTAACTTGTGCTCCAGTATCCAATTTAAATGGAATGTGTATGTCATTCACTTTTAGTGTCAACATCCAGTCTCTTCTTTTTTGTTTTCAGACACAACATCTACATTGAACTCCTCTATGTCGCTTTCATCTACTGTATGGACCTTGCTTTGTTGCACTTGGTTCTTACAGCAACGGGCATAATGGTTGTTTTTGTTGCAACTATTGCATGTTTTACCATATGCTGGACACTTTTTTGGTGGATGCTGTGTACCGCATCGACTACATGACTTTCGATTGTCCCTTTCATTTTCGTTCGCTGGCCACGCCTCTTTTTTCACATTGGCGCTCTTTTTGTTAAACGGTTTGTATCCGTTCATTCTCACTGCATCCATGTTGCAGCTATTGTCACTGAACAGCTCCTTTGCCTGCAACTTCACAGTCTCTGTAGCCCTAAACAGTGCTATAGCTTTTCCCAGGTCTAGATCTTGCTCTCTTAGCAGTCTTTCCCTTAGACCATTATTCGGAATACCACACACCAGTCTGTCTTTTATCAGTGAGTCTGTCAGTCCCCCAAATTCACACGATTTGCTTCTGTTTCTCAGTTCAGTCACATACTGATCAATAGTCTCACCCATTTTCTGTACACATGTGAAAAATCTGTGCCTCTCAAACGTCACGTTACGTTTAGGTATGCAGTAGGCCTCAAACTGTTCCATTATTTTATCTAACTTCATTTTGTCTCCATCAGCAGTGAATGTGAAGTTATTATACACCTCCAGCGCTTCATCACCCACGACATGTAAGAACAGTGACGCTTTCATTTTATCACCTTTCTCGTCAGCTCCGATTGCTGATAAATATAACCCCAAACGTTGTTTGAACCTCCTCCAATTTTCAGCCACATTACCTGTCGACTGAAGCGTCGCCGGTGGGTGTAAACCTTCCATTTTTTCACTTCGTTAGCTATTCTCCAATGGTAAGCAACGATGTTCTCTTTTGGCTTGCAAATTTGTGGAGAGCTGATTTAACTTCAGATTTTTTCTCTTCATCTCTTTCAATCACTTCTGACACCATGTATTGATTTCTTTGTGGGTTCAATGATGAGACATTTATGAAAGAGAATGTCTTTTAATCTAAAGTCTGTACAACTCTTTGTGCAGCATTTACAGGAGACATGATGCTAGTGATGCATCTAGAACGAAACTGAAACTAAAACCAAACTGCCTTGCTTGTCTCGGTCACATGCCCTCTGCTGGTCAGGCACAAGCAATCAATACATGCAATTATGCTGGTAAGGCATGATAATCAAACAGGCAAATAACATCACTATTTGCTGATATCATTACAACTTCCTGTAAGCGTCACCCGTACTTCCTGTCACACCTCAAGCGTCACACTTTCAATACAGCCCATCTGCCACTCACCAGGAGCAACACCACGGGAGATCCACTAGTTTTTTTTTACCAAAATTGAAAGCAGGTTTCCAAATGGAACTAAATTGATCAAGAATACAGTAAACCACAGCTGTTTCAATATATATAGTGGACAATACTACCCCATAATTTGCAAGACTTTAGAATTAATTACAGAGAACAGTTTAAATGGAGCTCTCTCCGCGAGTCTCACACTGTAACATCAAAACTGTGTCACAAGCATCATGTGTGCTGTCCTGATGCCCACATTAGAAGCTGGAAGTAATATTTAAATCGGTAAAAAAATGACAAAAATGGGTGTTACTTCAGAAGTGCAAGTAATGATACATTCATCAAGCAATATGTGAGCAACCCAAGTGAATAAAATGCCAAGCTATCTAGTTCCTTGTTCATAGAGTCATAGAGAATAGAAAAAGGCCATTCGGCCCATCGTACCTGATGTAAGAAAACTACTAGGCACTTGGCCTAAGCGTTAAACAAAGCTTTAATCAACTGTTTTACAACATGGAGGTCTAGTTGTGTCCTTCACTAGTTCCTGTTAAAGAATGTCCTGCGCAAGCTGGGCCCGTGCCCGAGCATTTATACTCTCCCTGGACAGCGCCACCTGCAGGCCACTCAGTATTATTTCATAAGTCTTTCTTTCATGAATGACTGATTCATGTCAGTGCCTGTGCCGGATCTATGAAAGAGCTATCCAATTAGTCCCACCCCCCCGCCCTACCTTTTCCCCCAGAGTGTCCGCCCTGGCTCAGTGGGTAGCACCCTCGCCTCTGAGTCAGGAGTCTTGGGTTCATAGTCCCACTCCAGAGACTTGAGCAGAAATCCAGGCTGACTGGCGCTCCCAGTGCAGTGCTGAGGGAGTGCGAGACCGTTGGAGGTGCTGTCTTTCGAATAAGATGTTAAACTGAGGCCCTTTCTGCAAAGTTCCCTATAAGGCGCACGGCTGTGCAATTCTCTGCTGGTCCCTCGCAGTCCGGGAGCAGCTTTCTCAATGTAAAGTTTTGCGTAAAACTGTGAATGGGCCGCACAGCCAAAATGATAATAAGAGGGAACATTGCCTGTCTGCTCTCTCAGGTGGATGTAAAAGATCCCACGGCACTATTTCGAAATGGAGCAGGGGAGTTCATCCCCAGTGTCCCGGGCCAATATTTAATCCTCAATTAACATCACTGAAAAAACAGATTATCTGCTCATTATCACATTGCTGTTTGTGGGAGCTTGCTGTGCGCAAATTGTCTGCCGTGTTTCCTACATTACAACAGTGACTACACTTCAAAATGTACTTCATTGGCTGCAAAAACACTTTGGGGTGTCCTGAGGTCGTGAGAGGAGCTGTAGAAATGTAAGTCTTTCTTCAGGATACCTGGACTATTCCGGGAATGGATATGATTAGTTCCTCCGCTTCTCTTTTATTCCCCCATTAACCTGTTTGAAAAGCCCAACAACTTGTAAACATCCCAAGGCACTTCAAAAACACAGCAATGGGTGAGGAACTGAGGGAGGTAGCTGAAGGCATGGTGAAAGAGGTAGGTTTTGTGGAGGCTTAAGACAGAGCAAGGATAACAAGGCAGAGGGGTGGGGGCGGGGGGGGGTTAAGGGAGGCCATTCCAGAACGCAGTGCCCAGTTAGCTGAACGGAGGGAGGGGAAGATATTTTTTTTAAAGGCTAGAGTCAGAAAAGAGGAAGGCGGTCTTTGGCTGGTGGAGCTGGGGAAGATTGCAGAGGCAGGGTAGGCGAGGCCACAGAGGGACTTGTAAACGTTCCCAGAAGTTTGCTAGATTTTCTCAGCTGACAGTCACACTAATATCCACATGTCCACTCCCATTCAAAAGCAGAGTTCAATCGTTTCTTCTCCCTACCCTAAAGTCTGTGGTTTGGCTTCAATATCCCACTTCCCAGTCCCGACTATTTTCCCACAGATTTGCTTCCAGATGCCAAATCCTTCATCTTGCTTGGGACAGCCCATTAGCCCCCAAAAAATATCTTATTCAACAGCAGTAAAAGACATGCTGGCTCAAAGAAGCCGGTCTGATTTTCTTGACAGCTCAACCCGCCCTATTGACCTTCTCATCAATTTCCTCAATCTCTTGTCACTCCAGAAACAAACCCAATTGTCACTTGAACCCAGTTATAATGCCTGCTCCAGGGACCGTCCCTGGTCATTTATTCCATGCGTCTTTGGGTCTAATATCTCCCTGGATTTCTTACTTCCTCTTTGCTACTTTATTTTAAAAATCCACTCGTGCCCCTGCTGTATGAACCCTTCATCAATTTTCTTGGTTCAACTTTGTCAATCGTAAGAACATAAGAAATAGGAGCAGGAGTCGGCCATACGGCCTCCTCGGACCTGCTCCACCATTCAGTAAGATCATGGCTGATCTTCAAACTCAACTCCACTTTCCTGCCCGATCCCCATGTCTCTTGGTTCCTAGTATCCAAAAATCCCCTTCACAGTCACGAAAACTTCAGTTGGATCAACTGAAATTCACTTCTTCGAAGAACACAACTCCAACACCCATAAAAAATTCTTATAATATAAATTCTTAATATCTGAAATCATCTTTTGACCCTCACCTGTGCAACATCGTAAAGGCAACAGAACCTTCTATAATAAGGTGATTGGGACTGCACACCATACCACCAACTAACCAAGTCCTTCACCTCCATCCCCCACCAGGATGGCCTGAGGGCGCTCCGCTTCTTCCTTGAACAGAGGCCCGACCAGTCCCCATCCACCATCACCCTCCTCCGCCTGGCTGAACTTGTTCTCACATTGAACAACTTCTCCTTTAACTCCACTCATTTCCTCCAAATCAAAGGTGTTGCTATGGGTACCCGTATGGGTCCTAGCTCTGCCTGCCTTTTCGTGGGCTATGTGGAACAATCTTTGTTCCAGTCCTACTCAGGTCCCCTCCCTCACCTCTTTTTCCGATACATTGATGACTGTATCGGTGCCGTTTCCTGCTCTCGCCCCGAACTAGACAATTCCATTCACTTTGCCTCCAATTTCCACCCTTCCCTCACCTTCACATGGTCCATCTCTGACTCTTCCCTTCCCTTCCTCAACTTCTCCGTCTCCATCTCTGGAGATAGGTTATTGACCAATATTCACTACAAGCCCACTGACTCCCACAGCTACCTGGACTACACTTCCTCCCACCCCGTCTCCTGTAAGGACTCTATTCCATTCTCCCAGTTTCTCCGTCTCCACCGCATCTGCTCCGACGATGCCACCTTCCACACCAGTGCTTCCGACATGTCTTCCTTTATCCTCAACCGAGGATTCCCCTCTACCGTGGTTGACATGGCCCTCGACCGTGTCCGTTCTATCTCCTGCACTTCTGCCCTCACCCCTGCCCCTCCCTCCTGGAACCACGACAGGGTTCCCCTTGTCCTCACCTTTTACCCCACCAGCCTCCACATTCAACGGATCATCCTCCGCCATTTCCGCCACCTCCAAAGTGATCCCACCACCAAATGCATCTTACCCTCCCTCCCCTTTCAGCATTCCGTAGGGACCGCTCCCTCCGAGACACCCTAGTCCACTCCTCTATCAACCCCAGCACCCCTTCCCCTTCGCCTGGCACCTTCCCGTGCAAGCGCAGGAGATGTAACACCTGCCCTTATACCTCCCCCCTTTCCCACTGTCCAGGGCCCCAAACGCCCCTTCCAGGTGAAACAGCGATTTACTTGTACTTCTTGCAATTTAATATACTGTATTCGCTGCTCACGATGCGGTCTCCTCTACATTGGGGAGACCAAACGCAGATTGGATGACCGCTTTGCGGAACACCTCTGTTCAGTCCGTAAGGGTGACCCCGAGCTTCCGGTCGCCTGTCATTTTAATTCACCGCCCCATTCCCACTCAGACCTCACCGTCCTTGGCCTCTTGCATTGTTCCACGGAAGCTCAGCGTAAACACGAGGAACAGCATCTCATCTTCCGATTAGGCACTTTACAGCCTTCCGGACTCAATATCGAGTTCAACAATTTCAGATCATAACCTCGGCCCCTATTACATTTTTACTTTTATTTTTTATCCACACCTTTGTTTTGGTTTCCTCCCGCCCCCCCTTTCCTTTTTTTTCCTCTCTCCCACACGGCAGCTGTCTCCCATTCTGCCAGCACATTTCACACCTAATCTAGAGCCGTCTTTTGTCTCCACTAGTCCTATCACCATCTCGTCTTGTTTTGAATACCTCTTAATGTCTCTTCTCTTTTGTTCTCTCCCAGCCTGGCTTCTTAATCTATTTCATTTCCTGTGCCTCTTTAGTCTTGATAAAGGGTTTTGACCCGAAACGTTGACTCTAATTTCTCTCCACGGATGTTGCCTGGCCTGCTGAGTTTTTCCAGCATTTTCTGTTGTTATTTCGGATTTCCAGCATCTGCAGTATTTTGCTATTGTCCTTGTACAGGCAGTCTATTCAGGTCTGCACTCCATCTCTTGCTGTACAGTTCTGGTCGCCATAATACAAAAAGGATAGAGAAGCACTGGCGAAGGTGCAAAAAATTGTACAAGGATGATACCAGAATGGAGAGGATATACCCATCAGGAAAGACTGAATAGGCCGGGGCTCTTTTCTCTAGAAAAGAGAAGACTGAGCGGTGACCTGATAGAGGTCTTCAAGATTACGAAAGGGTTCAATAGAGTAGACATAGAGAAGGTGTTTCCACTTGTGGTGGAGACTAAAACTAGGGGCCATAAATATAAGATAGTCACTAATAAATTCAATAGGGAATTCAGGAGAAACTTCTTTACCCAGAGAGTGGTGAGAATGTGGAACTCGCTACCACAGGGAGTGGTTGAGGTGAATAGCTTAGATGCATTTAAGGGGAAGCTAGATAGGTACGTGAGGGAGAAAGAAATAGAAGGTTATGCTGACGGGGTGAGATGAAGAAGGGTGGGAGGAGGCTCGTGTGGAGCATAAACACCGGCCGGACCAGTTGGGCCGAATGGCCTGTTTCTATGCTGTAAATACTGTGTAGTTCTATGCTACAACCCTTGCTTGCCTTTTTCTTCCACAGTTAAGCACTGAGCTGACGATTTCATAGCTTTGCCCATTATATATCTTGGCTTTCTCACATGATCAGTATGTTGTACCTTTGTTCCATTTAATGCAAAGTCACTCTTTTTGTTCCTTGCTCCTGTGTTTGACACTTCTCAGCATTAAATCCTTCTGAATCTAATTACTTGATTGATTTTTTTATTGCTCTGCTTTGGTATCACCAGCAAACTTGGATTTTTTTTTCTTAATATCTAGTCTAAGTCAGCCTTGACTCAGTGGGTGGCACTCTTGCCTCTCAGACAGAAGGTTGTGTGTTCAAGTCCCATTCCACTGGAGCACATAATCCAGGCTGACACTCCCAGTGCAGTGCTGAGGGAGTGCTGCACTGTCGGAGGTGCCATTGTTCGGATGAGACATTAAACCATGAAACTGCTCTCTCAGGCGGACGTAAAAGATCCTAGGGCACTATTGCCGGTGTCCTAGCCAACATTTATCCCTCAACCAACATCTAATGAGACGTTCAACCGAGGCCCCGTCTGCCCCCTCAGGTGGATGTAAAAGATCCCACGGCCACTATTTGAAGAAGAGCAGGGGAGTTCTCTCCAGTGTCCTGGCCAATATTTATCCCTCAACCAAGACATCTGATGTAGTCATTAATTACATTGCTGCTTGTGGGAGCTTGCTAAATTAGCTGCTGCGTCTCCTATAGCGACTACACTTCAAGAAGTACTTCATTGGCTGTGAAGCGTTTTGGGACATTAGGAGGTTGCTACATAAACTGCAAGAGCTTTATTTATTTTTCTACAGTCATATAATTAAGAACAGCAACTGTCTCAAAATTGATTAATATTCTTTGCATAAAGCACTCAGAACATTTTCCAAGCCTCAAAAGTTTTAATTGATGGTTACGCTCGATTTCCTATTTTTAATGTAATTCTCTATCCACTGCCGTAATCCTTAAGCCTCACCACCATGAATTCATGCGGAGCCATTAGACACAAGGTGGAACCTTGTCAAAAGCTTTCTCAAATTCCATATCTATGAAATACGCCTCACTTCTCCTATTAGTCCCGTCAGTAAACATTTTCAACAAACGAAACTCTAGTTTATCTGTTACAACAACAACAACCTGTATTTATATAGCGCCTTTAACGTAGTAAAACATCCCAAGGCGCTGCACAGGAGTATTTTAAGACAAAAAATTTGACACCGAGCCACATAAGGATAAATTAGGGCAGGTGACCAAAAGCTGGGTCAAAGAGGTGGGTTTTAAGGAGCGTCTTAAAGGAGGAAAGAGAGGCGGAGAGGTTTAGGCAGGGAATTCCAGAGTGTAGGGCCCAGGCAACAGAAGGCACGGCCACCAAAGGTGGAGCGATTATAATCAGGGATCCTCAAGAGGGCAGAATTAGAGGAGCGCAGAGATCTCGGGGGGCTTGTGGGGGCTGAAGGTGATTATAGAGATAGGGAGGGGGCGAGGTCATGGAGGGATTTGAAAACAAGGATGAGAATTTTGAAATCGAGGCATTGCTTAACCGGGAGCCAATGTAGGTCAGCGAGCACAGGGGGTGATGGGCGAACGGGACTTGGTGCGAGTTAGGACACGGGCAGTTGAGTTTTGGATGACCTTAAGTTTACGTAGGGTAGAATGTGGGAGGCCAGCCAGGAGTGCGTTGGAATAGTCGAGTCTAGAGGTAACAAAGGCATACATAGATACATAGATACATAGAAGATAGGAGCAGGAGTAGGCCATTCGGCCCTTCGTGCCTGCTCCGCCATTTAATGAGATCATGGCTGATCCTTTAATTCAGTATCCCGTCCCCGCCTTCTCTCCGTAACCCTTAACCCCTTTTGCCCGTAGAAATATATCTAATTCCCTCTTAAATATATTTAATGAGCTGGCATACACTGCCCTCTGTGGCAATGAGTTCCACAGGTTCACCACTCTCTGAGTGAAGAAATTCCCCCTCATCTCTGTCCTAAATGGTTTAGCCCTTATCCTTAAATTATGTCCTCTAGTTCTGTTCTCACCCGCCAAGGGAAACATTCCTTCTGCATCCAGTCTGTCTAGACCTGTCAGAATTTTATACACTTCTATGAGGTCCCCTCTCAATCTTCTAAACTCCAGTGTGTACATCCCTAAACTACATAGTCTCTCCTCATAGGTCATTCCCGCCATTCCTGGTATCAGCCTGGTGAATCGCCGCTGCACCCCCTCCATGGCAAGAACATCCTTCCTCAGATGAGGCGACCAAAACTGTACACAGTACTCGAGGTGTGGTCTCACCAGTGCCCTGTACAGCTGCAGCAAGGTATCCCTGTTCCTGTATTCTAACCCTTTTGCTATGAAGGCCAGCATACCGTTTGCCTTCTTGACCGCCTGTTGCACCTGCATGCTCGCCTTCAGTGACTGGTGTACAAGAACACCCAGGTCTCTCTGTACTTCCCCCTCTCCCAATCTATTGCCATTTAAATAATAATTTGCCCTCCCGTTCCTGCACCCAAGGTGGATAACTTCGCACTTGTCCACATTATAGTGCATCTGCCATTTATCCGCCCAATCGCCCAGTCTGTCCAAATCGCTCTGGAGCTTCCTGGTCTCTTCCTCTGAGCCCACCCCCCCTCCTAGTTTAGTGTCGTCTGCAAATTTGGAAATGCTGCATCCGACTCCCTGATCCAGGTCATTAATGTAAATTGTGAACAGCTGGGGGCCCAGGACAGATCCCTGTGGTACCCCACTTGTTACTGCCTGCCATTCAGAAAATGAGCCGTTTATTCCAACTCTCTGTTTTCTATCTGACAGCCAGTTCCCTATCCACGCCAAAACTTTCCCCTTTATCCCATGAGCCTCAATTTTCCATGCTAATCTTTTATGTGGGACCTTATCGAAGGCCTTTTGGAAGTCCAGGTACACCACATCTACTGGCTCTCCCCCATCTATTCTACCAGTTACTCCCTCAAAAAATTCCAATAGATTAGTCAAGCACGATTTACCCTTTGTAAATCCATGTTGACTCTGTCCTATCCTGTCCCCATTTGCTAAGTGCTCCGCTATTTCATCCTTAATGATGGACTCCAGCATTTTGCCCACAACTGATGTAAGGCTTACAGGTCTGTAATTACCTGCTTTTTCCCTACCCCCCTTTTTGAATAGTGGGGTAACGTTAGCTACCCTCCAATCCATCGGCACTGTTCCCGAGTCTAATGAATTCTGAAAAATCATCCTTAGTGCATCCGCTATCTCTAGGGCCACCTCCTTCAGTACCCTAGGATGCATGTTATCAGGCCCTGGGGATTTGTCCACCTTCAATCCCTTTAGCTTCCTTAACACCATATCCTTAGAGATATTGATTTGCGTCAGTTCCTCCTTTGCCAATGTCCCTATTTTTCCCGATATCCCAGGGAGGTTTTTTGTGTCTTCCTTCGTAAAGACTGACCCAAAGTATGCATTTAGTTGATCTGCCATTTCCTTATTTCCCATTATATATTCCCCCGTATCTGACTGCAATGGACCAACTTTGGTTTTCACCAGTCTTTTCCTTTTGATATACTTATAAAAGCTTTTGGAGTTAGTTTTTATATTTTCCGCCAGCTTGTTTTCGTAAGCTATTTTGCCCCTCTTGATTATGCCCTTTGCCCTCCTTTGCTCTATCTTAAACTGCATGGATGAGGGTTTCAGCAGCGGATGAGCTGAGGCAAGGGCGGAGATGGGCGATGTTACAGAGGTGGAAGTAGGCGGTCTTAGTTATGCTGCGGATATGTGTTACTCGAATCATGCAATCTTACAGCACAGAAGGAGGCCTATCAGCCCGTCGTGCCTGTGCCAGCTCTTTGAAAGAGTTGTCCAATTTAGTCCCACACCCCAGCTTATTCCCCACAACCCTGCAAATTAGTCCTCTTCAAGAGCATGTCCAATTGCCCTTTGAAAGTTCCTATGGAATCTGATTCCACCGCCCTGTCAGGTAGTGCATTCCAGATCACAACAACCCTCTGTGTGAAGAAATTTCTTCTCATTTCCCCTCTACTTCTTTTGCCAATTATTTTAAATTTATGACCTCTCTTTACCGACCCACATGTCCTGGCCCCCCCCCCCCGGGCACCCACAGGAGCTGAGAGCCTGCACATCAGTGCGTGTAGAAGAACAGAACAAACCTCATCAGGGAATAGGCCACAGGTTGGGTATGGACATATATGGATGAGGCCACACAAACCCAACCAAATATTGCATTCTAACTACCATAGTTTTGCAAGGAGGAACAACACAGTTTTGGAGACGAAGTGGTTGATGATTTAAGATTAGTGTGCACTATCTACAAGATGCACTGCAGCAACCCGCCAAGGCTTCTTCGGCAGCACCTCCCAAACCCGCGACCCTCTACCACCCAGAAGGACAAGGACAGCAGGCGCACGGGAACGCCACCACCTCCAAGTTCCTCTCCAAGTCACACAGCATCCTGACTTGGAAATATATCAGCCGTTCCTTCATCGTCGCTGGGTCAAAATCCTGGAGCTCCCTCCCTAACAGCACTGTGGGAGTACCTTCACCACACGGACTGCAGCGGTTCAAGAAGGTGGCGGCTCACCACCACCTTCTCAAGGGCAGTTAGAGGTGGGCAATAAATTCTGGCTTTGCCAGCGACACCCACAACCCGTAAACGAATAAATAAAAGATAAAATATAGACATACTCCTTGGGATCCTTAAGATGAGATAGCAGATGAAATTTAACACAGAGAAGTGTGAAGTGATATATTTTGTAGGAAGAATGAGGAGAGGCAGTATAAACTAAAGGGTACAATTTTAAAGGGGGTGCAGGAACAGAGAGACCTGGGGGTGTAGGTACACAAATCTTTGAAGGTGGCGGGACAAGTTGAGAAGGCTGTTAAAAAAACACACGGGATCCTTGGCTTTATAGATAGAGGCACAGAGTACAAAAGCGAGGAAGTTATGCTAAACCTTTATAAAACACTGGTTAGGCCCCAGCTGGAGTATTGTGTCTAATTCTGGGCACCGCACTTTAGGAAGAATGTCAAGGCCTTGGAGAGGGTGCAGAGGAGACTTACTAGAATGGTACCAGGGATGAGGGACTTCAGTTATGTGGAGAGAGTGGAGAAGCTGGGATTGTTCTCCTTAGAGCAGAGAAGGTTAAGGGGAGATTTGATAGAGGTGTTCAAAATTATGAAGGGTTTAGATAGAGTAAATAAGGAGAAACTGTTTCCAGTAGCAGAATGGTCGTTCATGGGATGTGGGCGTCGCTGGCGAGGCCCAGCATTTATTGCCCATCCCCAATTGCCCCTTGAGAAGGTGGTGGTGAGCCGCCTTCTTGAACCGCTGCAGTCCGTGTGGTGAAGGTGCTCCCACAGTGCTGTTAGGGAGGGAGTTCCAGGATTTTGACCCAGCGACGATGAAGGAATGGCCGATATACTTCCAAGTCAGGATGGTGTGTGACTTGGAGGGGAGCTCAGAGGTGGAAGACACAGATTTGAGGTGATTGGCAAAAGAAGCAACATGATGAAACATTTTTTACGCAGCGAGTTGTTGTGATCTGGAACGCGCTGCCTGAAAGGGCGGTGGAAGCAGACTTTCTAAAGGGATTTGGATAGCTCATTCAAAGGGCTGGCACAAGCATGATGGGCCAAAGGGCCTCCTTCTGTGCTGCATGATTCTATGATCTCAAGGTGGTATCTCCAAGAGCAGTGATTGAATGGTCCCAACCTTTACACTCAGTCCTTATTAATTTGCACCATCAGCCTCTCTGCAAGTCAGAAGGACCACTCGCCACCCAGCTGGATGGTGCAACCGCTACAACACTCAAGAAGCTCAACACCATCCAGGACAGAGCAGGTTGCTTGATCGGTGGCAGCACCACCAGACTCAATATCCACCGTCTATCACTGACACGCTGTACGTTCGATCTACAGGACGCACTCAGCAACGGACCAAGGTTACTTCAACAGGACAACCCTCTCATGCGATCACTACCAGCGAGAAATACAAGAACAGCCACATCGTGGGAACACCATCACCTCCAAATCACACACCATCCGGACCCTGGACAAGTACCTGAAGGAAAATTTTTTTGCAGGGCTGCGGGGAAAGGGCGGGGGAGTGGGACGAGCTGAGGTGCTCTTGCAGAGAGCCGGCACGGGCTCGACAGGCCGAATGGCCTTATTCCGTGCTGTAACCATTCTATGATTCTAATGTAGTTAGCAACAATTATCCCAATGCAGCCAGGGGGAAAACCTGCCTCCTTTGACCATTCGAGAGGAGGGGTTTAAAGAGGAGCCTAAGAAACTTTACGTCCAACATTTTTGAACTGAATTGTGAGGTTTAAATAAGACCAGGTCACCTACCAGAGATCTCCTCGAGGCACTGTTTGGCAGTCTTGCTGTAAACGGAATCCATTTTTGTAGGGCTGGCACTTGTATCACCAGAGAGCAGAGAAGAACCGTCACTGTCCGAGTGGGTTCTGAAAAATGTATTTTGAAACTTGCATTAATAATTTATTGCAGCATAGAATCTTACAGCACAGAAGGAGGCCATTCAACCCATCGTGCCTGTGCCGGCTCTTTGCAAGAACTCTCCAATTAGCCCCACTCCCCCCTGCTCTTTCCCTATAGCCCTGCAATTTTATTTTCCTTTTCAATTATTTACCCAATTCTCTTTTGAAAGTTACTATTGAATCTGCTTCCACCTCCCTTTCAGGCAGCGCATTCCATATCACAGCAATGGCGTAAAAAAATCTCCCCTCTGGTTCTTTTGCCAATTATCTTAAATCTGTGTCCTCTGGTCACCAACCCTCCTGCCACTGGAAACAGTTTCTCCTTATTTACTCTATCAAAATCCTTCGTGATTTTGAACGCCTCTATTAAATCTTCCCTTAACCTGCTCTGCTCTAAGGAGAACAACCCCAGCTTCTCCAGTCTCGCCACATAACTGGAAGTCTCTCATCCCTGATACCTTTCTAGTAAGTCTCCTCTGCATCCTCTCCAAAGACTTTGACATCCTTCCTGTAGTATGGAGCCCAGAATTGGCCACAATTCTCCAGCTGAGGCCTAACCAGCAATTTATAAAGGTTTAGAATAACTTCCTCGCTTTTCTACTCTGTGCATCTATTTATAAAGCCTAGGATCCCGTATGCATTTTTAACAGTCTTCTCAACTTGTCCTGCCACCTTCAAAGATTCGTGCGTGTGAAACATAGAAACATAGAAGATAGGAGCAGGAGTAGGCCATTCGGCCCCTCGAGCCTGCTCTGCCATTTAATGCGATCATGGCTGATCATCCAAATTCAGTACCCTGTCCCTGCTTTCTCCCCATATCCCTTGATCCCTTTAGCCTTAAGAAATATATCTAACTCCTTCTTGAATATACTTAATGAATTGGCCTCAACTGCCTTCTGTGGTAGAGAATTCCACAGGTTCACCACTCTCTGGGTGAAGAAATTCCTCCTCATCTCAGTCCTAAATGGCTTACCCCTTATCCTTAGACTGTGACCCCTGGTTCTGGACTCCCCGGCCATCAGGAACATCCTTCCTGCATCTAGTCTGTCTAATCCTGTTAGAATTTTATAAGTTTCAATGAGATCCCCTCTCATTCTTCTAAACTCTAGCGAATATAAGCCTAATCGACCCAATCTCTCCTCATACGTCATTCCTGCCATCCCAGGTATCAGCCTGGTGAATCTTCGCTGCACTCCCTCCATGGCAAGAACATCCTTCCTCAGATAAGGCGACCAAAACTGCACACAATACTCAAGGTCTCTCTGTTCCTGCAGCCCCTTTAAAATTGCACCACATGTCTGCATCAGGTATCTTTCATTGTAAGTAAAGATAGGGGGGCCAAAGTACCTTGACTGTTTCAGTGCATTCCCACCATAACTTCGGCAGCAGACTATAAGGAATGACCGCAAACTCTAAGGTGTCAGCCATGGCTCAGTTGGTTGCATTCTTGCCTCTGGCTCAGCAGGTCATGAGTGCAAGTCTCACTCCAGAGACTTGAGCACAAAATCCAGGCAGACTGATACTCCCAGGGCAGTACTGAAGAAGTGCTGGACTGTCAGAGACGCCGTCTTTCGGATGAGATGTTAAACTGAGGTCCCCGTCTGCCCTCTCCCTGGTGCCCTGGGACAATATTTGTCCTTCAACCAACTTCAGTAAAACCCATCATCACAATGTTGTTTGTGGGAGCTTGCTGTGCGCAAACCGACTGCTACGCTTCCCTACATTACAACAGTGACTACACTTCAAAAACTACTTCATTGGCTGTAAAATGCTTTGGGACATCCTGAGGTTGTGAAAGGCGCGATGTAAATGCAAACCCTTTCTTTATTTCTGGAACAAGAAACTCAAATACGATCTTCAAATATTTGTCATCGGTTAAAAATAGTGAGTTATAGGAAACTGCTCTCTGCACTAACGTGCTTTGTAACAAGAGCATGTGAAGCCAGAAATGGGAAATAAAAACACATCCAATCCGTTCAGCTTGACCTGATCTCTGCTCAGACTGTTTCCACCTTCCTTCTGCCCTGGCCGGCAGCCAATCTCCCTCTGCTCCCCAGTCAATTGTGCTCGCTGACCTACATTGGCTCCCAGTCCGGCAACGCCTCCGTTTTAAAATTCTCATCCTTGTTTTCAAATCCCTGCCTATCTCTGTAACCTCCTCCAGCCCTACTGCCCTCCGAGATCTCTGCGCTCCTCCAATTCTGGCCTCTTGCGCATCCCTGATTTCCATCGCTCCACCATTGGCGGCTGTGCCTTCACCTGCCTGGGCCCTAAGCTCCGGAATTCCCTCCCTAAACCTCTCCGCCTCTATCTCCTCCTTTCGGAGGCTCCTTAAAACCTACCTCTTTGACCAAGCTTTTGGTCACCTGTCGTCATATCTCCTTATGTGGCTCGGTGTTTGATAATCGCTCCTGTGGAGCGCCTTGGGACGTTTTACTACGTTAAAGGTGCTATATAAATACAAGTTGTTATTGTTGTACACATCAGATACTGGAACCAGGGGTATCAGTGAATGATAATCTGAACTGTAAGCACTCGATAACAATCGAAATACATATAGGCCATGCGAGAAACCATAGGAATAAGAGTACGCCAATCAGCCCCTCGAGCCTGTTCTGCTTTTTTTTTGAAATTTTCAACAGATTTTTTTAGGGGAGAGATTTCCAGATTTCCACGACCCTTTGAGTGAAGAAGCGCTTCCTAAACATTGGACTCAAACACTTCTCACAGCTTAATCTGACTAAAAACTGCCGATGGGTTTCCTTGTCATTCCAACTCTAGATACCAACAGCGCTTTCATTCAATCTGCTCCGACCACCGTGGTTAGGCTTGTGGAGTTTCTTTGAGATAAACAAGGCTTCACAAAGAGCATACTGAACCTTTAATGTTTACTGGCGGGCTTGTTAAATATACTGAAAATTCTGTCCAAGCCAGCGCTGCCAGACTGGTGAAAGGGTTTATTTTATTAAGCCATGATAAACCATTTCATTAACTGCCGTTCAATGTGCACTGACTGTCCAGATTTCAATTTTGCAACAACAGATGTGTAAGATGAAAAAAGCAGTGAAACCTGTTCGTAACAAGGTAGAATACGAGGTGCTTGGAAATGTTTTTAATTTGCAGTACGGTTGTAAGAAAGACTTGCATTTATATAGCACCTTTCACGACCTCAGGACGTCCCAAAGCGCTTTACAGCCAATTAAGTACTTTTTGAAGTGTAGTCACTGTTGTAATGTAGGAAACGCGGCAGCCAGTTTGCGCACAGCAAGATCCCTCAAACAGCGAAGGCCAGATAATCTGTTTTTTTTTAGTGATGTTGGTTGAGGGATGAATATTGGCCCAGGACACTGGGGCGAACTCCCCTACCCTTCTTCAAAATAGTGTTGTGGGATCTTTTACGTCCACCGGAGGGGACAGACGCGGGCCTCGGTTTAATGGCACCTCCGACAGTGCAGCGCTCCCTCAGTACTGCAATGGGAGTGTCAGCCTAGATTTCCTGCTCAAATCTCTAGAGTGGGACTTGAACCCACAACCTTCTGACTCAGAGGCGAGATTGTAAAGGCTTCGTCCAACCACTCCCCCCTCCCCAATGATCCATTTTAGCTGTTTCTCATTGACCTCATGGAACCATCACTGAGAGCTTATACCTATCAGGAAAGATTGAACAGGCTGGGGCTCTTTTCTCTAGAAAAGAGAAGGCTGAGGGGCGACCTGATAGAAGTCTTTAAAATTATGAAGGGGGTTGATAAGGTAGACAGAGAAGGTGTTTCCACTTGTGGGGGAGGCCAGAACTAGGGGCCATAAATATAAGATAGTCACTAATAAATCCAATAGGGAATACAGGAAAAACGTCTTTACCCAGAGGGTGGTGAGAATGTGGAACTCACTACCATGAGGAGTAGTTGAGGTGAATAGCGTAGATGTCTTTAAGGGGAAGCTGGATAAACACATGAGGGAGAAAGGAATAGAAGGATATGCTGATGGAGTGAGATGAAGAGGGGTGGGAGGAGGCTCGTGTGGAGCATAAACACCGGGATAGACCAGTGGGGCCGAATGGCCAGTTTCTGTGCTGTAAATACATTGGCCCAGAAATTCGGATCCCCACGGGTGAGTACGCGCTGGGTACTCACGCGTAGACCCAACGAAAGTGCCGGTTTCGTGCATGCGCTGCGCATGCGCGGGAAACCGGAACTTCCGTTCCCTTGAAAGAAGGGGTTGACAGGTGGAACGCAGCAGGTCCGGCCGCATCTGTGTAGAGAGAACAAGCCAACGACGACTCGATTTTTTGTTTGTTTTTTGTTTTTCATCTGGCATTATTCTCTGACTAAATAAACTGTGTCTTTATGCATCTCTCCACTTCACCTGACGAAGGAGCAGCGCTCCGAAAGCTTGTGATTTCAAATAAAACTGTTGGACTATAACCTGGTGTTGTGTGACTTCCTACATGTAATTTATAGTTATTTTTAAAATGTGATTAAAAAAAAAAAATTATTTGAAGCTTTAGTGATGCTTTGGGGCTTATAGTATTTATAGGTTTGACAGCTCTTCCTGTCAAATTTATGAATGAAGCATTCCCTGCTACCATTGGCTCTCCATGGCCCACGTGATCCCAGGGGGTGCTTTGAACTAACTGCACCCCTGGGATACGCAAGCACTGTGTGCCGGCAGTTGGAGGAGGCCCAGGATTGGAATCCCACGTGGACCCGCAGCACAACGGCCGGCGGGAAGCCTCCGACCCGAATTTCTGGGCCATTGTTAACACTTTGTAAAAAGATGGTGCACTACTTACTTGTACATGAAGGGGGCGACGGTGGCAGTGTTGGGGTGGCTGTATTGCTGCGGCTGAGGGAGCTGGACGATTACGTTGGCGTTGCCCGGCGTTTGCCCGTCGGCCATGACCGGGGGGGCCGAAAGTGCGGCGGTGTTCGAGGAGGAAGGGGGCGAGGAGGGCAGGCTGGCACCTCTGCCCTCCAAGGAAGCAATGCTACTGGAGCTGGAAGCTTTCCCATCGGCCTGAGATTTCTGCAATGGGTGGCTTGGGCTTCCCTTTGCAGTCCTGGCTTTCTCTGCCTCCTTTGTTCCTACAGGTCCGGGCACTGATGCCGACTTTCCGCTGGGTACCTTGGATCCTGGTTTGGGAATCCCGCTGGAAGCAGGAATTGAACTCTCCTTCTTGATTCCCGCTGGTTTGCCTCCTTTTGGTATTAAGCTGGCGATCTTCGAGCTCTTTCTGGGCGCATCGCTCACTTTCTCTTCTTTGCTGCTCTTTAACCCTTTACCCTTTTCCTTGTCCTCTTTCTCCTTTGCTTGCGGCGAGGCCTTTTTATTGCTGGTGGCTTTGCCCCCTATCCGTTGTGGCGTTCCCTTGGACTGTGTCCTCGGACTGCCGGCGCCCTCCGCCTCGCCGTACTCCGAGAGCGCGCCCTCGTCCCTCCCGCCGTCGGCAGGCCCTGAGCTCGGGGAGACGGGGGGCCTGGAGGCGGTCCTGGTGTTGATCAGCTTGAACTTCTCCAGCATGGACTTCTGCCCGCTGGGGGGGGGGGCCTTGGCGGCCTCGGACGGGGGAGGCCGGAGCCGCTCGGTGGACGCGGTCGGGGAGGTGACGGGGCTCGGCAGCTTCACGCTCAGCATGGCTGCGGTGGCGGTGTGCTTGACGTTCATCGACTTGCTGCGCCAGGGTTTGCCAGCACCCGGAGCGGGAATGGCAGAGACCGGCTGCTGCCCGGTGCTGGCGGTCGATGGCAAATTCCCATTCATGCCTCCCGGTAATGGCGGATTTTTAGGCGACTCTGGGGAAAAAAAAGAGGAAAATTACGCTCAACGTCAACAAAATCTGGCCCTCAAACTTGAAACAGGTTCACTGAACAATGTCAAATCTGAGATCGGTGGATCTTTGTTAGGCCAGGGTATTAAAGAAAGATCTTGCATTTCTACAGCGCCTTTTGACGTGAGAAAACTACTAGGCACTTGGTCTAAGTATTAAACAAGGCTTTAATCAATTGTTTTTCAACATGGAGATCTAGTTGTGTCCTTCACTAGTTCCTGTTAAAGAATGTCCTGAGCAAGCTGGGCCCATGCCCGAGTATTTATACTCTCCCTGGACAGCGCCACCAGCAGGCCGCCCAGTATCATTTCATAAGACGTTTCCACATGAAGGACAAGATTCAGGTCACCTTTCACCACCTGAGGACATCCCAAAACCCTTTACAGCCAATTAAGTATTTTTTGAAGTGTAGTCACTGTTGTAATGTGGGAAACGCGGCAGCCAATTTGTGCACAGCAAGCTCCCACAAACAGCAATGTGATAATGACCAGATAATGTGTTTTTTTAGTGATGTGTGTTGAGGAATAAATATTGGCCCAGGACACCGGGGAGAACGCGCCTGCTCTTCTTCCAATAGTGGGATCTTTCACGTCCACCTGAGAGAGCAGACAGGGCCTCGGCTTAACGTCTCATCCAAAAGACAGCACCTCCGACAGTGCAGCACTCCCTCAGTATAGCACTGGGTGTGTCAGCCTAGATTCCGTGCTCAGGTCTCTTGAGCGATATTAAGGGGTATGGAACCAAGGCGGGTAAATGGAATTAAGATACAGATCAGCCATGATCTAATTGAATGGTGGAACAGCTTTGACGGGCTGAGTGGCCTCCTCCTGTTCCTTAGGTTCACCTTCAAGGACTTGTCGTGACTTCTTCTGAGCTCCCTCATTTGTCTACTAAAAATAAAGTTACTTTTTTCTGTCGCTCGACGTTATAATACAACTACTGACAGAAAGAAAAGAAAGACTTGCATTTCTCCAGCGCCTTTCATGACCTCAGGACGTCCCAAAGCGCTTTACAGCCAATGAAGTACTTTTAAAATGGAGACACTGTTGTAATGTGGGAAACGCGGCAGCCAATTTGCACACAGGAAGCTCCCACAAACAGCAATGAGATAATGGCCAGATAATCTGTTCTTAGGTGTTGGTTGAGGGATAAATATTGGCCCCAGGACACCGGGGAGAACTCCCCTGCTCTTCTTCAGAATAGTGCCGTGGGATCTTTTACATCCACCTGAGAGAGCAGACGGAGCCTCGGTTTAACATCTCAGCTGAATGATGGCACCTCCGACAGTGCGGCACTCCCTCAGCACTGCACTGGGCATGTCAGCCTAGCTTTATACTCCAGTCCCTGGAGTGGGACTATGAACCCACGACCTTCATGACTCAGAGGCGAGGGCTCTACCCACTGAGCCACAGCTGACAGCACAGAAGGAGGTCATTCGGCCCATCGTGCCTGTGCCAACTCTTTGAAAGAGCTCTCCAATTAGCCCCACTCCCCCCATGCTACCTTTTCCCCCATAGCCGTGCACAATTTTCCTTTTCATACCCATTAGAAAGTCACTATTGAATCTGCTTCCACTGCCCTTTCACTGCAGATCATAAAAACTCGCGACGTTAAAGAAAGAATCCCCCTTCTGGTTCTTGTGGCAATTATCTTCAATCTGCGTCCTCTGGTTACCGAACCTCCTGCCAGTGGAAAGCCGTTTTCTCAGAGCAACACTCTAGACCCACCAAGGCTTTGAACACTAATTGCTGACAGTCGGACTGGCCTGAACCATTTTATCTAAACCATGCAACAAATCACATGGTAATAGGCAGGAAGCCTTTACTCGGGGCGAGGCAGAAAGTGTTCCCATATTCCAGAATCTCTCTTTCATGTGGATAGAACTCAACCACAAGCCATCACTGCAAAAAAACAACTTTACAAAACTCACCATTTCCTGATGGTTCAAAAGATTAGTGAGCGCCTTGCTGAAGTGAATTAATAGTGAACTGTGAGTGAACCATAATTTAGAAGTGTTTTCTGAACACTTCACAGACCCGCTTTTAAAAACTGCTCCAGTGTGTTGTTGGCTATGGGGCTAAGGTCAGTCAGTGCAATTTGACAGCAATCACTGGGAACACATAATGGGATTTAGTCGGATTACTGCTCAGCGCACAGTACCGTAGACGTTTCAAAATCCACAATTTGGCTATCACAGCTGGGAAGAAAGAACCTTCCCCCCACCCCCCACGATAACAAAAGTCAGTCGGTGTCAGGCTTGGCTTACTTGGTAGCACTCTCGCCTCTGAGTCAAGTTTTGGGTTCTAAGTCCCCACTCCAGAGACTTGAGCACAAACTCAAGGCCGACACTAACCACACAGCACTGAGGGAGGTGCACGTCTTTCGGATCAGGCGTCAATCCAATGTATTCCCTCTCAGGTGTTTCCTACATTACACCAGTGACTACACTTCCAATAGTACTTCATTGCCCTCTGAGTCAGACGGTTGCGGGTTCACGTCCCACTCCAGAGGCTTGAGCACATAATCTAGGCTGATGCTCCCAGTGCAGTGCTGAGGGAGTGCTGCACTGTTGGAGGTGCCGTCTTTCGGGTGAGACATTAAACCGAGGCCCTCTTTGGGTGGATGTAAAAAGATCCCATGGCACTATTCGAAGAAGAGCAGGGGAGTTCTTCCCTGATGTCCTGGGCCAATATTTATCCCTCAACCAGAATAGATTATTTGATTTCGGGTTGTGGGAGCTTGCTGTGCGCAAATTGGCTGCTGTTTCCTACATTACAACAGTGACTGCACTTCAAAAAAGTACTTCATTGGCTGCAAAGTGCTTTGGGATGGCCTGAGGCCATGAAAGGCGCTGTATAAATGCAAGTTGGGAACAGTAGCATAGTGGTTATGTTACTGGACTAATAATCCAGAGTTAATACAAGTTCAAATCCCACTATAGCAGCTGTGGAATTAAATTCAGTTAATTTAAAAAAAAAATCAGGAATAAAAAGCTATTATCAGTTTATGGTAAGCATGAAACTACCAGATTGTTATAAAAACCCATCTGGTTCATTAATGTCCTTTAGGGAAGGAAATCTGCCACCTTTACCCGGTCTGGCCGATATATGACTCCAGACCCACAGCAAGGTGGTTGACTCTTAACTGCAGCTCGAGGGCAATTAGGGATGGGCAATAATTGCCGGTGACGCCCACATCCAGCGAACAAATAAATTTTAAAAAGTTTTTTCTTTCTTGCATTCATTTCAAAATTGTGCTACAGGTGATTTGGTGCTGCACCTGTAGAAGGTCTACAGTAACACGCAACGGGGCCGATTTCACGACAGCGCGTCTCCAGCGAGACCCCCACACCCCCCTCGTGAACTGGCAGCTTGCCAGCCCTCCTCCCCCCACTGTGATTCTCTGCTCGTTCCTTTTTTAGTGGATGGAAAAATCAAGGGGGGGGGCTGCCTGCGATTTCCACTGGCGGCCGAGCCGATCTCATAACTCCGTACGCCCACACTCCATTTCCAATGCCCGCAGTGCCGCAAGCAGGTTGAAAGGCCCCATTTTCTCTGGCAGCAACTTATGAAAGCTGCAAGCCAGCTGTATACAGTATTTCTTTTGAAGTGAGAAACCAAGTTAAAGGAACCAAGGGACACGTGCGGCGCCGGGCATCAGCAAGTTGGGCGAGCAGAAAGGGAAAGTGGATTAAAGCGGGAGGTAGTGACTCGAGGGTGCCAGGATTGGGATTTACAAGTCTGAAAACTGGAGGAAGAACAAACCCGAGCAAGACAAGGAATCCTACAGTTTTAAGGTGGTGGTGGAGGGGGGGTGGAAATAATGAGTTTGCAAGTGGAAGATTGCCCAATCAGCCTTCGTTGCAACATGGTGGGATGTAGAAAGTGCGGGGGGGGGGGGTGGGTGGGGGCGGTGGTTGAGCATACAGGAGTGCATTTTTGGAGCTTAGACGCGACAAAAGAGGAAATTTCAGGGGAGGAAGGACTATCGTAGCATTGTTAAAATAGAGCAAAGCAAGAAAGAAAGACTTGCATTTCTATAGCGCCTTTCACATCCTCAGGACATCCCAAAGTGCTCTACAGCCAATGAAGTACTTTTGCTGGCTAGTCACTGTTGTAATGTGGGAAACGCGGCAGCCAATTTGCGCACAGCAAGCTCCCACAAACAGCCATGAGATAATGGCCAGATAACCTGTTTTAGTGATGTTGAGGGATGGTTGTGACAGAGGGAAAGGGGGTTGGCGGTTAGCAGAGAGATAGGGATTGCCCATCAGAAGACAAGCTTTTTCCCATACCCTGTGCAGGAGGGCAAGAGAAGTGAGACAAAGACCGCCATGGCTATGGCAATGCTGTTCTGCTCTTGGAAGGACTTGGTCGCCATAAAGATCAGAGTTGTTGATGGAAAAGGAAGTATTTGGCACAGAAGAGGAAAGCCAGCTACTTGCAGGAGATCTGAGAGTCCATTTGACTTTGGAGGAGACAGTGAAACCATAAAAACATCGATGGAGGAAAATGGACTAAGGATGGTACCATCAAAGAGAGGAGAGCTGTTAGTTAGACCCATGAGAAACAAAACCTTTGAAGAATAGAAGGAAACCTAATTTTACATTGATGTCCAGCACAGAAACAGGCCATTCGGCCCAACTGGTCCATGCCGGTGTTTGTGCTCCACACGAGCCTCCTCCCACCCCTCTTCATCTCACCCCATCAGCATATCCTTCTATTCCTTCCTCGTGTGTTTATCTAGCTTCCCCTTCAATGCATTTCTTTGCTCCGTTGAGAAACACAGAGGGGATTCAAGATGCAAAGCTTCAGTCGTTGAGCTGCAAGAGGACTGGAGATTGTGAGCATCAAGAGATCGGAAGGAGGTTGACAAATGTAGAGTGGGCAGGGCTGGATGATGGTGGTCATTGATATGGAGAAGGAAGAGAGAGATAACAGAGCTCTGGGGAATGCCCGATTTAATGGAAAAAGAATCAGAGAATGAGTCAATAACTACTGCATGGATAGAATGATTTGAGAGCAAACTAGACTGGTGGGAGGGGTGTAGACACAGTGACAGGGTTTTGGCTTGCCCAAGGCAGTGATAGATGATTCACCAGAGTGTTCACCAGCATCGCTGAGGAACATCATAAAAAGAATTAAGCTATGATAAGGACAACTTCAGATTTTCAAAGGAAAATATTGTCATTAACTTAGGATTAACCTTATCAGGGGTGAAAGAGCATTAAAAAAAAATTTGGGAGCTCTCCAGGAATTGAGTTTACAGGTTATGTCATTATTAGATTTAAACTTGAGGAAGCTTCTCTCTACTAACCCAGCGAAATCTCACCTCGACCAGGAGGTTTCGAAAGACACAATTAAGTTCTACACATAAAAAAAGAAGCTTTCAACAAACATCCGAAACAGGAACAGAGAATGCGGGCAGCACTCAGCAGGTTAGTCAGCCTCTGCAGACTGAAAAGATACGATCAGAATTCCGGCCTCTTGCGCATCTCTGATTTCCATTGCTCCACCACTGAGCCTGGGTGCAGCCTGCACCTCTGTGCAGTGCTTGTCAGTGTTTGGAGCACCTCAATGCTGTAGAACACTGACAGCACAAATGTCAAAGTAAATTTGTGCATGGTCCCTTTAAGGAAACCGGCCGGTGAAATGATGTCATCAGAACCGCTTCCTTCAATTGGACCGGGAAACGCACTGGGCGGGGCTTAACAAGCCCAATCAGGGGAAATTTATTCTACAGAGTGGGCTGGAGCCAGCAGCGGGTTCGGGACCCGCCACCGACGTCGCCCGCCATGGACCCGCCGAGGTGGAGGGAACCGCAGCCTATGTGTCAGCTGTGGCTCAGTGGGTCACACCCTCGCCTCTGAGTCAGGCGGTTGTGGGTTCAAGTCCCACTCCAGGGACTGGAGCAGAAAAATCTCGGCTGACACTCCAGTGCAGTGTTGAGGGAGTGCTGCACTGTCGGAGGTGCCGTCTTTCGGATGAGACATTAAACCGAGGCCCCGTCTGCCCTCTCAGGTGGACGTAAAAGATCCCAAGGCCACTATTTTGAAGACGAGCAGGGGGAGTTATCCCCGGTGGCCTGGCCAATATTTATCCCTCAATCAACATCACTAAAACAGATTATCTGGTCATTATCACATTGCTGCTTGTGGGAGCTTGCTGTGCGCAAATTGGTTGCTGTGCTTCCCACATTGCAACAGTGACTACACTTTAAAATGTAAGAAGTCACACAACACCAGGTTATAGTCCAACAGCTTTATTTGAAAGCACAAGCTTTCGGAGCGCTGCTCCTTCGTCAGGTGAAGTGCTTCATTTGCTGTAAAGCGCTTTGGGACGTCCTGAGGTTGTGAAAGGCGCTGTATTCTTTCTTTCATCACTGGTGGCCGTGCTTTCAGCTGCCGAAGCCTTAAGCTTTGGATTTCCCTGCCTAAACCTCTCTGCCTTTCTACCTCTCTCCTCCTTTAAGACGCTCCATAAAACCTAATTCTTTGACCACGCTTTTGGCCACCTGACCTAATATCTCCTACGTGGCTCAAGAGTTAAATTTGGTCCTGTGAAGCGCCTTGGGATGTTTTACTAAAAAGAAAGAAAGGCTTGCATTTCTGTAGCGCCTTTCATGACCACCGGACGTCTCAAAGCGCTTTACAGCCAATGAAGTACTTTTGAAGTGGAGTCACTGTTGTAATGTAAGAAACACGGCAGCCAATTTGCGCACAGCAAGCTCCCACACACAGCAATGTGATAATAGAAACATAGAAAAATAGGAGCAGGAGTCGGCCATTCGGCCCTTCGAGCCTGCTCCGCCAATCAATATGATCATATGGCTGATCCTCTATCTCAATACCATGTTCCCGCTCTCTCCCCATACCCCTTGATGCCTTTTGTGTCTAGAAATCTATCTATCTCCTTCTTAAATATATTCAGTGACTTGGCCTCCGCAGCCTTCTGTGGTAGAGAATTCCACAGGTTCACCACCCTCTGAGTGAAGAAATTTCACCTCATCTCAGTCCTAAATATCCTACCCTGTAGCCTGAGACTGTGATCCCTCGTTCTAGACACCCCCGCCAGCCAGGGGAAACATCCTCCCTGCATCCAGTCTGTCTAGCCCTGTCAGAATTTTATATGTTTCAATGAGAGCCCCTCTCATTCTGCTAAACTCTAGTGAATACATAGTGAATAATGACCAGATAATCTGTTTTAGTGATGTTGGTTGAGGGACAAATATTGGTCAGGACACCGGGGAGAACTCCCCTGCTCTTCTTCGAATAGTGCCATGGGCTCTTTTACATCCACCTGAGAGAGAGCAGACGGGGCCTCGGTCTAACGTCTCATTAAGGTTAAAGGCGCTATATAAATGCAAGTTGTTAGTGTTTCCAGCGGGACCCTAAAACTGAAGGATAAACAAGCAAGCTTTCCAGTAGAAGTGGGAAAACTGGGGGTGGAAATAAAAACAAAATACTTTAGTCACAAGGGAGGGAGTTCATGGGTTGAATGAGCTGCAACCCGATCAATGGAAAAGCAGGGAATTGTTAGATGGTACGAATGATTATCTCACCGAGGCAGTGTGGAGAGTCTAGAAAATGCCACTAAAGAATGTACAAGTTGCTAAGGTGGTGTGAGGCCCACCCCGAAGACAAAGGCAAGAGAATGAGGGAATTGCGGGGGAGGTGGAAGAGAGGAAGTGTGTAGGTGGTGTTCTCAGATGAAAACTGGAAGGTTGGAAACACACGCACAGAGTGGAGAAAAATAAAACAGGCTAAAACCAAGAGCATAAACAACGCTCGCACCTCCCCCCCACCCCCCACCCCATCCCGCTCCGAACCCAGCGTACTGCACCCAGAATGTGTTTGTGGTGATATTGGTTGAGGGATAAATATTGGCCAGGACACTGGGGGTAACTCCCCTGCTCTTCTTCAAAGTAGTGCCGTGGGACCTTTTACGTCCACCCGAGAGAGCAGACGCGGCTTAACGTCCCTTCCGAAAGACGGCACCTCTGACAGTGCAGCATTCCCTCAGTACTGGCACTGGGAGTGTCAATGTAGATTTTTGTGCGGAATTGGCTGGAGTGGGACTTGAACCCACAGCTTTTGGCAAGAGTGCTACCCACAGGGCCGCAGCTGACTTTCAGTCATAACTCAGTGGGGTCTTGTGCTCGCTGACCTACATTGGCTCCCAGTCCGGCAACATCTTGATTTTACAATCCTCATCCTTGCTTTCTAATCCCTCGACGGCCTCGTCCCTCCTTATCTCTGTAACCATCTCCCCCATCCCCGGAACAACAACAATTTACATTTATATAACACCTTTAACATAGTAAAATGTCCCAAGTCGCTGCGCAGGAGCGATTATCAAACACAATTTGAACCAACGAGCCCATCCACCCTCCAGGACCACACAATTCCAAACGTCAACCAGACAGAAGCTGATGTGTTCTCCAAATCGTGATGTACAGGCACCTTGAGAGCGTCTGCAGTGTTAACTGAAGCAGCGCGGTGCTGGAACAATTGGAATGCAAGAGCCAGCCACCTTTATTATGAATGATGGACTACAGCAGAATCACCCAAGCAGAAAATCACCCTCCTTCAAGATGCAAATATTTGATGCGCTGAGGTGGAGGCACACCAAAGGGTTTGTCACGAAAGCTTCACTATATCATTCCTTCTGGGGAGGAAAAAAAAACTGAGGCAGTCCACGTTATTTGTCGCCATGCTTCGCCACATGCTGGAACGAGCAATTAAATCAGCAATGGGACTCTGTTCTGCCTACCGAATCCCAGTTATAATGTTAGTGTGGTGCCAGTGCAGAGGTGGACCAGCTGAATGTGACCGAACAGCAACACACAGCTAATTCAGTGCTTTCGATCAAACATGCTTTGGGAGCTCACATCTGACGCCTCAATACCCATAAGGGGACTGCAATTCCAACTGATCCTTAAACAAAACCAAAATGAACCAGAATCTCCGATACGTTTTAGTAATGTAAACCTTCCAGATGTGTATCTACATCACTTATTAAAAACGTAACATCTGTACGCACAATCAATCAAAATTTGACAGCGAGCCATGTAAGGAGGTGTTAGGACAGGTGAAAAGAGGGAGGTTTTAAGGAGCGTCTTGAAGGAGGAGAGAGAGGCGGAGAGATTTAGGGAGGGAATTCCAGAGCTTAGGGCCCAGGCAGCTGAAGGCACAGCCGCCAATGGTGGAGCGATGGAAATCAGGGATGCGCGAGAGGCCAGAATTAGAGAAGCGCAGAGATCTCGGAAGGTTGTGGGGCCGGAGGTGGTTACAGAGATAAGGAGGGACGAGGCCGTCGAGGGATTAGAAAGCAAGGATGAGGATTGTAAAATCAAGATGTTGCCGGACTGGGAGCCAATGTAGGTCAGCGAGCACAAGACCCCACTGAGTTATGACTGAAAGTCAGCTGCGGCCCAGTGGGTAGCACTCTTACCAAAGGCTGTGGGTTCAAGTCCCACTCCAGCCAATTCCGCACAAAAATCTAGGTTGACACTCCCAGTGCCAGTACTGAGGGAATGCTGTACTGTCAGAGCTGCCGTCTTTCGGAAGAGACGTTAAACCGAGGCCGCGTCTGCTCTCTCAGGTGGACGTAAAAGATCCCACGGCACTAGTTTGAAGAAGAGCAGGGGAGTTATCCCCAGTGTCCTGGCCAATATTTATCCCTCAACCAATATCACCACAAACACGATTATCTGGTCATTATCACGTTGCTGTTTGTGGGAGCTTGCTGTGCACAAATTGACTGCTGCGTTTCCTACATTACAACAGTGACTGTACCTCATTGGATGTAAAGCACTTTGGGATGCCCTGAGGTTATGAAAGGCGCTATAGAAATGCAAGTCTTTTTTTCTCTATTTTAACCGTGCTATGATAGTCCTTCCTTCCCTGAACTTTCCTCCTTTGCCCCTTCTAAGCTCCAAACGTGCTCTTCTAACGGACGCAGGAGGCTCCGCACTCTGACCTTTGCCCCAGTGCAGGACTCAGCGCACCGGCCGCGATATTCGTTCCCGACGACGAAGCCTTTTACTTACCACGGTAATCGTGACGTCAGGCCGCTTCAGCAGCGCGCACTCGGGGCCACCTTACAGCCTAGCGATCAATCAGGCGTAGGCATTACATCGTCCGGAAATGCTAAAGAGCTACTGAACTCAACTTACTTTGGTGTGCCTCTGTGTGAGAGAGAGGCTTAAAAGCCAACTGAGCAAAAGCTGTGGCAGATAGATTTTAGCGAACACACCAAAAATGTGAAAAATGTCAAAGAGCGGAAGCATGATACTTGTGTTACCCACAAGTGAGAAATTTGAAATTGTTCTATGCACAGGCCACTCATTCTGGGGTGCTTTCTTTTATTGTTATAACCTTTCAGTGGCTTGAAATATACCAAAAGCTCGGCCACGGTTCTGCAGCAGGTTTGTGCGTGTTCATATTTAAATTAAAATACTGCTAACAAGGAAAGAACCTGCATTTATATAGCACCTTTCAGGACCTCAGGACGTCCCAAAGTGCTTTACAACCAATGAAGCACTCTTCGAAGTGTTGTAATGTAGGAAACGCGGCAGCCAATTTGTGCACAGCAAGCTCCCACAAACAGAGATACATGACCAGATCAGCTGTTTCTTCAGCGATGTTGGTTGAGGGATAAATACTGACCAGGACCCAGGGGAGAACTCCGCTGCTCCTCTTCAAAATAGTGCACTGGGATCTTTTACGTCCACCTGAGAGAGAGCGGACGGGTATCTCGGTTTAACGTCTCATCCGAAAGGCGGCCCCCTCCGGCAGTGCAGCATCTTCCCACAGTACTGCACCAGCAGTGTCAGCCTGGGTTTGGTGCTCAAGTCTCTGGAGTGGGACTTGAATCCATGACCTTCTGGCTCAGAGTGCAGGGGTGCTGCCCACTGAGCCAAGCAAGTGAGGGCGGGAGGGGCATTGGTACAAGCAGGGAGGACCATTTTGCTGAAAGAAAGCTGGAGTCTATCTGTGGCCACTGAGTCTTTCATGCCGCTCTACTTCTATACCCACAATTATTCAATGTGTCTGGGCAGATTCTTATCGGCCCACAATCAACAAAAGCTCAGGCGAGTATCTACAAGACCCCACTGAACTATCACTAAAAGTTACATTACAATAATTCTCCCCATCAACCCTCATCAGAATCATTTCCTCTATGAAGCTTAGTCAAGCCTTTCTTTCCCAACTTGGTACAATTTCTAAGGTGGTTCTGGTCACCACACTTTAGGAAGGATGTGAAGGCCCTTGAGAGGGCGCAGAGGAGATTTACCAGAATGGTTCCGGGGATGGGGGATCTTAGCAGGTTGGAGAAGCTGGATTTGTTTTCAGTAGAGCAAAGGAGGTTGAGGGGTGATTTGATAGAGGTGTACAAGATTATGACGGGTTTGGATAGGCTAGACGGGGAAGGGCTGTTCCCGCTAGTTGATGGTACAAGGACTAGGGGACACAGATTTAAGGTTTTGGGCAAGAGATACAGGGGGGATGTGAGGAAAAACTTTTTTACGCAGCGAGTGGTGATGACCTGGAACTCGCTGCCGACGGAAGTGGTGGAAGCGGAGACACTCAATGTTTTCAAGGGGAGACTGGATAGGCACTTGAGGGAAATAAACTTGCAGGGCTCCGGGGATAGAGCGGGGGAATGGGACTGACTGGATTGCTCTACAGAGAGCCGGCACAGACTCGATGGGCTGAATGGCCTCCTTCTGTGCTGTTATGACTCTGTGACTCTATGGTGCAGGAACAGAGAGACTTGGGGGCGTACATAGACAGATCTTTGAACCTGGCAGGGCAAGTTGAGAAAGCTGTTAAAAAAGCATATGGGCTTCTTGGCTTCAGAAACAGAGGCGTAGGGTACAGAAGCAAGGAAGTTCTGCTAAACCTTTATAAATCACTGGTTAGGCCCCAGCTGGAGTATGGTGTCCAATTCTGGGAAGCACATTTTAGGAAAGGATGTCAAGAGGGTGCAGAGGAGATTAACCAGAATGGCATCAGGGATGCGAGACATTAGTTATCTGGAGAGATTGGAGAAGCTGTCTGTGTGGAGTTTGCACATTCTCCCCGTGTTTGCGTGGGTTTACTCCGGGTGCTCCGGTTTCCTCCCACAGTCCAAAGATGTGCAGGTTAGGTTGATTGGCTATGATAAATTGACCCTTAGTGTTAGGGGGATTAAATACGTGGGGTTACGGGGATAGGGTGGGATATGTGTCGGTGCAGGCTTGATGGGCCGAAATGGCCTCTATCTGCACTGTGGGGTTTCTGTGATTCTGTGATTCTGTGAAGCTGGGGTTGTTCTCCTTAGAGCAGAGAAGGTTAAGGGGAGATGTGATGGAGGTGTTCAAAATCATAAGCATTTTTGACAGATTAAATAAGGAGAAACTGTTTCCAGTGGCAGGAGGGTCAGTAACCAGAGGACACAGGTTTAAGATGATTGGCAAAAGAACCAGAGGGTTTCTTTTACGCAGCGAGTTGTTGTGATCTGGAACGCGCTGCCTGAAAGGGCGGTGGAAGCAGATTCAATAGTAACTTTGAAAAGGAATTTGGATAAATATTGAAAAGAATAAATTTGCAGGGCTGTGGGGAAAGAGCGAGGGGGGAGTGGGACTAATTGGAGAGCTCTTTCAAAGAGCCGGCACAGGCACGATGGGCCGAATGGCCTCCTTCTGCATTCTATGAATCTCTCCTGTAGATTAACCTTTCTTTGGTAGGCCAGCCACTTTGATTCATTTCCACGTAACGAGAATTGCCCATCGGATGTTTTGAATGAAGCTTCAAAGGCAAACGAGCCACAAGATCCTTGTAACCAGTTTTTAAATTGCTATTGTAATGAACCATTAACTTCAGACAATAAAAACGATGCTACAAAAGTTTTCTCTTTGAAATCCCAGCCGTGGGATCATCACTCGGATACTCTGGCAGCCTGCCACACAGCTGTGCCCAGGGCCGGCACTGTGCGATCAGCCTCAGTTCCTGGTCTGAACGGATTCTCGTCATTCTACAATGAGATGAATCGGAATCAAATCCTCGGCATTTTCTCGGCAGCCAGATGCGGCAGAAAAAAAAAGAAATAATGAATGGTCTTGGATCGGACTCAAGCCACAGCCGATTCTCAGGAGTGAAGCACTGTGAATGAGAGTCATTTGAAATCTGATCTCTTGTATTACCTCCTCCAGCTCTACAACCCTCCGAGATCTCCGCGCTCCTCCAATTCTGGCCTCTTGCGCATCCCTGATTTTAATCGCTCCACCATTGGCGGCCGTGCCTTCAGCTGCCTGGGCCCTAAGCTCTGGAATTCCCTCCTTAAACCTCTCCGCCTCTCTCTCCCCCTTCTTAAGGCCCTTCTTAAAACCTGCCTCTGTGACCATTTTTTGTCTCCTTTTTTGGGTTTGGTGTCAATTTCTTTGTCTGATTACGTTCCTTTAGAAGCCCCTTGGGATGTTTTACTACATTAAAGGTGCTATATAAATGCAAGCTGTTGTTAGCCCCATCCTGAGTCTGTCTGCCTGCCAACACTCACGACCAAAGCTCACAGATCAGTAATGGTCACTGCTTGAAGTTACTGGAGGGTGACCTGTGGAACAATAGGGTAGCAAGGTCATGGAGGCTCCATGAAGGGGAGTGAGCAGAAATCCGGCCAAGAAACAAAAACTAAAATCATCGCTTTCCAAAGTAACAATGAAGCCATGGTGAAACTACACGGCGATATCAATATTAAACAATTAATAATCAGCACAATCGGGCCAGGTACCTCCAACTCTTAGCAAAAGAAAACCCCAGAAAGGTGAGGCATAGAGTGGGGATGCAGCTACGTGCAAACCACTGCAAGAGTGTCAGCCGTGGCTCAGTGGGCAGCACCCTCGCTTCTGAGGCAGAAGGTTCTGGGTTCAAGTCCCACTCCAGAGATTTCAACACAAAAATCCAGGCTGACACTCCAGTGCAGTACTGAGGGAGTGCTGCACTGTCAGAGGTGTCGTCTTTCGGATGAGACGTCAAACCAAGGTCCCGTCTGCTCTCAGGTGGACGTAAAAGATCCCACGGCACTATTTCGAAGGGCAGGGGGGTTCTCCCTGGTGTCCTGGGGCCAATATTTATCCCTCAACCAACATCACTAAAAGAGATTATTTGGTCATTTTAACATTGCTGTTTGTGGGAGCTTGCTTTGCGCAAATTGGCTGCTGTGTTTCCTACATTACAACAGTGACTACACTTCAAAAAAATACTTCATTGGCTGTAAAGCGCTTTGGGACGTCCGGTGGTCGTGAAAGGTGTTATATAAATGCAAGTCTTTCTTTCTTTCAACGTAATTGGCTTCCTGTCCACATGTTCTTTGACTGCTGCCACCATCCCATAAATGATAATCGTTGCCTGACATTCACCGGGGTGGGGGTGGTAGCGGAGTAAGTGCAGGACTGAATATTTATTGAGAGTGTCCTGTCTTAATGTCTCCTTTTTTAGTCAATATTCATCACCAAGTGGGAGTGAAACGCCCAACAAAGCCAGTCTTCTGCTTGACTGCCATCCCATTCTGCTCGGCTAGAACAGCACAAGTACCTAGACAGTCCTCCCACCTCCTTTCAAAAACCAATTGTCTGCATCGATTTGTATTCTGCAAACGCGCGCAGTGAGAACAATTCGATAACTATGCCTCATTACATCTCCATTTCTGGAACATTGCAAATAAATCTGTTGAGCGCAAAATCATTAACTGAGTGTCGGTCTTTCCAAGGAATGCCAGCCCTTTCAAACTCAGTTCCCTTCTCTTTTCTTTGCATTTTGAGTGAAATTTTGTTCCCTATTGGGTTGCATCGCCCCTAAAGGTGATTGAGGCGCGAATTCAGGCGTTACACGGGACTTCTAGGGCGCTAAGCTTCTGGCGCAACCCAATATCGGAGCGGACGGGCGCAGCGCAGGTGCTCTCAATTTCCGATGACCACGAGACTTCCAGGCGCCGGCCAGCTCTTAAAGGGGTGGGTCAGTCAGCCTCAGCATCCACACTCTGCGCCTTGCAGGCCTCAGAATCGGCGCAGGCCCTTCTCTGGCGCTAAAATCATGGACCAGATGGAGAAGGTGAGACAGAGAGCAGAGCGCTTCACCAATGAGGCTCTGGAGCAATTGGTGGCCGCAGTGGAGCGCTGGCGAGATGTTCTCTACCCAGACAATGGCAGGAGGCTGAATCATAAGGGCTACCAATGAGCTTGGAGGGATGTATGCCAGAGGGTCAACTCCAGCAGTTTGGTGACCAGGAGCCCTGTCCAATGCAGAAAGAAATTCAACGACCTCACTCGGGTCGTGAGGGTGAGTGTTGTTTCTGCAAACTTCTGCATCCCTTCATTTGCACCTGATTTTATGGCTACAGGGTGGCCTGTGCGCCACTGGCCATCTGCCAGCAAGCACCCATGGCCCTTTCTGGGCACACATATGCACATTTGACTCAAGGCATCATGTAAGGGCTCTTGCACCATGGGGGGCATGAGATGATCACTCAAGGCATCAGGTAACATAACTTCCCCTCCTTTCCCCTGCAGTCCAAGCTGGCGAGGATTGGCAAAGACCAGCTTCGCACCGGTGGAGGACCTCCACAAGTGGTCACTCTCACGGATCTCGAGGAGAGAGTCCACCAGATTCTTGGAGGACGTCTGAGTGGTCCTGTAACCACTGCAGCTGCCGACCCCATTGTCGACAGCGATGGTAAGGTTCTCACCTTTTACAACTGTCTCCTTCCACTTGTTCCCCCCGCCAGCATGCTTGCTCACTGTGGACCCATGTCATAGCCTTGCCGCAATCTGGCATCCCTTGCTGTAAGCTGTCCTTTTGCTAAAGCCACTCTTCCACCTACCTGCTTTCAGATGCTGCATCACCAGCTCGGGAGCCGAGCCCTCAAGCTGCAAGTGCCAGTGCCTCCAAAGGCTCAATGAGAAAAGTACTGTCCAACAGAAGGTCAGCAACTCTCTCCAGCAATGATCAGAATGGCCAGCCCAAATGGCTGCAGCTTTTATACTAGTGCTGTCCCCTTTAAATAGCGCTCCCCGAGTCCGAGAAGGGCCTGGGAACGCTCCATCCAACTGTCACTAATAGCGCCAGGCGGAAAGGTTGCGGGTGCTACCGAATATCCGGTCCGGGGCGCCAAAAAGGCGTTGCACACTGAAATGACGTGATGATCTGCCTGCGCCCACGGGCGCAAAGAGTTAGCGCCGGCGCTAAAAGGATACTCAATATGGGAGGTGGCGCTATTTTCACTGCGCCCGCCCGAAAATTGGGTAACGCCCCAATTCTCGGGCTCTTTAGGCGCTAATCGCTGGCGCTACCAACCGAATTTCTAGGCCCATGTGTTCCAAGGTCAGCGACAATGAAGCTTAAATCCACAGATTTTTGTACTTGGGCCCAAATAATGTACTTTTATTCAAAACAGCACCCTTCCTGCACCGGTGCGATATGTCGATTCTCTCCAGCTTTATTGCCTTGGATTGAGGCTGCCTTTGAGTGCTGCGTTTTGCCAGTGGTGGAGCGATTAAAATCGGGGATGCTCAAGAGACCAGAATTGGAGGAGCGCAGATATCTCGGAGGGTTGTAGGGCTGGGGGAGATTACAGAGATAGGGAGGAACGAGGCCATGGAGCGATTGGAAAACAAGGATGATCATTTTAAATTTGAGATGTTGCTTAACCGGGAGTCAATGTAGGTCAGCGAGCACAGGGGTGATGGGTGAACAGGGCTTGGTGCGAGTTAGCACACGGGCAGCAGAGTTTGGGATGGCCTCATGTTCATGGAGGGTAGAAAGTGGGAGGCCGGCCAGGAGTGCGTTGGAATAGTCAAGTCTAGAGGTAACAAAGACGTGGATGAGCAGATGAGCTGAGGCAGGGGCCGAGTCGGGCGATGTTACGGAGGTGGAAATAGGCGGTCTTAGTGATGGTCAAGAGCTGATTTCGGGTCAAATATGACACCAAGGTTGCGAACAGTCTGATTCAGCCTCAGACAGATGGCAGGATAGATGCATTTAAGGGGGAGCTAGGTAAACAACATGAGGGAGAAAGGAATAGGATATGTTGACAGGGTTGGATGAAGAGGGGTGGGAGAAGGCTGATGGGGAGTGCAAAAGGGAAGGTCCATTTTTTCGGGCAGCAGGTGCTGGTAATGATGCTGCTATTCCCATTTACACCTCCTCTGGACCCATCTTTTGTTTCTTGACTTGTCCCATTACCACCACCTTTTTGTCATTTAATCTCTCCTGCCCTCCACCCTATCACAGACCTTCCCTTTTGTTCTTTCCTCCCCTCCCCCCTCTCCCTGCCCCTACACTTGCTTAAAAACCTGTTCCATCTCCAACTTTTTCCAGTTCTGACGAAGGGTCATCGACCTGAAACGTTAACTCTGTTTCTCTCTCCACAGATGCTGCCCGACATGCTGAGTATTTCCAGCGTTTTCTGGTTTTATTGCTATTTACTTCTCTTTGTTCTTGCGCTCAGAACACCTTAAACGTGGACATTTTAGCGGTGGAAAGGTTTTCTCAAAATCCAAATCCACCATCACTGCCACATTTTAAAAAATGTATTCAGTCACAGGATGTGGGCGTCCCTGGCAAGGCCGGCATTTATAGCCCATCCCTAATTGCCCTCGAGAAAGTGGTGGTGAGCCGCCGCCTTCTTGAACCACTGCAGTCCGTGTGGTGAAGGTCCTCCCACAGTGCTGACTTTGTCGCAGCGGTTTGGTAAAACTGAGTGACTCGCTGGGCCATTTCAGAGGGCAGTTAAGAGTCAACCACATTGCTGTGGGTCTGGAGTCACGTACAGGCCAGACCGGGTAAGGACGGCAGATTTCCTTCGCTAAAGGACATTGGTGAACCCGTTGGGTTTTTAACGACAATCCGACAGGTTCACGGTCAGTTTTACTGATCCCAGCTTTTTAATTCCAGAAGGGTTTTATCCGACAATCCGGTAGTTTCATCATCACCATTACTGATACTGGATTTTTAAGTACAAATTTATTTAATTAAAGAAAGACTTGCATTTTTGTAGCGTCCTTCACGACCACCAGACGTCTCAAAGCACTTTACAGTCAATTAAGTACTTTTTGAAGTGTAGTCACTGTTGTAATGTGGGAAACGCAGCAGCCAATTTGCGCACAGCAAGCTCCCACAAACAGCAATGTGATGATGACCAGATAATCTGTTTTTACTGATGTTGATTGAGGGATAAATATTGGCCCAGGACACCGGGGATAAATCCCCTGCTCTTCTTCGAAATAGTGCCATGGGATCTTTTACGTCCACCTGAGAGAGCAGACGGGGCCTCGGTTTAACGTCTCATCTGAAAGACGGCACCTCCGACAGTGCAGCTCTCCCTCAGCACTGCTGCTGGAGTGTCAGCTTAGCTTTTTGTGCTCAAGTCCCTGGAGTGGGACTTGAACCCACAAGCGTCTGACTCAGAGACGAGTGTGTTACCCACTGAGCCACAGCCAACAGCTCTGTATTTAAATTCCCCAGCTGTCATGGTGGGATTTAAACTCACATCTAGCTGGATTATTAGTCCAGGCCTTTGGACGACTAGTCCAGTAACATCACCACTATGCTACTGTACCATTTGCACACTTCCTCATAGAACTCAACCAGGCGGGTGAAGCTGGACCTGTATTCCCTGGAGCTACACTATGAATCTTTAACTCGCAGCAGAGGTGTTAGCTGTGGCTCAGTGGGCAGCACGCTCACCCCTGGGTCGGATGATTGTGGGTTCATAACCCCTCTCCAACACTTGATTGATATCGTCCAGGCTGAGACTCCCAGTGCAGTACTGAGGCAGTGCTGCGTTGTCGGAGGCGCTGCCTTTCAAATAAGATATTAAATTTAGGCCCCCTGACTGATGGACAAGAAAGATCCCATGGCCCTATTTGAACTAACGTGGTACACACCAGCAAATCAGGCACCCTATTCCGATCTTCTCGACTCTCTTCCCCGAATAAATCAAGGATAGCTTCTTCATATGCAATGAGCAGCTTAATATCACGTGTTCGACACTGTGCTCTCCCATTACACCTTTTGTCTAAGAGCAGTGGGGATTGAGACATGGTGATTTGGCCGGTGAAAAATCTTACTGGCGGCACGTTTTCCTTTCTCGTGATAGCGCGTATGATGTAATTTGCATAACCCCGCTATTTTCACTTCTCATCCTGCATCCTTAGAATCATAAAGTCTTACAGCGCAGAAGGAGGCCATTCGGCCCGTCGTGCCTGTGCCGGCTCTTTGAAAGAGCTCTCCAATTAATCCCACTGCCCCGCTTTTTCTCCATTAACCCTGCAAATTAGTCCTCTTCAAGAACATGTCCAATTGCCCTTTGGAAGTTACAGTAGAATCTGATTCCACCGCCCTTTCAGGTAGTACGTTCCAGATCTTAGCAACCCTCCGTGTGAAGAAAATTCTCCTCATTTCCCCTCTCGTTATTTTGCTGATTATTTTAAATCTTTGACCTCTGGTTACTGACTCACTTGCCAGAGGAAACAGTTTCTCCTTACTTGCTCTATCGAAACCCTTCATAATTTTAAACACCTCTTGATGTAAGAAAACTACTAGGCACTTGTTCTGAGTATTAAACAAGGCTTTAATCAACTGTTTTTCAACATGGAGATCTAGTTGTGTCCTTCACTAGTTCCTGTTAAAGAATGTCCTGCACAAGCTGGGCCCATGCCCAAGTATTTATACTCTCCCTGGACAGCGTCACCAGCAGGCCACCCAGTATTACTTCATAAGTCATTTCCACATGAATAACAGATTCATATCACCTCTATTAGGTTTCCCTTTAACCTTCTCTGCTCTAATGAGAACAATCCCAGCTTCTCCAAACTCTCCATATAACCTGAACTCCCTCATCCCTGGTAAACCTCCTTTGTACCCTCTCCAGGGCCTTGACATCCTTCCTTACTAACATCGCTCTATTAGCAAGGCAACATTTAGTACACGCTCTTATCCACTACTTTCCTTTTCCTTCGTGCCTATTCACACCCTGTTGTGGAACTTTCTCGTGTGGTTCATGACTTACCTTCGGGCTCTTCTTTTAAGTTGTGCGACGTCTTCTGTATCTTGAGCCGTTGTGAGCCCAAGTTCAGTCTCTGAGTGACAGAAGGCCGCAGTTTCGGTTGGCCAGTCTGCCTCACCAAAAAACCTACTCGGTCTTCTCCACAACAGAGGCTTACCAGCAGGTTTACGGTACGGTTAGTAAATCGAGATTGCCTCGCTTCTCACTCAACCATTTTCCACAAAAACTGCACACTCCACAGCTAGGCTAACGGGCCTTGACGCAGTTAGCTGTCCGAGAAGGGTTTGAGGGCAGTGATTGCGGGTGCGTCACGATCGCCTGCTACTTGTCCCAGTTAGCTCTCGTAAAACCGCCTTCACTGGAGGCGCGAAGTCTCGTAGTTTGTTAATCCTGAGGTGAAATGGGAGCTCCTCCCTTTCTTCTTCCCAAATAAAAGATGATGTCGGGTCCAGTGAGACCGCAGGCAGCAGAGGAGAAATGTGTGTGGGCCAAATAGAGGGGGCCATTGTGCCTTCTTTCACACATGGCTGTACGCCCAGCAAACACCGTCAGTGTGCACAGGCCAAACCACAGTGACATCAGGCATGAACCGCCTGTAGGTATGTCCGCAATGTGAAACTGCAAGTGGCACAGAAATGGTATTGTCTTCCTGCCCTGACCAAAGCATCCAATCGTATTGCCTCAGTCCAAAGATGTGCGGGTTAGGTTGATTTGGCTATGATAAAATTGACCCTTAGTGTTAGGGGATTAAATACGTGGGGTTACGGGGATAGGGTGGGATATGTGTCGGTGCAGGCTCGATGGGCTGAAATGGCCTCTATCTGCACTGTGGGGATTCTGTGATTCTGTGAAACCAGAATCCCGTTGGAACAGATGCACTCTTTACTCGCACATACTTTAAAAAACCAAATCTTTTTTTTTGTGGGTAGCACTCTTTCTCGCCCCTGAGTCAGAAGGTTGTGGGTTCAAGTCCCGCTCCAAAGACATGAGCACAAAATCCAGGCCGACACTGAGGGATCGCTGCATTGTCAGAGGGGCAGTACTGAGGGAGCGCTGCACTGTTGGAGGTGCCGTCTTTCGGATGAGAGGCGCCGTCTGCCCTCTCAGGTGGACATAAAAGATTCCACGGCACTATTAGAAGAAGAGCAGGGGAGATCCCCCCAGTGTCCTTATGGGGAGAAAGCAGGGACAGGGTACTGAATTTGGACGATCAGCCATGATCTCATTAAATGGCGGCACAGGCTCAAGGGGCCGAATGGCCTACTCCTGCACCTATCTTCTATGTTTCTATGTCCTGACCAATATTTATCCCTCAATCAACATAACAAAAAAACAGATTATCTGGTCATTATCACATTGTTGTTTGTGGGAGCTTGCTGTGCGCAATTTGGCTGCCGCGTTTCCTACATTACAACAGTGACTACACTCCAAAAAGTTCTTCATTGGCTGTAAAACGCTTTGGGATGTCCTGAGATTGTGAAAGGCGCTGTATAAATGCGAATAACACTGGAAGGCAGAGTTAAAGGAACTATTCGGACAAGGTTACCTCTTTCACTGCCGGCTGCATACTGCGGGGGCTTGTTCTTGTCGATGCTGTTGAAACTTTGACTCCGTCTGTTCAAATTGTTGGCTCCTTGGACCTTGGTAGCACTGCCTGCAGCTGACACCCTGGAGGGCCCTGGGAGCCTGCAAGGCAAGAGAAGGGTTAGGGAGCTGGACAGGAGGTGGCGAGGCAAGGTGTGCAGGCTATCAGCCTCCCGCCCGCCTGCTAGCCTCCTTATAATCGATGGCTCGCGCTCTCACGCTACCCACCTCCCACCTCCACGCCAGCCACTGTCTGTCCTGGCTTCACGTCAGTGCTTTTATTCAACAGAGAAAGCTTCCCGACCCCTAGCTCTATCACCAAGATTCTGAGGCCTTTCCCACTGGTTAATGTTTACCTCCTGATCCCCTCTCCCCTCCCCACACACATTTTCCAATCAGAACTGTGCAAACAGTAAGGTGCAGCGAGGCACTCTCGGGTCTTAACTAGTCGAGTTCAAAAAAAAAATCAGCAAATTCATGTTCAAAACTGATCCTTCCTGTGAAAATATTAAGAATTAAAAAATGAAATAACAAGTCAAAGACTCTGATTTTTTTGTGTTATTAACAACAGCCTGAGAGATGGGGACTGGCGATTTCAATTATTTTAACTGGCTCGCACATTAAGGTTCCATTCGTACTATAACTGTAGCGAAAGCATATGCTGATGGGGTGGGATGAAGTAAGGGTGGGAGGAGGCTCGTGTGGAGCACAAACGTCAGCACAGACCAGTTGGGCCGAATGGTCTGTTTCTGTGCGGTAGGCTCGATGCAACTCTGTGAAGGCGGCTTCGCTTTGCGCCAGCTTACGGTTAAAGTGTAAAGATCGGCCCAAGGGGGTGTGAAACTTCTTTGGGGGAAGAGGGGGGTCTCGCTTCACCTTGCTTCAGAATCGGTTCAGTCCTTGGCAACTGCTGAACGCTGCACGTGAGGGGGGGAATTACATAGAATGTTACAGCACAGGAACAGGCCGTTCGGCCCAACTACTCTATGCTGGTGTTTACGCTCCACTCGAGCCCCCTCCCACCCCTCTTCACCTCACCCTGTCAGCGTATGAGGGAGAGCGAGATCGGCGGAGTTCTTGGAGAAAATCCGACACTCGGGGGTTTCTGCTGACCTTCTGGCAAAGTTACGGCTGGTGATTGGTGTGGCGGGGGGGGGGAGGGAGGGGGGAAAGCCCTGGGGAAATTCTCCGCCATGGTGTAAGTCTGCCGTTCACCGATCAGAGAATAACCCCACACGCACAATCCCTTCGCTTCCTGAAAATCCAAGCTGGGGTTAGAGGAGAAACAGGCCATTCGCCCAACTAGTCCATGCCGGTGTTTATGCTCCACACGAACCTCCACGAGTGGAGCATAAACGCCGGCATGGACTGGTTGGGCCAAATGGCCTGTTTCTGTGCCGTATATCCTGTGTAATCCTCCCACCCCACTTCATCTCACCCCGTCAACATATCCTTCTATTCCTTTCTCCCTCATGTATTTATCCAGTTTCCCCTTAAATGTATCTCTGCTATTCGCCTCAACCACTCCCTGTGGTAGCGAGTTCCACATTCTCACCACTCTCTGGGTAAAGAAGTTTCTCCTGAATTCCCTATTGGATTTATTAGTGACGGTCTTATATTTATCACTCCTAATCATTATATTTATGTCCCCTATGTCTTTTTTTTTGCCTTCAGAACACTTGACTGTTTCAAAGGCAAAACCAGGAGGTTTCTCACCTTACCTCTTTCTGAAAGCACCCATCAGACATCATTGTAGCTAAGGTACAACCAAATAGGATGGCACAGTGAGCCAGACATGGTCCCTTCACCTCCACCAGTTGAGTTCACTTTGAACCCAGACTGACCAGGCCAAAGACTGCCCGTTCTCGGTTAAATAGTCCTGAGTACAATAGCTTGGCACTAGCCCTTCCCCCATTGTCCCAGGGGATGACAAGCCCATACCCCGTTCAGCGGCAATTCAATGATGTCATGATAGACCGCATCTGGAGCGCCGCGATCGGTTCTGGGCCCCGCACCTCAGGAAGGATAGACTGGCCTTGAAGGGGGAGCACCGCAGATTCACCAGAATGATACCGGGACTAAAGGGGTTAAATTATGAGGACAGGGTGCACAGACTGGGCTTGTATTCTCCTAACTATAGAAGATTAACGGGGGATCTAATTGAGATGTTTAAGATGATTAAAGGATTCGATAAAGTAGAGAGAGAGAAATTATTTCCTCTGGTGGGGGGAGTCCAGAACAAGAGGGCAGAACCTTAAAATTAGAGCCAGGCCGTTCAGGAGTGATGTCAGGAAGCACTTCCTCACACAAAGGGTGGTGGAAATCTGGAACTCTCTCCCCCAAAAAGCTGTTGAGACTGGGAGTCAATTGCAAAGTTAAAAACTGAGATTGATAGATGTTTGTTAGTCCAGGGTATAAAGGGTTACAGAACCAAGATGGTTAAATGGAGTTAAGATACAGATCAGCCATGATCTAATTGAATGGTGGGACAGGCTCGAGGGGCTGAATGGCCTCCTCCTGTTCCTGTGCTCCCCGCTGTGTTCCCTATATTGGCAGTTTGGGAAATCGGGATGTCTCTCTGCACTTTCGGAGTTTGTGTTTCCAAGTTAAGCACAGTTCTGTGGCTTGCCAAACTTGACCTGGGGAACCATTTCATGTTGTCACTTAGCAGTACCAAAAGAGAAGATCTTGTTAAACAGCTCCGGACCCCGAGAACCGTCGTTCCTCACACAGCGACAGACCCAGTAAACAAAGGGCTGGGACCCCCGTGAGCAGAAAGCAGCATCACACCAACTTGAGCAATAACCCTTCAAAGAAGGAAAAATAAAACGAAAAAACCCCTTCACGAGCAGGGATCCTACGATCGGTGACCACGCGCTAATCAATAAGGCTTCTCCATTTTAAGTTATCGAGCAGCACATTTGGGTTTGACAGGTAAGTACACCAATTAAGGTGTAACTTATTGAAGTCCCGCCGAGATTCTCCCTCATCTCCCAGTTGATGGGGAGGGGGTGGGAAGCTCTCGAGATACGCAGTGCCTGGGCATCACCAGCAGTCTCCCGCTGAAGTTACGTTGGGAGAACCTCGGCGGAATTTCATATATATTATGTCCCGAGAACAGGAGATAATGCAATGCCCTGTCATCCACAGTGACATGCTGCCACCTTCTGAATTCTTCAAGGCATGGCACAGTGCAAAGCTCAGCACGTTGTTCAGGGAGAATTATCGTTTAAGGAGCCACAAGGGATGTGTCCATAGCAGAGGTTGTACGTGTCATTAAGAAGTTTATTGCAATCTAATACCTGAACTGAAGTACCTCTCTGTCTCTCCCTCTCTCTGTCTCTCTCTCTTTTTCTCTGTTTCTCTCCATCTTTCTGTCGCTCTCCATCTGACTGTTTATCTCTCTGTATCTTTCTTTCTCTGCCTCTTTGTCACTCTATCTCTTTCTCTCTGTATCTCTCTGTCTCTCTCTCTCTCTGTTTCTCTGTCTTTCTCTCTGTCTCTTTCTCTGTCTCTCTCTCTGACTCTGTCTCTCTCCGACTCTGTCTCTCTCTCTGACTCTCTGTCTGTTTCTCTGTCTTTCTCTGTCTGTCTCTCTGTTTCTCTCTCTGACTCTTTCTGTCTCTGTCTCCCTGACTCTGTTTCACTGTCTCTGTCTCTCTCTCTCTGCCTGTCTCTCTCTCTGTCTCTCTCTGTTTCTCTCTCTGACTCTTTCTGTCTCTCTCTCTCTATCTCTCTCTCTCTCTCTGTCTGTCTCTCTGACTCTTTGTCTCTCTCTGACTCTCTGTCTCTCTCTGACTCTGTCTCTCTCTGTTTCTCTCTGACTCTTTGTCTCTCTCTTTGTCTCTCTCTCTCTCTTTCTCTGTCTCTCTCTCTTTCTCTGTCTCTCTCTCGCTCTCAGATCTAGAGCACAGTTGTGTTGTTTAACTGCAAATCTGTCCTGTGCCTTTAAGACCACTCTTTTAAATAGGAAAATTGAGGTCAGTGTCGCCACTGATAAACTACTGAGGCCAATCAGAGAGCAGTTGTAAATTTCGGGCTGCGAGTCAGATAATTGGCTATTCTTTCTCCTGAAGATTGTAACACCCATGCCAGACTTTACAGTTAGAAAACAGTCTGCAAAGTATTCCACAGTATCAAAAAATTTACTTTTTGTTCTTTTCTCGCCCTTTCTGATCTTAATGTCCAAATGGATCACAGCGACATGTGCTTAAGCCTCTGCCGACACGGTCCTGGAACTGACTGCCAGGCAGCGCGCGAGCATGGAGACCATCAACTTGCCCTCTGACCACCCCTCGTCCACCTGCCCAAACCATTAAACTTGTGGCAAATCGGGCGGGGGGGGAATTGGGGGAGAATGGCCTTCATGGGGCATCAACGCAGTTCTTTTAAAGTAATTCAATGCAGATTCAATAGTGACTTTCAAAAGGGGAATTGGATGAATACTTGAAAAGAAGAATCTATGCAGGGCTGTGGGGAAAGAGTGGCGGAGTGGGACTAGTCAGAGAGCCGGCACTGGCACGATGGGCCGAATGGCCTCCTCTTGTGCCAGAAGATTCTATGGGTTTTCAGGCCCATAACTCGACTTCACAAAGCCGTGAGAAGTGAAGTCTTTCAGTTGGGTTTTCCTTTCACAAGTCGGGATCAACTCGAAGTTTCATAAAAGATACTCCAGGCAAGAATTAAATCATATAAAATTATGAGGGGCCTAAATAGACTGGATTTCCCTTAGCAGAAGGGTCAATAACCAGGGGGGCAGTGATTTAAAGTAATTGGTGGAAGGATTAGAGGGGAGTTGAGGAGAACTTTTTTCACCCAGAGGGTGGTGGGGGTCTGGAACTCGCTGCCTGAGAGGGTGGTAGAGGCAGAGACCCTCATCACATTTTAAAAGTACTTGGATATTCACTTGAAGTGCGGTAACCTGCAGGGCAACGGACCAAGAGCTGGGAAGTGGGATTAGGCTGGAGCGCTCTTTTTTGTCCGGCGCGGACACGATGGGCCGAATGGCCTCCTTCTGTGCCATAAATTTCTATGATTCGAAGAATCTCATCTCATTTGGGGAGAGACTGTTGTAAGTTATGGTGTGTGAAAAGAAAAAGACTGGGATTGTCTCTGAGCAAGTGGTGTGGAAGGGGGGGGGGGTGGAATTCCAGTTTCGAGAACAGGTCGAGCAGTTATTTTAAGCGCCATTTCTGCGTTGCACGAATCACTCCCGAAGGTCTAATTTGTCATTTAATTCTTGCTATTCATAGCTTGCGAATGCAGCCTCACCGAGGCCCTCTCGCTGCTGGCTGACCCCAGCGGTGACCTAACAATATGAGCAACCTCCAGTTCCCAGAAGAGTGTAACCCACACAGATCCAGGAACCTGTTTCTGTAACTCCATTGAACAGCCCTTTCCACACGATGACAGACACTGGATGGAGATGTGTGTGTGTGACGCTGGGTTCTACATACACAACAGGATGTGATTAAGCACAGCTTTAAAACATGACACAGACCTGCTGACTCAGCAATATGCCTTTGATGGGGAAGCAGTGTTGGCTCTGCTTTGTTCTTTTCCCCTCACACAACACCGTCTGTTTTAACCATTTGTAATCACTTCAACGTCACTGCAAATGCCCCTTGAATGCAAATTGTGAACCTTGATCAGCGTTAGAATCTGCCCCTCAAATTGGATTTGGATGTTAAGGGAATCGAGGGATCGGGCGGGAAAGTGGAGATGAGGTAGAAGATCAGCCATGATCTTATTGAATGGCAGAGCAGGCTCGAGGGGCCGAATGGCCGACTCCTGCTCCTATTTCTTATAGAAACATAGAAACATAGAAGATAGGAGCAGGAGTAGGCCATTCGGCCCCTCGAGCCTGCTCCGCCATTCAATGAGATCATGGCTGATCATCCAAATTCAGTACCCTGTCCCTGCTTTCTCCCCATAGCCCTTGATCCCTTTAGCCTTAAGAAATATATCTAACTCCTTCTTGAATATATTTAATGAATTGGCCTCAACTGCCTTCTGTGGTAGAGAATTCCACAGGTTCACCACTCTCTGGGTGAAGAAATTCCTCCTCATCTCTGTCCTAAATGGCTTACCCCTTATCTTTAGACTGTGACCCCTGGTTCTGGACTCCCCCGCCATTGGGAACATCCTTCCTGCATCTAGTCTGTCTAGTCCTGTTCGAATTTTATAAGTTTCAATGAGACATTATGTTTCTTATGTCTTGAATCATATATGAATTATTTGATAGTTTTCCACATGGAGATGGCTGTCACCCCTCCAGGATTTTCCTGGAACCTCCAGGGACTGAAGATTAATCTCCAGGACACCGCTGCGAGCAAACACCCAGGAGAAAAATCACAGGGGGCGTTATCAAAAATTGTGTTTTGTTCACTAACGATCTGAGATGGGGGGAGAAAAAAGGCCGACTGACTGACAGTCAGGAATCATCCAACCAGGTGATGAAAACTCTGTTGGCTTTCCAATTGGCCTTGGGTAGGCGGGTCGCCGCGAGGATGGGCAGGTCGGGCGACCAATGGCAGGAGTGCGGGGGCGGGGCGGGTGGCGGCAGGAGGTCATGTGATGAAACCTCAAGGAATATGTCCAATCAGAGTTGGCAGCTTAAAACTAACGGCAAACCCTCTATTCATTGAGATGTCCCTTCTTAACTTGGTTCTTGGCTACAGTTTCCCAAATGGCAAAGTGAAGGAATCAGTTTATTAACAAAAAAAAATCAATCTCTCGGTCATGAGGTTCTCAGTCTCCATAGGAAAGGCATTAAATATCCCAAAGCCTCAGTAATTAGGGGCTTTAAGGAGGAAGTTACCCACGCTACACCTGGCACACTGATCATCCACACAAACTGAGCAGGTATTGGATAAGAATTACCAGCTGACCTGGTAGACTTTTTCTGATTGGCTGTACTTCCAGCATGTTTGGACTGAGATGCATATCTAGCTGCCAGACTGCATAACAAGAGAGAGAAGAGAACAGGAAACAGTAAAGATTACACGCAAAATGTATTTTATCAACAATGACAAGTTACATCGAACTGGTTTCGAAAGAAACTAAAAGAACAGCGACGCACAAATAATTCAGTTGGAGTCACGTGACATTGAACATAAATATGAAACGAGAGACCTGGCCAAACTGGTGGGTATGAAGATGTTGATAAGAAACACGGCCTGATTCTACTTTGCTTCCCCACTCCTCGACCTGCCCAGAGATATGAGAAGATCTGCTTTCTTGCTCAATCGAAGCTTTAACCGTTACTGACCGCCTCTGGCCTTTAACGCTCTGCTCTCGGCCCCTTAACGCTCTGCCCTCGGGCCCTTAACGCTCTGCCCTCGGGCCCTTAACGCTCTGCCCTCGGGCCCTTAACGCTCTGCCCTCGGCCCCTTAACGCTCTGCTCTCGGCCCCTTAATTGCTGCCAGTTTAAGGTGTTGGGTTCTTGAGTTCAAAAGCAGTCAAGTCAAGGCCAAAGGGTTGAGCCAAATCATAGGGCTGTGTGACTGCTCTTCTCAAGATTCAAAGTCTTAGTGCTTCAAGATTGGTCGCAATTGGGCAACAGGTTAGTTTGGCCAACGCAATCACACATAAGGAGAGATGGCGTGACTGGTGAGCATTGGTCCTTCTGACAGAAGCAGTAAGAAAGACTCTAGTAGGGCATGTAACGTGTTGATATCACTCCTCTGTGGCTGCCTGAAGTATCTCCACAATATCACAATATTAGACCAAAGCTAAGGCTATGGTCAACACAGATCCCGAGACCAGGGTCATTAAACTGTCCTCCTTAACACTAATCAAAAGTCAGAATTGTACTCCGAGTCAACTTAGAGTATAAAGTTGCACGTGCTTCAAAAACCTTATATAAATCCAAATAGTCTTTGGAAGTTTGCACAGTGCACAACCTTAAAATAAATCTCTGAGACCGCGAATGGTCAGGTTACATAGGATTACACAGGATATACAGCTCAGAAACAGGCCATTCGGCCCAACCAGTCCATGCCGGTGTTTATGCTCCACTCGAGCCTCCTCCCATCTTTCCTCATCTAAATCGATCAGCATAACCCTCTATTCCCTTCTCCCTCATGTGCTTATCTAACCTCCCCTTAAATGCAACTATAATATTCGCTTCAACCACTCCCTGTGGTAGTGAGTTCCACATTCTCACCACTCTCTGGGTAAAGAAGTTGTTTCTGAATTCCCTATTGGATTTCTTGGTGACTATCTTATATTGATGGCCCCTAGTTTTGCTCTTCTTCCCAAGTGGAAACACCCTCTCTGTTAAACAGTCACCTGCTCCACCAGCAGAAACCTGAATGGACAACCTCACTGTCCAATCCCCTTTGAGTAACAGTAGTTTTAACTTCCCTCAAATCTAATTTAACTTAGGACTTACACCCAACAGAGCTTGGGGAGGGGACAATACGCCATTACGTCTCCCTGCAGCAACTGTTCCCGAAAATAGAAAGAGAGAGGAATCTGCAACTTATAACCAACAAGGTTGAAATATCCAATGTGCGTATTAACATCAAAGGGGGATTTCTGAACTGAGGTGACCTCGCGCCTTTCATTATCAGAATAAGCTAAATAAACTTATAAAGATGGCCAACTCTCAGCCTTCCAGTTTCTAAGGAGAAACATATGTGGAGCAAAAAGAAAATCAGAATCAGTTACATTTGTGCTGTCTCACACAAGGATTAGAGCATTGAAGGTTTCAGCAGAAATACTGCCAGCCAAACTTTCACATACTGTAATCAGTTCCAAATAAGCCAAATGTCATTTAGCAAAGCACAGTGCAGCTCAGCAGAGCTCTGGTGCTAACACGCGGGTGATCGCAGCGACTGTGCAGTTACTTATCATTTAATTCCGCGGTGGCTCTCTCCATAAGCGGACAACCTTTCAGTTACCCGTGACGGGAAGTCTGACGTAGAAAAGCCGGTGTTTGTATGAACTTTTTAAATTAGATATCCGTTTGCGATATCTGTAACGGATGCGCCAGGCAAGTACAGCCCTCCCCGGTAACTGCAGTGTTCTTCCCACCAAGTCCGTGTGCCGGTGTCCTAATCGGAGCAAACTGGTGTGAATGTCCCCCAGGAGCTCCGCAGAAAACGGGGAAACGATGAGCAGGGGAACGCTGTGGACGGGCACGGTAGAAGAGGTAGGTTTTTGAAGGTGGGGAGAGATGTAGCGAGGCAAAGGGGGTTTCCTGGTTGAAAGGTCTGGAACCAGTTGCGCAGTCAGAGGAGTGGAGGGCGAAAGTTTGGACGTAGGGCTGGAGAAAGTTGCACTGGTAGAACGAGGATCTCGATGTCAATTTCCTTTTTGTATGTTTTTTATTCTCGGGATGTGGGCGTCGCTGGCAAGGCCGGCATTTATTGCCCATCCCCTAATCGCACTGAGAAGGTGGTGTAGCAGTTTTGATACAACTGACTGGGCCACTCCAGAGGGCAGTTAAGAGTCAATCACATTGCTGTGGGACTGGAGTCACATACAAGCCCAGACGGGGTAAGGATGGCAGGTTTCCTTCCCTGAAGGGACATTAGTGAACCAGTTGGATTTTTACCACAATCCGACAGCTTCACGGTCACTTTTACTGTTACTAGCTTAATTTTATTTACAAATTTATTAAACTGAATTCAAATTGCCATGTTGGGATTTGAACTGCACGTTCTCTGGATTACTACTCCAATAAGCTAACCACTACACTACCGTACCCCAGCATGTGAAGCCAATGGTAGTCGGTAAAGTCAGGTGTGTTAAGTGAGAGGGCCAAGTTGTAGATAGCAGAAATAAAAAAACAGAAAATGCTGGAGAAACTCAGCGGGTCAGGCAACATCTGTGAAGAGAGAAACACAGTTAATGTTTCAGGTCGATGACCCTTCATTGGAACTGGTTCTGATGAAAGGTCATCGACCTGAAACGTTAACTCTTGTTTCTCTCTTCACAGGTGCTGCCTGACCCGCTGAGTATCTCCAGCATTTTCTGTTTATATTTCAGATTTCCAGCATCTGCACTATTTTCTTGTTGTATTGTTGTAGATAGCAGAGTTCGGAGAAGTTGAGAGTTTATGTAGGGTGGAGCCTGGGAGAAAGGAATTGGAGAAGTTGAGTGTGGAGCTGACAAAGGCGTGGGTGAAGGTTTTGGTGATAGTGAGGGCAAGGCCAAAGCAAAAGCTGGTGAGGTTATGGAAGAGAAAAAAAAGCTGATCTTGGAAGAGAATAGAATGCAGGGCTTGAAGCTCAGGCTCAGAGAGCTTGCTCTGACGTTGAGCAATGACTGGTGCAGCCGAGTGGTGTGGAGAACCTGTGAGAGGTGCACAGAATGGCTTTGGTCTCCTCAATGTTCAGTTGGAGAAAGTTCAAGCTCTTCCACAACTTGATATCGGGCAAGCAGGTGATTCATTTCCCTGGTTCCCCAGCTCCTGCAACGCCCGCCCCCGCCGATTTTAATGGCCGGGTAGTCGCTTCCTGCCAACTTTGCAGCCGTTTTGGTCGGGAAGTCAGCAAGCCGGCATGCTATTGAGGCCCAGCCGTTAAAAATTGGCCATTCCTGCCCTCTGCCACATTCCTGCCCAGGAGGTAAAATCGAGCCCGGTGTCTCATGCTTTACAAGCTGTCTTGTTCTGGCCTATGGGAATGGTAATGTGGAGTAGCACAGAAGCCAATCTGTCTTGCAAGCACCTCGTGCCACACCACCTCCACTTCAGCAGCCATCAAACAGGGAGTTGGTTCTGCCCACAGATTCATAGCCGCACCTAGCGTTCCCTTTGGCTTCATTTTGGTGGGCCATTTCTTAATCCCTAGCCCCTCCATGCTTGGCAAATTGTTGAAGGTGCCTTTTGAGGCTCTCCAAAGCCTCTCGTAATTTTTGTCCTCTTACTGAGACACTCTCCCTGAATTGGCCCCATCCCTTTAAATTTGACTGGCGCGTAGTTTCCTTCTCCTACCAGCAGAAGGCCCCGTAAGCAAGCTGCGATTGGTGCTCCAAATAATTATGCAAATGAGCTCACACTGGAGAATTGAGTGCTACTAGCACTTGGAATTTGCATCAGTTTTTAATCATTTAGAACTGCCTCCTACCTGAGACAAACATGATGGGCCGAATGACCTCCTTCTGTCCTGTATCATTCTATGATTCTACCCGTAGACTAAAAGCTGCTCAAGGGATAGACGTCCTCCAGGGTTACAGGTTCAAGCCAATCGTGCCAAACAAATCAGTTCTACCTATGGGTTGTGGGTGGGTTTGGGACTGATACAAATGGACCAGGATAAATTCTTGGGAGAATCGTTATTATTCGTTGAGGGAACGACAGTCACCGTGCAGTGATATCAAGGGAATCTTTCTTTCTTTCTTTCTTAGGCAGTCCCTCGGAACCGAGGATGACTTGCTTCCACATTAAAAATGAGTTCTCAGGTGACTGATGAGTCCAATGCGGGACCTACAGTCTCTGTCACAGGTGGGGCAGACGGTGGTTGAAGGGGCGGGTGGGTGGGGTGCTTGGGTTGACGTGTGCTCCTTCTGCTGTTTGCGCTTGGCTTCCGCTTGCTCCCGGCGAAGAGACTCGAGGTGTTCGGCGCCTTCCCGGATGCTTCTCCTCCACTTTGTGCGGTCTTGGGCCAGGGATTCCCAGGTGTCGGTGGGGATGTTACACTTTTTCAAGGAGGCTTTGAGGGTGTCCTTGAAGCGTTTCCTCTGCCCACCTGGGGCTCTCTTGCCGTGCCGGAGCTCTGAGTAGAGCGCTTGTTTTGGGAGTCTCGTATCGGGCATGCGGACAATGTGACCCGTCCATCGGAGCTGATCGAGCGTGGTCAAAGCTTTGATGCTGGGGATGTTGGCCTGAGCAAGAACACTGACGTTGGTGCGCCTATCCTGCTGAATAATCCAACGCTGAGATTCAGGTTGGAGTTATAGCCAAGGAGCTGCTCTTGCTCTGCTGCCGTAACTTTGTCGGAAGTACGGCCTTGGTAAACGGATTTTACGCCACACTTCTGGCGAAGTTACAGCAGTGGAGTAGGAGCAGCTCCCAGGAAATTCCTGTCCATGAACTTTGAGAACGAACCTGAGCAGACTCCTCGGTAACTGTTATTTTTTTTTAAGATGCATCCATTTTACGAGGTGGTTTTAAGTAATTGGGGGTCTGTCGAGTGCCTGGAGGAGACCTTTGTTATGAGCCGTGCGCCACCAGCTGTTGGCCCATCCCAGAATTCACACGGTATGATAAACGATTGAAGGATACAAATTCAGGTACGGTCCCAGTTGATCAAGGAGTAGGCGCGGGGATGGAATTGGAATCCAGTCAGCCGTTTGGTTCTTTCTCTGTTCCCGTGTTCTCCCTCTCCCTCTCTCTCTCTCTCCCTCTCTCTCTCCCTCTCTCTCTCTGTGTCTCTGAGAGAGGATCCACTGTATAGATTGGTAAGCGAGCTTGTGACAGACAGACTGGAACATGTCAGCGAGTCACCGAGACACAGGTAATGCTGTTAAGTCTACCCCAGGAGACTCTTCCATGCGTAGTGAGGAGGCTTCATAAACAGTGAGGACTGTACTTGGTAATACTTATGACCAACGAACCTATTATGGTTTCACCGTCCAATGTTTACAGCGGCCTAATCGCGTTAGCGCCAACGCGCCCGCTCTCAGCGGTGGCGACTGAACGCATATGAATGAATAAATAAAAAAAAACATTCATGGGATGTGGGCGTCGCTGGCAAGGCCAGCATTTATTGCCCATCCCTAGTTGCCCCTTGAGAAGGTGGTGGTGAGCCGCCTTCTTGAACCGCTGCAGTCCGTGTGGTGAAGGTACTCCCACAGTGCTGTTCGGGAGGGAGTTCCAGGAGTTTGACCCAGCGACGATGAAGGATCGGCGATATGTTTCCAAATCGGGATGGTGTGTGACTTGGAGGGGAACTTGGAGGTGGTGGTGTTCCCATGTGCCTGCTGCCCTTGTCCTTCTAGGTGATAGAGGTCGTGGGTTTGGGAGGTGCTGCCGAAGAAGTCTTGGCGAGTTGCTGCAGTGCATCTTGTAGATGGTACACACTGCAGCCACGGTACGCCGATGGTGGAGGGAGCGAATGTTTAAGGCGGTGGATGGGGTACCAATCAAGCGGGCTGCTTTGTCCTGGATGGTGTTGAACTTCTTGAGTGTTGTTGGAGCTGCACTCATCCAGGCAAGTGGAGAGTATTCCATCACACTCCTGACTTGTGCCTTGTAGATGGTGGAAAGGCTTTGGGGAGTCAGGAGGTGAGACACTCGCCGCAGAATACCCAGCCTCTGACCTGCTCTTGTTGCCACAGTATTTATGTGGCTGGTCCAGTTAAGTTTCTGGTCAATGGCGACCCCCCAGGACGTTGATGTTGGGGGATTAATTAACGGTCTCCTACTATGGTCCTGGTTGTGCGGCCAATAAACCATTGAAAATAAATAGCGTTCAGGAACTCAGCAGGAGCTCGTTGCCCGTTTGTGCGTGAATTTTGCTGAGTGGAGTGTCAACCTATCGATGGAGTTTGTATTATATTAAAACTAAACTACGACAAGCAATAGCTAAATGTTTGTGGAAGGCTATGCGGTCCAGCAGCAGACAATCTGAAAGATCTAGCCGCTACTGTTCCTGTAAAGGCGGCCACCAGCACCACTGCAGTAAGGCTGACATTCGGGGAAGGGGCAAAGAGAAATTTCACCAGAGCCTCACCTTTTAGGGAGGTTTGCCTTTGGTTAATCACCTCCCTCAGAAGGTTACATGAATGAGGCGGTGTCTGTAACACTGGAATTTACCCTTTGAAGTCGGCCCAGACTAATAATTGGCAATGACGAAGGTGGAAACACTGTGGGGAACTGAGGCAGAACCATTTCGTAAAGAGGATACTAGCCATGTGGACAAAGTAACCAGGGGTTGGCAGAAATAATATTACATAGAAACAGGCCATTCGGCCCAACTGGTCCGTGCCGCTGTTTCTGCTCCACACGAGCCTCCTCCCACCCGTCTTCATCTCACCCTATCAGCATAACCTTCTATTCCTGTCTCTCTCATGTGTTTACTTGGCTTCCCCTTAAATGCCTCTACACTATTCGCCTCAACCACTCCCTGTGGCAGCGAGTTCCACATTCTCGCCACTCTCTGGGTAAAGAAGCTTCTCCTGAATTTCCTATTGGTTTTTATCAGTGACTGTCTTGTATTTATCAGCGAGTTGAAGAGACAGCTTAGACATGGTTGTGGAGGAAGAAGAGATTGAGGGACATGGCAGAAAGATGAGCTGAGCTGGGCTTGTTAGGCGCATCGACCCGTTTCTAAAAACCCCGGGTGTTTCAAAAGGTGTGAATGGATCCTATGACGGGCGGCGTGCACCCCGGAGGAGCAGTGCGTTAAAATCACTTGGGTGCGGTTTCCTCCCGCTGTACGGTTAAGGGGGTAGAAGGTGTACGGCCTACCTGGACTGCATGTCTTGCTGGGCCCTCTGCTGGCAGACCGAGGCAGTCGCTGGTGACTGGTGCTGCACCTGTTGCTGGAGTTCCACCAGATCCTGATACTGCTGTTGCTGCTGCTTGTACCGGGACAAGCTGAAAAAGAGTCCTAAAATGGCTTTTAGATTTCCATCTCTTATCTCTGCAAAAAGAGAAACGGAAACACTTAGGTTTTTTTTGGACGCACACTTTCGCCTCATCGTAGATTGGCGTCGAGGCAAAGCTAGTTTTCATTAGGACTCGTCGCCACTTTGAAGCGACGCAAACACTTCCGAGAGCGTCAGCCGTGGCTCGGTGGGTACCACCCTCACCTCTGAGTCAGCAGGTGGTGAGTTCAAGTCCCACTCCAGGGACTAGTGTGCATAAAGCTAGGCTGACACTCCCGGTGCAGTGCTGAGGGAGTGCTGCACTGTCGGAGGTGCCGTCTGACATGAATCAGTCATTCATGAAAGAAAGACTTATGAAATAATACAGAGCGGCCTGCGGGTGGCGCTGTCCAGGGAGAGTATAAATACTCGGGCACGGGCCCAGCTTGCGCAGGACATTCTTAACAGGAACTAGTGAAGGACACAACTAGACCTCCATGTTGTAAAACAGTTGATTAAAGCTTTGTTTAACGCTTAGACCAAGTGCCTAGTAGTTTTCTTACATCGCCGTCTTTCGGATGAGACGTTAAACCAAGGCCCCGTCTGCTCTCTCAGGTGGATGTAAAAGACCCCACGGCACTACTCTGAAGAAGAGCAGGGGAGTTCTCCCCGGTGTCCTGGCCAATGTTTATCCCTCAATCAACATCTCTTGGAGAAGAAACAAATTATCTCGTCGTTATTACATTGCTGTTTGTGGGAGTTTGCTGTGCGCAAATTGGCTGCCGCGTTTCCCAGATTATAACGGTGACTACGCTTCAGAAGTACTTCATTGGCTGTAAAGCGCTTTGCGACGTCCTGAGGTCGTGAAAGGCGCTATAGAAATGCAAGTCTTTCTTTGGTTGAGGGATAAATATTGGGCAGGACACTGGGGAGAACTCCCCTGCTCTTCTTCACTGGTGCCGTGGGATCTTTTACCTCTACCTGAGAGGGGAGACGGGGGCCTGGGTTTAACGTCTCATCCGAAAGACGACACCTCCGACAGTGCAGCGCTCCCTCAGCACTGTGCTGAGAGCGTCAGCCTAGAGTGTCACGGGGGGGGGGGGGGGGGGGGGGCGGCGAGAGAAAGAAAAAAATTAGAAACACTGACAAACACGAGACGGATTTAAAATGTCTGGGTACATCATTTGTGTTTTGGAAAGTAACACATCATTCACTGACTACTGCACAGTGACCGCAGTCTGAATAGATTCTGTGAGCAACAGTGAGAACGATCTCGCTGTCAGGAACAGGCACAAGTGACGTTTACTTTGCAGAGCCGGTTCTACAGAAGAAGATAAAAAAAAAGCTCTCAGAAAATGAGCGATCATAAATTAGTCTCTGCTTTGACTGACCCTGATTCCCCAGATTTCCTCCAATTATTTCAGTACAGAGACTCCCAGTAAGATCAGTTTACCGTCCCATGTTGAAAGGGTCCCTCTTTGGGTTTTATGATATTAAAAAAGGACTTGCATTTCTATAGCGCCTTTCACGACCTCAGGATGTCCCAAAGCGCTTTACAGCCAATGAAGTACTTTTGAAGTGTAGTCACTGTTGTAATGTAGGAAACGCGGCAGCCAATTTGCGCACAGCAAGCTCCCACAAACAGCAATGTGATAATGCCCAGATAATCTGTTTTTAGTGATGTTGGTTGTTAAGGAATTCTATGTTCTGTGGAGGTTAGTACTGCGGACGGAGGTTAATGCCGCTCTTTTGGAGATTGGTGCCGTGTTTGGAGGTTGGTGTTGCACCTGAGTCGGAAGGTCGTGGGTTCAAGTCCCACTCCAGAGACTCGAGCACAAAAATCTAGGCTGACGCTCCCAGTGCAGTGCTGAGGGGGTGCTGCACTGCCAGAGGTGCCGTCTTTAGGATGAGACATTAAACCGAGGCCCCATTTGCTCTCTCAGGTGGATGTAAAAGATCCCACGGCCCTATTTCGAAGAAGAGCAGGGGAGTTCTCCCCGGTGTCCTGGCCAATATTTATCCCTCAACCAACATCATTAAAACAGATTATCTGGTCATTTATCACATTGCTGTTTGTGGGAGCTTGCTGTGCACAAATTGGCTGCCACATTTCCTACATTACAACAGTGACTGCATTTCAAAAGTACTTCATTGGCTGTAAAGTGCTTTGGGACATCTGTGAAAGGCGCTATAGAAATGCAAATCCTTTCCTTTAAAAACTCCTTAAGTGGCATTAGACTCTAGACTTGACTATTCCAACACACTCCTGGCTGGCCTTCCACATTCTACCCTACGTAAACTTGAGGTCATCCAAAACTCGGCTGCCCGTGTCCTAACTCGCACCAAGTCCCGTTCGCCCATCACCCTCTGTGCTCGCTGACCTCCACTGGCTCCAGGTTAAGCAGCGGCTCGATTTCAAAATTCTCATCCTTGTTTTCAAATCCCTCCATAGCCTCGCCCCTGCCTATCTCTGTAATCTCCTCCAGCCCCACAACGCCCCCCCCCCCCGAGATATCTGCGCTCCTCTAATTCTGCCCTCTTGAGCATCCCTGATTTTAATCGCTCAACCATCGGTGGCCGTGCCTTCAGCTGCCTGGGCCCTAAGCTCTGGAATTCCCTCCCTAAACCTCTCCTCCTCTCTACCTCTCTTTCCTCCTTTAAGAGCCGGGAGGTTATGATGGAGCTGTACAAAACGCTAGTTAGGCCACAGCGGGAATACTGTGTGCCGTTCTGGTTGCCACACTATAGGAGGGATGTGATTGCATTGGAGAGGGTGCAGAGGAGATTCACCAGGATGTTACCTGGGCTGGAGCGCTTCAGCTATGAAGAGAGACTGGACAGGCTGGGGTTGTTTTCCTTAGAGCAGAGAAGGCTGAGGGGGGACCTGATTGAGGTGTACAAAATTACAAGGGGCATAGATAGGGTAGATAGAAAGGAACTTTTCCCCTTAGTAGAGGGGTCAATAACCAGGGGGCATAGTTTCAAGGTAAGGGGCAGGAGGTTTAGCGGGGATTTGAGGAAAAACCTTTTCACCCAGAGTGTGGTTGGAATCTGGAACTCACTGCCTGAAAGGGTGGTAGAGGCAGGAACCCTTACAACATTCAAGAAGCATTTAGATGAGCACTTGAAACGCCATAGCATACAAGGCTACGGACCAAGTGCTGGGAAATGGGATTAGAATAGACAGGGCTTGATGGCTGGCGTGGACACGATGGGCCGAAGGGCCTCTTTCTGTGCTGTAAGAACATAAGAACATAAGAAATAGGAGCAGGAGTAGGCCAATCGGCCCCTCGAGCCTGCTCCACCATTCAATAAGATCATGGCTGATCTGATCCTACCACCAATCCACTATCACAGAACCATCTCCTGCATCTAATAGAATTAGACACACGAAATAGGAGCAGGATCAGGCTACACGGCCCCTGGGCCCGCTCCGCTACCCACAGGGCCATGACCGATCCGAACCTAGACTCATGTCCAAATTCCTGCCCGCTCCCCGTAACCCTTAATTCCCTTTACTTCTAGGAAACTGTCTATTTCTGTTTTAAATTTATGTAATGATGTAGCTTCTACAGCTTTTTGGGGCAGCATATTCCATGGACCTACCACCCTCTGAGTGAAGTAGTTCCTCCTCATCTCAGTTTTGAAAGAGCAGCCCCTTATTCTAAGATTATGCCCCCTAGTTCTAGTTTCACCCATCATCGGGAACATCTTCCCTGCATCCACCCGATCCAACCCCTTCACAATCTTATATGTTTCAATAAGATCGCCTCTCATTCTTCTGAACTCCAATGAGTAGAGTCCCAATCTACTCAACCTCTCCTCATATGTCCATCCCCTCATCCCCGGGATTAATCGAGTGAACCTTCTTTGTACTGACTCGAGAGCAAGTATGTCCTTTCTTAAGTATGGACACCAAAACTGTATGCAGTATTCCAGGTGCGGTCTCACCAATACCTTGTACAACTGAAGCAATACCTCCCTATTTTTATATTCTATCCCCCTAGCAATGAAAGCCAACATTCCATTGGCCTTCTTAATCACTTGCTGCACCTGCATACTAACCTTTTGAGTTTCGTGCACCAGGACCCCCAGATCCCTTTGTACTTCAGTACTTTCCAGTTTCTTGCCATTAAGATAATAACTTGCTCTACGATTTTTCCTGCCAAAGTGCATAACCTCACACTTTCCAGTATTGTATTCCATCTGCCAAATCTCTGCCCACTTACTTAGCCTGTCTATGTCCCCTTGAAGGTTTTTTATGTCCTCCTCACTCACTACTTTCCCCCCCATCTTAGTATCATCTGCAAACTTTGATATGTTACACTCGGTGCCCTCCTCCAAATCGTTAATATAGATTGTAAAGAGTTGGGGACCCAGCACTGACCCCTGCGGAACACCACTAGTTACTGATTGCCAGTCTGAGAATGAACCATTTATCCCAACTCTCTGCCTTCTGTTAGATAGCCAATCCTCTATCCATGCCAGAATATTACCCCCAATCCCGTGATTTTTTATCTTAAGCAATAATCTTTTGTGTGGCACCTTGTCAAATGCCTTTTGGAAGTCTAAATACACTGGCCTAGAAATTCACTAGCCTTAGCGCCGCTTTTGAGGCGCTAGAGGGACTAGCGCCAGAGTTATGGCCAGTTGAAAAATTCCCTGGGGCCCTAAAGCAGCGTTGCACCGGTAGCGCTGCGCCGGCACCGATGACGTCATCGGTGTGCGCAGCGTCCCGGTTGCCATGCCGACGGGCCCCAGCGCCGAAATTCAGTTGCGGCCGCCTCGCCCGTGGCAGCCGCAACTAAGACTCTGGCAACAGAGTCCAACATGTGTTTGCGCCGGCGCATTAAAGGCCCCGCGCCGGCCGGCCGCTTTCCCGCCGGCCGCCTGCCCGCAGCTCCCTCCCCGGACTTCTCCCCCCCCCCCCCGGAACAGATGCAAGCCCGGCACTTGTCCGAGGTGCCGGGCTCATTTTTAAACAGATTTGCGCGGGCCGCGGCCGGGTGCAGGCAGCTCCTCCTTAACGGAAGGAGGAGGCCTGCACTTCCCCAGCCTGCCGCACCGCCGGAATTGCGGCGCTAAACGGCAGTTAGCGCCCTTTTCCAGGCGCTAAGACCCTTCAGTAGCGCCGGCAGCCGTTTGGGAGCGGCGCTACTGAATTTTTGGCGCGCGCAGGGGGACTTAGCGCCGGCACTAACTTCCGGCGCTAAAGCCCTGGCTAAGCCAAAACCCAATTTCTAGGCCACTACGTCCACTGGTTCCCCTTTATCCACCCTATATGTTACTTCCTCAAAGAACTCCAGCAAATTTGTCAAACATGACTTCCCCTTCATAAAACCATGCTGACTTTGTCCTATTAAATTATGATTATCCAAATGTCCTGTTACTGTCTCCTTAATAATGGACTCCAAAATTTTACCTACCACAGATGTTAGGCTAACCAGTCTATAGTTTCCAGCCTTCTGTCTACTGCCCTTTTTAAATAAGGGTGTTACATTAGCAGTTTTCCAATCTGCTGGGACCATTGCCGAGTCCAGGGAGTTTTGGAAAATTATTACCAATGCATCCACAATCCCTACCGCCACTTCCCTCAAGACCCTAGGATGTAAGCCATCAGGTCCAGGTGATTTATCCGCCTTGAGTCCCATTATTTTACCGAGTACCACTTCCTTAGTGATTTTGATCGTGTTTAGCTCCTCCCCCCCCTTTAGCCCCCTGTTTGTCCAATGTTGGGATATTCTTAGTGTCTTCTACTGTAAAGACTGATATAAAATATTAATTCAGTGTTTTTGCCATCTCCATATTTCCCACCATTAATTTCCTATGACTCTATAAGACTCCTTAAAACCTACCTCTTTGACTAAGCTTTTGGTCACCTGCCCTAATTTCTCCTTATGTGGCTCGGTGTCAAATTTTTTGTTTTATAACACTCCTGTGACGTGCCTTGGGACGTTTTACTACGTTAAAGGCGCTATATAAATACAAGTTGTTGTTGTTGTTGGTTGAAGCCAAATGGATATTTCTTCGTAGCCCGCTGGATGAGCAGTGTCCTAGCTCTTTGCATTTGTAGGTCATGCAGCCACGAGGCTCTATATAAAGTATAAATCCCTGTTCCCCCCCCTGTTCAATTCTGTGTGTCACAGCCCTGGGTGTTCTGATATAGCATTTATCCACCAATCAGGCAAGAGCCCATACCAAACCTTCAGGCCAATGACATTCACACAGGGCAGTGAGCGAGAAATACTCGCCTAAATAGGACTGAGTTGCCTGGGCTTCAGTCGTTGTTTAGCCGGGACTCACGGGTTATATTTGGCCGGTGGTGCACGGGTGGACCATTCCAATCCTATGGATCCGACAGTGTCCGACTTGTAAAATTCCAACAGGGCTTGGAAGTCCGGCTTTAGCTCACTGCTATGGGATGTCTGGGTTCTGTGGGAATCTCATGAATTTCAAGTATTAACATTCCCAATTCCTTCCCAATTCCCGTGGCGCATACCGTATTACTTACAGGAGTCACTCACTTTTACCAAGAGCTTCTGTAATATGACAGAACTGAAGCTTAAAAGTGACGGGGCAACAACAACTCGCATTTATATAGCGCCTTTAATGTAGTAAAACGTCCCAGGGCGCTTCACAGGACCGATTATCAGACAGAATTTGACACCGAGCCACATAAGGAGATATTAGGGCAGGTGACCAAAAGCTTGGTCAAAGAGGTCGGTTTTAAGGAGCATCTTAAAGGAGGAGAGAGAGGTAGAGAGGCGGAGAGGTTTAGGGAGGGAATTCTAGAGCTTAGGGCCCAGGCAGCTGAAGGCACGGCCGTCAATGGTGGATTAAAATCAGGAATGTGCAAGAGGCCAGAATTGGAGTGCATATGGTCTCGGTCTAACTAACCCAGAAGTGAGTACAAATCCCACCTCAGCAAGTTGTGATGTTGAATGTAATAAATCTAATATTTGTGGGCGGGCATCAGATAGACATTAAATCTGGCGGGCTGTTGTACAACCCAATTGGTTTACTGATGTCTTTCAGGAAAAGGGAACCTGACATCCCTACCTGGTGTGGCTCGTTCACCCAGCACCCCTGTGCTCGCTGACCTACATTGGCTCTGTGGTAAACCACTGTCATACCTGTCTGTGTCTGTATGTGTATTCCACTAGGTACAGGTCTGGACATGCCTCGGCTGACTCCTCCCACTATTCCAGGTATATAAGTGACTACCTCCCAGTCCCTTAGTATTCTGGACGGGTCGACCACTCGAGACAAGACCTTCATTCTTTAGTTAATAAAAGCCTGATTGTTACTCGCTCAACTTCAGTCTTTTGAGTAATTGATGGCGCATCAATTTTATTAACTAAATTTTTTATAATGGAGAAGATCCTCACACCAGCATGCCTGGACCTGGACAGTCGGGAAGCGGACGCTTCCACCAAGTTTGCTCACTGGCTTACGTGCTTCGAGACATTCCTGACTGCCTCCACTGCGGTCGAAACGGATGCGGACAAACTGTCTGTCCTGATCTCCAAGGTGAACCACCGAGTGTACTCAGTCATCCGGGATGCGACCTCGTACACAGCCGCCCTCCAGCTCCTCAAGACCCAGTACACGCGCCCTGTGAACGAAGTATACGCTCGGCACCTTCTGGGGAGTCGCAAGCAACAACCTGGGGAATCGACTGAGGAATACCTCCAAGCACTGTCCGTGCTTGGCCGGGCCTGTGGGTGTAAGGCGGTAACGCCCGCTAAGTACACGGAGGAACTGATCCGGGATGCCTTCGTAGCGGGCCACAGGTCCAACTACACCCGACAGCGACTGCTGGAGCAGAGTGACCTCACCCTCGACAAAGCCTCCGACATCGCACTAACGCTGGACGCAGCCTTCCGGGGCATGGATGCCTACTCCTCTGCACCGTGGACGCCGCGGGGAACGACAACCTGGGACACGGTAGGACAGCCCCATAGCACCGTGCCACCCCAGCCACAGCCCAACAACGGCCCAACTACCGCAGCAGTGTCCCAAAGCCAGACAGCAGTATCCCAAGGCCAGAAATGCTACTTCTGTGGCCAGGCCAAACACCCCAGAGCGCGCTGCCCGGCGAAGAATGCAACCTGCTCGGGCTGCGGGAAAAAGGGACACTACGCCAGCGTCTGCAAGGCCAAAGCCACCCCGAACGCCAGCAGCGCCGCGTGTGGGCCGTGCGAGCCGCCATCTTGGGCCTCCCCAGCCATGTGCGAACCACCGCAGCAGCAGCCATCTTGGACGACTCCAGCCACATGGGAATCATGGGCGCCGCCATCTTGGACACCAGCCGGGACGCAGCAGACCGCCAACCCCCACCCATCTGATACTCGCAGCGACACACCGACCCCTACGCTGGCCTCTGTGACGCTGGACCAAACGAGACCGCACCAGTTAGCTCGGTCCAAAATGGACGTTAAGGTAAACGGCCATGCAATAAACTGCCTTTTTGACTCCGGGAGCACAGAGAGCTTCATCCACCCCGACACGGTGCGGCGTTGCTCTCTCCCAGTCCTGCCTGCGCACCAGCGGATTTCTATGGCCTCCGAGTCCCAGTCAGCGGACATTGGCGGCTACTGCGTGGTGACACTAGTAGTAGACGGGACTGTGTTCAATAATTTTAAACTCCTGGTCCTGCCCGACCTCTGCGCTGCCGTTCTACTGGGGTTGGATTTCCAGTGCCACCTCAAAAGCGTTACGATGGCGTACGGTGGCCCCCTCCCCCCACTCACAGTCCGCAGCCAGCAGCCTCCAAATTGCCCGCCGCGCACTAGATGCAACCTCTCCACACTCAGAGTCCCACCCCCCCCACTGTTTGCTAACCTCACCCCTGACTGTAAGCCCATCGCCACAAAGAGCAGGCGATACAGTGCCGGGGACAGGGTTTTCATCAAAACCGAAGTGGAACGGCTCCTGAAGGAGGGGATTATTGAGGGCAGCTCCAGCCCCTGGCGAGCCCAGGTTGTAGTCGTTAAGACCGGCGAGAAACAACGCCTGGTCATCGACTACAGCCAAACAATAAACCGCTACACCCTGCTGGACGCCTACCCACTCCCCCGCATAGCTGACATGGTCAACCAGATCGCGCAGTACCGCGTCTTTTCGACCATTGACCTGAAATCAGCGTACCACCAGCTCCCCATCAGCCCTGAAGACCGCCAGTATACTGCTTTTGAGGCAAACGGCCGCCTCTATCACTTCCTTAGGGTTCCCTTCGGCGTTACCAACGGGGTCTCCGTCTTCCAAAGGGAGATGGACCGGATGGTCGATCAAAACGAGCTGCAGGCCACTTTCCCTTACCTAGATAATGTGACCATCTGCGGCCATGACTTGCAGGACCATGACGCAAACCTCGAGAAATTCCTCCGCACCGCCCAACTCCTGAACCTGACATATAACAAGGAGAAGTGCATATTCCGCACAGACCGCCTCGCCATCCTTGGCTGTGTTGTAGAACACGGGGTCATCGGTCCCGACCCGGACCGGATGCGTCCCCTTATGGAACTCCCACTGCCCCACTGCCTAAAAGCTCTGAAGAGGTGCCTAGGGTTTTTTTCCTACTACGCTCAGTGGGTCCCCTACTATGCAGACAAAGCCCGTCCGCTGATCAAGTCCACCTCTTTTCCCGTGACGGCAGAGGCCCGCTTAGCCTTCCACCGTATCAAGGAAGACATTGCCAAAGCCACCATGCACGCAGTGGACGAATCCATCCCCTTCCAGGTGGAAAGCGATGCGTCCGACTTCGCTCTGGCCGCCACCCTTAATCAGGCGGGGAGACCTGTGGCATTCTTCTCACGAACCCTCCAGGGCCCGGAGACCAGACACTCCGCGGTCGAGAAGGAGGCCCAGGCTATCGTGGAGGCTGTGCGTCATTGGAGGCACTACCTGGCCGGAAAACGATTTACCCTGCTCACTGACCAGCGTTCAGTTGCTTTTATGTTCAACAACAAGCAGAGGGGCAAAATCAAAAATGACAAGATCTTGAGGTGGAGAATCGAACTTTCCACCTACAATTACGAGATCTTGTACCGGCCTGGGAAGCTCAATGAACCCCCAGATGCCCTATCGCGTGGCACCTGCGCCAGCGCGCAGATCGATAGGCTGAGGGCCCTCCACAATGACCTCTGCCACCCGGGGGTCACCAGGTTCTTCCACTTCATCAAGGCCCGCAACCTGCCTTACTCCATTGAGGAGGTCAGGACCATGACCAAGAACTGCCAAGTCTGCGCTGAGTGCAAACCGCACTTTTATAGACCAGACAGAGCCCACCTGATAAAAGCCACTCGCCCTTTCGAACGCCTGAGCGTCGATTTTAAAGGGCCTCTCCCCTCCTCCGACCGCAATGTGTACTTCCTCAACATCATTGACGAGTACTCCCGGTTCCCGTTCGCTTTCCCCTGCCCGGACATGACCAGTGCCACGGTCATTAAATGTCTGAACAGCCTCTTCACCCTGTTCGGTTTCCCCAGCTATATCCATAGCGACCGGGGCTCATCGTTTATGAGCGACGAACTCCGCCAGTACCTGCTCGCTAGGGGTATTGCCACAAGCAGGACCACCAGTTACAACCCCCGGGGGAACGGACAGGTGGAAAGAGAGAATGCAACTGTTTGGAAGGCTGCCCTACTAGCCTTAAAGTCTAGGGGCCTTCCGACCTCCCGCTGGCAGGAGGTGCTCCCCGATGCGCTCCACTCGATTCGGTCACTTCTCTGCACTGCCACCAATGCCACCCCTCACGAGAAAATGTTTGTCTTCCCAAGGAAGTCCACATCGGGGACATCGTTACCGCCATGGCTGACGTCCCCAGGGCCGGTACTACTGAGAAGACACGTGAGGGCCAATAAAACGGACCCCCTGGTCGAGAGGGTCGACCTCCTCCACGCCAACCCCCAGTACGCTTACATTGCGTACCCGGACGGGCGGGAGGACACAGTCTCCATACGAGACCTCGCACCCTCGGGGACCGCTGTAACCCACTACCCATTACCACCCCCCCCCCACGACCCGATATCCAACCCCAGCAGCCGGCTCGCCTTGGACCGTCACCCATGAGGACTACACTCCAGGGCCCCAGCCTACACGGGACGCGACGCCGGAAGCTCCACCACCCCTGCCGTCGCCACGTCGATCACAGCGGCAGACAAGACCTCCGGAAAGACTCCAATACACGAACTTTTAAATACACTTCACCCCGCCGGACTCATTTTTAAACAAGAGGTGAATGTGGTAAACCACTGTCATACCTGTCTGTGTCTGTATGTGTATTCCACTAGGTACAGGTCTGGACATGCCTCGGCTGACTCCTCCCACTATTCCAGGTATATAAGTGACTACCTCCCAGTCCCTTAGTATTCTGGACGGGTCGACCACTCGAGACAAGACCTTCATTCTTTAGTTAATAAAAGCCTGATTGTTACTCGCTCAACTTCAGTCTTTTGAGTAATTGATGGCGCATCAGGCTCCCAGTCCTTCAACGCCTCGATTTTAAAATTCTCATCCTTGTTTACAAATCCCTCCATGGCCTCGCCCCCTCCCTATCACTGTAACCTCCTCCAGCCCCACAACCCTCCAAGATCTTTGCACTCCTCCAATTCTGGCCTCGTATGCATCCCCGATTTCCATCGCTCCACCATTGACGGCCGTGCCTTCAGCTGTCTGGGCCCTAAGCTCTGGAATTCCCTCCCTAAACTTCTCCGCCTCTCTACCTCACTCTCCTCCTTTAAGACGCTCCTTAAAACCTATCTCACCTGTCCTAATGTCTCTGTATGTGGCCGGTGTCAAATTCTGTCTGACATCGCTCCTGTGAAGCACCTTGGGACATTTCACTACATTAAAGGTGCTATATAAATGCAAGTTGTTGTTGTTGTACAGAGTTGTCTCTTCATGCCCTGTGAAGTGGCATAACCATCGCTAGAACAACACCCGTCAGCACTTCCTTGGGGCAAGTAGGGATGAGCAATTAGTGCATCTTTGCCAGTGTCACCCACATCCCAAAGAACAAGTTAAAATGAAACTGAGGCCTTCAGGGTTAAAAACACTGTGAGCAATACCTGCTCCTTTAAAAGCGTCTTTAATTGAGGCGAGTACAGCTCTGCCACAACCGAGTGTTATTCTTCAACTGGGAATAATTACTTTCCGAATCTTGATTCTGGGTCATAAAATTAACCACTAAGAGGCTCAGTTTAAGAAAAGATCAGTGAATGCCTAAAGACAACTTTAGAATCACACAGCACAGAAGGAGGCCATTCGGCCCATCGTGCCTGTGCCGGCTCTTTGAAAGAGCTCTCCAATTAGTCCCACTCCCCCTGCTCTTTCCCCGTAGCCTGGCAAGTTTTTCCTTTTCAATTATTTAGAGTCATAGGCCTAGAAATTCGGTTGGGGCGCCAAAGTGGCGCAAAAGTCGCCAGAGCGCAGGATTTAGCGCAGCGTTCGAGTCTTCAGCGATCGTCCGATATTCAGTTTCATTGCCCCTCGAGGGACATGGGGCGAGGCTCGAGGCACTCCGCGTCCCTCTTAGGGCGCTGAAACTGAATATCGCAACGCAACGTGCCGCAGCGCCACACGTTGCGGCACGGCACGCTGCGGTACTGCAGGCCTTCCTCCCACTGTTAAGGGGGAGGTGCCTGCAACAGCGCGATCCCCGCTCGCGAGTGCCGGCAAACGAGCCCGGCACCAAGGAGAAGTGCCGGGCTCTCGGGAAACAGCCGGCAATGCCGCGGGGGGGTGGTTAGGAGGCTGGGGATGGAGGTGCTGGCAGGCGGCTGCCGAAAAAGGCGGCCGCCCCGCACCTCCACCTTAACTTGCGCCGCTGCCGGCACAGTAAGGCCCCGTGAACCGGGCACGGGTAGCGAATGGCGCAACTGCGGCGTTCGCTACCAAATATTGCGAATGGGGCGCTGCGCACACCGATGATGTCATCGGTGGCGGCGCAGCGCAAATGCCTAACGCCACCATTAGCGCCCCTGCTGAATATCGCGGGAGACGCAGCCAGTGGCGCTACAGCCACTGACTGCCTCTTTAGGCGCTAACAGGTGGCGCTACTCACCCAATTTCTCCCCCATAGAGTCGTAGAGTCATACAGCACAGAAAGAAGCCCTTCGGCCCATCGTGTCCGCGCCGGCCATCAAGCCCTGTCTATTCTAATTCCATTTTCCAGCACTTGGTCCGTAGCCTTGTATGCTATGGCATTTCAAGTGCTCATCTAAATGCTTCTTGAATGTTGAGGGTTGCTGCCTCTACCACCCTTTCAGGCAGTGAGTTCCAGATTCCAACCACCCTCTGGGTGAAAAGATTTTCCCTCAAATCCCCTCGAAACCTCCTGCCCCTTACCTTGAAACTATGCCCCCTGGTTAGTGACCCCTCTACTAAGGGGGAAAAGTTCCTTTCTATCTACCCTATCTATGCCCCTCATAATTTTGTACACCTCAATCAAGTTGCTATTGAACCTGCTAGTGCATCAAAATAATTCTCCGCATCTCGCCTCTTTATTGCCAATATGCCAGTGGAGCCCTTAACCTCCTTTCCTGCACTAACTCATTTTATTTTGTACGTGCTTCTACACGAAGGCGGGGAATTTTGCGAAATCCCACTCGCACCTCGAGCTTTGCCCATTCAAAACACGAATTAAGGAATTCGAGCCTGCAATTTTCTAGCGGTTAGGAGTGGTTTTGATCAAGTAAACTATTTCCCCTGGTGATTTGAGAACTTGAGGCCATAAATATAAGAGCATCGTCCAAAGAACTTCGGGAAAGGTTAGGAGACGTTTCTTCTATGTAAAGGGTTCTTAGGAAATTGTACTTGGATAGGCGGTAACCTACAGGGCTACGGACCAAGAGCTGGAAAGTGGGATTAGGCTGGATGGGCCTTTCTCGGCCGGCACAGACACAATGGGCCGAATGGCCTCCTTCTGTGCTGTAAACCTCTAACTTCTATGATTCCAGATGGTCGGTAACCAAAGGACACAGATTTAAGGTAATTGACAAACGAACCAGAGGGGAGATGAAGTGAATTTTTTTTTACGCAGCGAGTTGTTGTGATGTGGAATGCGCTGCCTGAAAGGGCGGTGGAAGCAGATTCAATAGTAACTTTCAAAAGGGAATTGGACAAATACTTCAAACGGAAAAGAGTGCAGGGCTATGGGGAAAGAGCAGGGGGGAGTGGGAATAATCGGAGAGCTCTACCAAAGAGCCGGCACAGGCACGATGGGCCAAAGGGCCTCCCTCTGTGCTGTATCATTCCATGAATCTAAACTTAATGGAAAACAGATTGTGACATCGCAATAGAAGAGATTACAGGGTGAGTTGACTTCAACTTTAGTGTCACAGCTTTTTGTTAAATTTCTTTCTCGGAATGTGGCCATCGCTGGCAAGACCGGCATTTACTGACCTTCATCCTAGGTTACGTCAGAGGGCAATTGAGAGTCAATCACGTTGGTGTGGGTCTGGAGTCACATATAGGCCCAGACCGGGTAAGGACAGCAGGTTTCCTTCCCTAAAGGACATTGGTGAACCCGTTGGGTTTTTAACGACAATCCGACAGGTTCACGGTCACTTTTACTGATCCCAGCTTTTTACTTCCAGATTTTTTTTAAACTGAATTCAAATTCTCAAAGTGGGATTGGAACTTACGTTCTCTGGATTATTACTACATTGAAAAAGAACCTGCTAAAGTCTGTGCGTGAATGAGGAATCAAAGAAACCATCCGATGCCCAACCACACTGGCAATTGGAAAATTACCTCTCACCCCAGCCCCTTCCCCAACAAGCTGGGGTTTTGAAACCCAAACTAAGCCCGACTTTCCTATCTTAGGGTATGAAGGGTTGGGCTGGGTGCAGGGTGGCGTGGGGGTTTATCGCTGTGGCATCAAACAGTCATAGGCCTCAGAAAGAGGAAGTGAGAAAGCGTTTGGAAAGATTCTGTGTAAATCAGCTCTCTCTAGCTATGGCAACCAGCGCACCAATCAGTTCTCTCAATCCAGGGCCAACCTCTGCACCAATCAGCTCTCTCTATCCATGGCCAACTTCAGCACCAATCAGCTCTCTCTATCCATGGCAACCAGCGCACCAATTAGCTCTCTCAATCCAGGGCCAACCTCTGCACCAATCAGCTCTCGCTATCCATGGCCAACCTCAGCACCAATCAGCTCTCTCTATCCATGGCAACCAGCACACCAATCAGCTCTCTCAATCCAGGGCCAACCTCAGTACCAATTAGCTTTCTCAATCCAGGGCCAACCTCAGCACCAATCAGCTCTCTCAATCCAAGGCCAACCTCAGCACCAATTAGCTTTCTCAATCCAGGGCCAACCTCAGCACCAATTAGCTTTCTCAATCCAGGGCCAACCTCAGCACCAATTAGCTTTCTCAATCCAGGGCCAACCTCAGCACCAATCAGCTCTCGCTATCCATGGCAACCTGCACACCAATCAGCTCTCTCAATCTATGGCAAAACCAAGCACCAATCAGGTCTCCCTATCCATGGTTGAAGAAACAGAAAGAGGGCATGGAATCAATGAGAGTAGATCCCGTGCTTACCTTCAGCAGAAAGACTTTGGATATGAACTCCCCTCACTGCCAGAAAACTGAGGCAAGCATCGACATTCTCAATCTGGAAAAAGCAGAAAGAAAATATGATTAACAGGACACTTCTAAAACTCGAGAAATACAGCAAAAGGCGTGAATACTTCACATTCATTCCATACTGACCCATACAGCAAAATCCTCACAAGGAATGATTAAACCGAATTTGGAGATTGCTATAAAGCTCTCATTGTCCCTGATTTGTGAAGGATGTTCAACAATTCATAAATACCTAATCTGGAGCAGCATGCCAGTAATTCAACCTACATAAAGCGTGACTGGATTTCTACACTACAAATATCGGACAATGAAGGCACAGTGATTGCTACGCGTATACTTGGAGTAGTGGATCATTGCCCAAAGTGACAGCGTGCAATGTGACACAACGGCAGCTGTCCCAAGGTAATAGCGCCAGAGTGCTGCGAATGTCAGTCTCCCAGTGCTCCTGTGAACAGCTGAAAACTCTTTCTAATGTGTCTGCTTTGTTCAACTCCGAGCAGAACTCATTTCAATGTAAAAAAAAACCTTCGATCAAACTCATTGAGCGTCGAGAGCTCCCGAGGCTTTCTGAGAGGGAGAGAGAGAAAGAAAAGAAAGAGAAAAGAGAGAGAGAAAGAGGGAGAGAGAATGAGAAAGAAAGAAAGAAAGATAATTTTTTTAAATTGCATTTATATAACCTCAGGATGTCCCAAAAGTAATTTACAACCAATGAAGTACTTTTGAAGGGAAGCCAATTTCAGCATAGCAAGGTCCCACAATGAGATAATAACCAGATAATCTGTTTTACTGACGTTGGTTGAGGGATGAATATTGACCAGGACACCAGGGAGAACTCCCCTGCTCTTCTTTGAAATAGTGCCCTGGGATCTTTTCCATTCACCTGAGAAGGCAGACGGGGCCTCGGTTTAACGTCTCCGCCGAAAGACGGCACCTCCGACAGTGCAGCACTCCCTCAGTACCGCACTGAGTGTATCGTCCTAGACTTTGTGCTCAAGTCTCTGGAGTGGGACTCGAACCCACGACCTTCTGAGCCAGAGGTGAGAGTGCCACCCACTGAGCCGCACCTGGCACCGCGATAATGCACATGGGAGTGCGACGAGGGCTCGGGGCGGGATTCCCTTCGCCAGCAGCATGTAAACGGCATCTAGCACCTGCGAGTTGTTGGAGCCTTTGGGGGCTGGAGGGGCAAAGAGGCTGACAGCTGACGAAGATCGGCCTTTGAAGGTCCAAAGGATTGAAGAAAACGATATGCTGGATGGTCGGGGCAATTTGTTCTTCAAATATCACAAATATTACCTTGCAGCTAAATAAACCTCTCTCCTCTGTGAAGCTCCTTAGATCAGAATGAAACACATGTTCTTGCTTTTTGCATTTTTCAAATCGTTGACTCAATTTTTTTTAGTACTCATTATTTTATTAAAAGCACCACAGAGCACTGAGAGAGCAGAGCTGAAAGTATTCCTCGGTCTTCCATTTGAACATTAGTAATGGCATTTCGGAGAAAACAATCTCACCAGTATCAGTAAATCTAAGTGGCTGGGTTACTCCCTGGTCCAAAAAAAAACCCTATTCGCAGTCACAGCAGGTCAGGCACTGATCAAACGGCGATCAGACGTGTTGGAGAGAAGTTTTTCGGGTGATTCTGGAGGAGTTCACGAGCGGGCAGCAGCCAAGGAAACCACCTGCGAAACGCTTTCTAACAGAGCACGCTGGCACAGTCCAGCAGGGATGTTGGCCACCTGCGCAGGCCACTTATCCACGGCGTGTGTGGTATATTGTGTTACCAAGAGATCGGAATATTCCGAGCACTTTGTGGAGACCTACAACACAGCGGCAGTACAGTCATCCACAGCTGTTAGGAAGAGAGCGCGCATGGACTTGGCTTCAGGCCAACTCTCTCCTTTCTGAACATGTGTCAAGCCAAGAGCTTGGAGAAGGTGGGCGGTGTCAGGAGAGGAACAGGAGGAGGCCATTCAGCCCCCTCGAGCCTGTTCCACCATTCAATGAGATCACAGCTGATCTGTATCTCAACTCCATCCACCCGCCTCGGTTCCGTAACCCTTAATACCCTGGCCTAACAAAAATCTTATCAATCTCAGTCTTGAAATTGTCAATTGAACCCCCTCCCCACCCCACCCCCAGCCTCAGCAGCTTTTAGTTGGGAGAGCACTGAGTGAGCAGCACGATTTCCCACTGCACTGTCCGGATCCCTGCAGCATCGCACCAATCGCTATCATTTACTCTCCACAACCTCAGAGTGAAGAGACAGCGGCACTTGGCTTTCCAGTGACAACAGTTTATCACTGGACTGAGGCTTCCCCTCACCTTCAAGTACAAGTCACGTTTCACCTTTCTGTAGTTCTAACAGAAAAGAAAGAACTTGCATTTATATAGCGCTTTTCACATCCTCAGGACGCCCCATAGGGCTTTACAGCCAATTAAGTGAATCGAGGGATATGGGGATCGGGCGGGAGCGTGGAGTTGAGGTCGATGACCAGCCATGATCTTATTGAATAGCGGAGGGGCCAAATGGCCGACTCTTGCTCCTATTTCTTATGTTCTTTAGTGTGGTCACTGTTGTAATGTAGGAAGTGCAGCAGCCAATTTGCGCACAGCAAGCTCCCACAAACAGCAATGTGATAATGACCGGATCATCTGTTTTTTTTGACTGATGTTGGTTGAGGGATCAATATTGGCCCCAGGAGACCGGGGAGAACTCCTCACTGCTCTTCTTCAAACAATGGCCGTGGGATCTTTTACATCCACCCGAGAGGGCAGATGGGACCTCGGTTTAATGTCTCATCTGAAGGTCGGCACCTCCGACAGTGTGGCACTCCCTCAGTGCTGGAACGAAAGGTCAGCCGAGATTATGGGCTCCAGTCTCACAGAGTGGGGCTTCGAACCAACAACCTTCTGACTCAGAGGCGAGAGCGCGGCTCACTGAGCCACGGCTGACGCCCGCTCTGTGGAGACGCAGACCGGTTAAGAATCTTACCCGTGACGCTGCACTTTGGCTGCCCTGCGATTGAAGTGAGTCAGCAAAGTGGCCCTTCCCTGTACAGCGCCAATTGAAAACTACAACTGCACAAAATAATCGTCTTCAAACCCAAGGGAGAGGCATGGAGGAAAGAAGCAGTGACTCAACTGCCAGACGGGATTGATTAAAGAAAAGCAGCGATAAAAATATTCCATCCAATAAAAAGGTTATTTAATCTCGGCTTTCATCAGAGGCAAAACCAGCAATCGGGTTGGGGGGAGAAAAATAAACTGCAATTTTCCTTCATTTCAAATCAAGTGTCTGCACGGGTACGTGAAGTATAAAAGTGACTGAAGAACAGTCCAGAGGACCTGTCCTTACTAAGAAGTAATGTTCCCTCTAATTTTGTTTTTTCTTTTCGTGCGTGGTCCCTTTAAATTTGCTGCGCAGTATATCTTCCAGCGGCAGGAGCTGGCAAGCGGCCTGCGCAAGACTACGTTCCGTCTAAGCTGTGCGGCCTCGCTGGCTCTCTGCCGGACCCGTGCTGGCTCTCTGCCGGACCCTCGCTGGCTCTCTGCCGGACCCTCGCTGGCTCTCTGCCGGACCCGCGCTGGCTCTCTGCCGGACCCGCGCTGCCCGGGACCGGCTCGCCCAGTGTTAAATTCTGCACACACGCGCGCAACTGTGAATGGGCCACGCAGCCCATTTAAAGGGCCCGCCCCCCCCCAAAAAAAAATTAGGGGAACATTGCTCTCCAGGTGCACCCCTCACCTGTCGAGCCACTCCAATAACCCCTCCCATTCCTGGGTTTATCGAGAGTGGGACAGATGCACAGGAGTACTCCACTCAACCTGTGCCCACTTTAATGTGAGCTCGACGCGCTACCCGGCCGTTCCGCGTGCTGTAGACGTTAACCACAAAAAGCACGGGTTAACGGAATCTTCCGGATAAGACGCTGACAGGGGTAGAGTTTCCGATTTGGGCGCAATCGAGAAACTGCGCCCGAAACACGCTTGAAACTGCGCATGTTAGGTGAGGCTTCAAGTTTGCACTAAAATCCATGTGCGTAATCACAAATGTAAAATCTTCCATGAACCAGCGCTATCGGGCAGCGTAACAGAACGGAAGGGGTTTGTTTTTCATTAGAAAGTATTCCTTGATGTGTTGAAGAGCGGTGACCCGGTGCAGCTTTAGTAATACAACTGAAAACGGGTTTAGCATCAAAAAAATCAGCATTTTTAATCAGAGTGTCCCGTCCTCCGCCTGTGAGTGACTTTAAAAACACTCCACTGAACCACTGAATAGTTTCATTAGGTGCATACTCGTCAGTTCCTGAGTAAATTAAATATTTTTTGATGTTTTAAAACGTGCCGACTGGCGCCCGTGCGCCTCAGAGAATGGGCACAATGTGAGGGGCCCCAGAGAATGGGCACAATGTGAGGATCCTCAGAGAATGGACACAATATGAGGGGCCTCAGAGAATGGGCACAATGTGAGGAGCCTCAGAGAATGGACACAATGTGAGGAGCCTCAGAGAATGGACACAATGTGAGGGGCCTCAGAGAATGGGCACAATGTGAGGGGCCTCAGAGAATGGGCACAATGTGAGGAGCCTCAGAGAATGGGCACAATGTGAGGGGCCTCAGAGAATGGGCACAATGTGAGGAGCCTCAGAGAATGGACACAATGTGAGGGGCCTCAGAGAATGGGCACAATGTGAGGGGCCTCAGAGAATGGACACAATGTGAGGGGCCTCGGAGAATGGGCACAATGTGAGGGGCCTCAGAGAATGGGCACAATGTGAAGAGTCTCAGAGAATGGGCACAATGTGAGGGGCCTCAGAGAATGGGCACAATATGAGGGCCTCCTCGAACCGGCGCGACCGGCGGAATCTCATCGTGTCCACGTCGGGGGGCGGGGTCAGTATTGTGGTTGGGGCCTGATTCGGGCAAATTGAATCTTGAAACCAGCGGAAAACACAAGCCTGAGTGGATTCGGGTGTAACTCACCCACGTTTAAAATTCCCCGATCCTTTGCGCTGGTTCGGCTGATTCCGCCCAGATTTTGCTAAAAATTACCGGCGTAAAGGAGCGGAAACCCAACAACTTCTCCCACAAGTACGGCGAAATGAAGCACACGGACAAAGCAAAAGAGAACGTCACCTGTCGTTAACTGGTGACTGAATCCCCGTCAGTGTTCGAGCTGCCGCTCTCCCTCCAGGCAAAGTGCAAACTAGAACTCAACACAAATATAGATCGTCTGGGACCAAATACCCAAGGGCATTGAGTGACAAGATGTGTGAAGCGAAGATAAATAAATTCAATGTCCCTTTAAGTTAGAGTGCCTTTGCTTACGTCTACTAGCTAATAGGGCAGCTGAGAACTGACTTCTGTCTGTGTCTTAAGTGTTTGGCTGGACTCTTAAAAGAAAAAGATCATTAGCAGCTTATCCAACATCTGTGGGTCAGAACATGACTCCTGTGCTTATATATGAAAGGCTACGGAGAGTCTAACTGGACTTAAGTGTTCGGCAGACTGAAAGTCTATTTATAGTCGACTGCAATCTATAAACATTGTGACACACTCAAGAGTTTGACACGCTCAGTGTTTGACACGCTCAATGTTTGACACACTCAGTGTTTGGCTCGCTCAGCGTTTGACACACTCAATGTTTGACACGCTCAGAGTTTGACACACTCAATGTTTGACACACTCAATGTTTGACACACTCAATGTTTGACAAGCTCAGAGTTTGACACATTCAAAGTTTGACACACTCAGAGTTTGACACACTCAGAGTTTGACACACTCAGACGTGAGCAATTGGTTCAAAGTTCAAATTAATAACCTATTGCAAAATTTTCACACGCCCTCTCACTAGTGCAATGGTACTCAGTAAACGCACAAATGACATGTCTTGTGAAGTCTGAGGTATATATTTACATTCAAAAACCTCACACGGTGCCTGTGCAGGTTTGTTATTGCTTAATGCTATATTTACTTATTCAATCAAAGTAAAGTCTCGAAACATCTTACCATCTGGGCCTGGCTTCTCGGGCAACTGTTGATGGCTTCAACTTTTTCATTCGCTGCAAAAAATACAAACAGACAATAAACGCTGGCCGGTTAATCGGGGAGATCTCCGCAGCATTCGTCCCAGAATATTCACCCCTTCTCCAGCCCGCCCCCCCCAGCCCCCCAACCCCACCCGTCCCCGGAATCCAGGTGGGTCGGGTCCTGGAAAAGGTTTCGAACGCAGCACCCGGTCCCGACCCAGGCAGGTGAAAGTCGAGAGGGAAAGGAGAGCGAGGATGGCTCTGAAAAAAAAAAAATCTGTCGGCCGCAACCTAGCGATTACTAAGTACGAAACTCCCGGCAAGTGCCTTGGCAGGAGAAGGGACAACGTTTCACGGTTGCTCAGAAAAGTAGGAGACACTTGCACTGTCAAAGCGCACACATGGGGAACACATGCTCTTGTGAGGCGTGCACTGACTACCGGCAGCAACACTGTCCGACTGATAACAGTTTAAGCTCCTCTTCAAACACCATCTAACCAGCTACTCACTTCCTCTTACACCCAAAGCACTTTAATGCTCCCTCAATAGCACTTCTATCGAGGGTCTGTAATCCATGGCAATCTGATGCCTAAGCCAGGAAATGTTATTCGGTGTTGAATTCACTGCAGATGCATATTCTACGAAAATACTCGGCATGCTCCGATCCCACCGTGTTCCGTTCTTACCAATGATCTGGATGATTTCTGCCAGCAAAACTCCATCAGCTACATCCTGTTGCAAATCCTTGATCAGTCGTTTGTGACCAGACCTGGCCAAGTAGTGATTGGCCCAATCAGTATAAATCTGTGTGGAGCGAGAGAGAGAGAGAGAGAGAGAGACAGTAAAAATTCTTTCAGCATTAATGTTGGCTTAGACGCAAGAGCTATTTTGGATCAATCTGCCTTCCACAAGCCAGAGTTTTAAAAAGGGAAACTGCTTTGAGTGGATTTTTACCAGTTCTCCGATTTAAGTATGAGTCACTTTATGCTAACACAAAGGGCGGTGTCATACTGAACACACGCACTTAAAAAAATATATATTGTTTTCATTCAGGAGAAACTTTTTTACCCAAAGAATGTGGAACTCGCTGGTGGAGGCGAATAGCAGAGATGTATTTAAGGGGAAGCTAGATAAACACACGAGGGAGACAGGAATAGAAGGAATTGCTGATGGGGTGAGATGAAGAAGGGGTGGGAGGAGGCTTGTGTGGAGCATAAACACCGGCACGGACCAGATGGGCCGAATGGCCTGTTTCTGTGCTGTAAATTCTATGTAATATTATTTCTGCCAACCCCCGGTTACTTTGTCCACGAAATGGTTCTGTCTCAGTTTCCCATTGTGTTTCCACCTTTGTCATTGCCAATTATTAGTCTGGGCCGACTTCAAAGGGTAAAACTTTTGGGAGGCCACGTGCCCCAGTCCAGTGTTACAGACACCGCCTCATCCATGTAATCTTCTGAGGGAGGTGATTAACCAAAGGCAAAATCCAATTGGGAATTCAGGAGAAACATTTTTACCCAGAGAGTGGTGAGAATGTGGAACTCGCTGCCACAGGGAGTGGTTGAGGCGAATGGCAGAGATGTATTTAAGGGGAAGCTGGATAAACACACGAGGGAGACAGGAATAGAAGCATGTGTCGATGGGGTGAGATGAAGAGGGGTGGGAGGAGGCTCGTGTGGAGCATAAACACTGGCACGGACCAGTTGGGCCGAATGGCCTGTTTCTGTGCTGTCCACTCGATGTAATTCCATGCACCTTGAGAATGTTCGAGGGCGTGAATCAGGTATAAAAAAACCCTCTTGCTCTGAAGCTGTTGGAGGTGAAATATTGCTGGAGGTGCAATCGCCCATAGATGGAGCTCGGAACTTTTAACACTATAAATATGGCCTCTTCCCAGATTCCCCTTTAACTCTCCCTTCGCCACAACGATTATGCTTTAACCATTTCCCTCACTATAAAAAGCTCTGGTACTCTTCCAAAATCACGTCACATGAAAATTCCCCGCAGCATTAGTGGCCAGAGTTCAGAACACAACGCACAGCCGGAAACCGCAGCGGACGAGCAATGTTGATGAGGCCGCGCAATTTACTGTAACAACCCATGACAGGGAATTAAAGCTTTTTCAGAACTTTTAGAAACCGAGAGTGTTTTCTGAAACCGGACACTCTCCTGCTCGCCTGGGTCTGGTTTGTCAAACTTGGCATTTTTGTCCTGGCTCAAAATTTCCTCTTAAAGAAGGTACAGAGGAAATTAAAGTAGCTGAATAAATATCCAAAGATAGTTACGAATCATAGAAGTTTATGGCACAGAAGGAGGCCATTCGGCCCATCGTGTCTGTGCCAGCCGACAAAGAGCTCTCCAGCCTAATCCCACTTTCCAGCTCTTGGTCCGTAGCCCTGCAGGTTACGGCACTTCAAGTGCACATCCAAGTACTTTTTAAATGTGATGAGGGGTTTCTGCCTCTACCACCCTTTCAGGCAGTGAGTTCCAGACCCCCACCACCCTCTGGGTGAAAAATAATTCTCCTCAGCTCCCCTCTAATCCTTCGACCAATCACTTTAAATCTCTGCCCCCTGGTTATTGACCCTCTCTGTTCAGGGGAATAGGTCCTTCCTATCTCGCTATCTTCGCGACTGTTAACGCTGCAACAGCGTCACCCTCGGCGGGGCAATTCCTGGAACCCTTTTTTTCGGTGCCGCCCAAACTTTATTTCGACTTCTTGTACCTTTGGAGCATTTTCAAATGGTTGAGAAGGAGAGCGAAATGGAGATGGGTTTCATGAGTTCAATTGCGAGCATGGGTGCACATGGCCATTAGAAACTCAAAGCCCATCGCAGCTCCCATTTAAACACAGTGATTAGTGCAACCGCAAACGAATAATGTATTTCAGATGCCCGAACCTTAACTAATTTAACGCGGGAGTTTGCCAAATTCTTCTTGTCACTTAAGTTGACATCGTGTTGTGATCTGGAATGCACTGCCTGGAAGGGCGGTGGAAACAGATTCAATAATAACTTTCAAAAGGGAATTGGATAAATACTTGAAGATTTACAGGGCTGTGGGGAAAGAGCGAGGGGGGAGTGGGACTAATTGGAGAGCTCTATTAAAGAGCCGGCACAGGCATGATGGGCCGAATGGCCTCCTTCTGTGCTGTTACATTCTATGATTCGGTGTGTAAAGGTGATCTGAATACCTTTCCATCAATACCCATATATCTCTGCCGCTGATCGTAACATATTCTTGTGGGTGTGGATTTTAACTATCGGGTGACCCACCGGGCAATAGAGGCCAAACTGGCCAGGATAAGAGTAGCGCTGGGGAGGAGTGGGGGTCAAGAGGGAGACGTTGCGATCACTAGAGGGGGAGGGAGGGGGGGAAGCCCACATCCTGTTCCTCCTGGGTCCCAGCAGGATCAAATTCAGCGCTTGCCTTTCCGGCCTCCTCTGCTGTAGCGCCGGGATTTACTGAGCAGAGTGCCAGCTGCCCATCGAGGTCCTAGGTACGCCATGGGGGGGGGGGGGGGCGGTCCCTGACGGGCGCAGGCCAATGACGAAGCTCCCGCCTGGTTCGGGTGAGCACCCGGGACACCCCGCTCGAGCGTTTGGGAAATACGGCGGTGGAGCGGGTGATGGGGGGGTGTGGGGGTGGAGCAGGGGATGTGACAGAGGGCGGGGAGCCTGCCAGCTCCATTTCATCTCCGCTGCCATCCCGCTTACGCCGGAGGAGTGTTGAAATTTTCCCCTTTGTGTTCCGATTTTGGGGACTCATCCACCAATGAGGGAGCGGGGCTGAGAACGGACCGCACGAAGCCCCGAAAGAGCAGAGTAAGAAAATGGAGCAATTGCTCGGCCTTCGCGGGCTCTGTAGTAAACCCTACCACCCTCCGCAAACCTCAGCTCACCCAAAACTCGGCCGCCTGTGTCCTAACTCGCACCAAGTCCTGTTCGCCCATCACCCCTGGGCTCGCTGACCTACATTGGCTCCCGGTCCGGCAACACCTCGATTTTAAAATTCTCAACCTTGTTTTCAAATCGCTCCGTGGCCTTGCTCCCCTCCCACATCTCTGTAAACATCCATTTCTGATGCCACAATTTCTAGACGAAACAGACCCGGGTCCGTCTAGTTCGCCTCCTACCCTCCTGGTCGTCGCACGATACAACGATAATGGAGTTGTTGACCAATCACAGCGCTCAATCTCTATCAATGAGTTGACAACAGACCCAGGCATGAGGCGAGGAAAACCCCCAGTGGTGGAGAGCTTTGGGAACCAGAGGTCCCAAGTCACCTGTTCCTCTGAAGTACACTACACTCACTACACGTCATGTCTCCAATTACTCATATATTAATATCAGTAATATCATCAAAACAAAATGAGAACGTTTATATTTAGACTCCCCTTTCTTACACATACCTGCTTTGAGTTCCTTCGACAAAAGACCCCATTAAACCATTGCTAGACATCACTACAAAGGTTTTCGCCACAGACCTAGGTTCTAACCAGGCGTATGCCAATGAAGTAGAGTCACTGTCGTAATGTGGGAAACGCGGCAGCCAATTTGCGCACAGCAAGCTCCCACAAACAGCAATGTGATAACTGGCCAGATAATCTGTTTTTGTTATGTTGATTGAGGGATAAATATTGGCCAGGACACCCTGCTCTTCTTCGAAATAGTGCCATGGGATCTTTTACGCCCACCTGAGAGAGCAGACGTGGCCTCGGTTTAAAATCTCATCCGAAAGACGGCACCTCCGACAGTGCAGCGCTCCCTCAGTGCTGCCCTGGAGTGTCAGCCTAGCTTTATGTGCTCAAGTCCCTGAAGTGGGACTATGAACCCACGACCTTCTGACTCAGAGGCGAGTGTGCTACCCACTGAGCCACAGTTGACAGAAGGGAGATGAGGAGAAATATTTTTACACAGCGAGTTGTTGTGATCTGGAACGCGCTGCCTGAAAGGGCGGTGGAAGCAGATTCAATAGTAACTTTCAAAAGGGAATTGGATAAATACTTGAAGTGGAAGAAAATTTGCAGGACTCTGGGGAAAGAGCAGGGGGGAGTGGGACTAATTGGAGAGCTCGTTCAAAGAGCCGGCACAGGCACGATGGGCCAAATGGCCTGCTTCTGTGCTGCATCATTCTATATGTGTTCCCAACTCCCAGAATGATGAAGCAAACACTAACAGAACTCATTAACTTGCCTTCTGAAGAAAATTGTACTACTGCAGAGCTACACATGTATATAATATATCCATTACAAGCATAAATTTAAGAATATATAATGGAAATGTAAAGGTAAGGACAGAGTGAGTTCAAAATTGGGGCTGAGTTACAACTGGCCTGATTATCCCCCGACCTCTAACTCTGCTTCGTCTGAAGAGTACTCTCGGCCGCGAATCAGTAAGTGCAATGCCGTGGGGCATGGACTATCTCAAAGTGATCAATACATTCATCAATTTCCTGTGGCATTGCACCTAGGGATTCAGGACAAAGTATATTCTTCAGGTGAAGTGGGCTCATAGGGCAGGGGATGATTAGACCAGATTGCACAGATGTAATTCAGGCCATTTCAAAGTCGGTGAGTGGGAGATGGGGAGGGTGTAATTATAATGTGACACGATTACACAGGAACTTTCCATTATAGACATGGACTCTTTATAATGCGAAAATGTGACAGCAAGTGCGTGCAAATGTATGATTTTTAATAGATACATACAGATAACTCTGCGCTCCTCCAATTCTGGCCTCTTGCGCATCCCGCAATTCAATCGCTCCACCATCGGCGGCCGTGCCTTCAGCTGCCTGGACCCGAAGCTCTGGAATTCCCTCCGTAATCCCCTCCAGCCCCCTGAGATATCTGCACTCCTCTAATTCTACCCTCTTGAGCATCCCTGATTATAATCGCTCAACCATTGGTGGCCGTGCCTTCAGCTGCCTGGGCCCTAAGCTCTGGAATTCCCTCCCTAAACCTCTCCACCTCTCTACCTCTCTTTCCTCCTTTAAGACGCTCCTTAAAACCCACCTCTTTGACCAAGTTTTGGGTCACCTGCCTTAATTTCTCCTTATGTGGCTCAGTGTCAAATTTTTTTGTCTTAAAATACTCCTGTGCAGCGCCTTGGGACGTTTTACTACATTAAAGGTGCTATATAAATACAACTTGTTGTTGTAAACCTCTCCACCTCTCTCTCCTCCTTTAAGACCCTCCTTAAAACCTGCCTCCTTGACCAAGCATTTGGTCATCTGCCCTAATATCTCCTTATTAACGCTCCTGTGCAGCGCCTTGGGACATTTTACTACGTTAAAGGCGCTATATAAAGGCAAGTTATTGTTGTTGATTCAGCTGATACATTCCAAGTGTAATATCGAAATGCTGTCACAGGGTGGCGGAATTTGCACACGAAAGTAAAATCTAGATGTAAAAGTGGCGATAACAATTCTCTCACTTAAATGCAGCAACAGGGACCTCTTCTACAAGTGCACAACCGTGAGTGGCATCTGGTTAATAGGGGGGGGGGGGCACTCGTTTATACAGGGGTGACTTCAGACAGCACTTCTTCACACAAAGGGGAGAGGAAATCTGGAACTCTCTCCCCCATAAAAGCCGTCGAGGTTGGGGGTCAGTTGAAAATTTCGAGACTGAGATTGATAGATGTTTGTTGGGCGAGGGTATTAAAGGTTACGGAACCAAGGCGGGTAGATGGAGTTAGGATACAGATCAGCCGTGATCTAATTGGATGGCGGAACAGGCTCGAGGGGCTGAATGGCCTCCTCCTGCTCCTATACAAGCACTTGGTCAGAAACTGTTTCAGCCCTTGCACCTAATAGGATGGACGACTGGTTAAAGTGGGTGTTCCCATTAAGAAGGTGATAAGTATTATTCACCTCACACCAGCTGGTTAACAAATAGCTGCCACAGCAACACCAGGGCAATTCAACAATGCAATGAAACTTAAAAGGCAATTGCTTAAATCAGAACCAAGGCTACACCAGGACTGGCTCTTGTGTCTGTGCAGTCGGATTTGACAGCTAACCCAAAACATTCATGAGATAGGTTACATTAGCAACCTTCCAGTTGGTAACAGTCTCGCCTCTGAGTCTCCCCCTCCCCCAGCCCGAGCTCCAGTCTCCCCCAGCCCCGAGCTCCAGTCTCCCCCAGCCCCGAGCTCCAGTCTCCCCCAGCCCCGAGCTCCAGCCTCCCCCAGCCCCGAGCTCCACCCTCCCCCAGCCCCGAGCTCCAGTCTCCCCCAGCCCCGAGCTCCAGTCTCCCCCAGCCCCGAGCTCCAGTCTCCCCCAGTCCCGAGCTCCAGTCTCCCCCAGCCCCGAGCTCCAATCTCCCCCAGCCCCTAGCTCCAGTCTCCCCACAACCAGCCCCGAGCTCCCGGCTTCCCCCACCTCACCCCCCAATATTCTAATGAGGCCCTGCCCATTCCCCTCCCCAGGCCTTGACCGGCTCTTCACCCGATGACGGACTACCCCCTCCCCCCAGCCACCCCATTAGAATCGGGGTCACTTCGTTCAACAACAACAAAGCAGGTGTCAGCCGTGGTTCGGTGGGCAGCACTCTTGCCTCTGAGTCAGAAAGTTGTGGGCTAAAGTCCCACTCCAGAGACTAGAGCACGCTAAAGTAAGGCTGACACTTCAGTGCAGTGCTGAGGGAGTGCTGCACTGTCGGAGGTGCCGTCTTTCAGATGAGACATTAAGCCGAGGCCCTGTCTGCCCTCTCAGGTGGACGTAAAAGATCCCACGGAACTGTTTCGAAGAAGAGCAGGGGAGCTCTCCATGATGTTCTGGCCAATATTTATCCCTCAATCAACATCACTAAAAAAAACCAGATGATCTGGTCATTGTCATATTGCTGTTTGTGGGATCTTGCTGTGCGCAAATTGGCTGCTGCATTTCCTACATTGCAGCAGCGACTCCACTTCAAAAAGTACTTAATTGGCTGTAAAGCACTTTGGGACGTCCGGTGGTCGTGAAACGTTATCTCAGCCAGAGCGCCAATCCACCGCTTCGGTGTGCGAGCGCGTGAATTATACGCTTTCTCAAGTGAGTAAAACATGCACTTTGCTTCCTATTAACTCTCTCTATAAATAATTCACCAGTGACGGGAGATGACTAATGCAGCTAGAACGTGTTAAGGTTCGGGCGCCAGGGACACACTGTAAACACATCAGGAGCTGAGAGAAAAAACACACGAGCGGAGCAAAGTGTTTCGAGTTCACTGATCTTTATGAGTTCAACCCACTCAGGCTGTTGATTGTCATTTTCTCGGGTCCTATAAACTCCCCACTAACAGGCTGGAGACACAGAGTGAGGCAGCAACGACATCCTCTTGGTAGCCCCGTCAATGTTTCTGCAGTGACTCCCTGACCACAAGAAAGAAACCACCGTGCCTGGCAAGTATTCCGAAGGCCTGTGGCATTAATCACCGGTTGCGGGCTTAAGAAGTAAAGGATGTGATCACTCACCGTTATTCATGCAAGTGACTAGTGGTAGCCTCAGCTCGCTGACTGTACAAACCCACAGACTATTTGGCACACAAATGCGTGAAAACACAGCTCTGCTCTTCATAGGAAATGAGAAGTACTTTCCTTAACCCAATAGTTATAGAATTACATAGAAGTTACAGCACAGGAACAGGCCATTCAGCCTTGTGTTTATGCTCCACACGAGCCTCCTCCACCTCTATTTACTTCTCACCCTACCAATATATCTTTCTGTCCCTTTCTCCCTCATGTACTTATCGAGCTTCCCCTAGCTATAATATTATAATAGTTACAACAGATATTACAGTAATTGTGTCCCTCCGCCTTCTCCCCTCCTGTACACCAGCCCCTCCCCGGCCGCCCCCCCCCACCCCCCGCTTTAAGGAGCACAATCCCAGCTTCTCCAGTCTCGCCACATCACTGAAGTCCCATTTCTGGAGTTGGAACTGCATTATCTGAATGACAAGAGATCATATTGCTCCGGGTTCACCAGACAGCAGTCTATATAACTGGCGCTCCGAGTGCTTCTGTGACAGATGCATAGGTGCCCGTTGTATAGGCAGACAGCTGGCCATACAGACATGTTTAAAAATGACCTGCAGACGCTCGACAGATGCAGCAAGGCTGCAGAATGTGGAGAGATTGGCGCTACAGTTAGTGGATGCCACAGATGTGACGCAGGATCATACCTGTCGACGCTGTGGGTTTGCATTTTGATCGGGCACCCCCCCTTCCCCCCCCACCCACCCCCCCCGCCCGGGTTGCCGTGTTTCAGCGGCGCTGTAAATAAAGCAGCAGCTCGTAAACCCCAACCCCCCCCCCCCGCCACACAGAATCTGCTCGGAGCCGCCTCCAAGCGCAAAAAGAGAAAGTTATTGCTTTCTGAAACCTGACCATCCTTCCTATCAAGGCAGGAAGATAAGTCACAGACAATGTTTACTTTGGACACACACAGAAAAGAAATAAAGCTCCCCATCTGAGCGAAGGAATCCCTCTGCTGTCCAGATATACAATCATACAGCACAGGAGGAGGCCATTCGGCCCATCGTGCCTGTGCCTGCTCTGTGAAAGAGCTCTCCAGTTAATCCCACTTCCCCCCCGCTCTTTCCCCACAGCCCTGCAATTTATTTTTTCCTTTTCAAGTATTTATCCAATTCCCTTTTGAAAGTTACTATTGAATCTGCTTCCACCGCCCTTTCGGGCAGCGCATTCCAGATCACAACAACTCGCTGCGTAAAAACAATTCTCCTCATCTCGCCTCTGGTTCATTTGCCAATTATCCTAAATCTGTGTCCTCTGGTTACCAACCCTCCTGTCAGTGGAAACAGTTTCACCCTATTTACTCCATCGAAACCCCTCATAATTTTGAACACCTCTATTAAATCTCCCCTTAACCTTCTCTGCTTTAAGGAGCACAATCCCAGCTTCTCCAGTCTCGCCACATCACTGAAGTCCGTCATCCCTGTATTAAATCCTCCTCAAGCACAAACACACACAGACAGCCACTGTGGTACAATCCCTGCGATTATTGAGCAATTTGGGAACTGTACCCTTTGCATAAGTTTGGTGTCAAGGCCTTGGTGCTTTGCCTCTGTCACTTCAATGAAAGAAAAGGAAGACTTGTATTTCTATAGCGCCTTTCACAACCTCAGGATGTCCCAAAGTGCTTTACAGCCAATGAACTACTTCTGAAGTGTAGTCACTGTTGTAATGTAGGCAACACGGCTGCCAATTTGCGCACAGCAAGCTCCCACAAACAGCAATGTGATAATGACCAGATAATCTGTTTTTTTTGTGATGTTGATTGAGGGATAAATATTGGCCCAGGAGACCGGGGAGAACTCCCCCTGCTCTTCTTCAAAATAGTGCCATGGGATCTTTTACGTCCACCTGAGAGAGCAGACGGGGCCTCGGTTTAATGTCTCATCCAAAAGACGGCACCTCCGACAGTACAGCACTCTCTCAGTACTGCCCCTCCGACAGTGCAGCTCCCTCAGTACTGCTCCTCCAACAGTGCGGAGTGTAATGATATCAGCAAATAGAGATGGTATTTGCCTGTTCGATTATGATGCCTTGATTGCATGTATTGATTGCTTGTGCCTGACCAGCAGAGGGCATGTGACCGAGAGAAGCAAGGCAGTTAGTTTAGTTTCAGTTTCGTTCTAGATGCATCACAGCATCGTGTCTCCTGTAAAAGCTGTATAAAAGAGTTGAACAGACTTTAGATTAAAAGACATTCTCTTTCATAAATGTCTCATCATTGAACCCACAAAGAAATCAATACATGGTGTCAGAAGTGACTGAAAGAGATGAAGAGAAAAACTCTGAAGTTAAATCAGCTCTCCACAAATTAGCAAGCCAAAAGAGAACATCGTTGCTTACCATTGGAGAATAGCTAACGAAGTGAAAAAATGGAAGGTTTACACCCACTGGCGACGCTTCAATTGACAGGTAATGTGGCTGAAAATTGGAGGAGATTCAAACAACGTGTGGGGTTGTATTTATCAGCAATCGGAGCTGACGAGAAAAGTAATAAACAGAAATCGTCACTGTTCTTACATGTCGTGGGTGATGAAGCGCTGGAGGTGTATAATAATTTCACATTCGTTGCTAATGGAGACAAAATGAAGCTAGATAAAATAATGGAACAGTTTGAGGCCTACTGCATACCTAAACGTAACGTGACGTTTGAGAGGCACAGATTTTTCACATGTGTTCAGAAAACGGGTGAGACTATTGATCAGTATGTGACTGAACTGAGAAACAGAAGCAAATCATGTGAATTTGGGGGACTGACAGACTCGCTGATAAAAGACAGACTGGTGTGTGGTATTCCAGATAATGGTCTAAGGGAAAGACTGCTAAGAGAGCAAGATCTAGACCTGGGAAAAGCCATAGCACTGTGTAGGGCTACAGAGACTGTGAAGTTGCAGGCAAAGGAGCTGTTCAGTGACAATAGCTGCAACGTGGATGCAGTGAGTAAGAACGGACACAAACCGTTTAACAAAAAGAGCGCCAATGTGAAAAAAGAGGCGTGGCCAGTGAACGAAAATGAAAGGGACAATCGAAAGACATGTAGTCGATGCGGTACACAGCATCCACCAAGAAAGTGTCCAGCATATGGTAAAACATGCAATAGTTGCAACAAGAACAACCATTATGCCCGTTGCTGTAAGAACCAAGCGCAACAAAGCAAGGTCCATACAGTAGATGAAAGCGGGATAGAGGAGTTCAATGTAGATGTTGTGTCTGAAAACAAAAAAGAAGAAAGAGACTGGATGTTGACACTAAAAGTGAATGACATACACATTCCATTTAAATTGGATACTGGAGCACAAGTTAATGTGATATCAGAGACTGATTTTAAGAAAATTAGACCCAGACCAAAGATACATGGAATCAAAGTGAAAGTGACAGGATACTCAGGTACTGAAATACCAGTGAAAGGAAGATGCATTGTCAAAGTGACACACAAGGACAGAGAGCACACGCTAGCATTAATCGTGGTGCCAAAGGATGTGCAAGCCATACTAGGTTTAAAAGCCTGTGAGAGACTGAACCTGGTAAAGAGAGTCCTCGTTGTGGAAAGCGTAAGAGAGACAGTCTATGATGAACTGAATGTTGCGTACACACCGGGTAAGCTGATGTATACAGCAGACATGTTGTCCAGAGCTGTTGACCCAGGGGAGCCCGCAAACACAGTGAAAAGACTGAAGTACAAGGCAAAAGGCAGTGGAACTGACTTCTACCAAAGCATGCTTGTATACCGCACAACGCCGCTCGAGTGTGGTAAGTCACCAGCCCAACTCCTGATGGGACGTCGGCTAAGGTCAAACCTACCCATCCCGGAGAACCTCCTGAAAACAAAAGAGGGGGAGAAAGTGAGGAAGTTCAAAGAACAACAGAAAGAAAAGCAAAAGTACTACTATGACAGAGGAACACAAAACCTACCTGAACTCCACACTGGTGACCAAGTAAGGTTCAAAGACAAAACAAACACATGGACTCAGAAGGGAACTGTCCTGAGTGAAGTTCAACCAAGATCATACACCATTCAGACAGATGAGGGTGCTGTTCTGAGAAGAAATCGTCGAGATCTTCTCATGGGACCAGCCACAGCAGGTCAAGAGACTGATACTGTTGAACAACCTGATCACACAGCTGAGAACACATCATCTGAGGCAACAACTCAGATTCAAGGACAATCAATCAGAAAATCCTCAAGACACGTGAAGCCTCCTGAGAGACTCATTGAGCAAATTTAAGGACTATTGTTATAGAAGGAAGTAATGTTATCTTATTCTTTCTTCAAGTTCTAGTGTATTGACATATTTCATGTGAACACACAAAGCAAGGTTAAAAAACCTTGATCATGATAATGTAAGTTCATTAAGTGTTACAGTTAAAATGCAGATTAATACAAAGAAAACATGTTGTTAGTTAAAAGTAAAATACTTTCGTTTTAAGAAAAGGAGATGTAATGATATCAGCAAATAGAGATGGTATTTGCCTGTTCGATTATGATGCCTTGATTGCATGTATTGATTGCTTGTGCCTGATCAGCAGAGGGCATGTGACCGAGAGAAGCAAAGCAGTTAGTTTAGTTTCAGTTTTGTTCTAGATGCATCACTAGCATAACGGTGTCTCCTGAATGCTGTATAAAGAGTTGAACAGACTTTAGATTAAAAGACATTCTCTTTCATAAATGTCTCATCATTGAACCCACAAAGAAATCAATACACGGAGCTCCCTCAGTACTGCCCCCCAACAGTGCAGCTCTTCCTCAGTACTGCCCCCCCCGACAGTACAGCTCTCCCTCAGTACTGCCCCTCCGACAGTGCAGCACTCCCTCAGCACTGCCCGTCCGACAGTGCGGCGCTCCCTCAGTACTGCCCCTCCGACAGTGCGGCGCTCCCTCAGCACTGCCCCTTCGACAGTGCAGCGCTCCCTCAGTAGTGCCCCTCCAACAGTGCGGCGCTCCCTCAGTACTGCCCCTCCGACAGTGCGGTGCTCCCTCAGCACTGCCCCTCCGACAGTGCGGCGCTCCCTCAGTACTGCTCCTCCGACAGTGCGGCACTCCCTCAGCACTGCCCCTCCGACAGTGCGGCGCTCCCTCAGCACTGCCCCTCCGACAGTGCGGCGCTCCCGCAGTACTGCCCCCCGACAGTGCGGCGCTCCCTCGGTACTGCCCCTCCGACAATGCGGTGCACCCTCAGTACTGCCCCTCCGACAGTGCAACGCTCCCTCAGTACTGCCCCTCCGACAGTGCAGCACTCCCTCAGTACTGCCCCTCCGACAGTGCGGCGCTCCCTCAGTACTGCCCCCCAACAGTGCAGCTCTCCCTCAGTACTGCCCCTCCGACAGTACAGCTCTCCCTCAGTATTGCCCCCCCGACAGTACAGCTCTCCCTCGGTACTGCCCCTCCGACAATGCGGTGCACCCTCAGTACTGCCCCTCCGACAGTGCAGCACTCCCTCAGTACTGCCCCTCCAACAGTGCGGCGCTCCCTCAGTACTGCCCCCCAACAGTGCAGCTCTCCCTCAGTACTGCCCCTCCGACAGTACAGCTCTCCCTCAGTACTGCCCCCCCCGACAGTACAGCTCTCCCTCAGTAGTGCCCCTCTGACAGTGCAGCACTCCCTCAGCACTGCCCGTCCGACAGTGCGGCGCTCCCTCAGTACTGCCCCTCCGACAGTGCAGCGCTCCCTCAGTACTGCCCCTCCGACAGTGCAGCACTCCCTCAGTACTGCCCCTCCGACAGTGCAGCGCTCCCTCAGTACTGCCCCTCCAACAGTGCAGCACTCCCTCAGCACTGCCCGTCCGACAGTGCGGCGCTCCCTCAGTACTGCCCCCCCGACAGTACAGCTCTCCCTCAGCACTGACCCTCCGACAGTGCAGTACTCCCTCAGTACTGCCCCTCCGACAGTGCAGCGCTCCCTCAGTACTGCCCCTCCGACAGTGCAGCACTCCCTCAGTACTGACCCTCCGACAGTGCGGCACTCCCTCAGTACTGCCCCTCCGACAGTGCAGCACTCCCTCAGTACTGCCCCTCCGACAGTGCAGCGCTCCCTCAGTACTGCCCCTCCGACAGTGCAGCACTCCCGCAGTGCTGACCCTCCGACAGTGCGGCGCTCCCTCAGTACTGCCCCCCAACAGTGCGGCTCTCCCTCAGTACTGCCCCCCCGACAGTACAGCTCTCCCTCAGTACTGCCCCTCCGACAGTGCAGCACTCCCTCAGCACTGCCCGTCCGACAGTGCGGCGCTCCCTCAGTACTGCCCCTCCGACAGTGCGGCGCTCCCTCAGTACTGCCCCTCCGACAATGCGGTGCACCATCAGTACTGCCCCTCCGACAGTGCAGCGCTCCCTCAGTACTGCCCCTCCAACAGTGCGGCGCTCCCTCAGCACTGCCCCTCCGACAGTGCGGCGCTCCCTCAGTACTGCCCCTCCGACAGTGCGGCGCTCCCTCAGCACTGCCCCTCCGACAGTGCAGCGCTCCCTCAGTACTGACCCTCCAACAGTGCGGTGCTCCCTCAGTACTGCCCGTCCGACAGTGCAGCGCTCCCTCAGTACTGCCCCTCCGACAGTGCGGCGCTCACTCAATACTGCACTGGGAGTGGTAGCCTGGATTTCTGTGCTCAAGGTGATTTTGCCACCCACTGAGCCACAGCTGACATTGTAAATGGCACCAAAAGGGAAGATGCAGACGGTATTACATTTCCGTGGGCTCGGAGATTCCCGGGGTCATGATCCCGGTGGTTATGCCAGGATTTCACCTGATGGTGCCCACCAACAACTTGGCGGGGGTGGGTGCTGTTGTGTATGTACCTTTAAGGGAATAACTGGTCTTAGACTGTAGTACCGGCAGTGACCACCCCTGTATAAAGGGCCCTAGCAGGCTTCTGTATTTCGGTCTGACATTGCCTCCTGTTCAAGTAAAGTACCTGTTAAACTGTTCGCCCGAAGTTCGTGTATTATTGAGGCGCGGACTTTACAGTGGCAACGAGTAAGTACGAACTCACCGGCAGTGTGGCAGCATCTCACGGGGATCTCGCCCTGAGAGGAGGGTTCTGGAAGGTCGTAGTCTGAGCAACGGGCGTCGACCGAGGGCAACCGCCCAAAGAATTCATCGGTGTTCGCGGAATTGCGGGAGAGACTGTGGAGAGCTGTGCAGTTAAGGTGTTCCAGCAAGTCGTGCTGGTAGCTGACCCTTCCGGACTGCGGCGGGCTCAAGCTCGATCGAGCGGCTCTACAAAACGGGCCGCGCAGCGTCGCCAGGAAAAGAAAACAAGAGAGAGAGCGGGGGAGCGCGCAGGGCATGGTCGGTGCTCAAGAACAGGGCAGCGGAGAGAAACTGAACGGGGGGAAGGAAAGCGAGACGCGCCGAAGCTGCGGGTCGCCGCCATTACCTCGTAGAATGCTAGGAGCAGCGTGGCAGCAAGGGGAAGAAGCAAAAGCGCGGGAGGCGCCATTTTATTCCATTGGGGAAGAAGCAAAAGCGCGGGAGGCGCCATTTTAAGTCACCCAAGATGCCGAAAAGTTGCAGTATCACTGCTTTCGACAACGAGGTAGAAGACTGGACCACGTATGTGGAAAGAATTGAAGTGTACTGCAAGGCAAATGAGGTGGCCGATGGAAAGAGGGCGTCGGTATTATTAAATCTGATGGGTGCGAGTACGTACGGCCTATTGCGGAATTTAATTACCCCAGCTAAACCAATGGAGAAAAGTTTTGAGGAGATTGTTCATATCTTACAGGAACACCTAAGCCCTACACCACTGCTGATAGCAGAAAGATTCAAGTTCCATAAAAGAAACCAGCACAAAGATGAGAGCAATGCTGACTATCTGACGGAACTACGCAAGTTATCGAAGCACTGCCAGTTCGGAGCAGGACTGGCAGACACCTTACGGGATACGTTTGTCTGCGGGCTCCAGAGTGAAGGAACCCAGAAACGACTACTTTCAAAAAAGGACCTGACGCTAGAACAGGCTTTCAGCGTGGCAGTATCCTACGAAGCAGCAGCACGGGGAGCTGCGGAAATACAACAGAAACCACAAGAATACAGCGCTAACGAAATGGCGTATGGAGCAGAAAAGTGCTATCGCTGCGGCAGAACAACCCATGAGCAGAAGGACTGCTGGTTTAAAGACAAAACATGCAGGCAATGCGGAAAAATGGGACATATAGCAAGAGTCTGCAGGTCGGGTAAGAAAACCGACACGACAAGAACTACTAAGGAACAGTACAGGAAAGTAAAGAAACTGACAGACAGTAGTTCAGAAGATCAGGAGAGTGATAAGGACTCCGGGAGCAGGAGACTAAGTTGTTTAAAGTTACACAACGTGATCGCAAAGGAAGATCACCGAACCATTTGGGTCACCCTCATGATAGCAGGGTCCCCAGTAAAGATGGAATTGGACACAGGATCAGCCCTAACTGTCATGAATCGACGAGACTATGAGCGGCTATTCTCACACATACCCTTGAAGGACACGTCCATTGTATTGAAGACATACACGGGGCAAAAGGTCTACCCCAGAGGAAAAATATAACGGAATATAATGGAAAGGAAACACAGAAACTATACATGTATATACTACGAGATGGAGCACCACCATTATTGGGACGTGAATGGATCCGAAAAATACAATTGGATTGGCATTCCATTCTGGCACTAACTGTGACTGACAAAAAGGATGATGACGTCGCACCTGGACGTCTGTCACAAATTCTATCTGACGCGGAAGAGGTGTTCCAACAAGGACTTGGGACTCTAAAAGGAGTAAAGGCAACCATAAAGATTGAGGATAACGCAACCCCAAAATCTTTCACGGCCAGACCGGTGCCATACGTGATCTGCCCAGCCGTTGAAGCTGAACTGGAGAGTCTGGAGCGTTCGGGGGTGCTGTCTAAGGTGGACTGGAGCGAGTGGGCCACACCCATCGTTCCTGTAATGAAGAAAGCATTGAGCAGCACGCCTGGGGAGCCAAGGAAGGTTCGCATCTGTGGGGACTTCAAGGTGACTGTGAACCCAGTCCTGCACACAGTACAGTATCCACTTCCGCGGATAGAAGATATTTTCGCCTCACTATCTGGAGGGAAACGTTTTACAAAGATTGATCTGGCTCAGGCGTATCTACAAATGGAGGTGGAAGAAGCATCTAGGAAATACCTCACGATAAACACTCACAAAGGCCTTTACCAGTACAATCGACTGGTATTCGGGGTAGCATCGGCCCCGGCTATTTGGCAGAGGGCAATGGAACAAGTCCTGCAAGGGATCCCGGGGACCCAGTGTTATTTGGACGACATCCTGGTTACGGGCGAAAATGAAAATGAACACCTTGCCAACCTGGAACAGGTGCTCACGAGATTGCAGGAATATGGGCTACGAGCCAACTGCCCCAAATGCGAGTTCTTCAGGAGACAAATCTCGTATTGTGGCCACATGATTGAAGAGGAAGGGTTACATAAGTCACCGGACAAGGTTGAGGCTGTAGTCAAGGCCCCAGCACCGGAAAATGTGTCGCAACTGAGGCCGTTCCTCGGGTTGGTGAACTACTACCATAAGTTCTTGCCGAATTTATCTACAATTCTGCACCCACTGAACGCCCTGCTTCAAACTGGTGTAACATGGAAATGGAGTGATAAGTGTAAGCGTGCCTTTCAGGAATGTAAATGCCTAATCACTTCAAAAGAAGTATTGGCCCACTACAACCCAACACTACCGATTCGGTTGGCATGTGATGCGTCACCTTACGGCATTGGAGCGGTACTGTCACACAAATTCCGTGACGGTTCAGAGAGGCCAATAGCCTTTGCATCGCGCTCGCTAACCTCAGCCGAGCGTAACTATGCCCAGATTGACAGGGAGGCCCTCAGCCTGGTGTGGGGGGTGAAGAAGTTCAATCACTATCTGCACGGGCAGAAATTCACCGTACTGACTGATCATCAACCCCTGGTCTCAATTTTTAACCCAACGAAGGGCGTTCCGGTGATGACGGCGCAACGGCTGCAAAGATGGTCACTTTTTCAAGGGGCACATCAGTACGAAACAGCATGGAAACGCTGATGGGCTGTCGCGCCTACCGTTGCCTACGGCGGAAGAAGCACCTGCAGTGGACCCTGTGGAGATATTCCATGCGACCATAGTCGAATGTTTGCCTGTTACAAACGCAAGTATTGAGAAGGAAACCCGAAATGACCCAACACTCTCTCGGGTCTATGATTTGACAGTGAAGGGATGGCCAGCATATGGCGACTCACTGTTGCCAGCATTCTCGCCAAGGGGAGAACAGCCGTCAGTGTGCCGGGGAACCTTGATGTGTGGATCCCGAGTGGTAATTCCACCCAAGTTGAGAGATAGAGTGCTCAATGAGCTTCACGAGGGTCATCTGGGAGGGGTAAAAATGAAGAGCCTAGCCAGGGCGTTTGTGTGGTGGCCGGGAATCGATAAAGAAATCGAGGATATGACTAAGAGATGCACAGGATGCCAGAAGGTCCAAAACGCTCCACCACAGGCCCCGCTACATCCACGGGAGTGGCCCTCATCTCCATGGCAACGGGTACACATTGATTTTGCTGGTCCATTTATGGACTCAATGTTTCTAATCGCTGTGGACGCCCATTTGAAATGGCCAGAGGTCATTAAAATGTCCTCCACCACCACGGAGAAAACTATTGCAGTCCTAAGGACCATCTTCGCCAGGAATGGGTTGCCAGAACAGATTTGCTCCGACAATGGCCCACAGTTTGTGTCTGAGGATTTCCGGAGGTTCCTGAAGAATAATGGGGTGAAACATTACACATCTGCCCCATATCATCCAGCCACAAATGGATTGGCTGAGAGGTTTGTTCAGACCTTTAAAAAGGCCATAAAGGCAATGTATAATGACGACATACCACTACAACACAAGGTGGATAATTTCTTGTTTGCTTACTGGAATGCGACACATGCAGTAACCAACCAAACTCCAGCCGTACTGTTTTTCAACCGAAGACTAAGATGTCGCTTGGATTTGCTCAAACCAAACATAAGACGAGATGTTGAGGATAAGCAGTTCCAGCACATAAATGAGAAGCCAACCAGGAGCTTCAAGATAGGGCAACCAGTCTTGGCCCGCGACTACCGAACAGAAAAATGGCAGCCTGGAACGATATGCACACAGCAGGGACCACTAATGTACACAGTGGACGTTGGAGAGAGCATCATGAGACGCCATGCTGACCAGATTCTAGAGTCACAAGAACAAGCCAAATCTATACCACAAGCAGGTGCACCTGGTAATGAGCCCGAAGTACAGATTGCGCCTACCTCAGAAGCAGGGGTATTGGAAGCTGACGAACCAACCAATGACAATGAGCCAGAATTGACTCCACCGCAAGAACAGGATACTCGAGAAAGGCGCTATCCAGTCAGGATCAGGAAGCCTCCTCAAAGACTGAACTTATAAATGAATATTTCAGTCGATGTATATAGTACCGAGAAAATTGTAATTGTAATTAGTTATTATTTAGTTGTTAAATGAATGTTATGTACTGTTTATCTAAAAGGGGAGGAATTGTTGTGTATGTACCTTTAAGGGAATAACTGGTCTTAGACTGCAGTACCGACAGTGACCACCCCTGTATAAAAGGCCCTAGCAGGCTTCTGTATTTCAGTCTGACGTTGCCTCCTGTTCAAGTAAAGTACCTGTTAAACTGTTCTCCCGAAGTCCGTGTATTATTGAGGCGCGGACTTTACAGGTGCGGGGGGTCCTCATTAGCATGGGACAGCACCTCCCAAACCCGCGACCTCCACCACCTAGAAGGACAAGGGCAGCAGGCGCATGGGAACACCACCACCTCCAAGTTCCCCTCCAAGTCACACAACATCCTGACTTGGAAATATATCGGCCGTTTCTTCACGGTCGCAGGGTCGAAATCCTGGAACTCCCTCCCTAACAACACTGTGGGAGCACCTTCACCACACGGGACTGCAACGGTTCAAGAAGACCATTTTCTCAACGGCAACTGGGGACGGGCAATAAATGTCGGTCTTGCCAGCGACGCCCGCTTCCTGTCAGTGAATGAAACAAATGGGTGCGAGCGAGTGCCTCGGCGGCCAATGGTGGAGTGAAGGAACTGGGGGGGTTGCACAAGAGGCCAGAATTGGAGGAACAGCGAGACCTCGGCGAGTTGTAGGGCTGAAGGAGGTTCTCCTTCTTAGGCAGTCCCTCGGAACCGAGGATGACTTGCTTCCACATTAAAAATAAGTGCTCGGGTGACTGATGAGTCCAATGCGGGACCTACAGTCTCTGTCACAGGTGGGGCAGATGGTGGTTGAAGGGGCGGGTGGATGGGGTGCTTGGGTTGATGTGCGCTCCTTGCGCTGCCTGCGCTTGGCTTCCGCTTGCTCCCGGCAAAGAGACTCGAGGTGTTCGGCGCCTTCCCGGATGCTTCTCCTCCACATTGTACGGTCTTGGGCCAGGGATTCCCAGGTGTCAGTGGGGATGTTACACTTTTTCAAGGAGGCTTTGAGGGTGTCCTTGAAGTGTTTCCTCTGCCCACCTGGGGCTCTCTTGCCGTGCCGGAGCTCCGAGTAGAGCACTTGTTTTGGCAATCTCGTATTGGGCATGCCGACAATGTGACCCGTCCATCGGAGCTGATCGCGCATGGTTAGAGCTTCGATGCTGGGGATGTTGGCCTGAGCAAGAATACTGACATTGGTGCGCCTATCCGGCCAATGGATTTACAGGATCTTGCGGAGGCAGCGTTGGTGGTACCTCTCCAGTGCTTTGAGGTGCCTGCTGTTCATGGTCCATGTCTCTGAGGCATGCAGCAGGGTGGGTATCACTGCTGCCCTGTAGACCATGTGCTTAGTGCCAGGTTTGAGGTCCTGGTCTTCAAACACTCTCTTTCTCAGGCGACCGAAGGCTGCACTAGCACACTGAAGGCAGTGTTGGACTTCGTCGTCGACGTCTGCCCTTGTTGACAGTAGGCTCCTGAGGTATGGAAAGTGGTCCACGTTGTTCAAGGCCTTGTCATGGATTTTGATAATCGGGGGGCAGTACTGTGTGGCGGGGGCAGGTTGGTAGAGGACCTTTGTCTTACGGATGTTTAGTGTAAGGCCCATGCTCTCGTATGCTTCGGAGGAGGTCACAGAGATAGGGAGGGACGAAAATGAAGAAGACTATCAATTGTTATCAAAAGCATTTGTCATCAGTGTTTTCTTCAAAACTTTTGGTACGTCAGCCAATGATGGAGAGAAGTTCTTTGTATAAGACCCAGGCAGGCATATGATCAATAAACACCTGATTTAGACATGATGAGAACGACAAGGACTGTGCAACTGAATATGACAGAACTTGCCTTGCTCCGATAAACAATTTTAGTCCATATAAGATTTGCTCAAGTGTAGAGTAAATATGTTCCTCTTTTGAACAGTCAATTGAACTAACAACATAGGAGCAGAAATTGAAAAATTAACGTTGCAGTTAAATAGGCCGTTTGTTTATCAGCCTGTCGAAACACTCGCAGGGTCCCAGGCTGTGTGATTAAGTGGTTTACTAGATTGGTGAAATGTTGGCACATCTTAACCCAAGGATCCTTCATTTTGGCAAAGCTAGCCCTGTTGTTTTATGCAGTGTTTACCATGTAATTAGTGCACTGTGAGGAAGCAGAACACAAGAACTTCATTCAGCCTGCTGAAAATTATTCAAAATAACATACCCTGCCACAGAAGTACAAGTGTACCTTCAGACTGCTGCAGGGGACAATCGGCTAAAGAAAACCTTGATTACATCGAGTCTACAGCACAGAAACTGACCGTTTGACCCAACTGGTCCGTGCCAGTGTTTATGTTCCACACGAGCCTCCTCCCACCCTACTTCATCTCACTCTATCAATATATCCTTCTATTCCTTTCTCCCTCATGTGCTTATCCAGCTTCCCCTTAAATGCATCTATGCTATTCGCCTCAACCACTCCCTGTGGCAGCGAGTTCCACATTCTCACCACTCTCTGGGTAAAGAAGTTTCTCCTGAATTCCCGATTGGATTTATTAGCGACTATCTTGTATTTATAGCCCCTAGTTTTGGACTCCACCACAAGTGGAAACATCTTCTCTACGTCTACCCTATCAGACCCCTTTATAATTTTAAAGGCCTCCATCAGGTCACCCCTCAGCCTTCTCTTTTCAAGCGAAAAGAGCCCCAGCTTGTTCAATCTTAATGTAACGGCTAACCTTTCAACCAGCACTAACCTACACTTAGCTTTCAACAAAGCATCTTGTTAAGACACACATGTATCCATTTAATTTGCCTCATATTTTGACCCTACATTTTAGGGAAGGTTGGTGGGAGTGGGGGGGCTGGGGGGGCCGGGGTTGGCGCGGTGAGATACAGAACTATCCTGATCCATTAAGGTGAAAGAAAATTTTAGAGGTACATGTTTTATTGAGAGAGGGTTAAAGTTTTCCAAAATGTTGAATGGTTTTAAGAGGGTAAATAGCAAAATATTATTTGCACCAGTTACATAAGAACTAGGAGCAGGAGTCAGCCATACGGCCTCTCGAGCCTGCTCTGCCATTCAATAAGATCTTCGACCACAACTCCACTTTCCCGCCCGATCCCCATATCCCTCGATTCCCCTAGAGTCCAAAAATCTATCGAGCTCAGTCTTGAATATACTCAATGACCGAGCCTCCACAGCCCTCTGGGGTAGAGAATTCCAAAGGTTCACCACCCTCTGAGTGAAGAAATTCCTCCTTATCTCAGCCCTAAATGGCCGACCTCTTATCCTGAGACTGTGCCCCCTAGTTCTAGACTCTCCAGCCAGGGGGAAACAACCTCTCAGCATCTAACCTGTCAATCCCCCTCAGAATCTTGTATGTTTCAATGAGATCACCTCTCATTCTTCGAAACTCCGGAGAGTATCGGCCCAATCTACACAATCTCTCATCATAGGACAAACCTCTCACCCCAGGAATCAATCTAGTAAACCTTCGTCGCACCGCCTCTAAGTTGGCAAATCGGTAAGAAGATAGATTGCGGATCATCACGGGAAGTGGGGAAATTAGAATTTTTTTTTCCCTACACACAGAGGGTTAGAACATGGAAAGCTTCACCACAAGTGGCCGTTGCGGCAGGGACCACTGTTATTGCTTAAGCGGGAATTATTTATACGGAAAAGTGTAAAAAGGAAGCAGAGGGAAATGGGATTGGAGGAGATGGGGGGTCAAAGTCACCTTGGCCAGCAGCGTAAAAGGAGCAGCCCATTTTCCAGTGGCACTATATAAATGCAAGTTGTTGTTGTTGTAAAGGACATTAGCGAACCAGTTGGGTTTTTATGACAATCGGACAGCTTCGTGGTCACATTTTTACTGATAGCAGTTTTTTTTTTATTTCCAGATTTCTTTCAAAGTTAAAGTTATGATCGATCTGCTTTCATCGCCCTTTCAGGCTGCGCATTCATCTATTGATAGCTGATCGGAGCGAGTTGCTAAATATAGACACTTGTGTTTTTTTGTCACACTTGTCGATATATGTTCAGGTGTCACGTATTGTCTGTATTCAACAAATCCATAAATGTCATGACATTCCAGAATTACTCGATACTGCAAGACTTGAGTAGGATTCTTTTGACAGCAGAAACTGATCGACAAAACAGGTTAAGCACAGATTTTACATCCGGCGCGGAGCTACGGGACTCCAATGTGCGGCAGGAATTCTGCCCATTACTGCCGGTGCTAATGTGTCAATTCTACTCCGTGCCAAAACAACAACTTGCATTTATATAGTGCCTTTAACGTTGTAAAATGTCCCAAGGTGCTTCACAGGGCACGTGAATTCAACTGACCGGACCGGCGATCCTATAACGGGCGGTGATCCTATAATGGGTGGTGATCCTGTAACAGGCGGTGATCCTGTAACAGGCGGTGATCCTGTAACAGGCGGTGATCCTATAACGGGCGGTGATCCTATAACGTGCGGCGATCCTATAACGGGCGATCCTATAATAGGCGGTGATCCTATAATGGGCGGCGATCCTATAACGGGCGATCCTATAACGGGCGATCCCATAACGGGCGATCCCATAACGGGCGGCTGATCCTATAACGGGCGATCCTATAACGGGCGGGTGATCCTATAATGGGCGGGGGATCCTATAACGGGCGGGTGATCCTATAACGGGCGGGCGATCCTATAACGGGCGGCGATCCTATAACGGGCGATCCTATAACGGGCGATCCTATAACGGGCGGGTGATCCTATAACGGGCGGACGATCCCATTACAGGTGATGATCCTATAACGGGCAGCGATCCTATAACGGGCGATCCTATAACGGGCGATCCTAGAACGGACGGTGATCCTATAACGGGCAGCCATCCTATAATGGGCAGCGATCCTATAACAGGCGATCCTATAACGGGCGGCGATCCTATAACGGGTGGGCAATCCTATAATGGACGATCCTATAACGGGCGGCGATCCTATAATGGGCAGGCGATCCTATAATGGACGATCCTATAACGGGTGGGCGATCCTATCACGGGCGGGCGATCCTATCACGGGCGGGCGATCCTATAACGGGCGGGCGATCCTATAACGGACGGGCGATCCTATAACGGGCGGCGATCCTATAACGGGCGGCGATCCTATAACGGACGGGCGATCCTATAACGGGTGGGCAATCCTATAACGGGCGGTGATCCTATAACGGGCGGGCGATCCTATAATGGGCGGGCGATCCTATAACGGGCGGTGATCCTATAACGGGCGGGCGATCCTATAACGGGCGGGCGATCCTATAACGGGCGGTGATCCTATAACGGGTGGGCGATCCTATAACGGGCGATCCTATAATGGGCGGCGATCCTATAACGGGCGGTGATCCTATAACAGGCGGCGATCCTATAACGGGCGATCCTATAACGGGCGGGCGATCCTATAATGGGCGGTGATCCTATAATGGGCGGGCGATCCTATAACGGGCGGGCGATCCTATAACGGGCGGGCGATCCTATAACGGGCGGGTGATCCTATAACGGGCGGTAATTCTTTAATGGGCGGGCGATCCTATAACGGATGGTGATCCTATAACTGGCGGCGATCCTATAATGGGCGGGCGATCCTATAACGGGCGGCGATCCTATAACGGGTGGTGATCCTATAATGGGCGGTGATCCTATAATGGGCGGTGATCTGATAACGGGCGGTGATTCTATAACGGGCGGGTGATTCTATAACGGGCGGGTGATCCTATCACGGGTGGTGATCCTATAACGGGCGGTGATTCTATAACGGGCGGGCGATCCTATCACGGGCGGTGATCCTATAACGGGCGGTGATTCTATAACGGGCGGGCGATCCTATCACGGGCGGTGATCCTATCACGGGCGGTGATCCTATCACGGGCGGGCGATCCTATCACGGGCGCCGATCCTATAACGGGCGGGCGATCCTATAACGGGTGGTGATCCTATAACGGGCGGTGATTCTATAACAGGCGGGCGATCCTATCACGGGCGGTGATCCTATAACGGGCGGTGATCCTATCACGGGCGGGCGATCCTATCACGGGCGCCGATCCTATAACGGGCGCCGATCCTATAACGGGCGGGCGATCCTATAACGGGTGGTGATCCTATAACGGGCGGTGATTCTATAACAGGCGGGCAATCCTATCACGGGCGGTGATCCTATCACGGGCGGGCGATCCTATCACGGGCGCCGATCCTATAACGGGCGGGCGATCCTATAACGGGTGGTGATCCTATAACGGGCGGTGATCATATAACGGGCGGTGATCCTATAACGGGCGGTGATTCTATAACGGGCGGGCGATCCTATCACGGGCGGCGATCCTATAACGGGCGGGCGATCCTATCACGGGTGGTGATCCACTCAGCCAGATTACTGCTCAGGCGCCGATGGGTAAACTTTGCCCGGTCATGGAGTTTAACAAAAATCACACGTAAAAAACATCGCGCCGCTCACGACCTCAGGACATCCCAAAGCACTTTAGAGCCAATGAAGTACTTTTTGCAGTGTAGCTACCGTTGTAATGTAGGAAATGCCGCAGCCAATTTGCGCACAGCAAGCTCCCACAAACAGCAATGTGATAATGACCAGATAATCTGTTTTTTGATGATGTTGATTGAGGGATAAATATTGGCCAGGACACCGGGGAGAACTCCCCTGCTCTTCTTCGAAATAGAGGCATGAAATCTTTTATGTCCACCTGAGAGAGCAGGCGGGGTATCGGTCTAACGTCTCATCCAAAAGACGGCACCTCCGACAGTGTGGCACTCCCTCAGCACTGCACTGGGAGTGTCAGCCTGGATTACGGTGCTCAAGTCTCTGGGGTGGGTTTCTTAATGAGCCCAAGGAATAGGAAACCAAACTGAGCTCACTCGACACAGTCATAACTACCCTGACATTTCATCTGATACACCAGGGAATGTTCCACAAGGAAACACAGGGCCTTAACTTCCTTTCAGTAACTGTCATTGTTTTTGTAATCTATTGTCATCACATGGCACAACAGTTAATCCCTCGGGATGGTGGGCTGGGATTTCCTTTACTTCTAGGAGCATTACTGTAACTCTGGAGAAGGCGTTTTCAGATGTAAAAAGCTTTGGTGGCCATAAAAATTAAATAAAAACAAACAAATAGAGGCCATCTGTGTATTACTAACAGAGTATAAAGACAGCGCCATAGAATCATAGAATAGAATCATAGAATGGTTACAGCACGGAAGGAGGCCATTCAGCCCGTCGAGCCCGTGCCGGCTCTCTGCAAGAGCACTTCAGCTAGTCCTACTCCCCCGCCCTTTCCCCGTAGCCCTGCAAAAAAAATTTCCTTCAGATACCGATCCAACTCCCTTTTGAAAACCACAATTGAATCTGCCTCCACCACTTTCAGGCAGCGCATTCCAGATCCTAACCACTCGCTGCGTAAAAATGCTTTTCCTCACGTCGCCTTTGGTTCTTCTGCCAACCACCTTAAATCTGTGCCCTCTGGTTCGCGACCCTTCCGCCAATGGGAACAGTTTCTCTCTCTCTACTCTGTCCAGACCCCTCCACTGCCCACATTCCCCAGGGAACGCTGCTTCAGTGATGTGCAGTACAATCAGATCAGACTGCTGATTGGAGCCAGTGATTCAGATCGGCAACACCGTGAAACTGATTGATCGATGAGTTGCAATGTACTCCCAATTAAATGAGCGCAGAAAAAATTATGAACTGTTGACAAAAATTGGCTTCCTTATTGCCAGATCTTGAATGCTAATGTTCAAAATGTTTAAGCTAGGGTGAGGCATAAAACTAAAGAAAGAAAGAACTTGCATTTATATAGCACCTTCCACAACCGCAGGACGTCCCAAAGCACTTTACAGCCAATTAAGTCCTTTTTGGAGTGTAGTCACTGTTGTAATGTAGGAAACGTGGCAGCCAAATTGCACACAGCAAGCTCCCACAAACAGCAATGTGATAATGACCAAATAATCTGTTTTAGCGACATTGATTGAGAGATAAATATTGGCCAGGACACCAGGGAGAACTCCCCTGCTCCTCTACGAAATAGTGGCCGTGGTTTTTTTTTACATCCAGCTGAGAGTGCAGATGGGGCCTCGGTTTAACGTCTCATCTGAAAGACAGCAACTCTGACAGTCAAGCACTCACTCAGCACTGCACTGAGAGTGTCAGCCTAGATTTTTGTGCTGAAGTCTCTGGAGCGGGATTTAAACCCACAACCTTCTGCCTCGGACGACAGGTGTGCTGCCCACTGAGCCACGGCTGACTTAGGATTTCACTCATCTGTGAAGCAAGATACTTGAGCCAGGATAGCCAGACTTTGAGAATGATTGGAGACTGTTTAGCTTGGCGATGGTTTTGGACACGAGATGGACAATCTTCACCATTGAGGAGTCTGCTTCCTGACAAGGCGAGAGTGCTACCCAGTGAGCCATGGCTGACACCTAAAGTAAGTTTAGAGATTCCGTGAACATTCACAGTCACTCAAGCCCAACAAGAATGTCCGCTGTTGGGAGGAGGGGAGGAAAGGAAGCCAGTTTTATGGACAGGCCTACTGGCGAATCACTGAACAGGGAAGGCGTTAGAGGGACAGCTCACTCACTCTCTGCGGTCAGAAATAGCAAAATAAAAAAGAGAAGATCCCATGTGGGTGGTCAGTCCGTTCTGTTATGTCTGGGGAAAATAGCCAGGGCTTGCAAGGGAAAACACACTCCACATAAGCTCAGGCCTATCAGAGCTAAAATGCCAACCAGAAAGAGTTAAGTTGGCCCACCCACGTGGGATATTGTGAGATTGTAATAGCGTGTCAGCTGTGGCTTAGTGGGCAGCACCCTCACTTCTGAGTCAGAAGTTTGTGGGTTCAAGTCCCACTCCAGGCACTTGGGCACATAAAGTTAGGCTGACACTCCCAGTGCAGTGCTGAGGGAGGGCTGCACTGTCGGTGGTGCCGTCTTTCGGATGAGACGTTAAACCGAGGCTCTCTCAGGTGGAGATAAGAGATCCCACGGCACTATTTCGAAGAAGAGCAGGGGTGGTGTCCTGGCCAATATTTATCCCTCAATCAACATCACTAAAACAGATTATCCAGTCATTACTGCATTGCTGTTTGTGGGAGCTTGCTGTGCACAAATTGGTTGCTGCGTTTCCCACATTACAACAGCGACTCCACTTCAAAAAGTACTTCATTGTCTGTAAAGTGCTTTGAGACATCCAGTTGTCGTGAAAGGTGCTATATAAATGCGAGTCTTTCTTTCTATCAGTGGTTGTTATGTATGTTTCTAATTGAGGAGGAGGGGTGTGAAGTTTACGAGCTTTGATTACAGCAGTCACTCTCTATATTCTGTATAATAAAGCAGCTTAATGACCCGTTATTTTGCCTTATCAAGTAATAAGTAAATAACACTACAAATACTGTCGACGGTTTTCAATGGCTACTGTTCCCTCATCCAAAACTCTGCTGCCCGTGTCCTAACTCGCACCAAGTCCCGTTCACCATCACCCTCTGTGCTCGCTGACCTACATTGGCTCCCCATTGAGCAACGCCTCGATTTCAAAATTCTCATCCTTGTTTTCAAATCCCTCCATGGCCTCGCCCCTCCCCATCTCTGTAATCTCCTTCAGGCCCACAAACCCCACCCCCCCCCCCCCCGAGATATCTGCGCTCCTCTAATTCTGGCCTCTTGTGTCCCCCTGATTTTAATCGCTCCACCATTGGCGGCCGTGCCTTCAGCTGCCGAGGCCTTATGTTCTGGAATTCCTTTCCTAAACTTTTCTGCCTCGACATGTCTCACTCCTCCTTTAAGACGCTCCTTGAAACCTACCCCTTTAACCAAGGTTTTGGTCACCTGCCCTAATATCTCCTTATGTGGCTCGGCGTCAATGTCTTATAACACTCCTGTGAAGCGCCTTGGGACATTTTACTACGTTAAAGGCACTATATAAATACAAGTTGTTGTTGTTGTTGAATGGCCTGTTTCTGTGCTGTAAACTCGCTCTAACACGATGATGAATACACTCAACCAGAGTAGGCGACCCTGACTATGGAGTTCCTTGCAGGAGGTGAGTGCGAGGGCAATAAAACAATGTGCAACCACACAAAGCGAACGTACCAAACTTAAAGGCACTCATGCCTGGTTGAACGGGACTACCAAACAATTCAGAATGAAGAACATAAAAAAGAAATTTTAAGGTGATGAAGGAAAATGATGCAGAATTAAGATGGATTCAATACCTAAAGGCAGGCCTGGAATGTAAAAAAAGCGCATCAAAAGCGCAAAGGAAAATTTCAAAGAGCCGGCACAGGCACGACGGGCCGAATGGCCTCCTTCTGTGCTGTAAGATTCTATGATTCTAATTGAATATGTCAAGAGAAGTGAAGGAGAATAATTTTTTTTTTTAGTTATATTAAGAGAAGAAGGAAATCCAGGGTTGGCGTGGGATCGCTGAGAGTGGGATCAGGTGAGGGCGTAACAACTGAAGTTACACAGGCTGCAAAAAGGACTGAGTACATTTTTTTGCCTCAGTCTTTACCGAGGAGAAATAAAAACAGAAAATGCTGGAAACACTCAGCAGGCCAGGCAGCATCCGTGGGGAGAGAAACAGAGTTAACGGGCTCAATTTTCCAAGCCCCGAGGAGACGGGTTTGGAGGCGGGAGTGGTGGGAAAATTGCAGAATCGGGGGGCAGGAACCCATCCCGTCCCCCAACCCGCCTCCGTGCCAATGTCCCAGGAGGCGGGTACCCGACCTGTGCTGAGCGCTGCCTCCCCGAGGCGGGAAGGGGATTAGTGCCAATTAACTGCCTGTTAACAGGTAGTTAACAGGCAGTTTTTGGCCTAATCCCTATTTTTAGCCCTGAAGTGTGGGCTTCCCAACGGCTCTGAACCACGCCAAGTTAGCGAGGCGGACCGTCGGTCTGCAGGGGTTGGAGGAGTCGAGGTGTCCATTGTGTAGGTGAGTGATGGGTGCATGTGTGCAGAGGTAAGTGTGTGAGGTAAGTGTAAAGTGTTTTATTAAGTTTTACTTACCTTTACTTTCTCCTGCAGGCTTCCTTCCTTCAGTTCTCGGGAGTCCCTCAGCTCACCGGCACAGAAAGCAGAATGGCCGCTGAACTGTCAAAAGCTGCAGCCTCTGCTTTCTGGTCTGGAGAGATCTCTAACTGAGTCTGAGTAGAAGGACTCAAGTTAGAAGACAGATTGTCAGCGTTTCACAGCTTCACAGAGCTGTCAAACGCTGATTTTTCATCTGTCAAAAGCTCTTGACAGATGAAATGTCAATCACTGACGTCACCAGTAACCAGGTGTCCCTTAATTGGCCTGCTGAGCCCGCTGGGCGGATTTAACAAGGTCAATCAAGGGAAAATAGCGTGGATTGGCCACAAGTCAATAGAGGCGGGGCTACAACCCAAAATGTGGGTGTCCCATCTCCATCATGTCCCCATTGACAAAATCCAGCCCAACGTTTCAGGTCGATGACCCTTCCTCAGAACTGGAAAAAGTTGGAGATGTAACAGGTTTTTAAGCAAGTGTGGAGGCAGGGAGAGGGGGGAGGGAAGGAAAGAACAAAAGGGAAGGTCTGTGATAGGCTGGAAGGCAGGAGAGATTAAGAGACAAAAGAGATGATGGTGCAAGGCAAAAGGAGATGGTAATGGGATAAGTTAAGGAAAAAAAGATGAGTCTAGATGAGGTATAAATGTGAATGGCAGAATCGTCAACAGCTGCCATGTGGAAAAAAGATAGGGGCAGAGGTTATGGTCTGAAATTGTTGAACTCGATATTGAGTCCAGAAGGCTGTAAAGTGCCTAATCGGAAGATGAGGTGCTGTTCCTCGAGCTTACGTTCAGCTTCGTTGGAACAGTGTAAGAGGCCAACGACAGAGAGGTCAGAGTGGGAGTGGGGCGGAGAATTAAAATAACTCTCTTTCTCGCTCCATGGATGCTGCCTGACCTGCTGGCTGTTTCCAGCATTTTCTGTTTTTATTTCAGATTTCCAGCATCCGCGGTATTTTGCTTTTCCCAAGGAGAAGACTGGCGACTCATTTGATCTGGAAAGGGAACTAGAGGATGTTACTGAGGCGAGTTGTAACACTTATTCACATTACTACTGGCATGGTTTGCCAAACATCTGTGCAGGCTTAAGGTAGATAAATCTCAAAGGATAAAGATCCATCCGAGGATCCTTAAGGAAATGATGGAGGAAATTGCACGAACTCTGGCACAAATCTGCCAGAAGTCGCTGAATACTGGAGAGGTGCCTGAGGACTGGGGAAAGGCAGATGTTACTCCCGTTTTTAAACAAAAGGTAGCAAAAGTGAACCAGTGAGTTTGACATTCATGTTGGGTCAAGCTATGGAAACCTTCATCAAAGGTAAGATCATGGAGTATCTGGATAGAAATAAAATCATAAAGAATAGCCAATATGGGTTCATGAAGGGGAGGTCTTGTCAATCTAAATTACTCATTTTCATAGAAGCATAGACGATAGGAGCAGGAGTAGGCCATTCGGCCCGTTGAGCCTGCTCCGCCATTCAATGAGATCATGGCTGATCATCCAAATTCAGTACCCTGTCCCTGCTTTCTCCCCATATCCCTTGATCCCTTTAGCCTCAAGAAATATATCCAACTCCTTCTTGAATATATTTAATGAATTGGCCTCAACTGCCTTCTGTGGTAGAGAATTCCACAGGTTCACCACTCTCTGGGTGAAGAAATTCCTCCTCATCTCAGTCCTAAATGGCTTACCCCTTATCCTTAGACTGTGACCCCTGGTTCTGGACTCCCCCGCCATCGGGAACATCCTTCCTGCATCTAGTCTGTCTAGTCCTGTTAGAATTTTATAAGTTTCAATGAGATCCCCTCTCATTCTTCTAAACTCCAGCGAGTATAAGCCCAATCGACCCAATCTCTCCTCATACGTCATTCCTTCCATCCCAGGTATCAGTCTTTGAGAAGGTGAGAAAGGAGCTTGATAGGGGTAAGACAGTGGATGTGGTGTACTTGGATTTCAGTAAGAGCTTTGGTAGAGTTCCTCTGGAAAGGCTGATACTGAAAATAAGGAAAGCAGGAATGAGTGGAAATACTTTACAATGGCTGACATGAATCAGTCATTCATGAAAGAAAGACTTATGAAATAATACTGAGTGGCCTGCGGGTGGCGCTGTCCAGGGAGAGTATAAATACTCAGGCACGGGCCCAGCTTGCACAGGACATTCTTAACAGGAACTAGTGAAGGACACAACTAGACCTCCATGTTGTAAAACAGTTGATTAAAGCTTTGTTTAACGCTTAGACCAAGTGCCTAGTAGCTTTCTTACGTCAATGGGTACGTTATTGGTGGGCCGATAGAACCCGGAGGCTGGTGGTACAGGGACTGCCATCAGCCTGGGAGAACGTTACCAGTGGGGTCCCCACGGGCGTCCATTTTGGGACCTCTTTTGTTTAATATCTTCATAAACGATCTGGAGCTGGGAGTCACGGGCACAGTGGCTAAAGTTGCAGATGATTCAAATCTAATGAAGGTGGTGGATTCCAGAGCTGAACAGGATAAATTACAGGAGGGTTTGAATATACTCGGGAATTGGGCAGACAGGTGGCAGATAAAATGCAACGTAGGGAAATGCAAAGTGATTCACATGGGGACACAATCCAGGAAGGGACTTTAACTTAATTGGAAAAAAAATCATGTGCATGGAAAATGAAAGTGATCTGGGGGTCCTGAGTGACAATAAATTGAAACTATTGCAACAATGCTAGGCGGCAGTGAGTAAAGCAAATCAGATGTTTTTGAAATTAAATTGGTTATTCGTTTGGCAATGGCACTAAGGTAAGTCCTGGGAGGCGAGAAGAGGGGCGGGGGCTGTTGGTGGAGGAGGAGGGAGGAGAACGAGGGGGATATTATCCATAACTATGAGGTCAGTCTCTGTACATATGCCAACATCTAGCTTCACCCCTCCATCACTGCCCTCAACTCCACCACTGCCATTGTCTGCTCGACCCAAAGTAATGGAGGAGCCCGAACCTCCTCGGGTTGTCGTTTGTTTCTTGCCCATGCTCCAGAATCCACGCTCCTCCCCAACCACCGCGCAGAGTGAACTTTGTTTGCGGTGTGCAGAAGACTTGCCTGAGTTATACAGTTGTAACGTTATGCTCCACCCCAGGGCTTGAGTGCAAAATCAGGCTATCACTTCATAAGAACATAAGAAATAGGAGCAGGAGTCGGCCATTTAGCCCTTCGAGCCTGCTCCACCATTCAATAAGATCATGGCTGATCTTCGACCTCAACTCCACTTTCAAGCTGTATCCCCATATCCCTTGATTCCCTTAATATCCAAAAATCTATCGATCTCAGCCTTGAATATACTCGACGACTGAGCCTCCACAGCCCTCTGGGGTAGAGAATTCCAAAGATTCACAACCCTCTGAGTGAAGAAATTTCTCCTCATCTCAGTCTTAAATAGCCGACCCCTTATTCTGAGACTGTGACTCCTGGTTCTAGAATCCCCAGCCATGGAAGCATCCTCCCAGCTTCTACCCTTAAGAACTTCACTGCAATATTGAAGGAGTGCTACATTGTCAAAGACGCCATCCTTCAGATGAGACTTCAAACCTGTTCTGATGGTACAAGTGGACATTAAAAGTCCCATGGTATCATTTCCTATTTGGTCAATATTAGCTCCTCAATCAACACCACTGGATTAACCAGTGATTCATCTCATTGCTCTTTGCAGAATGGCCTACATGTGGGCTTTCATTTACATAACAGTTACCATACTTCCAAGTCTGAAATGCGTTAGGACATTTCTGAGAGAGATGTGATCAGGCGCTATATGAATCCAAGTTCTTTTCTTTCACAATACATGAATGCTCTCAGCTCCAGACCTCATCACCACCACCAACAACAACAACTTGCATTTAGATAGTGCCTTTAATGTAGCAAAATGTCCCAAGTGATGTTCCCTGTAATTTTGTTTGGCGCCATGCGACTCCGTTAAGGGGCTGCGCGGCCATTCAAAATACCGCGCACACACAGTTCTTCTCATTGAAAAGCCGGCAAGCCAGTTACGTGGGTCCCTGGAGCGCTGCATGGCCATGCAGCTTACAGGGAACATTGGTTCCAAGGCGCTTCACCACAGCATTAGCAAACAAACTTTGACACCAAGCCACAAAAGGAGATATTAGGACAGGTGACCAAAAGCTTGGTCAAAGAGGAAGGTTTGAAGGAGAGTCTTAAAGGAAGAGGTAGAGAGGCGGAGAGGTTTAGGGAGGGAATTCCAGAGCTTAGGGCCCAGGCAGCTGAAGGCACGGCCACCAATGGTGGAGCGATGGAAATCGGGGATGTGCGAGAGGCCAGAATTGGAGGAACGCAGAGATCTCGGAGGGTTGCAGGGCTGGAGGAGGTTACAGAGATAGGGAGGGGGCGAGGCCATGGAGGGGTTTTTTGAACACAAGGATGAGAATTTTAAAATTGAGGCCTCACAACCTTGATCTAGATGCAAGAGCTGAATGCCAGGGAAGAGGTGAGAGTATCTACCCTTGACATGCCCGTCCTGCAATGGAAGGGACAACCATTAAGCACTGGAAAGCTTCTAACGTGCAATGGACTTGCGATCTACAAAGCTGAATGGAAGAACTGGCTTCAGGCAAATTGCCCAGTGTCTTTCTGAGATAACCGTTTATAAGCACAGGTTGCTACCCTAGAAGGAAAACATTTTTATGTTTAGAAAATCTCCTACGCAGCCTTGCCAAGTCAGAAACCCATTAAATCTAGAGTTAAGGTACAGTTTAGTATCTGTTTAGTTACACTCACATATATATAAACATGTGCAAGTCAACCTTTTGGCATTCTCTCATGTGAGGGGCTAAAGCAGAGGAGAGAGAACGAGGGAAAAATCAGGCTGAGAACCACTTCATTGCTCAAAGCTAGCTGTGAATGTGTCCTTATTAAAAGAGACGTTGGAGCAGGGTTTCTTTGGGCGCAGTCATTGACGAAGGGTCATCGACCTGAAACGTTAACTCTGTTTCTCTCTCCGCAGATGCTGCCCGACCTGCTGAGTATTTCCAGCATTTTCTGTTTTTATTTCAGATTTCCAGCGCCCACAGCATTCCGCTTTCATACAATAATTTGCTCAGTGGGTTACGGTAGTGTTGTAGTTATGGATTAGCAAAGCAGAGGTTAGGAGCTCAAATCCCAGCAGGGAAAACTGTAAAATTGAATTTTATAAACCTGATCATTCGTGCACTCGTACCAGTAAAAGACAGATTGCCACAAAAACCCAACCGATGCACTAATTCTCAGTTCTTCAGGGAAGGGAACCTGCCGCCCCTCCTCAGTCTGGTCTACATCTAACTTTAGCCCACACTACACGGTTAACTCTTCATGTCCTCATAAAGAAAGAACTTGTACTTATATACAGCATCCTTCACATGCTCAGGAAGTCTCAAAGCCAATGAAGTAGTTTTGAAGTGTAGTCAAGTTGTAATGTAAGAAACGCAGCAGCCAATTTAAGCACAGCAAGATCCCATAAACAACAAGGAGATAAATGTTTGTTTCATTGATGTTGGATGAGGGAAAAATATTGGCCAGGACACCAGGGAGAACTCCCCTGCTCTTCTTCAATTAGTGTTATAGGTCATTTTTCGTCCACCTGAGAGAGCAGACTGGGCCTTGGTTTAATAACTCATCCGAAAGACGCACTTTCCAACAGCGAAGCATTCCCTCAGTGCTGCATTGAAGTGCCAGTCTAGATTGTGTGCTCAAGTCTCTGGAGGTGAGAGTGCCAACACTGATCCAGGGTCACGTGACATATGGCCGAGGAAGCCAGGGTTAAAAAGGACACTGAAACTGTGTAACGTCGGGTTCAGGCTGAGTAAACAGCTGGGGAAGGAGACGGGAGTCAATCCAACCATGGAGTTTCTGGCAAGAATTTAGCAATCACTTTCGACTTGCTGGCATGAAACTAAAGTGGCTTCAGGTTCATTCAGGACTTTATGTCAGGGTAGAATTCTGACAGTCATGAAATTATAAGTGGGGTTGGCGAGGTACAGTTAGCTAACCGATGCAGACTGGCTGAACGTTTGCAGATGATGCTACTAAAGGGCAGCATGAAATCAAGAAATAGGAGAAGCCAAGGACAGAGCCTTGGGCACACTGGAGGTAACTATCTGGGCATGGGAGGAGCTGCTCCGACAATATCAGGACAGGGGGTAACGGAACCACGGGAGAGTGGTGCTGTGGAGATGTACCAGAGAGAAGAAACTATGGAGGGCGGTGAAATGGTCAATGGCTGTGGACAAGTTGAGGAGGACACAGAGGAAGCGCTCACACACCTCTGTCACCTCAAGACTAGACACCTACTGACGTAAGAAAACTACTAGGCACTTGGTCTCAGCATTAAACAAGGCTTTAATCAACTGTTTTTCAACATGGAGGTCTAGTTGTGTCCTTCACTAGTTCCTGTTAAAGAATGTCCTGAGCAAGCTGGGCCCGTGCCCGAGTATTTATACTCTCCCTGGACAGCGCCACCAGCAGGCCGCCCAGTATCACTTCATAAGCCATTTCCACATGAATGACAAGATTCATGTCACCTACCACATGTGCAGGCCAGGTTACGTTTGTAGACTGAGTTGCAGGAAATCCCAGGATATTGCAATGAGGGAGGAGACCTGGTGGAATGGTTCTCCTCCCCTTTTTCCTCTGCCCTGCACCTGGGGAACGCCGATTGCCCAAGAGTAGGATAGGGGAAGATCTACTTTTATAAGTCTGAGGCCCTCACGCTGGAGCTGTAATAGTGCCCTGGGCTGGCAGCACCTTGAGCACTACATTCAGTTCTGGCTACCACCACCACCAACAACAACAACTTGCATTTATATAGCGCCTTTAACGTCGTAAAAACGTCCCAAGGCGCTGCACAGGAGCGTAAAAATTGTCATCGAACCAAAGAAGGACACATAAGGGGGCACGGTGGCATAGTGGTTAGCACTGTTGCCTCACAGCGCCAGGGACCCGGGTTCAAATCCGGCCTCGGGTGACTGTCTGTGTGGAGTTTGCACATTCTCCCTGTGTTTGCGTGGGTTTTCTCCGGGTGCTCCGGTTTCCTCCCACAGTCCAAAGATGTGCGGGTTAGGTTGATTTGGTTATGATAAATTGACCCTTAGTATTAGGGGATTAAATACGTGGGGTTACGGGGATAGGGTGGGATATGTGTCGGTGCAGGCTCACTGGGCCGAAATGGCCTCTATCTGCACTGTGGGGATTCTGTGGGATTCTGTGTGTGAAGAATGGGTGGCCAAAAGCCTGGCCAAAGTGGTAGATTTTTAAGTAACATCTTAAAGGAGGAGGGAGAGGTGGAGAGGTTTGGGGAGGAAATTCCAGAGCTTAGGCCCTCGACAGCTGAGGTCACAGCCGCCAATGGTGGGGTGAAGGAAATGGGGGATGTAAAGGAGGCCAGAGTTGGACAAGGCACAACTTAAATATCCAAGCTCTAGAAAGGGTTCAGCGAAAGGCCACGAGGCTGATTCCCAGTGTCAACGGACTGAGTTATGAGAAAATATTAGAAAAACCTGGACTCTCCAGCCTTGAAGGAAGGCAAGCGAGAGGTGCGTAAGGTACCAGAGGAAATCGAAAAGATGAAACCAAAGCAATATTTCAAACCATGACTGCAGGACGAGGGGGCAAATGTGCAAACTTACAAAGAGAAAATTCAAGACAGATGCCCAGAGGCACTTCATCACGCAAAGAGTAACTGATACCAGGAGTGATCTCCAGGGAAGCCAGAAACTCTGGAGTCGTTCACGGGACAGTTAAATGTTGTGATGGGGAGATCGTTGGCTTCTGTGGAACGATGAGCTAGACAGTGGGAACAACATCCCTTATCCGTGCCCATCTTTGTGATGCATATATAAAAGTGACGTTAGTTGCAGTGCCTTCCAATATTTGAGGAACCACTTGAACTTCAGGAAGACCCCCCAGTTCCTGCTCACTGTTTATCATCTTTAAAACACCTTTTTTGGAGTGATTTTTTCCCGTGCACTGTCCAAAACTAAATACGATTGAAGTATGGAAACCCTGCAATTCTAGCACTCTATTGCTAATTTAAAAAATATACAAAATATTGCTGGTAAATATTCAAAGAAAGCAGAAAGAAAACAAATTACAACAGTGACTGCACTTCAAAAGTACTTAATTGGCTGTAAAGTGCTTTGGGATGTCCTGAGGTCATAAAAAGAACATCCCAAAGTGCTCTACAGCCAATTAAGTACTTTTTGAAGTGTAGTCACTGTTGTAATGTAGGAAACGCCAATTTGCACACAACAAGCTCCCACAAACGAGCAAAATGATAATGACCAGATAATCTATTTTAGTGATGTTGATTGAGGGATAAATGTTGGCCAAAACAACAGGGAAAACTCCCCCTGTTCTTCTTCGTAATAGTGCCATGGGATCTTATACATCCCCCGAAAGGGGAGAAGGGCCCTCGGATTAACGTCTCATCTGAAAGACGGCACCCCCGACAGTACAACACTCCCTCAGTACTGCCCCTCCGACATTGCGGCACTCCCTCAGTACTGCCCCTCCGACACTGCGGCACTCCATCAGTACTGCCCCTCCGACAGTGCGGCGCTCCCTCAGTACTGCCCCTCTGACAGTGCAGCGCTCCCTCAGTACTGCTCTGAAATGTAGGCCTAGACTTTGTACACAAGTCTCTGGAGCAGGACCTAAACCCACAAAATTAATATAGACCAAAAAAGCACCACCTTTCTGGATTCTGCACAGCCCATTGCTCCAGGGTTGGAAAGGTAACATCTGCTGAGAGAGGAATAATTGGGATGTTTAACAGAGGAGGAACTGTCCCTGTGCAGAGCGTTTTCCTACAATATCTTGAAGCCCAACACCATCACAGATGCCTTCGGCTAAAGACATGGCAGAGATCAGGAACTCTTTGCTCAGGGAAGGACCGCGCATCGGTACAAATTCCTTGCCACACTGTGCGAGAAAATGCAAGCGGTCCAGGGATGAGGAAATACAGTTACATGGATAGACTAGAGAAGCTGGGATTGTTCTCCTTGGAGCAGAGAAGGCTAAGAGGAGATTTAATAGAGGTGTTCAAAATCATGAAGGGTTTAGATAGAGTAAATAAAGAGAAACTGTTTCCAATGGCTGAAGGATTGATAACCAGAGGGCACAGATTTAAGGTGATTGGCAAAAGAACCAGAGGCGACATGAGGAAAACATTTTTACGCAGCGAGTGGTTAGGATTTGGAATGCGCTGCCTGATAGGGCGGTGGATACAGATTCAATAGTAGCCTTCTGAAGGGAATTGGATGAATACTTGAAAGAGAAAAAATTGCAGGGATATGGGGAAAGAGCGGGGGAGTGGGACTGGATTGCTCTTCGAAAGACCCGGCGCAGACTCGATGGGCCGAATGGCCTCCTTCTGTGCTGTACTATTCTATGATTCTATGACGTAGCGAAGGGAATAGCTTGAAAGGTGAAACTTTACAATCTGACAACTTTTGAAAGAGAGAGACCAGAAACAACGTCAAATCCAGCTCCAATCTCCTCCTCACCTTCTCTGTTAAAAGCCTCTTATCGAACATGGTTTTAAATTTCATTAACTTTGAGTAATCTCCAAGCAGATAGATTGTGTCCAGGCCGCATTGTTTCCAATAAATAGCTAAAAAGTTTTCAGCACTCTGCTGCACTCAAGTCATTTTCATGCAGCCAACTCTAATAAATGGAACAAAAAAACTCTTAGCAGTTCAATGTGTTCATAATTCCTATTTGTCGTCTGCTTCAAGCTATCAGAAGGAAAGATGACAACAGCAGCAAGGAAGGAAGGCTAGCCACACAAAGAGGTAATGTCCTAGCAAAGGACAAATAAACCAGCAGCCATCCCATCCAGGAATATCTAAACGGAACCCGTTGTCACAGATTCCTAAATCTACGCCGAGAAGACGTGCCCCAAAGCCTGCTAAAACCAACTGTACAAGAGGTGAAAAAAGAAAGCCTTGCATTTATATAGCGCCTTTCACAACATCAGGACGTCCCAAAGCACTTTACAGCCAATGAAGTACTTTTTCAAGTGTAGTCTATATTTCTTAAGGCTAAAGGGATCAAGGGGTATGGGGAGAAAGCAGGGACCGGGTACTGAATTTGGATGATCAGCCATGATCGCATTGAATGACGGAGCAGGCTCGAGGGGCCGAATGGCCTACTCCTGCTCCTATCTTCTATGTTTCTAGTCACTATTGTAATGTGGGAAACACAGCAGCATATTTGCGCACAGCAAGCTCCCACAAACAGCAACGTGATAATGATCAGATAATCTGTTATAGAGATGTTGATTGAGGGATAAATAATGACCAGTTCACCAGGGAGAACTCCCTCTGCTCTTCTTCGAAACAGTGCCTTGTGATCTTTTATGTCCATCTGAGAGAGCAGACGGGGCCTCGGTTTAACATCCCCTCTGAAAGACGGCACCTCCGACAGTGCAGCACTCCCTCAGCACTGCACTGGGAGTGTCAGCCGAAGTTTTTATGCTCATGTCCCTGGAGTGGGACCTGAACCCACAACCTTCTGACTCAGAGGCGAGAGAGTGCTACCCACTGAGCCCCAGCGGACAAAGAGAGGCACAGCAACAAGACTCCTGGGTTTTGAACAGATCGACACCAAAGGAGATTACTTCCCGTTGACAGCTTTACAATCTCTTTAACCAGCTCCAAGTCAAGTATGACGGATAAACCAATATGACTTTGGTCAGAAATGCTTGAATATTTTTCCCCCTCATTAGTATAACTGCAGATGAAACTAGCACCGCAGAATTAGTTCTTTAAATAGACTGAATCTCATAGGATAGAGAATGGAAATCACAAGCAAGGAATTGGGGTAGCTCCTGACTTTGTGCGATAGTGTAAACATTTGATAGCCATTCGACAATCCGATTTTATATCTCTCCCAATTTTTATTTCCACTGAAGTCATTCGGGGTGGGTTGGGGGAGCGGGGGTGCGGAGTGAGGGCTACCGACTCACTATCACCCACTTGGCACTAACGCGCCAAGTCGAGATCTACCCCATGAAATGCAAGTTAAATTAAGGCACAAAATTGTTGCTCAGGTTGGTTTTGGTGTAACTTGGCATTTTGTTTGGCCTGGCGGACTTCTGTTCTCCTTCTCCACACCCGTCCAGCTGCCTATGTCTGGGACTTTTGTCTACCAGCAGTTGTGACACTGCCAGAGGATAGATCTGTTACACTGAATTCTACAAGGAGAGAATGCAAATCGAGGTTGGGGAATGGGTCAGTACGTCTGCTCCAGTATGGTCTGCTGCTGTCTCACTCCAGTGGAGCTGTGTGCAGAATGTCTACTGTGCTTGCTTCAGTTGTCATGCAGTTCGGATTTGATGTCACTGCAGGCATGATTCTGGCCAAAGAGCCCTCGGGATTTGCAAATCAAAATCTACAGGATATTGTAGATATGACAGGCGGTCATGTAGCCGACAAAGATTGGTCTAGATGATATCCTGACTGTCTATGAATCCTTCAAGCAGTGAGCGCTGCAATCCAGCCCTAAGCTTGGTCAATCAATCAATGCTGAATGTAACCCAGCCCCCATATCAGGCAAACCAACAGGAGATAGCTAATTCTCCTTCATTGTTAACGCAGATCCAATAAAGAAAGTTTATTTCAGTCATTTCTGAAAATAAATACGACATTTAATGGGACTGCGCAAGCATGAGGACAGTAATAAAACATCCCGAGGTGCTTCACAGGAGTGTTAACAAACAAAATTTGACACCGAGCCACGACAGAGATATTAGGACAGGTGACCAAAAGCTTGGTCAAAGAGGTAGGTTTCAAGGAGCGTCTTAAAGGAGGAGAGAGAGGCGGAGAGGCAGAAAAGTTTAGGAAGGGAATTCCAGAGCTTAGGGCCCAGTCAGCTGAAGGGACGGCCTCCAATGGTGGAGCGATGGAAATCGGGGAGGTGCAAGAGCCCAGAATTGGAGGAGCACGGATATCTCGGGGGGGGGGGGGGGGTTGTGGGGCTGGAGGAGAAACATAGAAGATAGGAGCAGGAGTAGGCCATTCGGCCCCTCGAGCCTGCTCCGCCATTTAATGAGATCATGGCTGATCATCCAAATTCAGTACCCTGTCCCTGCTTTCTCCCCATATCCCTTGATCCCTTTAGCCTTAAGAAATATATCTAACTCCTTCTTGAATATATTTGAATATATTTAATGAATTGGCCTCAATTGCCTTTTGTGGTAGATTACAGAGATAGGGAGGGGCGAGGCCATGGAGAGATTTGAAAACAAGGATGAGAATTTTAAAATCAAGGTGTTGCTTAACTGGGAGTCAATGTAGGTCAGTGAGCACAGGGGTGATGGGTGAACGGGACTTGGTGCGAGTTAGGACACGGGCAGCAGAGTTTTGGATGAGGGGGCAGTAGCCATTGAAAAGTGCCCACAGTATTTGTAATGTTATTTACTTATTACTTGATGAAGGCAAAATAACTTTGATCTGATACACCAAATCCTCAGTTGTCTACAGTTTTGTTTCTCTCTGTCACGTGATGGGTTTCAAATATTTGCTTTAGATTCTAATTTAGAATTTATACTGTGCCTTTCACGATCTCTGGAAGCCACTTTAAAATTCTAACAGGACTGGACAGACTAGATGCAGGAAGGATGTTCCCGATGGCGGGGGAGTCCAGAACCAGGGGTCACAGTCTAAAGATAAGGGGTAAACCATTTAGGACAGAAATTAGGAGGAATTTCTTCACCCAGAGAGTGGTGAACCTGTGGAATTCTCTACCACAGAAGGCAGTGGAGGCCAGTTCATTAAATATATTCAAAAAGGAGTTGGATATATTTCTTAAGGCTAAAGGGATCAAGGGATATGGGGAGAAAGCAGGGACCAGGTACTGAATTTAGATGATCAGCCATGATCTCATTAAATGGCGGAGCAGGCTCGAGGGGCCGAATGGCCTACTCCTGCTCCTATCTTCTATGCTAATCGGTTTCTTCTTCTTTGGGTGCGGGCCAGTCTTTATTGGCTGTTCCTTAGTTGTCTTGAGGGCATTAAGGGGGTTAAATTGCCCTTTGGCAAATGAATGATACCTACAAGATGTTACTGTCCAGTACTCAGTAACACTCAGGTTGCTTCTGGGGCATCCCAGCATTTCAGCCAACTGCTACACTCAAATGCAGAAGAAATAAAGAAAGAACTTGAATTTATACTGTGCCTTTCACGATCTCTGGAAGCCGCTCAGCCAATTAAGCTCTTTTTGAAGTGTTGTAATGTAGGAAATGCAGCAGCTAATTTGCACACAGTAAGGTTCCAGGAACAGGAATCAGATAAGTGACCGGATCATCTGTTTTTGGTGATGTTGGTTGAGGGATAAATGTTGGCCCCAGGACACCGGGGAGAACTTCCCCCTGCTCTTCTTCGAATCGTGTCATGGGATCTTTTACGTCCACCTGAGAGGGCAGTCGGGACCTTAGAGAGAGTAGACTTCAAACAGTGACCCACAATAGTTACCCCTCTATGTCACTTCCTGCAATATCTGAGCGCATTCAAACATCAAACATTTCGTTCACACCTCACTGGACGGACTAACATTGCAACACGTAATATTGCTGTGTAAGGATGCCTTTATCAGATACTCAAGTTCAGGTTGCCCTTCGGCTAGTGGGTTTCCTTCCTTTTATTGTGGCATTTTCCTACCATGCAACACTTCATAGTTCATGCACTGTAAACAATGTATTTCACAGAATGGCTTTAATGAATGAATGGAGTGCAAGAAACACAGTTCCACACAACTGAGCTTGGAAATAACGGGGATGTTTGGATAGCAATGGCCTAGTTTATACTATCATTAATACACAGGTACTGTACTTATCGACAGGCACAACAGAAAGTGCACCCTGCAGTTCAGCTCTAGTGCGCCAAGGTGGGCCAGCTTAGACGGCTTCATTAGAAAAGAAGTAGGTTGCCACTAGAACTAGGGGCCACCAATATAAGATAGTCACACATAAATCCAACAGGGAATTCAGGAGTAACCTCTTTACCCAGAGAGTGGTGAGAATGTGGAACTCGCTACCACAGGGAGTGGTTGAGGCGAATAGTATCGATGCATTTAAGGGGAGGCTGGATAAACACACGAGGGAGAAAGGAATCGAAGGTCATGTTGATAGGGTGAGATGAAAAGGGGTGGGAGGAGGCTGGTGTGGAGCATAAACACCGGCACGGACCTGTTGGGCCGAATGGCCTGTTTCTGTGCTGTAAATACCTTGCAATTCTTTGTGAGAAATACTTTAAAACCATTTCATTACACTGGACTATAAGATAGTTTTAACAATATTGTTATGACATGGATTTTAATTTAGGTTTACTGTGGCCCAATTCTTCCCATTGGGATTAAATTTCTTTCTTTCTTTAAAATGGGCACTGGACAAATGAGGAGACCAGACTTCTGTTAGAAGTAGATGGGGCACTAACAACATCTTGGGGGAAAAATTCAGTATCGCCCCATTTGGGGCGCCATTATCGGCCGTGCGCAAAGTTTAGCGCCTGGCGCTAATTATTGCCTCCGACGGCAAACTTGGCTTTTATCACCCCTTGAGGTGATTGGAGCGTTAAATCAGGCGCTTCACACCTGTCTTAAGGCGCAAAGGCCGAGGAGCGAGGCGCTACCTCAGAGCGCTGGCGAAGCTCATGTGATGTCAGTCAGCAATGGAACACAGACACACTGGCGCTGGACAGTTCTTAAAGGGGCGTTCTGACGAAAGGTCATCGACCTGAAACGTTAACTCTGTTTCTCTCTTCACAGATGCTGCCTGACCTGCTGAGTTTCTCCAGCATTTTCTGTTTTCATCTTAAAGGGGAGGGTCGATCTTGCTCTCCATCCACATCCTGCTCATTGCAGCCTTGAATCTCGGCCCGGAGAGACCTGTACATCAAATCTACTGGAAAGAACAATGGAGAGACCCAGGGAAAGAGCTGAGTGCAGCCCCCGCAGTCTCTTCTAAATCGATACAAGGAAGGGCAAATCAAAATGAACTTGCAAAGTGCTGCTTAGCACCCAAAACTCCTTCACACAGTGTTGAATCTCTCTAGAAGTCTCTCTCTCTCTCAGAATGCGTGGTGCAAAAATGTCACCAACAAAAAAACACAGGAAGCGGTCGCCTTTAAATAGCGCTCCCCCAGTCCCTTCCTGACTGCAAAACGCTCCCCTCAACCGGTCGTTGCTAGCGGCAGGCGGTAAGGCAGGGGGCGCCACTCAATATCTGGTCCTGGACGCTACCAGGGCGTTGCGCACTCGACTGACGTCACGATCTGCCGGCGCAGGAGATCGTGGCGGTAGTGTTTAGCGCCGCCGCAAAATGTCGAGTTAATTTCGCGAGCGGCGCAAACATCGCCGCGCCCGGGCGCTAGTTGCTTTGTGCCCCATTAGCGCCCTCTTAAGGTGCTATCGGGAGGTGCAAACAACTGAATTTTCTCCCCCTTGTATTTATATAGCACCTTTAATGTAATAAAACATCCCAAGCCACTTCACAGGAGCGTCATCAAACAAATTTTGACACCGAGCCATAAGGAGAGCTCAGGTCCATTCCTCCAGTTAAATGAAAATAGGTGCATCGTGTGTCAGCATAGAAGAGAACCAATTGTCAAAAAAACTGCAACTAGACTCGAGAAGCTGGGGTTGTTCTCCTTAGAGCAGAGAAGATTAAGGGGAGATTTGATAGAGGTGTTCAAAACCATGAAGGGTCTGGACAGAGTAGAGAGAGAGAAACTGTTTCCAGTGACAGAGGGGTCGATAACCAGAGGGCACAGATTAAACTAAATGGCAAAAGAACCAGAGGCGACATGAGCAAATAATTTTTTTTTTTTTTTTTTTTACACGGAATTGTTATGATCTGGAATACACTGCTTGAAAGGATGGTGGAAGCAGATTTCAGAAGGGAATTGGATAAACACTCAAAGGGAAAACAATTACAGGGCTATGGGGAATGAGTAAGGGAAGTGGAACTAATTGGATAGTTCTACCAAAGAGCCGGCACAGGCACGATGGGCCGAATGGCTCCTTCTGTGCTGCATCATTCTATGATTCTGTGGTACAGGATAAAGAATGATGGCCACATTGTGTTTGGCTAATCATATTCTTTCAGTACGGTGTTCTCAGACTTAGAAATGGTCAGCCCAGTTTGAGAAAGGTGCATTCACATTACACATATGGTTGTCATGCAAAAGCAGCCAAGATTCATCGCTGTGACTACGCATGTCAAATGTTCCACCGTCAGTGAACCATTCCGGAACTCAGGAGTACCTGGATTTGAAGCATTTTTATTTCCCACTCAGCTTCGTGCTAAGTTTACATAAATCGCAGCACGGTTTTAAAAAAATGACTGAAAGTTAATACTGCGCGCGGTCCAGTAACTGATTACAAGTACAAAGAAATGAGAGATGTTGGCTCCCTCTTGCCGGCAGTTACTGCCCGAATGATTCACACGTATCACTGTGTGTCCTGAGAGTAATCTATCGTAATCAAGACTCTCCATTTCAAAGCTCTCAGGGCTGTGCTGATGATTAAACCAGGTGCATGGCAAAGACCCAACATAGAACAATATCCGTTCAAATTACCACATCGCAAAATGCAGCCCACAATTATCAGAAACCCCCGATACGAAAAAGAAAAGCAAATGAACCATTCAAGCCCTAAATACACCCGCCATACATGGGAAACATAGGAACAGCCCCTCGAGCCTGTTCCACCATTCAATGAGATCATGGCTGATCTGTAGCTTAACTTCATCTACCTGCTTGGCTACATATCCCGTAATACCCTTACCTAACAAAAATCTGCACAGTTTTGGTCTCCTTATCTGAGGAAGCATATATTTGCCTTACAGACGGTACAACGAAGGTTCACTAGATTGGTCCCTAGAGTGAGGCGGTTGTCCTATGAGGAGAGAATGGGCCGATACTCTCTGGAGTATAGAAGAATGAGAGGTGATCTCATTGAAACATATAAGATTCTGAGGGGAATTGACAGGGTAGATGCTGAGAGGTTGTTTCCCCCTGGCTGGAGAGTCTAGAGCTAGGGGGCACAGTCTCAAGATAAAAGGGTCGGCCATTTGAGATGAGGAGGAATTTCTTCACTCAGGGTTGTGAATCTTTGGAATTCTCTACCCCAGAGGGCTGTGGATGCTGAATCATTCAGTATATTCAAGACTGAGATCGATAGATTTTTGGACTCTAGGGGAATTGAGGGATATGGGGATAGGGCGGGAGAGTGGAGATGAGGTAGAAGATCAGCCATGATCTTATTGAATGGCGGAGCAGGCTTGAGGGGCCATATGGCCTACTCCTGCTCCTATTTCTTATGTTCTTATGTTCTATCAACCTCAGTTTTGAAATTTTCAATTCACCTAGTCTCAACAGCTTTTTGCATAGAATTACATAGAATATACAGCACAGAAACAGGCCATTCGGCCCAGCCAGTCTGTGCTGGTGCTTACACTCCACACGAGTCTCCTCCCACCCCATCTGCTTCATCTCAGCCTTTCAACATATCTTTCTATTCCCTTTTCTCTCATGTACTCGTCTAGTTTCCTTTTGAAAGCATCTATTTGCCTCAACCACTTCCTGTGGCAGCGAGTTCCACATTCTAACCACTCTCTGAGTAAAGACATTGGCCTAGAAATTCACTATGGCCCCGCCAGCTGGCTAGCGCCCAAAAGTTAGCGCTGGGCGCGGAGCCAGTTGCGACCGTCAGATATTCAGTTTTTGCGCCCCAAGTCGGAACCGGGCGCTATTCCAGGGTGTGTCCGCCCCCGCTTGGGGCGCTGAAACTGAATTTCAGCGCTCTAGGTGCCGCTGCGACACCCGATGCGGTGCGGCAGGCTGCGGTACTGCAGGCCTCCTCCTTCTCTTAAGGTGGAGGTGCCTGCAACGGGGAGATCGCCGCTGGATTGTGCCGGCAAATGAGCCCGGCACCACGGAGAAGTGCCGGGCTCGCGGAAAGCAGCCGGCAATGCCGCGGGGGGGGGGGGGGCGGGGGTGGTGGTGGAGGAGGCCGGGGAAGGAGGTGCGGGCATGCGGCCGCCAAAAAAGCGGCCGGCCGCACCTCCACCTTTATGCGCCCCACTAAGGCTGCAGTAAGGCCCTGGTCTCCGAATGTTAGTAGCGGCCGCCACGGAGGAGGCAGCGGCAACTGAATATGGGCGTCGGGCCGGCATCGGGGCGGAAACGGGGCACTGCGCACACCGATGACGTCATCGGTGCCGGCGCAGCGCTACCGGCTACCGCCGCCATTACCGCCGAGCTCAATATCAGCGCAACCTCCTCTATTGGCGCAGACGCCCTCTTTGGGCGGTAACTGGCCGCAAAGCTGGCAGCGCCTTACTGAATTTCTAGGCCATTGCTCCTTATTACCCTATTGGATTTATTAGTGACGATCTTGCATTTATAGCCCCTGTGATGTAATAAAGACTCACTACGCACTTGGTTGTACATAAAGCAAGGCTTTAAGCGACTTGTAACAAAACATGGAGGTCTAGTTAGTAGTCACTAGCTTCCTGTTTCCAGACTGTCTCTGGCCAAGGTGGGCCCACGCCCGAGTATTTATACTCCTCGGGCGGCCCCCTCAGCTGGCCGTTCAGTAGTACTTCTTGTAGAAGTTGCGATTTATGACACCCTAGTTTTGGATTCTCCCACAAGTGGAAACATTCTCTCCACATCTACCCATTCTTAATTTTAAGGACCTCTATCAGCTCACCTCTAAGTCTCTTTTCTTAAGAAACAAGCCCCAACCTGTTCAATCTTTCCCCGATAGCTGTAATCTAGCACCTTCCTTGTAGAGAACTGGTTGGCGGACAGAAAGCAAAGAGTTGGAATAAACGGGTCGTTTTCCAAGTGGCAGGCAGTGACTAGTGGGGTACCGCAAGGATCAGTCCTAGGACCCCAGCTGTTCACAATATATATTAATGATCTGGACGAGGGAATTGGATGTAATATCTCCAAATTTGCAAACGACACAAAGCTGGGTGGGAGGGTAAGCTGTGAGGAGGATGTCGTGAAACTCCAGTACGATTTGGACAGGTTGGGTGATTGGGCAGAAACATGGCAGGTGCACTATAATGTGGATAAATGTGAGGTTATCCACTTTGGTGGCAAAAACAGGAAGGCAGACTATTTTTTGAATGGCAATAGATTGGGAGAAGGGGAAGTGCAAAGAGACCTGGGTGTCCTTGTGCACCAGTCGCTGAAGGTAAGCATGCAGGTGCAGCAGGCAGTTAAGAAGGCAAATGGTATGTTGGCCTTTGTAGCAAGAGGGTTCGAGTACAGGAACAAGGATGTCTTGCTACAGTTGTACAGGGCCTTGGTGAGACCACACCTTGAGTATTGTGTGCAGTTTTGGTCACCTTACCTGAGGAAGGACGTTCTTGCCATGGAGGGAGTGCAGCGAAGATTCACCAGGCTGATACCTGGGATGGCAGGAATGACGTATGAGGAGAGATTGTGTCGATTGGGCTTATACTCACTGGAGTTTAGAAGACTGAGAGGGGATCTCATCGAAACCTATAAAATTCTGTCAGGTCTGGACAGACTAGATGCAGGAAGGATGTTTCTGATGGCCGGGGAGTCCAGAACCAGGGGTCATAGTCTAAGGATAAGGGGTAAGCCATTTAGGACTGAAATGAGGAGGAATTTCTTCACCCAGAGAGTGGTGAACCTGTGGAATTCTCTGCCACAGAGGGCAGTGGAGGCCAGTTCATTAAATATATTCAAGAAAGAGTTGGATATATTTCTTAAGGCTAAAGGGATCAAGGGATATGGGGAGAAGGCAGGGACAGGGTACTGAATTTGGATGATCAGCCATGATCGCATTGAATGGCGGAGCAGGCTCGAGGGGCCGAATGGCCGACTCCTGCTCCTATCTTCTATGCTTCTATGTTAAATCTTTTTTCACTTTCTCCAGTGTTCTCTATCCTTTTTATAGTATGGAGTCCAGAACTGTGCACAGTACTCAAAGTGCGGCCTGACCAGGATCCGAGACAAGTTTAACATAACTTCACTCCTTTTGAATTCTATACCCCTAGAAATAAATCCCAGGGCTTTGTTAGCATTTTTAATTGAATTGCTGAGCTGCGATGCTGCTTTTATTGATTTGTTCACCTGTATCCCTAGATCCCTTTGCTCTCCTATCCCATTTTTGGGGCAGAGACTTCCAGATCACTTGAAAAATGTTATTGATTATTGCAGGTAATGAGGAAGCAAAACAGATTACTGACACAAGCAACGGGATGCTGAACTGGTACTTTTGGTAAGGGCATATATATGACAGAGAGAAAGAGAGAGAGCAGGGGGGTAAATGCAGTGTAAGCACCTGCTTAGAGATTCAGGAGGGAGAGTGGCTGGCTCCCCATCGCCTCTTGTCACTGTTTAGGACTCTGAAACGCCCGTGATCAGGAAGCACTGACCTCACGCTTTGCCAGTTTGATTATACCGTGATGCCCAGTCATTCTTTCACGTGGGTCGAGCTCCTGGAAGTGCAAACTGTGCAGAAACGGTAACCCTTTGCTTTTATGTTAAACAGCCGTTAACACCCTGTCCAACAATTCCCCTCCCCCAACAAACCCCAACAGTTGTGAGATCTTGCTGTGCACATCTTGGCTGCTGAGTTTAGGAGGGGAGTCACCCCACCTGACCCCGCTTCCCTGCTCGCCATCTGTTTTCCTCGGGCCTCTGGGTTGTGAACCTAGGAACAGGAGGAGGCCATTCAGCCCCTCGAGCCTGTTCCACCATTCAATGAGATCATGGCTGATCTGTACTTCAAACTCCATTTACCTGCCTTTGATCCATACCCTTCCATACCCTTACCTGATAAAAATCAAGTGATCTCAGTCTTGAAAGCTCCAATTGACCCCCCAGCATCCGCAGCCTTTTGGAGGGGTGAGGTGGAGTGGGGAGAGAGCGTTCCAGATTTCCACTACCCTTTGCGCGTCTTCGACGGCACCTCCCAAACCCGCCACCTCCAAGGACAAGGGCAGCAGGTGCACAGGAACACCACCACCTCCAAGTTCCCCTCCAAGTCACACCCCATCCTGCCTTGGACATATATCGGCCATTCCTTCATCGTCGCTGGGTCAAAATCCTGGAACTCCCTCCCTAACAGCACTGTGGGAGTACCTTCACCACACGGACTGCAGCGGTTCAAGGCGGCGGCTCACCACCAACTTCTCAAGGGCAATTAGGGATGGGCAATAAATGCTGGTCTTGCCAGCGACGCCCACATCCCGGAACAAATAAAACAAAAGAAGTGCTGCCTGATTCCACTCCTGAATTGCGCAGCTCTAAGGTTAAGACTGAGAGGCATCTGGGGACATTTCTTCATGTTAAAGCTGCTATAGAAATGCAAGTTGTTGCATCTGCCTGCACATCAGCAATGGCTACACTTCAAAAACCAATGTATTGGTTGTGAAGCGCTTTGGGATGTCTGGGGGGACACGATAAGCCGTTATATTAATGCAAGTGCTTTCTTTTGTTGATTTAAATATCCTCAGGAGGAGAGCAAACATCTCCGAGATGCTGAGACGTCCTGCATTTCCAACACTGGCCTGGAGTACCAAGCAGAGTGGAGAAAATGGGATTAGCAACGTGTGACACTCTCGCTGGATTCCACTGCTGGGATTGTGTGTGGTCGGTCCTAATCTAACAATTCTGCTACAGAAGTGGAAACCATAATGCTTCCTGCACACACTGTGCGACACAGTTTATCTCATCAGGCCACAGTGCACCATGTCCAATGCCTTGAAGACCTTGACAGTGCCTTTGATGATGCTGTATGTTCCCTCAGAGTCCGGCCTCAATCAAAAGACCTTCAACAAAAAGACACACCGAGTAATATTGCTGTAGGATTCATCATCAAAGAGCTGAGTCCTGTTGCAAGTGTGAAAGCAAATCTACAAATCAATGAGGCATTCGCACATGAGGCAGAAGGTGGCCCGTCGCATCCAGAACTGGTTTCAAAACGCTAACAGTTGATGTGACATAATACAGAAGATCGTCTGTCTGTTCCCACAGTTCATTCCTTATCTGACGGCGCTCAGGACAGTTAAATTTGGCCGGAACTTTCCATCAGACCACTTGATAGTCAGCACTCTCCAAGGAATTATTTATGTCGGGCAAACAGCCTCGGGTGACGTCAGGGAAAGAAAGAGAGAAAGAAAGAAAAGCAAGACTTGCATTTATATAGCACCTTTCGTGACCTCAGGATGTCTCAAAGAGAGAGAGAGAGAGGAGAGAAAGAGAGAAAGAGAGAGTGAGAGAAAGAAAGAGAGAGAGAGAGAAAGGAAAGTAAGACTTGCATTTATATAGCGCCTTTCACAAACTCAGGACGTCCCGAAGAGAGAAAGAGAAAATGAACAAGAGAAAGGAGAAAATGAGAGAGAAAAAAGAAAGAAAGGATTTCTACAGCGCCTTTCACGACCTCAGGATGTTCCAAAGCGCTTTACAGCCAATGAAGTACTTTTTGAAGTGTAGTCACTGTTGTAATGTAGGAAACGCGGCAGCCAATCGGCACACAGCAAGCTCCCACAAACAGCAGTGTGATAATGACCAGAGAATCTGTTTTTTTTATAGATATCTTACAGTTAGTATATTTTTATAGATACCAGTATTCACCAGTAACCAAGGAGCAAACATTAAAACAGCTACAACAACACCAACTCTGTCCTCCCGTGTATCTGCATTCTAAACACAAACGGATTCAGGCAGCTTCTCTCACTACCTACGTGTTCCTGGAGGTCAATATTAGGATGTATTTAACGAAATATTTAGGCCGATACTTATGCCCTCTACGACAGGTTGTTGCTTGAAATTTAATAGTGAAAAAACAACAACAACTTGTATTTATATAGCACCTTTAACATAGTAAAACGTCCCAAGGTGCTTCGCTGGAGTACTATAAGACAAAAAATTTGACACCGAGCCACATAAGGAGAAATTAGGGCAGGTGACCAAAAGCTTTGTCAAAGAGGTAGATTTTAAGGAGCGTCTTGAAAGAGGAAAGAGAGGTAGATGAGCGGAGAGATTTAGGGAGGAAATTCCAGAGCTTAGGGCCCAGGCAGCTGAAGGCACAGCCGCCAATGGTTGAGCGATTATAATCAGGGATCCTCAACAGGGCAGAATTAGAGGAGCGCAGATATCTCGGGGGGGTGGGGGATGGTGGTTGTGGGGCTGGAGGAGGTTACAGAGATAGGGAGGGGCGAGGCCATGGAGGGATTTGAAAACAAGGCTGAGAATTTTGAAATCAAGGCGTTGCTTAACCGGGAGCCAGTGTAGGTCAGCAAGCAAAGGGGTGATGAGTGAACGGGGCTTGGTGCGAGTTAGGACACGGACAGCCGAGTTTTGGATGACCTCAAGTTTACGTAGGGTAGAACATGGGAGGCCGGCCAGGAGTGCGTTGGAATAGTCAAGTCTAGAGGTAACAAAGGCTTGGACGAGGGTTTTAGAAAAGTACATTGTACGAAAACTGCCTTGGGTTGATGGAGACTGTCCTTAATCATTCATCAAAAACCTCGATGGATCAATCACTACATTATAATGCCACTGGAAGACAAACACCCTCGCATTCTTAGTATGCTTCAAGCTAAGAAAGGAGCCAGTGCCTTTTACATTATTCACTGACAAGGATTAAGCTATGGTGATGATGGCTGTGAGCTGTTAATTTGAAACGAGGGCTGAAAGGCACGGACTGATTTCTGTCTCTCCATTCTGTTCACGTGGCCTCCTCCGTGAACTTCTGAACTAACTGTATCTGCTTCAGGTTATTGCCATGGCCCGTGACATCCTACCCCCAACTTTCCTGCTCAGAGGGCTTTGAACTCTCGCTGTGCGCTGTGGTGCGGAATGAAACAGAGCCAATTGGGGAGGGGCGTGACTGCTGCAGCTTCCTACTGGAGTCTATTCTCTTTAGCAGGAGATGGAAGGAACTCCAGCCTTGGTGTGAAACCTCTAAAGTCTGTACACATGAATACAGCTGCTGTAGACTTCCTCCGCCGGGATAAGGTGAAGGCTATTCAAAGCTCGTTGATCCCCACCTGCACGTCAAAGAACTTTCATTTACATCATGTCTTTCTTTGGAACTCAGGATGTCCCACAGCGCTTCAAAGCCAAAGAAGTACTTTGGAGGTGTAGTCGCTGTGGTAATGTAGGAAACGCAACAGCCAATTTGCACACAGCAAGCTCCCACAAACAGCAATACGATAATGACCAGTTTTCACAGTCCCAATCCAGAGACTTGAGCACAAAATCCAGGCTGACACGCCCAGTGCCAGTACTGAGGGAGCGCCGCACTGTCGGAGGTGCCATCTTTCGGATGAGACGTGGAGATGAGGCATTGCTTAACCGGGAGCCAATGTAGGTCAGCGAGCACAGGGGTGATGGGCGAACGGGACTTGGTACGAGTTAGTACACGGGCAGCCGAGTTTTGGATGACAAGTTTACATAGGGCACCATCCCACTAATTGATCCACTTGGATTTCTGCCACCTTGTAATTAAACAAATCTGTGATTTAATGATTTACTTGCCAATATCTGCCAACAACATAGATTATTGGCAACAGCTGGGGTTCTCGTGTTGAGCAATGTAACGGCAACATAAAAGGGAAGTTTGTAATATCTCCATTGCGATATTTATGATCGCCAGTGAAACTGATTTACAACTGTAAAAATGCCAGGAAACCTACAGTCTTGGAAATAAAATCAGTGCACACACTTGATAACATCACAGCAATATAAAGAGCAGTTACTGACAAGAAACTACTCAAAATCTAATAACAGCCTCACTCCTCGCACTGCAATCCAGTTTTACAGTATTGGAGCTTTGATCCTCCATCACTCCCTTCTCCTGGAGACCTGCTCTGCCAGTTTGATAATCCAACATTTTTATTTCCAGGTTTGCCGATTTGTTTTTTTTGCATCTTAAGGTTACAACTATGCTGGGAGCTTTTCCGCAAGGCAGGCTACTTCGATTGCTCCAAAGGAAGACGACTTGCATTTATCTTTGGGACCTCAGGACATCCCAAAGTTCAGGCGATTTTAACTCCAGGGGCTTATTTCTGCATTTCATGCCTGACTGCTGCCCCGAACCCAACAGGAATCGACATCTGGCTGGCGGGTGGGAGTGGGATTTTTGTCGGCAAGAGGCCTACTCGGGGGGTCCTGCAGGAATGGTCCTCGGCACTGTTAAGTGGTCGGGGGGTGGGGGGTGCGTTTGCGGTCAGGGAAGGGGGAGACGAGCGCGGGGCAGAAGAGGCCAAAGGTTTCCTTATGGAACCCAGGGGAGAGCTTTTGGCCCACAAGGAAGCCATAAAAAAATGTATCTGAGCACCTTATCTGACCTTCAAAGGATATGTACAGTATGTGTCGGTCTTGGCTCAATTGTTGCACTCTCGCCTCGGAGTCAGAAGGTTGTGGGTTCAAGTCCCACTCCAGAGACTTGAGCACATAATCTAGGCTGACACTTCACTGCCGTACTGAGGGAGTGCTGCACTGTCAGAGGTGCCGTCTTTTGGATGAGACGTTAAACTGAGGCTGCTCTCTCAGGTGGATGTAAAAGATCCCATGACGCTACTCCGAAGAAGAGCAGGGGAGTTATCCCCGGTGTCCTGGCCAATATTTATCCCTTAATCAACACCACTAAAAACAGATGATCTGGTCATTTATCTCATTGCTGTTTGTGGGAGCTTGCTGTGCGCAAATCGGCTGCCGCGTTTCCTACATTACAACAGTGACTACACTCCAAAAGTACTCGTCTGCAAAGCACTCGGGGACATTCTGAGGTCATGCGAGGTGCTATAGAAATGCAAGTTCCTTCTCAGAGGCAAGAGTGCTACCACTGAGCCACAGCTCATGTGTCATGTCCAATTGCACTCATGCCCAATTAGCTCTTGGTGTACACAGGGGAACTGTTTAAGGTTGGTAACTCTGGTTGGACATGTTCCTGAAGTTTCATCGCATGACCTCCTACCGCCAACCGCCCCGCCCCCACACTCCCGCCCAACAGGTCCATCCTTGCAACCAACTGCACGGCCAATTGGAAAGCAAACGGGCTCTTCGTTACCTGATTGAATGATTCTTGACCGTCAGTCAAACAGCCTTTTGGCCCAACCTCCAATATTTTTATAACTAGCAAACAAAAGTGTTCATAAAAAATTTTCAATAAAAAAACCCCAGAATTTTCTAACGCTGCGATTTCTTTTCTCCTGTTTGTTGGTTGCAGCCGTGTCCTGGAGATCAATCTTTACTCCCTGGAGACTCCAGGCCAATCCTGAAGGGTTGGCAACCCTAGTATCATTTATAGTGCAAATCATTAAAAGTAGCGACCCAGGTTAATAAGGCTATAAATAAAGCAAACCAAGCACTGGGGTTAATTTCTACAGGGATAGAGTTGAATAGCAGCGAAGTTATGTTAAACTTGTATCGAACCTTGGTTAGACCACACTGGGAGTACTGTGAACAGTTCAGGTCTCCATATTACAAAGAGGATATAGAGGCACTGGAGAGGGTGCAAAAAAGATTTACAAGGATGATACCAGAACTGAGAGGTTATACCTACCAGGAAAAGCTGAACAGGCTCTTTTCTCTAGAAAAGAGAAAGTTGAGAGGTGCCCTGATTGAGGTCCGTAAGATTATGAAAGGGTAGATGTAGAGAAGATGTTTCCACTTGTAGGGAAGATCAAAACTAGGCGCCGTAATTATAAGATAGTCGCTAATAAATCCAATAGGGAATTCAGGAAAAACTTTTTTACCCAGAGAGTGGTGAGAATGTGGAACTCGCTACCACAGGGACTGGTTGAGGTGAACAGCATAGATGCATTTAAGGGGAAGCTAGATAAACACATGAGGGAGAAAGGAATAGAAGGGATATGTTAAATAACAACAGAAAACGCTGGAAAAACTCAGCAGGCCAGGCAACATCCGTGGGGAGAGAAACAGAGTTAACGTTTCGGGTCGAAACCCTTCGTCAGGACTGAGAAAAAAAGCAGGAAATGAAACAGATTAAGAAGCAAGTTAGGGGGCTGGGAAATGGGGGAGGGGATGAAAGAACAAAAGGGAAGGTCTGGGAGGGGGTGAGGAGACATTAAGAGATATTGAAGGGATATGTTGATGGAATTAGATGAAGTAGGGGCGGGAGGAGGCTTGAGTGGAGCAGAAACACCGGCATGGACCAGTTGGGCCGAACGGCCTGTTTCTGTGCCGTACATTCTGTGTAATTTTATGTAATAGTAAATCTGAAGGAATTCAGGTGGGAAAAATATCCCAAACAGTTAAAACTATTTTCCCTTCCCTCAGCCCGCACCTTTTCAGCACAGATGTTGCACTGCAATAAAGATCTGCGAGTGAAGCTGTCGAACCACTTGACTCACTTTTCCTCAACCTGCTGTTTCTCTGCCTCAGACGGGAGACTAAAGCTTCCGGTTATTTTTTCAGCTGTGGGGGCCCGGAGCTCAAGCCAGACACTGTGCTGGGAATTGCTGCTTAACACAGGATTAACACGGGCTCATGAGGGGAAAAAACATCACTAATATGACCATCATCTGCCTTTAATTGATTTGATTAGAGTAAATTGATAGAGTAAATATCCTCCAGCGAAATGAAAATAGGTGCATCGTGTGTCAGCATAGAAGATAACTACAGGAAACCTTTTTTTTATCCGGCACCGACGGGACCGACGTGGTGCCGGTTCATCAAAAATTCCGGATAACCGAAAGCTATAGTAAAAGATACGGAGAGATGAGAGCTCCCTATAAAGCAACAAACCCTGTTGCTTAGCAACAGGTTCAGAACAATGGCCACACGTTCCAAGCGTCTCTGTAGCTTAGCAGCAGCTGCAGCCACACCCTTGCACAGCAACAGATCGAGGAAGGCAAGTACAATATGAAGTAAAACTTACCTGAACCTACTCCTGAATTTTGCCGGTTAACCGAGATTTCCGGTTATTTAGGTGCCGGTAAATCGAAAGTTTCCTGTAGTGTCCAAAAAACTGCAACTAGACTGGAGGAGCTGGGGTTGTTCTCAACATTCCCCATAATTTTTTTTGGGGTGCGCGGTCCCTTTAACGGGCAAAGCTTTGCGCAAGCGCAAAATCTCCAATCGAAAAGCCGGCAAGTGGCCAGCGTGGGACCTCCAGACGGGAACATTGGTTCTCCTTAGATCAGAGAAGGTTAAGAGGAGATTAAATGGAGGTGTTCAAAATCATGAATGGTTTTGATAGAGTAAATAAAGAGAAACTGTTTCCACTGGCAGGAGGGTCAGGAACCAGAGGGCACAGATTTAAGGTGATTGGCAAAAGAACCAGAGGCGATGTGAGGAGAAATGTTTTTTATGCAGCGAGTTGTTGTGATCTGGAATGCGCTGCCTGAACGGGCGGTGGGAGCAGATTCAATAGTAACTTTCAAAAGTGAATTGGACAAATACTTGAAAAGGAAAAATGTGCAGGGCTGTGGGGAAAGAGCAGGGGGGAGTGGGACTAATCGGTGAGCTCTTTCAAAGAGCCGGCACAGGCACGATGGGCCGAATGGCCTCCTTCTGTGTTGTATCATTCTATGTCAGCCACTGTTGCTTAAACAAGAGGAGCCGGAACAGAATTAAGCAGCTCCAATGAGTGCCACAGTCCTAGGTGTCAGCTGTGGCTCAGTGGGCAGCACCCTTGCCTTTAAGTCAGAATGTTGTGGGTTCAAGTCCCCACTCCAGAGACTTAAACACATAAATCTAGGCCAACACTCCAGGGGAGTGTTGCACTGTCAGAGGTACTGTCCTTAGGATGAAACGCTAAACTGAAGCCCTGACTGTTCTCACAGGCAGACATACAAGATTCTGTGGCACTATTTCGAAGAAGAGCAGGGGAGTTCTACCTGTGTCCTAGCCAATATTTATCCCTCAATCAACATCACTAAAATGGATTATCTGGTCATTATCACATTGCTGCTTGTGGGAGCTTGCTGTGTGCAAACTGACTGCTGCATTTCCTACACTTCAAAAAGTCCTTCATTGGCTGTAAAGTGCTTTGGGACATCCGGTGGTTCTGAAAGGTGTTACCTAAATGCAAATCTTTCTTTGTTCCAAAGAAACTAATGGCCAGTTATTGTATTCAGGGGCCCCAGTGCAGGGCTTCACCCACTGGAAGCACTGATTAGAAATTTGGAAATAGTTAATGAATGGAAAATCACGGGGAGGGGAGGATGGCGGAGGAGTGTACGTCCAAATTTCCAATAGGCACTCCCAGGGGGCAAAAGCTAGGACACTGAACTCAGAAATCTAGACCATAAAAATTTCAAAGTGAAACCTCATTTTATAGAGAGATTCATGTCAAACTTGTCAAAGACAAGAGCAATAACATTTCTGCTTCCTAATCAATCCCAGTTATCTAGTATTCTGTGTGCAGTATTACACAAAGCTTTGCAGTTATTAACAATAAAGGAACTATAAATTAAATTAATATATGCCAAATATCCGAGTGAAACTTGGAAATGTGTCTGGACCAGGTTTCTATCCAAGCGGCAGCTTTACAGACACAACACTGTAAACAGAGACAAAGCAGAAATCACACAGACCAGCGTGCTCCAGTCCCTTGACATGGCCAATTTTGTAGTTCAAAACCGCTGTCATTCTGTAATCTTTTCGTTTATAATTATATAAATTCAAGTCTGGGCAAAAGGCGACGGATTCCCTCGCAATCGGGCTTGGGGCAGCTCGTCCAACTGCGGGTGAACACAAGCCAGGCCGTGTTTGCCTCACTGTCGGCCGAGGCTCGGAGTGGGGCAACCGGCCACTTTCTCACTGCGAGGCCTGGTGGAGCTAGACAACCGCAGGTGGGGGGCAAACCTGGAAGGAGAACGGCAAGGAAATGGTTCTAGGTCGAAACCAAATCGAGATGAATAATTATTAACAGATGTGGCATTGCTCACAATGAGTCAGAGGATGCACTACTTTAAAGAAAGAAAGACTTGCATTTATATAGCGCCTTTCACAACCACCGGATGTCTCAAAGCCCTTTACAGCCAATGAAGTACTTTTGAAGTGGAGTCACTGTTGTAATGTGGGAAACGCGGCAGCCAATTTGCGCACAGCAAGCTCCCACAAACAGCAATGTGATAATGACCAGATCATCTGTTGTTGTTGTGTTGATTGAGGGATAAATATTGGCCCAGGACTTCCCTATTCTTCTTCGAAATAGTGCCGTGGGGTATTTTACGTCCACCTGCGAGAGCAGACGGGCCTCGGTTTAATATCTCATTTGAAAGACAGCACCTCCGACAGTGCGGCGCTCCCTCAGCACTGCACTGGGAGTGTCAGCCTAGCTTTATGTGCTCAAGTCCCAGGAGTGAGGCTTGAACCCACAACCTTCCGACTCAGAGGCGAGGGTGCTGCCCACTGAGCCACAGCTGACACTAGTCAACAGAGGGGTGAAGGCTAAAGCATTACAGGAAACAAGTGTGAGGCTTACAGGAAGTGTGCGAGATGCAGAAGATTTTTTATTATGTCGGGTATGATTACCTAGAAAAAGAAAGATTGCATTTCTATAGCGCCTTTCACAACCTCAGGACATCCCAAAGCACTTTACAGTCAATGAGGTACTCTTAAAGTGTAGTCACTGTTGTAATGTAGGAAATCTAGATGAATACTGGTTACGGTACTAAACTAGTAACCCAGAGGCAATGGGCTGGATTTTCATTGAGGAGGCGGGACTACAACTTTCGGGGTTGTAGTCCCGCCTCCATCGAGTTCTAGCCAACCCACGCGATTTTGACTTGATTGACCTTGTTGAGCCCGCCCAGTGGGCTCAGCAGGCCAATTAAGGGCCACCCGGCAACAGGTGACGTCACAGATTGATATTTCATCTGTCAAGACCTTTTGACAGATGAAATATCAGCGTTTCACGGCTGTTTGAAGATGTCAAACACTGACAATCTGTACTCCAGGTTAATTCCTTCCTCTCAGGATGATTTAGAGGTCTTCCCGGAACAGAAAGCTGAATGCTGCAATTTTTGACAGATCGCGGCCATTCTGCTTTCTGTGCCGGTGAGATGAGGGACTCCCGAGACCTGAAGGAAGGAAGGCTGTAAAGGTAAGTACATGTAAGTAAAACTTCTTTAAACACTTTACACACACCAAACACACTTACCTCTGCACTCATGCACCCATCACTCACCTGAACACCGGACATCTCGAACCCTCCAAGCCCTTCATCCCGAGGGCCCGCCTCGCTAACTTGGTGTGGTTTGGAGTTGTCGGGAATCCCACACTTCACCAATGAAAATAGGGATTAGGCTAAAAACTGCCTGTTAACTAGCTGTTAACAGGCAGTTAATTGGCACTAATCCCCATCCCGCCTCGGGGAGGCAGGTCCCTGTGCGGGTCGTGTACCCGCCTCCTTCGAAACTGGCATGGAGGCAGGTTGGGGGCGGGATGGGTTTGTGCCCCCCCGATTTCGGGATTTTAACCCCCCCACACGCCTCCAATCCCGCCTCCACGGCCCAATGAAAATCCTGCCCAATGAGTTCAAATCCCACCGTGTCAAGTTGTGAAAGTGAATTCGATAAAACTAGTAATTTACATAACATAAGTAGTAGGAGCAGGAGTAGGCCGCATGGACCCTCAAGCCTGCTCTGCCATTCAATAAGATCATGGCTGATCTTCGACCTCAACTCCGCCTTCCCGCCCGATCTCCACGTCCCTGGATTCCCCGAGAGTCCAAAAACAATTTGAGGGCTAGCACCAGAAAAATGGCCGTGAAAACTGCCGGATTGCCGTACGAACTCAATTGGTTGATTCGAGTCATTCAGGGAAGGAAAGCTGCCATCCTCACTCAGCCTGGTCCAGTCCCACACCATCTGGTTGACTCTTAGCTATCTATCCATCCATTCATGCCCTCATATGAAAGTATTTAAAGCAGGCTTGATGGGCCAAATTGTCTATGCCAATCACTGAAAAGGTGAAACTTGGCAGGAATACATCGAGGAAAATGTTACGTCCAGTCACTGATTGGCCAATTGGTAATCATAGGATCGCACAGCACAGAAGGAGGCCGTTCAGCCCATTGTGCCGAGCCTGTAATGCTGGGTGTAGGCTGAGGATTATCACTAGTAGAATGAAGAGGGAAGTTAGAAGCTTTGCGGGCAATTTTGCCAGCCCTGGGGAGGCGGGTTTGGAGGCGGAACTACCGGGAAAACGGCAGAATCTGGGAGTGGGTACCCATCCCGCCCCCAACCCGCCTCCATGTCATCTTGCCAGGAGGTGGGTACCCGACCCGCGCTGGGAGCCGCCTCCGAGGCGGGAAGCGGATTAGTGCCAATTAACTGCCTGTTAACAGATAGTTGACAGGCAGTATTTTGGATAATCCCTATTTTGCCACCTAAAGTGTGGGCTTACCGACAGCTCCGAACCTCGCCAGGGTCAGCGAGGCGAGCCGTGGGTCTGCGGGGGTCGGAGATGTCCAGTGTGCAGGTGAGTGATGGGTGCATGTGTGCAGAGGCAAGTGTGTGAGGTGAGTGTTGAGTGTGTTAAAAGCTTTACTTACCTTTGCTGCTTCCTCCAGGCTTCCTCCCTTCAGGTCTCGGGAGTCCCTCATCTCACCGGCAGAGAAAGCAGAATGGCGGCTGCATTCTCAAATGCATCAGCCTTCTGCTTTCTGCTCAGGAAGGCTTTCTAATTGAGTCTTGAGTAAAGGCTCAACTTCGTGGACAGATTGTCAGTGTTTGACAGCTTCACAGAGCCGTCAAACGATGACAATTCATCTGTCAAAAGCTCTTGACAGATGAAACATCACTCGCTGACGTTCTCTGTAACCGGCTTTCCCTTAATTGGCCTGCTGAGCCCACTGGGCAGGCTTAACAAGGTTAATCAAGGGAAAATAGCGTGGGTTGGCCAGGAGTTGAGGGAGGCGGGACTAAAACCCGACTGTCCCATAGAAACATAGAAGATAGGAACAGGAGTAGGCCATTCGGCCCCTCGAGCCTGCTCCACCATTTAATGCGATCATGGCTGATCATCCAAATTCAGTACCCGGTCCCTGCTTTCTCCCCATATCCCTTGACCCCCTTTAGCCTTAAGAAATATATCTAACTCCTTCTTGAATATATTTAATGAATTGGCCTCAACTGCCTTCTGTGGTAGAGAATTCCACAAGTTCACCACTCTCTGGGTGAAGAAATTCCTCCTCATCTCTGTCCTAAATGGCTTACCCCTTATCTTTAGACTGTGACCCCTGGTTCTGGACTCCCCCACCATCGGGAACACCCTTCCTGCATCTAGTCTGTCTAGTCCTGTTAGAATTTTATAGGTTTCAATGAGATCCCCTCTCATTCTTCTAAACTCCAGCGAATATAAGCCCAATCGACCCAATCTCTCTTCATACATCATTCCTGCCATCCCAGGTATCAGTCTGGTGAATCTTTGCTGCACTCCCTCCATGGCAAGAACATCCTTCCTCAGATAAGGCGACCAAAACTGCACACAATACTCAAGGTGTGGTCTCACCAAGGCCCTGTACAACTGCAGCAAGACATCCTTGTTCCTGTACTCAAACCCTCTCGCTACAAAGGCTGACATACCATTTGCCTTCTTAACCGCCTGCTGCACCTTCAGCGACTGGTGCACAAGGACGCCCAGGTCTCGTTGCACTTCCCCTTCTCCCAATCTTTTGCCGTTCAGATAATCTGCCTTCCTGTTTTTGCCACCAAAGTGGATAACCTCGCATTTATCCACATTCTACTGCATCTGCCATGCATCTGCCCAATCACCCAACTTGTCCAAATCGTACTGGAGTTTCTCGGCATCCTCCTCACAGCACACACGCCCACACAGCTTTGTGTCCTCTGCAAACTTGGAGATAGTACATCTAGTTCCCTCGTCTAGATCATTAATATATCCCGCCTCCAAAGGCTCCTCATTAGCAAAATAATTTATCACAAGTGGTTGTCGGGGCAGAGGCTGTATATCAATTAAAAAGGAATTGGATAAGTAAGGAAGACTGAAAGGGTACAAGGAAATGAGACGACACTTGATAGCTCCATTAGAAGAGCTACTGCCGGCCTCCTTCTGTATTGTTATTTCTGTGATTCTATCCTAAGTGAATGTAGTATGAAGTCAAATTTACCCTACCTGTTCTCACATGAGCAATGACAGACAGAAAAAGACCCTCTGGTCCACCCAGCCTGTCCCTCACAATTTGTGATACCTTGTGCTTCACGGTACAGACGCTCCCCACCCCCAACCAAAACTATGCGATCGCCTGGGAGAGGTGAAAAACCCGGTAAAAACCCGATAAAAACCCAGGCCAAAGTGAGGAAAAAAAATCTGGGAAATTCTGCTCCCACCTCCTTACTAGTCCAGGAGGCCAGGCTGACCCTGAATTCCCTACACTACCCACCTTCTGTAAGAGGTGATTTCCGCCCCAGCCAGAAACAGGTCCAGCTCTCGCTTGAATGAATTCAGTGAATCAGCGTCCACCGCACGAGAGATGGCCGCCTAGCCCAGAGGTCCACTATTCTCTGGGAAAAGAACCACCTCCTGACATCTAACCTCGATCTGGCCTTATACAACTTAAAATTGTGACCCCGGGTCCTCCCTAACCTAATTAGTTGAATCAAGCTGTCTACTCGAACACAATCTATTCCCTTCAACGTCTTGTAAACCTCGATCCATTCACCCCGTGTCTACGCTTCTCTAAAGTGTAGAATCCCAATTCTCGTAAAGCACAGCATCTTATCTACCCTTATAACTAAAGCAGATGTGGAAGATCTGGCTCACAAATGGAAATAATTGCGGGTTTGAGATGTTTAATGATCACATTCTATTTTTCCTCGTAATCAAAGGGAACAACAAGCACTTGTCTACTTAAACTCAATGATCTGTTTAAATGTCCAATAACGGAACTGTTAATGGAAGATTAAGGGTTTCATCGGCCAACTGTCAGCAGTTAACAGCTCCCAGCAAAGCACGAGCTTCTGGGTATTTATCTAGGAATTTTTTTTCTGCATTAACTGGTAATTGCTTTAGAAATAATCCTGAGCTGCCTCCAGTTTATAGCATTTTTCAAGATCAAGAAAACGTTAGGAATGACATTTCTGATCAGCAGGATTGGCACAGATTGCCACCCCATTGGCACGTTTCAGCAGAAATTCCAGGGTTCCAGCGGCAGCGCAGAGTCTCGCTGGATTCTGCACTGGGCACAGGATAATGGCGAATCTCGGACCCCCTCCTCCCGCCTGTCGCGGCGGAGTCTCGCCATTTCCGCTCGATGGGAGTTGGGCTCGTTTTTTAAAAAGTCGCACCCGTCGAAATAAGTTTCACGCAGAGCGAGTGACTGCCACTCTCATACAGCGACACTCGGCCGATCTGTTTAGTTTGTGTGGGTTTCCTGCAGAGAATGTCACGTAGAATCTTACAGCACAGAAGGAGCCCAATCAGCCCATCGTGCCTGTGCCGGCTCTTTGAAATCAACCCTGCTCTTTCCCCTTAGCCCTGTTAACAGCCCGAAGAGTAATCCGTAAGGAAAATATAACAGCTTTTAAGGATGGAATTTTCCCGCTACGACTTTGAATAAAAGTCCGGCCCATGGGCTGTTGAAATATATTTTTGAAACTCTTGGTCGAGCTATCCAATTAGTCCCACTCCCCCTTGCTCTTTCCACATACAGTATAAAGGGTGATTCCTTTGGGTGGTTCACTATCCACAAGAGGTCAGCAATTGTCCACTGTTCCAGGTGGAAAACTGATAACGCTTTCTGAGTTACAGAAAAATAAATGCTAAATAACACTCGCAGGAAGATATATCCGTGTTTATATACCAAACTATTTTTATCTGTTTTCCATTTATTTTTTTGCCAGTAGCACGTCATAGAATTGTAGAATGATACAGCGCACAAGGCGGCCATTCGGCCCATCGCCCCTGTGCCGGCTCTTTGACCGAGCTCTCCAATTAGTCCCACTCCCCCTGCTCTTTCCCCATAGCCATGCAATTTTTTTCTTTTCAAGTATTTATCCAATTCCCTTTTGAAAGTTATTATTGAATCTGCTTCCGTCACCCTTTCAGGCAGCGTGTTCCAGATCACCACAACTCGCTGCATAAAACAAAATTCTCCTCATCAGCCCTGCCTCAGTGGGCAGCACACTTGCCTCTGAGTCAGAAGGTTGTGGGTTCAAGTCCCACTCCAGGGACTTGAGCTCATAAAGCTAGGCTGACACTCCAGTACCAGTGCTGAGGGAGTGCTGCACTGTCGGAGGTGCTGTCTTTCGCAAGAGATGTTAAAACTGAGGCCCCGCCTGACCTCTCAGGTGGACGTAAAAGATCCAATGGCAGTATTTCGAAGAAGAGCAGGGGAGTTATCCCCAGTGTCCTGGCCAATATTTATAGGAACAGGAGGAGGCCATTCAGCCCCTCGAGCCTGTTCCATCATTCAATTAGTTCATGGCTGATCTGCAACCTAACTCCATATACCCGCCTTTGGCCCATATCCCTTAATACCTTTGGTTAACAAAAATCGATCAATCTCAGATTTAAAATTAACAATTGACCGAGCATCAATTGCCGTTTGCGGTAGAGAATTCCAAACTTCTACCACCCTTTGTGTGTAGAAGTGTTTCCTAATTTCACTCCTGAAAGGTCTGGCTCTAATTTTTAGACTATGCCCCCTAGTCCTTGACACACCAACCAGCGGAAATAGTTTCTCTCTCTCTACCCTATCTGTTCCCCTTAATATCTTGAAAACTTCAATCAGACCAACGCTTAACCTTCTAAATTTGAGGGAATACAACCCTAATTTGTGTAATCTCTCCTCGTAACTTAACCCTTGGAGTCCGGGTATCATTCTGGTAAACCTACGCTGCACTCCCTCCAAGGCCAATATATCCTTCCTAAGGTGTGGTGCCCAGAACTGCTCACAGTACTCCAGGTGTGGTCTAACCAGGGCTTTGTACAGCTGCAGCATAACTTCGACCCCCTTGTACTCTAGTCCTCTCGATATAAAGGCCAGCATTCCATTAGCCTTTTTGATTATTTTCTGTACCTGCTCATGACAGTTTAATGATCGATGTACCTGGACCGCGCACCCCCCCCCCCCCCAAGTCTCTCTGGACCTCCACTGTTTTTAGCCTTTCACCATTTAGAAAGTACCCTGTTCTATCCTTTTTAGATCCAAAGTGGATGACCTCACATTTGCCTACATTGAAATCCATTTGCCACAGTTTTGCCCATTCACTTAATCAGTCGATATCCCTCTGTAATTTTATGCTTCCATCTACACTGCCTACAGTGCCGCCTATCTTTGTGTCATTGGCAACTTTGGACATATGTCTTTCTATGCCATCATCTAAGTCGTTAATAAATACTGAGAATAGTTGAGGCCCCAACACATCCTGCCAATTTGAGTACCTGCCCATTATCCCTGCTCTCTGTCTCTTGCCACTCAGCTAATTACCTAACCCCCAATAAGCATAACAAAAACAGATTATCTGGTCATTATCACATTGCTGTTTGTGGGAGCTTGCTGTGCGCAAATTGGCTGCCGCGTTTCCCACATTACAACAGTGACTCCACTTCAAAAGTACGTCATTGGCTGTAAAGCGCTTTGGGACGTGCTGAGGTTGTGACAGGCGCTACAGAAATGCAAGTCTTTCTTTTTTTCTTTTTAATCTTGCCTGCCTCTGGTTCTTTTGCCATGTAGCTGGGGAGTCACTGCTCCAATCCACAGATGCAGCGTGTGGTGCAAAACATAATGTAGCAGCAGTTAATGCCACCTGGAGTGCAATTTGTTCAAAGCTAAGTATCAGCCAAGATGAAAGTATTTCTGACAGACAACTTGTCCAAAGTGTTAAAGTCCCACTGCAGCCATTTTAAAGTGATGTATGCCGTATCTTGACTGTAAATGACGACACTGGGTCATGACCTAACCCGACCCTCCCCGACAGCCCCAAGCTGACGTGCACAGCTGCACTTACAACAACAACAACTTGTATTTATATAGGGGGAGAAATTTGGTTGTTAGCGCCACCGATTAATGCCTAAAGAGGCTGAGAAGTGGGGCGTTAGCCAATTTCCGTGCGGATGCAAGGCGCCTAGTGCCTCGCCCTATATTGAGCATGCATTTAGCGCCGGCGCTAAATCTTAGCGCCCGCTCATGTGCGCAGACTGATTATGATGTCATTTGAGTGTGCAACGCCTTTTGGGTGCCCCGGACCGGAAATTCAGTGGTGCCCCCCTCTGTAGCGCCTGGCGCTAATAGTGACAGCTTACCTGGACCTTACCAAGTCACTCTCGGGCTGGAGGAGCGTTATTTAAAGGGGACTGGTGTGGTTTAAAAGCGGCAGCCATTTTTGGAGCACAACTTCCTCGAGAGCTACAAAGAGTTGCTGAGCTGCACACTGAGAGCCATTTGACCACTGAGCCAGCACAGGCAGACAATCTTCAGCCTTCTGACCATCACCTTGCTGTTGGTGAGCCTTGACAATGGGGAACCTTCCTGTGGGCACTTATTATGGGGGCTGCATTGGAGGGGAACGTCCTGCTGCTGAATCATCTGGAAAGGGCACTGTGACGCTGGGAGAGGGGGGCGGGCATGGCCAGACGGAGGAGGGCCAACAGACGTCGCCACAGCAGACCTTACGCTGGCAGGGTTTTCCGACAGCAGTTTTCCTACATGAACATGCCGGAGCAGCAGTGTGTCAGAAGGCTGCAATTTAGAAAGGAGGTGGTGACTGAGCTGTGCCAGCTGCTTCAGCCAGATCTGCAGCCTTAGATAAGGTGCAGGACATCTCTGTCGGTGGCTGAGAAGATGCCTGCTGGCCTGAACTTCTACGCGAGCGGCTCTTCTCAGGCTGCGCGTCAGAGGCTGATCAGAAGTAGCTTCTAGGCCCCTCTCACGGAATGCTTGCTTCCATTCCAAGAACAGGAATGGAACCAGTCTGATACCCCCAAGCCTGTGAAGGGCAAGATGCATGTAAATAGAAGGCATGGCCATTGTAAATGAAGAAAGTGTTTCATTACACAAAATGTGGTTCCTTCAAACATGAGAAAGCTATGGCAACAGAAAGCAAAACTAATACATTGACACATAACTGCCTCTCACACCCGGGAGACTGTCCAAAACATAAATCACATTCCGACCATCTTCCTTGGCCTTGATTCCACTGCGCCAACCAAAGCATCCAATGCCCCATCAGTGAGTCGTTCCGCCCTCTGCCTCATCCTTTCCATGTCTTGCTAAGCTGGTGCGCCACAGGTAGGCTCCCACTGCTTTGAAGGCCTACAAGGCAGTGAGTGCGTCTGGTGATGCCAATTGACCTGCCCCTTTAAGAGCTGGCCGGCGCCAGTGTGTCTCAGGGAAAGTGATTATTGACAACACCCTCACTGCGCCCCGCCGCCGCGAAATTGGGTTGCGCCGTTGGGTTAGCGCCTTAAGAGTAGCGTGCAGCGCCTGATTTAGCGCCGCACTCACCTTTAGGGGCGCTGCAACCCAATATCGCGCTAGGTGGCACTAAATTGCGCCTGGCGCTTAACTTTGCGCATCGCCAGGACTCGCGCCCCAAACGCGGCTATACCGAATTTCTAGGCCTTAGTGTCTTTAACACAGTAAAACATCCCAAGGCGCTGCACAGGAGTATTTTAAGACAAAAAATTTGACACCGAGCCACTTAAGGATAAAATTAGGGCAGGTGACCAAAAGCTTGGTCAAAGAGGTAGGTTTTAAGGAGCATCTTACAGGAGGAAAGAGAGGCGGGGAGGTTTAGGCAGGGAATTCCAGAGCTTAGGGCCCAGGCAACAGAAGGCACGGCCACCAATGGTTGAACGATTGAAACTTATAAAATTCTAACAGGACTGGACAGACTAGATGCAGGAAGGATGTTCCCGATGGTCGGGGAGTCCAGAACCAGGGGTCACAGTCTAAAGATAAGGGGTAAGCCATTTAGGACAGAGATGAGGAGGAATTTCTTCACCCAGAGAGTGGTGAACCTGTGGAATTCTCTACCACAGAAGGCAGTGGAGGCCAATTCATTAAATATATTCAAGAAGGAGTTGGATATATTTCTTAAGGCTAAAGGGGTCAAGGGATATGGGGAGAAAGCAGGGACAGGGTACTGAATTTGGATGATCAGCCATGATCTCGTTGAATGGCGGAGCAGGCTCGAGGGGCCGAATGGCCTACTCCTGCTCCTATCTTCTATGTTTCTATGTTTTAGGATCTAGGGAAGGCAGCTTTGGCCATTTCTCTCGCTCTCTCTCTTGCCTGCTCTCAAACCGAGCACTCCGTCCGAGACGGAGAGAAGAAACCACCACGAGTGACAAGAGCCTCGCCTTGCTCTCCGACTGTAGGAACGAACCTCAAAACTGGGACTTGGATACTGCATCGGCGATACGGAACCAGGAGACACGTTCTACACAGGGGAGCAGCGAGCAAGAAAACGGACAATGGGGTTGAGCATTGTCCAAGCCCACGCATCCTTAAGATGTGTGAGAGGGTGTCGTGTGTCCCAACCAAGCCAGAGGGGTTTAGTGGGGAGGTTCTGTGTGTACATACAATGTATGTTCCGGGGTTTGTGGGACAAGTCCATGTTATACTCTGTATAGCAACACAGTGTGATTTTAGGCGTCTTGACACGAGACAGAGGCCTGTTCGAAGGGCCAAGTTGTATTGTTGTACAATAGCAAAATACTGCGGATGCTGGAAATCTGAAATAACAACAGAAAAAGCTGGAAAAACTCAGCAGGCCAGGCAACATCCGTGGAGAGAGAAATAGAGTCAACGTTTCGGGTCGAAACCCTTCGTCAGGACTGAAAAAAAAGCAGGAAATGAAACAGATTAAAAAGCAAGTTTGGGGGCTGGGAAATGGGGGAGGGGATGAAAGAACAAAAGGGAAGGTCTGGGAGAAGTAAAGAGATATTAAGAGATATTAAGAGATATTCAAGGTGAGACGAGATGGTAATAGGACAGGTAAAGAAACAAACAATGGCTCTAGATGAAGTGTGAAATGCGCTGGCAGAGTGAGAGACAGCTGCCGTGTGGGAGAGAGAAAAAAGGAAAAGTCACAAACCAAAGGTGTGGATAAAAAATATATAAAAATATAATAGGGGCCGAGGTTATGATCTGAAATCGTTGTACTGTTTATTTTACACCACCAGGCATTTTACGTACTGGAGGCGGGTGTGAGTGTTAACCTTAATAAACACCGTACGGTTGAGTCTGAAAAGCTTGTCTGTGTGCCAATCCTGTTCACCATAATTCCTGTCGTATAGAGCTAAGTAGGAGGGGTGATTCGAACCACCAAGGCAAACCACCTACAGACTCTCCAGGAGTTAAAGACTCATTTCCAGGGCACTGCTGCGAACAGGCATTAAACAAAAATTGCATTGCTAAAACATTTTCTTTCAACACTTTTGTCTATTAGTTATACTGAGGAAAAAAAAGGCTGATTGATGGACAGTCAAGAATCATCCAATCAGGTAATGAAGAGTCTACTCGCTTTCTGATTGGCCGTGGGAAGGTGCACAGCGAGGATGGACTTGTTGGGCAACCAATGGTGGGAGTTTGGGGGCGGGGCAGTTGGAGGTCATGTGATGACACCTCCAGGAATACATCCAACCAGTGTTGGCGACTCAATTGTGACGTAAATACCATCTCATAGCAAAACTGTTCACAAGATCAAAAGATAATGATGAGGAACGATATCCAGCCCTTTCTTCAGCCAACCATTTAACAGCAACTTGCATTTATATAGTATGTTAGCGTAGAGTAAACAATCTTCACAGAGGCGTAATCAAACAACTGGACTCCAAGCCAAAGAAGGAGATAGGAGGAGAGAGTGACCAAGAGCTTGTTTTGAAGAGGTGGATTTTAAGGAGGGTCCTAAAGGAGGTGGAGCGGCAGAGGGGTTTGGGGAGGGAATTCCAGAGTGTGGGGCCTAGGCAGCTGAAGGCACAGCCGCCAATGGTGGGGTGAAGGCAGGTGGGGGAAGCACAAGAGGCCAAAATCAGAGGATCAGCGAATTAGGGCTGTTGGAGGTTAGAGATAGGGAGGGGTAAGGCCATGAATATAAGAATTTTAAAATTTGAGGCATTGGGAGAAGGGGGATGGCAGAGTTTTGGATGCTGTAGCTTACATCAGGTAATAGCTGGCCAAAGAGTTACTGGAAGCTCTTAGCTGTATGGGCTGAACCATAAGACCACAGGAACAGGAGGAGGCCATTCTGCCCTTCGAGCCCATCCCGCCATTCAATAAGATCATGCGTGACCTGTACCCCACTCCAGCTCCTCCTGACCCCACGAAGGAAAGGAGTAACTTGATGCGGAGGTGCCTCCTCTCCTGCTGATGCTCCTCCCGCTAGCTTCAACCTGTCGGGGAACCCGCTGTCACTCCCCCCGCTCAGGACAAGCGATAAAATTACATCGTTGGGACACGATCTACATAATTAAAGAAGGACCCCACTCTGCTTCGGGCGGGTGTCTTTGGTGAGGCCTAGTTAAAATTGGTGTCAGCAGGATTGAGACAAAAGGCAGCGGGTAAGTCTCCCGCCCAACACAGGCCTAGTTTCCTCTTAATATTCACCTCCCCTCCCTCTCCCGCCCCCACGGGTGTTTTTCTCCCATTGCAACAGCATTTCTGCCATTTTAATTGTCAGGTCTGATCCACAAAGATTGTCATCCGCTGCCCCATAACAATATCTCTCACATAAATGAACCAAGTACAAAAGCAATATAAAATATGAATTGACAGGAAGCAGATGGTGAAGATTGTCCATCTGGTGTCCAAAATCCTCGCCAAGCTAAACAGTCTCCAATCATTCTCAAAAAGTCTGGCTATCCTGGCTCAAGTATCTTGCTTCACAAAGGAATGAAATCCTAAATCAGCCGTGACTCAGTGGGGAGCACCCTCGCTCTCTGAGTCAGCAGGATTGTGGGTTCAAGTCCCACTCCAGAGACTTGAGCACAAAAATCTAGGCTGACACTCCCAGTGCGGTGCTGAGAAAGCGCCGCAATGTCGAAAGTGCCGTCTTTCGGATGTGACGTTACACCGAGGCCCCGTCTGTTCTCTCAGGTGGATGTAAAGGATCCCATGGCACTATTTCGAAGAAGAGCAGGGGAGTTATCCTTGATGTCCTGGCTGATATTTATCTCTTAACCAACATCACTAAAAACAGATTATCTGGTCATTATCAGGTTGCTGTTTGTGGGAGCTTGCTGTGCGCAAATTGGCTGCTGCGTTTCCTACATTACAACAGTGACTACATTCCAAAATAGTACTTCATTGGCTGTAAAGCACTTTGGGACATCTGGTAGTTGTGAAAGGTGATATACAAATGCAAGTCTTTTCTTGCTTCACAGATGAGTGAAATTCCAAGTCATTAGATATCTTAGTCATTGCGTCCACCAGTTTAAACCCACTGACATGACTATAGGTCAATTTGTTCCACTGTAATCGGATGCCGTGCATTGACTGACTTTCCTCAAGCCAACTTTAGTAGGCCCAAGCTGCGAAATCAAAAGTAAGTGGAACACCGCAGGAAATCCTGAGGGGCCAGAGGTTTCGAGAGAGACAACAGCTGCACATTTACACGCTTCAGACAGAAAGAAAGACTTGCCTTTCTACAGTAACTTTCACAACCTCAGGATGTCCCAAAGCGCTTTCCAGCCAATGAAGTACTTTTTGAAGTGTAGTCACTGTTGTAATGTGGGAAACGCAGCAGCCAATTTGCCCACAGCAAGCTCCCACAAACAGCAATGTGATAAATTTCTTTCTTTCTTTAAATGACCAGATAATCTGTTTTTAGTGATAATCGTTGGCCCGGACACCAGGGAGAACTCCTGCAAAATAGTGCCGGGGGTTCTTTTGGATCCACATGAGAGGGGCAGACGAGGCCCCGATTTAACGTCTCATCTGAAAAGCAGCACCTCCGACAGTGCAGCGCTCCCTCGGCACTGCACTGGGAGTGTCAGCCTAGATTTTTGTGCTCAAGTCTGTGGAGTGGGACTTGAACCCACAACCTTCTGACTCCGAGGCGAGAGAGAGAGAGTGTGACCCACTGAGCCACGGCTTGAAGTGCAGTCACTGCTGTAATGTCAGAAACGCGGCAGCAAATCTGCGCACAGCAAGCTCCCACAATCAGAGGTGTGTGCTTGAAACCTCTGATCACTTGGGATTTCCTGTGGTGTTGGGCCCACTAAAGTGGGCTTGAAAAAGGTCAGTTGATGCACGGCATCCCAATTACACTGGCACGATTGGACCCATATTCATTGAAGCGGGTTTAAACTGGTGAATGTGGTGACCACGATATCTGCACTTAGAATTTCACTCATCAGCACTGTGATATCCGAGTGGTAAGGTCAGAAACTGAGAGAAGCGAGATATAAGGAACAAAACCCAACTGTTTATTTACCCGGTGTAGCAGAGAAACATCTCTTACAGGCTGCAGGCAAAGCATCCAATTCTTACTGCACGATGGCAAGATGGAGGAAGAACCTCTGAGTCATACCCATAATGCAATGCCACATTACCATATAAAATGGTGTACCAGGACATTGAATACATGACCCATTACCTTAAAAACTGGTGAATGGGAACCCTTAATATTTGGCTCCATCTGGTGGATAACTTAAGCATTACATCCCAGATTACTATAAGCACTCACAACTAGTTTTTACTGGAGCCTGTGCGAATCAAACATCAGGTTAGGCCTCTTGCACCACTTCCCAAATAAACACATCACAGGCAACAGCTGAGTGGCCACATCTGGAGGGGTTCAAACCATTCGGGAGATGTAGCAAGACAAACTTACCCCTTGCAAGAGCTAAATAAACCAGAAGGAAAATAAAGGCCAGGCCCACAGAGCCAACAGAGACCACACCGGGAGTACTGTGCACAGTTTTGGTCTCCTTATCTGAGGAAGGATATACTTGTCATAGAGATGGTGCAACAAAGGTTCACTAGATTGATTCCTGGGATGAGAGGGTTGTTCTATCAGGAGAGATTGATTAGATTGGGCCGATACTCTCTGGAGTTTAGAAGAATGAGAGGTGATCTCATTGAAACATATAAGATTCTGAGGGGGATTGACAGGGTAGATGCTGAGAGGTTGTTTCCCCCTGGCTGGAGTGTCTAGAACCAGGGGTCACAGTCTCAGGATAAGGGGTCGGCCATTTAGGACCGAGATGAGGAGGACTTTCTTCACTCCGAGGGTTGTGAATCATTGGAATTCTCTATCCCAGAGGGCTGTGGATGCTGAATTGTTGAGTATATTCAAGGCTGAGAGCGATAGATTTTTGGACTCTAGGGGAATCGAGGGATATGGGGATCGGGCGGGAAAGTGGAGTTGAGGTCGAAGGTCAGCCATGATCTTATTGAAGGGCGGAGCAGGCTCGAGGGGCCGAATGGCCGACTCCTGCTCCTATTTCTTACGTTCTTATATTCTTAACTTAAACCAAATAAAAACTGCAAATAAATACATTTAACTAGCCTTGGGACTACAGTGGTGCACTCAGATGAAAGTGTCTGCCGTGGTTCAGTGGGTCGCATTCTCGCCTCTGAGTCAGAATGTTGTGGGTTCGAAGTCCCCACTCCAGAGGCTTGAGCACAAAAATCTAGACTGACTCTCTAGTGCAGTGCTGAGGGAGCGCTGCACCGTCGGAGGTGCCGTCTTTCGGATGAGACGTTAAACCGAAGCCCCATCTGCTCTCTCAGGTGGACGTAAAAGATCCCACAGCCACTATTTCAAAGAAGTGCAGGGGGAGTTATCCCCGGTGTCCTGACCAATAATTATCCCTCAATCAACGTCACTAAAAAATATAGATTATTATTATCTGGTCATTATCACGATGCTGTTTGTGGGAGCTTGCTGTGCGCACACTGGCTGCTACATTACAGTGTTTTATACACTTCAAAAGTACTTCATTGGCTGTGAAACGCTTTAGAACGTTCTGAGGTTGAGAAAGGCGCTATGTAAATGCAAGTTATTTTTTTCTTTATTGTAATAATTATCCTTTAACACTTGCAAGTTGTCAGCCGTGGCTCAGTGGGCAGCACCCTCGCCTCTGAGTCAGAAGGATTGTGGGTTCAAGTCCCCACTCCAGAGACTTGAGCACAAAAATCCAGGCTGACACTCCAGTGCAGTGCTGAGGGACAATATCGTTGGCTGCTTTGAAAAAGACTTGCATTTCTATAGCGCCTTTCACAACCTCAGGACGCCTCCAAGCGCTTTACAGCCAATGAAGTACTTTTTGAAGTGTAGTCACTGTTGTAATGTGGGAAACACGACAGCCAATTTGTGCACAGCAAGTTCCAACAAACAGCAATGTGATAATGACCAGGTAATCTGTTTTAGTGATGTTAGTTGAGGGATAAATATTGGCCAGGACACCGGGGACAACTCCCCCTGTTCTTCTTCCAATAGTGCCGTGGGATCTGTTACGTCCACCTGAGAGGGCAGAGGGGGCCTCGGTTTAACGTCTCATCTGATGGCGCAGCACTCCCTCAGCACTGCACTGGAGTGTCAGCCTAGAATTTGTGCCCAAGGCTCTGGAGACGGACTATGAACCCGCGACCTTCTGACTCAGAGGTGAGAGTGCTAACAACTGAACCACAGCTGGCACCTTAAGAAGCTGTAAGCCACAAAGAATAGGCAAGAATCTGGGTTGAAATAGTAAAGATAAGGTGGAACAGATTCAGAAACAAATAAGTAAATAAATCAATGAGCAGGACCAGGTTAGGGAGAACAAAGTAAAATAATTTAAGATGAGGTTTTCCCGATTGAGGAACCAGCATGGCACCTGAAAGGTCTTAGGAAGAGTATTCCATAGGTATGCTCAAGAGTTAATGATGGAATAGGTGTCATAAATCGCAACTTCTACAAGAAGTAACTCAGGAAGTACTACTGAATGGCCAGCTGAGGGCGTTGCCCGAGGAGTATAAATACTCTGGCGTGGGCCCACCTTGGCCAGAGACAGTCTGGAAACAGGAAGCTAGTGACTACTAACTAGACCTCCATGTTTTGTTACAAGTCGATTAAAGCCTTGCTTTATGTACAACCAAGTGCGTAGTGAGTCTTTATTACGTCAATAGGTTCCCGGGAACTTAAGCCAATCAGCATGCTTGATCCCTACTGTTGTGTATGTACCTTTAAGAGAATAACTGGTCTCAGACTGCAGTACCAGCAGTGACCACCCCTGTATAAAAGGCACTAGTGAGCCTCTGCTGTTTTAGTTTCACTATTGACTTCCACCAGTAAAGACGTGTTTTGTTTAACTCTGCTGTCCGTGTCTCAATCATTCACGGACATAATACCTACAGATAGGTACATTGATCCAAAGACATAGGCGGAGGCAAAACTGGGACAGAGAGAGCGAGAATGAGGAATAGATGGAGAGAGAGCGAGAATGAGGAGTAGAGAGAGAGAGAGAGAATGAGGAATAGAGAGAGAGAGAGAGAATGAGGAATAGAGAGAGAGAGAGAGAGAATGAGGAATAGAGTGAGAGAGAGAGAATGAGGAATAGAGAGAGAGAGAATGAGGAATAGAGAGAGAGAGAGAGAATGAGGAATAGAGAGAGAGAGAGAGAGAGAATGAGGAATAGAGAGAGAGAGAGAGAATGAGGAATAGAGAGAGAGAGAGAGAGAATGAGGAATAGAGAGAGAGAGAGAGAATGAGGAATAGAGAGAGAGAGAGAGAATGAGGAATAGAGAGAGAGAGAGAATGAGGAATAGAGAGAGAGAGAGAATGAGGAATAGAGAGAGAGAGAATGAGGAATAGAGAGAGAGAGCGAGAATGAGGAATAGATGGAGAGAGAGAGAGAATGAGGAATAGAGAGAGAGAGAGAATGAGGAATAGAGAGAGAGAGAGAATGAGGAATAGAGAGAGAGAGAGAATGAGGAATAGAGAGAGAGAGAGAGAGAATGAGGAATAGAGAGAGAGAGAGCGAATGAGGAATAGAGAGAGAGAGAGATGAGGAATAGAGAGAGAGAGAATGAGGAATAGAGAGAGAGAGAGAGAATGAGGAATAGAGAGGGTGAGAGAGATAGCAATAGACAGACACAGATAATGTACAGAAAAATATAGATAAGATAAAGTATCGGCAGATAGATAAGGATAGATAGGTGATAGATAAAACTAGAAAGAGAGAAATAGATAGAAAAGTACAGATAATGATAAAGATATAACATAGATGGATATAAATAGGTAGATAAATAGATTAAAATGATTGAATACAGGTAGTTAAGTAACTAAACAGACAGATAGACAGATACCGATAGTTATATATCATGGGTTAGCCCCGCCTGCCTCTGCCATTTAGACAGGTCCAGTTTTGAAAAGAAGACACAGTTCTTTATTTGTTGCACAGCATGTGGCTTCACCCGTTAAACCCTGGTCCTGGGCAAATCGAATCCTGTGTCCTGCACCAACGAATCAGAGTTGCCAATGCACGCTACTAAAGCAGCTTCACTACTTTCAACCACAAGCACAAAAGGCCAAAACAAAGTGTTTTGCAAAGTGTAATAAAGTGAGAGCCTAAACGTTTCCACAAAAAAAATTAGATTGGAAGAAAAACATTTGAGTGTTATGACCAACCCCTCAGGGAGTGGTGAAAGTGTTCCCCAGCTGCTCAGTGCAACATCATTAAAATGTGCACGGCTAAAAGGGAAAACAACCCAACAGCCAAGCCCACATCAAGAAGATTTCACCGAGTGCAGTTTCCCCTCCGCAGCCACGCAACTTTCAAAAGGCAATCAGAAACAGACTCTGAAACACAGGAGAAGCACAGTGTATCCCACTCTAATCATGCCAGGCTACTTCCCACTTCATCTCCTTCACAGTTAGGAACATGGGGACAGGAGGAGGACATTCCGCCCCTCGAGCCTGTTCCGCCATTCAATCAGATCATGACTTAACTGCACTTACCCACCTTTAACACCCTTGCCTAACAAAAATCTATCGATCTCGGTTTTGAAATTTTCAATTGAGCCCCGGCCTCAACAGCTTTTTGGGGGAGAGAGTTCCAGATTTACATTGAAGGGTGAGTACGCACGGGGTACTCACCCGTAGGCCCAATGGAAGTGCCGGTTTCCTGCATGCACGGCGCATGCGCAGGAAACCGGCACTTCCGTTCCTCTGAACGAAGGGGTTCAGAGGTCGAATGCGTGCGCGGGAGAGGCTGCGTGTGCGCATCGAACTTTGTTTTTTTTTACAGGTTTTCCCGCAAGGGTAAGCCTGCAGAAGTTAGAAATGTAAAAAGCAGGTGTAAGGCCTGCTTTTTACAAGGTAAGTGGTGAATTAATTAAAATTAAAACATTTTTTCCACAGGTTTATTATTTTTAAATACTTTAAAGCAAGGTAAGTTTATTTTTAGCCCCTTTAGAAAAATAAAATTATTTTTTTCAAAAATTTAAATTATTGTTTAAAATAGTTATTTCATGTAATTTATAGTTTATTTAAAAAATGTGATGTTTTTAAAAAATTTATTTGAAGATTTAGTGCTATTTTGGGGCCGTAGTATTTATAAGTCTTGACAGCACTTCCTGTCAGACTTATGAATGGAGCATTCCCTGCTCCGATTGGCTCCCCATGGCCCACGTGATCCCAGGGGACGCATCGAACTAACTGCGCCCCTGGGATACGCAAGCACTGCGCGCCGGCAGCTGGACCAAGCCCCGGATCGGAATTCCATGGGGCCCACAGCTCAACGGCCGGCGCGCAAGGTAAGTGTAGGTCGGGGGCTTGCACCCGCGGGAAGCCCCCGACCCGAATTTCTGGGCCATTATCTTTTATGCTCCCTAAGAAGAAGGGCTTCCTGACATCGCCCCTGAACGGCCTGGCTCTAATTTGAAGGTTATGCCTCCTTGTTCTGGCCTCCCCACGTTTGTCTACATAACAACAGCGACTACAGTTCTAAAGTATGGGTACAAAAAAAAATTTGGAATTCATTCTCGGGATGTGGGTATTTATTGCCCATCCCCAGTTGCCCCTTGAGAAGGTGGTGGTGGGCCTTCTTCATGAACCGCTGGTAATGATTGTGAGGGCACTTTAGAGGGCAGCTAAGAGCCAACCACATTGGTGTGGGGACTGGAGTCACAAACAGGCCCAGACCGGGTAAGGACGGCAGCTTTCCTTCCCTGAGGGACACTCGTGAACCAGTTGGGGTTTTTATGACAATCCGATAGCTTCACGCTCACTTTTACTGAGACCAGCTTTTGATTTCCACATAATCTTTTCTTAAACTGAATCCAAATTCTCAAACATTGAGGGATTTGAACACTCGTTCTCTGGATTAGACAGACAAGATAAAGCATAGAATGATAAAGATAGATAAGGTATAGGTAGATAGATAGGTGACAGATAAAAATAGAAATAGATAGAAGAGTACAGATATAGATAAAGATATAATATAGTTAAATTATAAATGGGTAGATAAATAAAGATATAGATAGACATAAATGGACATATATATAAAAAAATAAATAGATAAATATAACTGAATTCAAATTCTCAAACTGGATTTGAGCTCAGATTTGCTAGGTTATTAATGCAGGGTGTTTAAAATCATGAAAGATTTAGATAGAGTAAATAAAGAGAAACTGTTTCCAGTGGCTGAAGGGTCGATAATCAGAGGGCACAGATTTAAGGTGATTGGCAAAAGAACCAGAGGCGACGTGAGGAAAAACATTTTTACGCAGCGAGTGGTTAGGATTTGGAATGCGCTGCCTGATAGGGCGGTGGATACAGATTCAACAGTAGCCTTCAAAAGGGAATTGGATAAATACTTGGGAGGAGAAAAAATTGCAGGGATATGGGGAAAGAGCGGGGGAGTGGGACTGACTGGATTGCTCTTCGAAAGAGCCGGTGCAGACTCGATGGGCTGAATGGCCTCCTTCTGTGCTGTACTATTCAATGATTACCAGTCCAGTAACATAACCACTACACTACCATAACCCCCTAATGTGCTTTGGGGTATCGCAATAAAGGTTATATTTATACATAAGAACATAAGAAGTAGGAGCAGGAGTCGGCCATTCGGCCCCTCGAGCCTGCTCCGCCATTCATTGAGATCATGGTTGATCTGATCTTGGCCTCAACTCCACTTTCCCGCCCGCTCCCCATAACCCTCGACTCCCCTGTAGCTCAAAATCTGTCAATCTCCGCCTTGAATATATTCAATGACTCCGCCTCCACAGCTCTCTGGGGTAGAGAATTCCAAAGATTCACAACCCTCCGAGAGAAGAAATTCCTCCTCATTTCCGATTTAAGTGGGCGACCCCTTGTCCTGAAACTATGCCCCCTAGTTCTAGATTCCCCCACGAGGGGAAACATCCTCCCTACATCTACCCTGTCAAGCCCCTTCAGAATCTTATATGTTTCAATAAGATCACCTCTCATTCTTCTAAACTCCACTGAGTATAGGCCCAACCTGCTCAACCTTTCCTCATAAGTCAACCCCCTCAACTCAGGAATCAACCGAGTGAATCGTCTCTGAACTGTATATCCCTCCTTCATCCTACAGCCCCAGCATCGAAGCTTTGACCACGCTCGATCAGCTCCGATGGACGGGTCACATTGTCCGCATGCCCGATGCGAGACTCCCAAAACAAGTGCTCTACTCGGAGCTCCGGCACGGCAAGAGAGCCCCAGGTGGGCAGAGGAAACGCTTCAAGGACACCCTCAAAACCTCCTTGAAAAAGTGTAACATCCCCACCGACACCTGGGAATCCCTGGCCCAAGGCCGCACAAAGTGGAGGAGAAGCATCCGGGAAGGCACCGAACACCTCGAGTCTCTTCACCGGGAGCAAGTGGAAGCCAAGCGCAGGCAGCGCAAGGAGCGCACGTCAACCCAAGCACCCCACCCACCCGCCCCTTCAACCACCGTCTGCCCCGCCTGTGACAGAGACTGTAGGTCCCGCATTGGACTCATCAGTCACCTGCGAACTCATTTTTAATGTGGAAGCAAGTCATCCTCAGTTCCGAGGGACTGCCTAAGAGAGAAGAGAGATCCCTCCTTCAATAAGGAGACCAAAACTGTACGCAGTACGCCAGGTGTGGTCTCGCCAGCGCCCTGTACAGTTGTAGTAAGACTTCCCAACTTTTATACTCCATCCCCCTTGCAATAAAGGCCAAGTTCTTTCTACCTTTTCCACATGTGTGCTGTGAGTTTTCGATTCAGTTTATAAACCTGTAGCAGAGATCAGAGTCCATGCCAATGATTCTCAGCCGTCACTCTGACAGAGGAACATTTGTGGCTTCGCTGCTGTGAGTTAATCCGGAAATAATTCGCAGACAATGACTGGAAATCCATTGTGCAGTGTGTATTACAGTGAGTACCTGCTCCTCCTTTCATGCCTTTGCCTTTCAAGCACTGAATCAAAAACAGATGACCACCGGAATGTAACATAACCGAGCGTTACCAGGTTTCAAAGCCCCTTCATTGAAAACAAGGGATGATTCAATTTTCGGTAATGCATCCAGTTACTAATTGCAAAGACAAGGCGATTCAGAACCTACTAATTACTTCCTGCTTTGCATGCGATAATTATACTGCAAGATGCCACAAGCTCAAAAAACACAATGAACGCAGAACCAACTAACAAAATTGGTCTCCATTAAGCGGCACACTTCTGGATGCACTTGTTGTAACAACTGCAGTTTAGAGCGGAGAAGGTTAAGGGAAGATTTCATAGAGATGTTCACCATGATGAGGGGTTTTGATAGAGTAAATAAGGACAAACTGTTTCCACTGGCAGGAGGGTCGCTATACTTGCCATAGAGGGAGTGCAACGAAGGTTCACGAGACAACAACAGAAAACGCTGGAAAAACTCAGCAGGCCAGGGCAGCATCCGTGGAGAGAGAAACAGAGTTAACGTTTCAGGTCAAAGACCCTTCGTCAGAACTGGAAAAAAAACAGGAAAAGGGATAGATTTTGAAGCAAGTGGGGGCTGGGAAAAGGGGGGGGATGAAAGAACAAAAGGGAAGGTCAGTGATAGGATAGAAAGCAGGAGACATTGAGAGACATTGTGAGACATTAAGAGATATTCAAGGAACAAAGGATGGCTCTAGATGAAGTGTGAATGGCCCTGGCAGAGTGAAGGACAGCTGCCCTGTGGGAGCTTGGTTCACGAGATTGATTCCTGGGATGGCGGGACTGTCGCATGAGAAGAGATTGAGTAAACTAGGCCTGCGTTCTCTTGAATTCAGAAGAATGAGAGGGGATCTCATTGAAGCAGACAAAATTCTTACAGGGCTTGATAGGGTGGATGCTGGGAGAATGTTTCCCTTGGCCGGGGAGTTTAGAACCAGGGGCCACAGCCTCAGGATAAAGGGTAGACCATTCAGGACTGAGATGAGAAGACATTTCTTCACACAGAGCGTGGTGAATCTTTGGAATTCTCTACCCCAGAGGGCTGTGGAGGCTCAGTCATTGGGTATATTCAAAACAGAAGTCGATAGATTTCTGACTAGTAAAGGCATCAAGGGATATGGCGATAGGGCCGGTGAATGGAGTTGAGGCAGAAGGTCAGCGATGATCATATTGAATGGCGGAGCAGGCTCGAAGGGCCGAATAGCCTACTCCTGCTCCTATTTCTTATGTTCTTATGGTAACCAGAGGACACAGATTTAAGATAATTGTCAAAAAAAGCCAGGGGAAGATGAGGAGCAATTTTCTTTTACGCAGTGAGTTGTTGTGACCTGGAACGCGCTGCCTGAAAGGGCGGTGGAAGCAGATTCAATAGTGACTTTCAAAAGGGAATTGGATGAATACTTGAAGGGAAAAATCTGCAGGAATATGGGGAAAGAGCAGGGGGGAGTGGGACTAATTGGAGAGCTCAAAGAGCTGGCACAGGCACGATGGGCCGAATGGTCTTCTTCTGTGCAGCACGATCCTATATCCAATTGGGTCTAACGCCTGTCTCAGGCATGTGCAAAGGATGCATTTTTTTCCCCTTTCCCGATATGGTGGGTGGGGTGGTGCACTTGTTCACAACGTGGCGCGCGCTGTCTGCCCGCCGTATCCGAGGTTCAGGAGGACTTCTGCCGCTTGAAAAAAAAGGGCGCTGTGCAGCCGAGTTTCTGGGCCCGGGAATCCCCACTTTCAGCCCCGCGGTCGGTGTCGCCGACTCGGGTGGGACGTAGTCCCGGAGGCTTCATCACATGACCTCCCGCCGCCAGCCGCCTCGCCCCCCGCCCTCCCGTCATTGGTCGTCCGGCACGCCCATCCTCGCGGCGCCCCACCTCCCCCACGGCCAATCGGAAAACGAACGGGCTCTTGGTTATCCGATTGGATGATTCTCGGCTGTCAGAGAGTCTTTTGTCGCCATGTCCGAAATTTTTATAATCAGTAAACACAAAAGCCTTCAAAGAAAATGAAAAAAAAAAGAAAAAGAACATTTTTAACACCCTTGATGATTTTTCTCCCGGGTGTTTGCTCGCTGCAGAATCCGGGAGATTCATCTTCAATTCCTGGAGAATCCAGGGAAGTCCTGGAGGAGTTTAGAAGAATGAGAGGGGATCTCATTGAAACTTATAAAATTCCAACAGGACTAGACAGACTAGATGCAGGAAGGATGTTCCCGATGGTCGGGGAGTCCAGAACCAGGGGTCACAGTCTAAGGATAAGGGGTAAGCCATTTAGGACAGAGATGAGGAGGAATTTCTTCACCCAGAGAGTGGTGAACCTGTGGAATTCTCTACCACAGAAGGCAGTAGAGGCCAATTCATTAAATATATTCAAGAAGGAGTTAGATATATTGCTTAAGGCTAAAGGGATCAAGGGATATGGGGAGAAGGCAGGGACAGGGTACTCAATTTGGATGATCAGCCATGATCTCATTGAATGGCGGAGCAGGCTCGAGGGGCCGAATGGCCTACTCCTGCTCCTAGCTTCTATGTTTCTATGTTGGGAACCAGACCTCCAGCAGAGAAGCTGCCATTGGGGTTGAGTCGGAGACAAAAAACTGGCAATGAAGAACGTCAAGAGAGAGACCGAAGCAGCCAATTCCTAACCCGGCACCAAATGCCGAGGCCGAGGCCCAGGCCCGCAGATCTGCTGCGCCACGGGGTAGAAACTGTCCATGTCAGCTCCCACCCCAATGGTTGTGGCAGCTGATCGCCCTGGTGCCGCCCACCTACAATTCAAAAAGAAGCCAAGTGTTCCAGCTCTGCTTCCAATCGAGCTGGTGCTCTGATTGACAGACATTGTAATTGGAACATACGGCCCCCCCCCCGGCAAAAGCATCAGCCCTGAGAGAACCGACAGCAGCTCCAGAGCACCTACAAAAAAGACTTGCATTCCTATAGCGCCTCTCACCACCACCGGAGGCCCCAAAGCGCTTTACAGCCAATGAAGTACTTGCTGAACTATTGAGATATGATGATGATTGAGGGATAAATATTGGCCCCTGGACACCAGGGAGAACTCCCCTGCTCTTCTTTGAAATACTGCCGTGGGCTCTTTTATGTCCACCTGAGAGAGCAGACGGGGCCTCGGTGTAACATCTCATCTGAAAGTCGGCACCTCTGACAGTGCAGCGCTCCCTCAGCACTGCCCCTCCGACAGTGCAGCACTCCCTCAGTACTGCCCCACCGATAGCGCAGTACTCCCTCAGTACTGTCCCTCCGACAGTGCTGCGCTCCCTCAGCACTGCCCCTCCGACAGTGCAGCACTCCCTCAGTACTGCCCCTCTCACAGCGCAGCGCTCCCTCATCACTGCACTGGAGTTTCAGCCTAGCTTTATCTGCTCAAGTCTCTGGAGTGGGACTTTGAACCCATGACCTTCTGACTCATAGAAACATAGAAACATAGAAGCTAGGAGCAGGAGTAGGCCATTCGGCCCCTCGAGCCTGCTCCGCCATTCAATGAGATCATGGCTGATCATCCAATTTCAGTACCCTGTCCCTGCCTTCTCCCCATACCCCTGGATCCCTTTAGCCTTAAGAAATATATCCAACTCCTTCTTGAATATATTTAATGAATTGGCTTCTACTGCTTTCTGTGGTAGAGAATTCCACAGGTTCACCACTCTCTGGGTGAAGAAATTCCTCCTCATTTCTGTCCTAAATGGCTTACCCCTTATCCTTAGACTGTGACCCCTGGTTCTGGACTCCCCCGCCATCGGGAACATCCTTCCTGCATCTAGTCTGTCCAGTCCTGTTTGAATTTTATAAGTTTCAATGAGATCCCCTCTCATTCTTCTAAACTCCAGCGAAAATAAGCCCAATCGACCCAATCTCTCCTCGTACGTCACTCCTGCCATCCCAGGACTCAGATGCGAGAGTGCTGCCCACTGAGCCACATAATACCCCGGACAATAGGAGGTGTGGGTGTCGTCAAGGGGTGGGGGAGGGAGCGCACAAAGAGCAGAAAAATGGAAAGAATCAGGAAAAAAATGACACAACTGGAAGTATCACAGCTTTGCTCACAGTATCAGTCACTTATTGAATTACCAGCGGTCTGTTAACATGCAAGGTAGTGAATTGTTAAATAGCTAAACATCAGGCAACTTAATACATTGAGTGAAAGTCTGCATTTCGGTGATGTCTGCAAAGCAAGTGCTTCTAGCGGCTAAATACTTTGGGGGAAAAATTCAGTTGTTTGCGCCTCCCGTTAGTGCCTTAAGAGGGCGCCAATTGGGGCGCAAAGCAACTAGCACCCGGGCGCGACGGTGTTTACGCCGCTCGCGAAATTAACCAGACATTTTGCGGCAGCGCTAAACACTACCGCCACGATCTCCTGTGCCGGCAGATTGTGACGTCAGTCGAGTGCGCAACGCCCCGGTAGCGCCCCGGACCGGATATTGAGTGGTGCCCCCTGCCTTACCGGTTGCCGCCAACAACGACAGGTTGAGGGGAGCGTTTTGCAGTCGGAAAGGGACTGGGGGAGCGCTATTTAAAGGTGACCGCTTCCTGCCTTTTTTTTTGTCAGTGACATTTTTGCACCACGCATTCTGAGAGAGAGAGAGAGAGACTTCTGGAGAGATTCAACGCTGTGTGAAGGAGTTTTGGGGACTGAGCAGCACTTTGCAGGTTCATTTTGATTTGCCCTTCCTTGCTTCGCCAGCGCTCTGAGGTAGCGCCTCGCTCCTCTGCGCCTTAAGAGAGGTGTGTAGCGCCTGATTTAGCGCTCCAATCACCTCCAGGGGCGATAAAATCCAAGTTTGCCGTCGGAGGCAATAATTAGCGCCAGGCGCTAAACTTTGCGCACGGCCGATAATGGCGTCCCAAGTGGGGCGATACTGAATATTTCCCCCTCTGGGCTTTGGGATTTAGTCCCAATCGAATGCAACTTCAACAGTTGTGGGAAACACTCTAAACTCGGAGCACCGATTCCAAACATCCCCCGTGTGCTCTCCCAAATAAACAGATCTTTTATTTTTGCTGTTTTCGAATCGTTGATGGCGCGCCTTTAAGCTCTCCGATTATGAGTATGCAAAATTGACGGGCAGGAAAAGACCAGCCGGTCCATCAAGTCGGCCCCACACACCATGACGGTTGGAGCGTTGCGACTGGACACTCCCTACCCTGCCCTGCGAATGCCCCCACCTCGAAGTGAGGAACCAGGGGGAGTGGAAATCTGGAACTCTCTCCCCCAAAAAGCTGTTGAGACTGCGGCCTCAGTTGACAATTTCAAAACTGAGATCCGATAGATTTTTGTTAGGCGAGGGTGGTAAGGGTTACAGAACCAAGGCGGGTAGATGAAGTTGAGGTGCGGGTCAGCCGTGATCTCATTGAATGGCGGAACAGGCTCGAGGGGCTCAATGGCCTCCAACTGTTCCCACAATCTGCTGTCAGCTAGTTTTGGTACACTGGCCCTGAATTCACGGTCGGTGGCCTAGCTAATGAGTATGCCGCCAACATCCGAATGAAATTCGTGCTTACCTCGTGCGAAACCTCACCCCCCCATCCCCACTTCGAGAAGTTGCTTTTAAACGCGGCAGTGTGGTGCTCAGTGTGGTGCTCAGTGTCGGGCTCAGTGTCGAGCTCAGTGTGGTGCTCAGTGTCGAGCTCAGTGTCGAACTCAGTGTCGAGCTCAGTGTCGAGCTCAGTGTCGAGCTCAGTGTCGGGCTCAGTGTCGAGCTCAGTGTCGAGCTCAGTGTCGAGCTCAGTGTGGTGCTCAGTGTCGAGCTCAGTGTCGAGCTCAGTGTCGGGCTCAGTGTGGAGCTCAGTGTCGAGCTCAGTGTTGAGCTCAGTGTCGAGCTCAGTGTGGTGCTCAGTGTCGAGCTCAGTGTTGAGCTCAGTGTCGAGCTCAGTGTCGAGCTCAGTGTCGAGCTCAGTGTGGTGCTCAGTGTCGAGCTCAGTGTCGAGCTCAGTGTCGAGCTCAGTGTCGGGCTCAGTGTCGAGCTCAGTGTGGTGCTCAGTGTCGAGCTCAGTGTCGAGCTCAGTGTGGTGCTCAGTGTCGAGCTCAGTGTCGAGCTCAGTGTCGAGCTCAGTGTGGTGCTCAGTGTCGAGCTCAGTGTCGAGCTCAGTGTGGTGCTCAGTGTCGAGCTCAGTGTCGAGCTCAGTGTCGAGCTCAGTGTCGAGCTCAGTGTCGGGCTCAGTGTCGGGCTCAGTGTGGTGCTCAGTGTCGAGCTCAGTGTCGAGCTCAGTGTGGTGCTCAGTGTCGAGCGCAGTGTCGAGCTCAGTGTCGAGCTCAGTGTCGAGCTCAGCGTCGAGCTCAGTGTCGAGCTCAGCGTCGGGCTCAGTGTCGAGCTCAGTGTCGAGCTCAGTGTCGAGCTCAGTGTCGAGCTCAGTGTCGGGCTCAGTGTCGGGCTCAGTGTCGAGCTCAGTGTCGAGCTCTGTGTCGGGCTCAGTGTCGGGCTCAGTGTCGGGCTCAGTGTCGAGCTCAGTGTCGGGCTCAGTGTGGTGCTCAGTGTCGAGCTCAGTGTGGTGCTCAGTGTCGGGCTCAGTGTCGAGCTCAGTGTCGGGCTCAGTGTCGAGCTCAGTGTGGTGCTCAGTGTCGAGCTCAGTATCGAGCTCAGTGTCGAGCTCAGTGTCGAGTTCAGTGTCGAGCTCAGTGTCGAGCTCAGTGTCGAGCTCAGTGTCGAGCTAAGTGTGGTGCTCAGTGTCGAGCTCAGTGTCGAGCTCAGTGTCGAGCTCAGTGTCGAGCTCAGTGTCGGGCTCAGTGTCGAGCTCAGTGTCGGGCTCAGTGTCGAGCTCAGTGTCGGGCTCAGTGTCGAGCTCAGTGTCGAGCTCAGTGTGGTGCTCAGTGTCGAGCTCAGTGTCGAGCTCAGTGTCGAGCTCAGTGTCGGGCTCAGTGTCGAGCTCAGTGTGGTGCTCAGTGTCGAGCTCAGTGTCGAGCTCAGTGTGGTACTCAGTATCGTGCGCAGTGTCGAGCTCAGTGTGGTGCTCAGTGTCGCGCTCAGTGTCGAGCTCAGTGTCGAGCTCAGTGTCGAGCGCAGTGTCGAGCGCAGTGTCGAGCTCAGTGTCGAGCGCAGTGTCGAGCGCAGTGTCGAGCGCAGTGTCGAGCTCAGTGTCGAGCTCAGTGTCGAGCTCAGTGTCGAGCTCAGTGTCGAGCTCAGTGTCGAGCGCAGTGTCGAGCTCAGTGTCGAGCTCAGTGTCGAGCTCAGTGTCGAGCTCAGTGTCGAGCGCAGTGTCGAGCGCAGTGTCGAGCTCAGTGTCGAGCTCAGTGTCGAGCTCAGTGTCGAGCTCAGTGTCGAGCGCAGTGTCGAGCTCAGTGTCGAGCTCAGTGTAGTGCTCAGTGTCGAGCTCAGTGTGGTGCTCAGTGTCGAGCTCAGTGTCGGGCTCAGTGTGGAGCTCAGTGTAGTGCTCAGTGTCGAGCTCAGTGTGGTGCTCAGTGTGGTGCTCAGTGTGGTGCTCAGTGTGGTGCTCCGTGTCGAGCGCAGTGTGGAGCTCAGTGTCGGGCTCAGTGTGGAGCTCAGTGTCGAGCTCAGTGTCGAGCTCAGTGTAGTGCTCAGTGTAGTGCTCAGTGTAGTGCTCAGTGTCGAGCTCAGTGTCGAGCTCAGTGTCGAGCTCAGTGTGGTGCTCAGTGTCGAGCGCAGTGTCGAGCTCAGTGTCGTATCCCATGGATCCCAGGGGTGCTCCTTTCACTGCCTGACTCTTAGCCAATCAGGAAACAGAGGAGATTGCGGATTTGCCCACAACTCATTTTAAATAATTTAGCATCCAGAAATGCTGTTTTATTAATAAATTATGATAGTACCTGCTGCATAAACCAAGATTAGAATACACAAACCTATGATTACAGTCTCCTCTAGTAGACTAACTAACTTTTGATTCATTTAAACAATCTAAAATCGAGAATTTAAATGTCTGATAACATGAGGAAATCATGAAAGTGAATTAAATCCTCTCTAAATAGAAGTTGGGAAATAATTAAACTGAAACTACAAAAGGCTTTTGGGCAGCAAAGCTGGCGACGCAAAAAAGGCCCTGTTTTTAAACTCGAACAAATTAAAGTTTCTTTCAAACTTTGTATCCACTCAGGCATGAACCAGTGCATCACTGTAGCATAAATTTATACAATTTTCTCATCCCCCCCACCCATCACACCACACCACACCACACCACCCCTTACGCTGTGCAGCAGGCTCCTGCGCCTGTTTGCACCAGCTGTAAAGATTTTCAGGGTAATTGAAGCGCAGTAGGTGGGCAATTAGCCCAACTTTTCGCCAGCACGTTGACTTGAAGGGGCAGGTGAAACGCGCAGCGAAGCCTGACATGAATCTTGCCATTCATGTGGAAATGACTTATGAAATAATACTGGGCGGCCTGCTGGTGGGAGAGTATAAATACTCGGGCATGGGCCCAGCTTGCTCGGGACATTCTTTAACAGGAACTAGTGAAGTACACAACTAGACCTCTATATTGTAAAACAGTTGATTAAAGCTTTGTTTAACGCTTAGACCAAGTGCCTAGTAGTTTTCTTACGTCAAAGCCCATGCGCGATCGGAAGTTGACAGACCGCGAGTTCAGGATTGAGCCTATGCGTGTACGGAAATCCCAAAGCTTGCAGTCAATTTCAAAGGCGGTATGACGGCGTACTCTGAGAGCGTACTCCAATACCGACCGCAAATTCAGGGCCAATAATAAACCCAGCTTTGGACAACAGCTCAGCCAATCTGATTCAGCAACGTCTCACTCAAAGTCATAACTTCAGTCATTTTCATTACATTGTATCTGGAAAGGAGGAACCGATAAAATGCCTTTTACAATCACAGGACGTCCCAAAGCACCTCACGGCCAATGAAGTGCGGTCACTGTTATAAGGTAGGGAAGCTAAACATAAATAAGCTCTCGTCCTAAGCCACTCATTCATGTTGATCAGGCCAAAACAATTTGCAAGCCTGTTATTTGGCTAGTGGAACCTGGCTGGAAGAATGGGCCAACCTCAGGAAGATTAATGTGAGGGCGATTCTCTGGGAAGCAAGGCCGAGCAGAGGACATGCATCCTTGTCGAGCATTCCTGCTCGGACTGATCTCCCAGTGAGAATGCTGTTGGTTATATCGATCCCGATTGCAGGCATTATGTTTTCGTTCGCCTGCTACTTGCTCGTCCTCTGGGGTGGTGACATTCAGGTAGAATTTTTAAGTGTCGGCCGTGGCTCAGAGGATGGCACCCTCGCCTCTGCACCAGAAGGTCCTGGTTTCAGGTCCCACTCCAGAGACTGGAGCACACAATCCAGGCTGACACTCCCAGTGCAGTACTGAGGGAGCGCCGCACTGTCGGAGGGGCAGTATTGAAGGAGCGCCGCACTATCGGAGGGGCAGTACTGCGAGAGCGCCACACTGTCAGAGGGGCAGTACTGAGGGAGTGTCGCACTGTCGGAGGGGCATTACTGAGAGAGCGCCGCACTGTCGGAGGGTCAGCACTGAGGGAGCACCGCATTGTTGGAGGGTCAATACTGAGGGAGCGCTGCACTGTCGGAGGGGCAGTACTGAGTGAGAGCCGCATTGTTGGAGGGTTATTACTGAGGGAGCGCCGCACTGTCGGAGGGGCAGTACTGAGGAAGCGCCGCACTGTCGGAGGGGCAGTACTGAGGGAGCGCCGCACTGCCGGAGGGGCAGTACTGAGGGAGCGCCGCACTGTCAAAGGGGCAGTACTGAGAGGGCGCCGCACTGTCGGAGGGGCAGTACTGAGGGAGCGCCGCACTGTCGGAGGGTCAGTACTGAGGGAGTGCTGTACAGTCGGAGGGGCAGTACTGAGTGAGCACCGCACTGTCGGAGGGGCTGTCCTGAGGGAGCGCTGCACTGTCAGAAGGGCAGTACTGAGGGAGCGCTGCACTGTCAGAGGGACTGTCCTGAGGAAGCACCGCACTGTCGGAGGGGCAGTACTGAGGGAGCGCTGCACTGTCGGAGGAGCAGTACTGCGAGAGCGCCGCACTGTCGGAGGGGCAGTACTGAGGGAGCATTGCACTGTCGGAGAGGAAGTACTGAGGGAGTGCTGCACTGTCGGAGGGGCAGTACTGAGGGAGTGCTGCACTGCCGGAGTGGCAGTACTGAGGGAGCACTGCACTGTTGGAGGAGCAGTACTGAGGGAGTGCCGCACTGTCGGAGGGGCAGTACTGCGAGAGCGCCGCACTGTCAGAGGGGCAGTACTGAGGGAGTGTCGCACTGTCGGAGGGGCATTACTGAGAGAGCGCCGCACTGTCGGAGGGGCAGCACTGAGGGAGCGCCGCATTGTTGGAGGGTCAATACTGAGGGAGCGCTGCACTGTCGGAGGGGCAGTACTGAGGGAGCGCCGCACTGTCGGAGGGGCAGTACTGAGGGAGCGCCGCACTGTCGGAGGGGCAGTACTGAGGGAGCGCCGCACTATCCGAGCGGAAGTACTAAGGGAGCGCCGCACTGTCAGAGTATCAGTGCTGAGGGAGTGCCGCACTGTCGGAGGGGCAGTACTGAGGGAGCGCCGCACTATCCGAGCGGAAGTACTAAGGGAGCGCCGCACTGTCAGAGTATCAGTGCTGAGGGAGCGCCGCACTGTCCGAGGGGCAGTACTAAGGGAGCGCCGCACTGTCAGAGGGGCCGTCTTTCGGATAGTTAAACCGAGGCCCTGTCTGCTCTCTTAGGTGGATGCAAATGATCCCGTGGCTGCTATTTCAAAGAAAAGCAGGGGAGTTCTCCACGGTTGCCAGGCTAATATTTATTCCTCAGTCATCATCACTTAAAAACAGGTTATCCGGTTATTATCACATTGCTGTTGTGGGAGCTTGTTGTGCTCAAATTGGCTGCCGCTTTTCCTACAGTGACTACACTTTGAAAGTAAAGCGCTTTGGGACGTCCTGAGGTCGTGAATGTTTTTTTTGAGGAAAGAGTTATATTTCGGAGGTCTGTTTTAATTTAGTTTTCACTCATTAACAGTTGTCCTAATGTTCTGACTGGCAACATGCCATTCTGGGTTCACTTTATCTATGCCATTTAATACTTTCTATACCAACGTTGGGACCTCCCTTAACCCACTTCTCTCTCGGGCAAAAAAAACCCACATTAATGGGTTAATGGCAGATCCAAAAGCATGTGACATCATGACACAGCGCAGTAAGGACCAGGGTCAGGTTTAGTCACTAAGTAAACTTATTTTTGTTATCGTTTCACATTCTAATCCAAAAATAGAGCGCTTCAAAGAGTTGAGCACGTACCAGAAAGGAAACTTAAACATGTATCCTTTTGGAGTTCTATTCAATAGTAACACTTCCTGCCGAGGCGAACACACCACAAGCACTAGGACAAATGCCGTCTCTGCCAGGACCAGTGGCGCTCTTAAAAAGCAGGAACAACTTATTCTGTTGGATCACTGGCATTTTCAGAGGGACTTACGCTTAGAAACATAGAAACATAGAAAAATAGGATCAGGAGTAGGCCATTCGGCCCTTCGAGCCTGCTCCGCCAATCAATATGATCATGGCCGATCCTCTATCTCAATACCATATTTCCGCTCTCTCCCCATACCCCTTGATGCCTTTTGTGTCTAGAAATCTATCTATCTGTCTCCTTCTTAAATATATTCAGTGACTTGGCCTCCACAGCCCTCTGGGGTAGAGAATTCCACAGGTTCACCGCCCTCTGAGTGAAGAAATTTCTCCTCATCTCAGTCCTAAATGTCTTACCCCGTATCCTGAGACTGTGACCCCTCGTTCTAGACCCCCACAGCCAGGGGAAAGATCCTCCCTGCATCCAGTCTGTCTAGCCCAGTCAGAATTTTATACGTTTCAATGAGATCCCCTCTCATTCTTCTAAACTCTAGTGAATACAGGCCTAGTCGACCCAATCTCTCCTCATACGACAGTCCTGCCATCCCAGGAATCAGTCTGGTGAACCTTCGCTGCACTCCCTCTATGGCAAGTATATCCTTTCTTAGGTAAGGATTTTTTTTTAAATCTATCGTGTACAGTTTTGGTCTCCTGACTGCTTCTGTATATTAGAGCAGGGACTATGCTTGAAAGGTATTTTATTGGCTGTAAAGCACTTTGGGACATCCTGAGGTTGTGAGAGGTGCTATATAAATGCAATTAATTAATTCATCCATCCAATTCATTCATTCATTCATTCATGCATTAATTGATTAATTAATTAATTCAGTCATTCATTCTTTCTTTCATCAGAATTGGAGGATAAAATATGCCTCGTAAATCACATCCTACTCCTTTTTTAAAAAAAACACCTGCCACATTTGTTTTGTTCTGCAACTTTGAGTCAGGACACACTAACCCATGGCTCCGTGTGCTGTTTTAAAGGACTGGTGCTGTATTTGTAAAATGCAAGTAGACTTTGCCCTGGAGTGCAAGTCTTCCCGAGTCTGATCGCCGACTCTCGTGGACTGCCTCACAAGCCGAGAGGGACGAGGCAGCACAGTAAGTTACGGCGCTACGGGGAACACGGCATACACATGTCAGACGGGAAAGAAGATGATTTAAACAGTTTTTGCATGTTAATGGTTTAACAATATGAAGCTCCGATGGACGTCAAGAGGCATAATCCCCCACAGAACTCAATCGAGCAATCTGTGGGAAGGATGACTTAACCTGGATCATTCTTGGTGGCTGACGGCAGCCATTATCAGAGCCAAGGGAGCGGGATGACTGTCTTGTCTTAGCTGGGTAATAGTGCGAGACGTGCTTGATGGGGGAGTCTGAAAGGCAGGGGGTAAAACAGAAATGAAAAACATTGTGTAAGAGTAGCACAGACGTGGATGTAAAATCTTTACATCATATTCAAAGAATCATAGAATCAATCTTACAGCACAGAAGGAGGCCATTCGGCCCATCGTGCCTGTGCCGGCTCTGTGAAAGAGCTCTCCAATTAGTCCCACTCCCCCCTGCTCTTTCCCCACAGCCCTGCAAAATTTTCCTTTTCAAGTATTTATCCAATTCCCTTTTGAAAGTCACTATTGAATCTGCTTCCGCCGCCCTTTCAGGCAGCGCGTTCCAGATCACAACAACTCGCTGCGTAGAAAAAAATCTTCCAATCTCTCCCCCGGTTCTTTTGCCAATTAACTGAAATCTGTGTCCTCTGGTTACCGACCCTCCTGCCACTGGAAACTATCGACTTTATCAAAACCCCTCATAATTTTGACAACCTCTATTAAATCTCCCCTTAAGATATTCTGCTTAACCCCAGCTTCTCTCCACATAACTGAAGTCCCTCATCCCCGGCACCATTCCGGTAAATCTCCTCTGCACCCTCTCCAAGGCCTTGACATCCTTCCTAAAGTACAATACTCCAGCTGAGGCCTAACCAGTGTTTTATGAAGGTTTAGCATGACTTCCTCGCTCGTGTACTCTGTGCCCCTATCTATAAAGCCCAGGATCCCGTCTGTTTTTTTAACAACAGCAACTTGATAAAGTTGATAAAACGTCCCAAGGCGCTTCACAGGAGCAATTATCAGACAAATAAACAAAATTAACAGCCTTATCAACTTGTCCTGCCACCTTCAAAAGGTACCAGGTACAGTGAAAAGTGAGATGAACAATTGCACAAAAGTAAAGATGCATGGTATGTCATTGGTGTTTATAAATATGTTCAACACCGGGCAGAAGTTGCTGGCTCCTAATTGGTTTATCCTGCAGGTTGTATTTCTTTATCCAACCAACAGTCTGTGCAACATGGTAACTTTGACCAAGTGCCGCGTTAAACCCCAGATATACGGACTTCCTCTGTTCCCGTAATGTGAAAGACAGCATCCCTCATTGCGTGCCCAGAGAAAGTAAATCTGATGCTTACCTTATATGCGGCACATCATTTATGCAGAATATTTTCACAAAAATCTTTATTGTAGAAATTTCAAAATGGTGCACTCGGCGAGGTTTGTCCAGCTGTTGGTAAGCCAGAATAAACTGGATAACACAACAACAACTTGTATTTATACAGCGCCTTTAACGTAGTAAAAAGACCCAAGGCGCTTCACAGGAGCGATTATCAAACAAAATTTGACACCGAGCCACAGAAGGAAATATTAGGACAGGTGACCAAAAGCTTGGTCAAAGAGGTCGGTTTTAAGGAGCGTCTTAAAGGAGGAGAGAGAGGCGGAGAGGTTTAGGGAGGGAATTCCAGAGCTCAAGGCCCAGGCAGCTGAAGGCACGGCCACCAATGGTGGAGCGAAGGAAGTCGGGGGATGCGCAAGAGGACGGAACTGGGGGAAGCGCAGAGAACTCAGAGGGCTGTAGGGCTGGAGGAGATTACAGAGATAGGGAGGGGCGAGGCCCATGGAGGGAGTTGAACACAAAGATCTAGGCCTAGAAATTCGGTGGGCTGCGCCACCAGTTAGCACCTAAAGAGGGCACTCAGTGGCTTTAGCGCCACTGGCCACGCCTCCCGCGATATTTAGCTGGGGCGCTAATGGCGGCGTTAGCCTGTTGCGCTGCGCTGCCACCGATGACGTCATCGGTGTGCGCAGCGCCCCGCTACCGCCCCAATCGCGATATTTGGCAGCGACCGCCTCTGTAGCGCCGTTCGCTAATCGCGCCCGGTTCACGGGGCCTACCTGTGGCGGCAGTGGCGCAAATTAAGGTGGAGGTGCGGGGCGGCCGTTTTTTTCGGCGGCCGCCTGCCAGCACCTCCGTCCCCGGCCTCCTGATCGCCCCCCCGCGGCATTGCCGGCTGTTTTCCGAGAGCCCGGCACTTCTCCTTGGTGCCGGGCTCTTTTGCCAGCACTCGTGATCGCTCATCGCACTGGTGCAGGCCCCTCCCCCTTAAGAATGGGAGGAAGGCCTGCAGTACCACAGCACGCCGTGCCTCAGCGTGTGGCACTGCGGCACGTTGCGCTGCGATATTCAGTTTCAGCGCCCTAAGAGGGACGCGGAGCACCTCGAGCCTCGCCCCGTGTCCCTCTTGGGGCGCTCAAGCTGAATTTCCGGCGATCGCTGCTGCTCCGATCGCAGCGGTAATTCCGGCGCCCAGGCGAGCTTGGCGCCCCGTTTGCGGCTCCACCCAATTTCACCCCCCTAGAATTTTAAATTTGAGGCCTTGGTGGATTGGGAGCCAATGTAGGTCAGCGAGCACAGGGGTGATGGGTGAACGGGACGTGGTGCCGGTTAGGATACGGGAAGCAGAGTTTTGGATGAGCTCAATTTAAGGAATGTGGAAGATTGGAGGTCGGCCAGGAGAGCCTTGGAATAGTCCCGCAATGATCCCAGGGAACAATTAACGGGGTCAAGTGCTGGCTCGCAAAGCTGTTGTGGTTTCCATCGTCCTGATAGATAGTCCAAACAGCTGGACATTGTGGAGGAGCTTGAAAGGCCCGTGCGTTATTAACCCTTTGCTGTCAAACTGCTGCAAAAAGACAACTTCTGTGTGCTTGAAAGCGGCCTGAACTTGGTGAATAGATGTGTTTGCAAAAAGAACCTGCCCCAAGGGCAAGAGGCAAAAGGAGACGAGCATCCCCCCTCCTGTGCGTTAATGAAAGGGACAAGGCTCAGCCTGGCGCTGTCAAATCATAGGAAGAAAGAAAGACTTGCATTTATATAGCGCCTTTCATGATCAGGACATCCCAAAGCACATTGCAGCCAATTTGATTTGATTAACTAAATTGATAGATTAAATAAGGAGAAAGTGTTTCCAGTGGCAGGAGGGTCGGTAACCAGAGGACACAGATTGAAGGTAATTGGCAAAAGAACCAGAGGGGGAGCTGGGGAGAATTGTTTTTACGCAGCGAGTTGTTGTGATCTGGAACGCGCTGCCTGAAAGGGCGGTGGAAGCAGATTCAATGTTAACTTTCAAAAGGGAATTTGGATAAATACTTGAAAAGGAGAAATTGCTAATTTATGGGGAAAGAGCAGGGGGGAGTGGGACTAATTGGAGAGCTCAATCAAAGAGCCGGCATGGGCATGATGGGCCGAATGGCCTCCTTCTGTGCTGTGTCATTCAATAGGGGGGAATTTTAACCCCCAAAAATGGGTGGGTTTGGGTCCCGTTGACATGTAAAAATGTAAACAATCTGAAACCTGACCCCAACTCCCAGACCCTTCTGATCTCCCCCCACCCCAGGCCTCCGATCCCTCCCTCCTCTCCTCTTCACTCCCACCTGCGGCCTGGTGCCAAAGGCCTAACCGCCCGACAGCCAGCCCGCCTCTCAATCTGGCTGGCTGCCGCGGGGGAAACGGAGACAAAGAAATGGTAATCAGCCACTGCTGTTAAATTCGGCCAGACCTGAGGGAAACCCGTCCTGCCGGGTTTCCCAACCTCAAAACAGCCCCGCTCCCTCCCCACCCCCAATCTAACATCGGGGCCGTAGAATCTTACAGCACAGAAACAGGCCATTCAGCTCAACCGGTCTATGCCGGTGTTTATGCTCCACACCAGCCTCCTCCCGCCCCTACTTCAATCTCATTTCCTCTCCGTTTGAAGTTGAGCTCATCTTTCCATACACACTATAACTAAAATGGGCTTAATTGCTGTTTGAGTAGAAGTTTCTCGCAATTCACTTCGCAGTCCTGCCACCGCCAGAGAAACACAACATGAAACAGTAACCTCTTAATATCCAGGAAATAGAAGAATGATCTCAGGTTTCAGTGTGACTGATACATCTCAACGCACTCCGGGTGAGTCACCCCTGAGTCACACAGTACTTCAATTCGTGAGAATATTCAAAGGCTTTGCTGCTCTTGCTGGGATATCATTTATCTGTTCCGAGTAATCCTGATTACTGCCTACTTTGTATTGTGGTTTCTGAGATTTTTTTTCCTCTACAAATCACCTTTCAATGAGAAACAGAAGGTCTACACATAACTGAGTGCAGAAAAGACACACCGCAATTAGCGCTGTATGAGTCCAGGTGCAGCACGACGCTGCACCCTTGCATGGTTTCTGTCCAATGTTGTGGGCACATTGACTGATGGGATCACCTACACAGTTCACAGAATCACAGAAACCCCACAGTGCAGATAGAGGCCATTTCGGCCCATCGAGCCTGCACCGACACATATCCCACCCGATCCCTGTAACCCCTACACCAACACATATCCCACCCTATCCCCGTAACCCCACGTATTTAATCCCCCTAACACTAAGGGTCAATTTATCATAGCCAATCAACCTAACCCGCACATCTTTGGACTGTGGGAGGAAACCGGAGTTGTTAGCGCTTCAGTAAAACCCCGCCAGTTGTGGATCAGGTGTCAGCCGTGGCTCCGTGGGTAGCCACTCTTGCCTCAGCGCCAGAAGGTTGTGGGTTCAAGACCCTCTCAAGAGACAGCGAATCCAGGCTGACGCTCCCAGTGTCAGTGCTGAGAGAGAGCTGCGCTGTCAGAGGTGCCGTCTTTCGGATGAAACGTTAAACCGAGGCCCCGTCTGCCCTCGCAGGTTTCCCCTTAAGCTACCCTCCTCCAGTGAATTCAGCCCAGTTTTGCCACATTTCTAATCGTAATAACATCTTCTCATCCTTTGGATCATCCGAGAGGATGAACAGTGTGCCTTTTCCCGGTGTCTAATATCCTTTCTATAAAGGGGTGTCCAAACCGACACGCAATACTCCAACCGTGTCTGAACCAATGTCTTGGTTATAACCATCATCACCTCCTTGCTGTTACGTTCTCTTTTAATTGCTTCCCTTCAAAGTAATTCAGCGTATGTGAAGCACTTTTGAGATGTTCCTGAGTGACATAACAAAGCGTTATGTAACCTTCATAATGGAAGCACTGAGCAAAAGGCAGGATCCTCAGAAAGGTGGGCAAGTCAAGCACCTGCCAGCAGCCAGTTCAACAGTGTCATTGGCGGAGGACAATAGATTCAAAATTAGGGCCAGTTTAACACAACTTACAAGAGGTAGAAAATGACTTGCGCATCATAAAGTACAGAGTGAGATCGAATAACAAAAAGGGACCAGGCAAAATGCATTATAAAAACGAGTCAGCAAAAAACAACCTTTTGCTTTTTCCTGTCCCTTCAGACGCCCTGATTACTCACGCCATGCACCACTCGCAACTGAGAGACGGCAGGAAAACCTGCCCAATATTCCCACACCCAAGCGATCCAATATGGCCCTGGCACAGCAACGGGCAGATGCGCCCTCGAGTGTCAGCCATGGCTCAGTGGGGAACGCTAGCGCCTCGGAGTCAGAAGCAATCTTCCCCCTAATTGCTTTTTTTTTGGGTGCGCGGTCCCTTTAAGGGACTGTGCGGCCCATTCACAGTTTCACGCACGCGCGGAACTTAACTTTGTAGAAGCTGGTCCCAGATTGCACGGGACCGACAGAGAGCTGGACGGCTGTGTTGGTCAGGAGGTCCTTGGTTCAAGTCCCACTCCAGAGGCTTGAACACAAAAATCAAGGCCGACACTGCCAGTGCAGTGCTGAGGGAGCGCTGCACTGTCAGAGGTGCCGTCTTTCGGATGAGACGTCCAACCAAGGCCCCGTCTGCTCTCTCAAGTGGACGTAAAATATCCCACGGCCACTATTTTGATGAAGAGCGGCGGGAGTTCTCCTGTTGTCTTGGGCCAACATTTATCCCTCGAGCGACATCACTAAAAAAAACATATTGGCCCAGAAATTCCCATCGCCGGCCTCCCGCGGGCGGAGGGCTGCGATCTGGAAAGATCTCCGCCTGGACCGGAGGGCTCCCGGGAGCCGCAGATTTCCGTTGCTGGGCTTCTTCAAACTGGCGGTGTGCAGGGCCCACGTATCCCAGGGGCGCAGGCGGTTCGCAGCGTCCCTGGTATCATGTGGGCCATGGGGAGCCAATCAGAGAAGGGAATCTCCCTTCATACATTTGACAGGAGGACCGATCAAATCTATTAATAGAGATCAGCCCCAAAACAGAGTAAAACTTTAAATAAATTTCTAAAAAATCACATTTTTAAAATGACTTTAAATTACAATAAATTAAGTATTTTAAACAAAAATTTTATTTTTTGAAAAAATAATTAAAGTTTTTAACGGGGCTAAAAATAAACTTACCTTTCTTTTAAAGTATTTTTAAATGATAAATCAGTGGAAAAAAAAATTTTAAAAAACTTTTTTCAACTCTTATCCTGGTAAAATCAGGCCTTACGCCGGCTTTTACCAGGCGTAAGAATTGTAAGTGTTTTCCGCGAGCGGAGGGTCTCCAAAAAGTGTAACTCCCCCCTGCAGAGGCCCTTCTCCAGGGCAGCCGGAGGATCTGTCCAGAGCATTCTCGACAGATCGGAAATGCCGGTTTCCAGCGCATGCGCTGTGCATGCCTGAGACTGGCATTTCCGATGTCCCTACAGGTGAGTGCACAGCGCGTACCCAGCCATAGGGATCGGAATATCTGCACCATTATCCGGTCATTATCACATTGCTGTTTGTGGGAGCTTGCTGTGCGCAAATTGGCTGCCACGTTTCCCACATTACAACAGCAACTACACTTCAAATGAGCCTCATTGGCTGTAAAGCACTTTGGGGCGTCCTGAGGTCGTGCAAGGCGCTATAGAAATGCCAATATTTTCTTAAGACATAATCTGAAATCAGGAGTGAAATCAGGAAGCACTTTTTCACACAAAGGGTAGTGAAAATCTGGAATTCCCTCCCTCAAAAGGCTGTGGACAATTGGAGCTTTCAAGACGGAGATCGATGAGATTTTTGTTGGGTAAGAGTATCGAGGGATATGGAGCAAAGGTGGGTAACTGGAGTTGAGGTACAGATCAGCCGTGATCTGATTGAATGACAGAGCAGGCCCGAGGGGCTGACTGGCCTCCACCTGCTCCTGTATTCCCAGATGGCACAGCCTGTTAGCACATTAATGTCCTGTCACTGAAAATGGTAAGTGACATGAATCAGTCATTCATGAAAGAAAGACTTGTGAAATAATACTGAGCGGCCTGCGGGTGGCGCTGTCCAGGGAGAGTATAAATACTCGGGCACGGGCCCAGCTTGCGCAGGACATTCTTAACAGGAACTAGTGAAGGACACAACTAGACCTCCATGTTGTAAAACAGTTGATTAAAGCTTTAACGCTTAGACCAAGTGCCTAGTAGTTTTCTTACGTCAGGAAGCATCGGACGGACGGCACTGTTATTTGTGTCTTTTTTTTATTATAAAGCCAATGGGCCAGATCTTGCTTGGAAAATAACAGCGTGTTAACGACGCACGCTGTCATTAATGTGCAGATCAGCCGGTGAGTTCAGGGGATGAAGAGATACGCCGTGAGTGGTGAATCTCCAGAACTTGCTGATCGATTTACCTCGCTCCGCTCTCAGCACTGCCCGCTATTTTTAAGAACTTGCTGGATTTGTGTATTGAACGTGCTGCAGAAAGTTAAATTTGGTAATTAAAAGCTTAAGTACCTTTTTAACGATGTGATAATTGTTGATGCAATGCCAGTCAATCTCTACAGCCCGGAAAGGGAACAATTTAAACTGTTCAATCTCATTCCTTCAGGTAGTGAACTGTTAGAGTTTTTAAAAACGTCAATTTTTTTGCTTACTTTTCCTTTCTGCCTCTTCTTTCTCTCCCTCTCTCTCTTAATCCAATCTTTCTGTACCTGATTCGACTCTAATTCACCCGATTTCTTTCTCCATGGTTACTCAGTTTCTTTCTCCATCCTTCAATCTCGTTGGTCGAGGAGACAGACTGTTGGTCCCGTCATTAACCGAGGTCCCGGACGCCCCGTTGCCCGCGCCGCCCCGTTATCAGCTCGCGCTCCCAGCAAGTTACGGCCCAAAAAAATGTTCGAGTTGAAGGGTGAGGGGGAAAAAGTCTAACGAACGGGGCAGGCCGCGAGATGCCCCGCTCCGGCAGGATCCAGGCCCAACTCTTCAATGCTCGGCAGACTTGGAAGCACCATACAAACCGGCCTCACTCCGAACATTCCAAGATTGGGCTCTGGCCGAAAGAAAGATGAAAAACGAATCCGTCGCCCTTACCCACACTGGAAACATAAATGCAATGCTTCAGAAAAAAAACTCAGTCGATCTCTTTCCGAAATGATTCCTTGCCTGGAATGCCACAGGGTTGGGTCGACCCTCGCCGTACTTTGAGTCTCTTCGCCTGTAAGCGGCAGATGTGAGCCTTGCACTGAGCCCGTTCACCAGAGAGTGGGTGTGTGCGTAAAGGTGCACACGCACCTGCCGCAGTCTGACTCCGTCCTCGGTCCCCATTTTCGTGCCCTGTGAAAACCTCCACATGCTGTGTCCTGTGTCGCCAGCAGCCTCTCAGAACTCGTCCCAGCGAGAAACGAAGGGGAAAAAAACCGCCCGCACCAATTAAACCTCTCATGTCTTTTATTGCCGCAAAAACACTTACCTAAATGATATCGTACTCGTTGTGTTGTTACTTACAACTGTAGTACAGCCTCGGGCCAGCAAGATTATGTTTCATGTAAGATTGCCATTAAAATTCTTTCATTGCTGCATGTTGGCTGTGTAGCTAATTACTTCCCTTCCCACCAATAAGATTAAATTAGCATTAATGACAATGAAGTGCTGAGGGGTTAGCAATGGGGCCACCTCGCAATCCTGCAGGCCAGCATAATAGAAGCAGCCATGGCATTCGGGTGACAGATGGTTGCTAAATTGGTTAATCTATCATTGATGTTACTGAGGAATGGCATCTCTTGGATCCAGAAATGGCTTAGAATATACTGCGCCTCTGTGCAGAGCATATAAACGCCCTGCCCTGGACTGAAAACCACTGCATTCTGTCTCCCTGGCTTGTACACACACTAAATCACTATGTACCAGGGGGCATGCTGAAAGGGAATCACGCTGGACTCGCCGCTGCACTTCGCACTCGATCTCAAGGTTACAACGAGAAGTATCCAGGTGTTATAATGCACATGGTGTTTGTATTGGGACAAAGGGAAAGAACTGACTTAAGCATGCAGAGTGACTAACCTCGTTCCTTATTTAAGTGTCAGCCGTGGCTCAGTGGGCAGCACTCTCGCCTCTGAGTGAGCAAGGTCGGGGATTCAAGACCCACTCCAGAGATTTGAGCACAAAATCTAGGCTGACATTTCGGCGCAGCGCTGAGGGAGTGCAGCACTGTCGAAGGGGCAGTACTGAGGGAGCGCTGCACTGTCAGAGGGGCAGTACTGAGGGAGTGCTGCATTGTCGGAGGGTCAGTACTGAGGGAGCGCTGCACTGACGCAGGTGCAGTACTGAGGGAGCGCTGCACTGTCGGAGGGTCAGTACTGAGGGAGCGCTGCACTGACGCAGGTGCAGTACTGAGGGAGCGCTGCACTGTCGGAGGGGCAGTACTGAGGGAGTGCTGCACTGTCGGAGGGTCAGTACTGAGGGAGTGTTGCACTGTCGGAGGGTCAGTACTGAGGGAGCGCCGCACTGTCGGAGGGGCAGTACTGAGGGAGCGCCGCACTGTCGGAGGGGCAGTACTGAGGGAGTGCTGCACTGTCGGAGGGGCAGTACTGAGGGAGTGTTGCACTGTCGGAGGGGCAGTACTGAGGGAGTGCTGCATTGTCGGAGGGGCAGTACTGAGGGAGCGCTGCACTGTCGGAGGGGCAGTACTGAGGGAGTGCTGCACTGTCGGAGGGGCAGTACTGAGGGAGTGTTGCACTGTCGGAGGGTCAGTACTGAGGGAGTGCTTCACTCTCGGAGGGACAATACTGGGGGAGCGCTGCAGTTTCAGAGGGGCATTACTCAGGGAGCTCTGCACAGTCAGAGAGGCAGTACTGAGGGAGTGCTGCACTGTTGGAGGGTCAGTACTGAGGGAGCATTGTACTGTCGGCGGGGCAGTACTGAGGGAGTGCTGCACTGTCAGAGGGGCAGTACTGAGGGAGTGCTGCACTGTCAGAGGGGCAGTACTGAGGGAGTGCCGCACTGTCAGAGGGGCAGTACTGAGGGAGTGCTGTACTGCCGGAGGGGCAGTACTGAGGGAGCGCCGCACTGTCGGAGGGGCAGTACTGAGGGAGCGCCGCACTGTCGGAGGAGCTGTACTGAAGGAGCGCCACACTGTCGAAGGGGCAGTACTGAGGGAGTGCTGCACTGTCGGAGGGGCAGTGCTGAGGGAGCGCCGCACTGTCGGAGGGGCAGTACTGAGGGAGCGCTGCACTGTCGGAGGGGTTGTACTGAGGGAGCGCTGCACTGTCGGAGGGGCAGCACTGAGGGAGAGCTGCACTGTCGGAGGGGCAGCACTGAGGGAGTGCCGCACTGTCGGACGGGCAGTACTGAGGGAGCGCTGCACTGTCGGAGGGGCAGTACTGAGGGAGCGCTGCACTGTCGGACGGGCAGTACTGAGGGAGCGCTGCACTGTCGGACGGGCAGTACTGAGGGAGCACTGCACTGTCGGAGGGGCGGTACTGAGGGAGAGCTGCACTGTCGGACGGGCAGTACTGAGGGAGCGCTGCACTGTCGGAGGGGCAGTACTGAGGGAGAGCTGCACTGTCGGAGGGGCAGTACTGAGGGGGTGCTGCACTGTCGGAGGGGCAGTACTGAGGGAGCGCTGCACTGTCGGACGGGCAGTACTGAGGGAGTGCTGCACTGTCGGACGGGCAGTACTGAGGGAGAGCTGCACTGTCGGACGGGCAGTACTGAGTGAGCACTGCACTGTCGGAGGCAATGCTCCCACTAACTTTTTTGGGGCGGGGCACAGCCCATGTGCGGTTATTTCAATTGTAAGCCGTTGAGCGGCCTGCGCGGGACCTCCAGACCGCTATGCGATCGCGCTGGCGCACAGCTTAACGGGAACATTGGTCGGAGGTGCCATATTTCGGATGAGACGTTAAACTGAGGTCCCATCTGCCCTCTCAGGTGGACGTAAAAGATCCCATAGTACAACTTGATGAAGACCGGGAAGTCCACCCTGGTGTCCTGGCCAATATTTATCCCTGAATCAACACCACTAAAACAGATGATCTGATCATTATCTTACTTGTGGGATCTTCCTCTGCGCGAACTGTCCGCTGCGTTTTCTGCAGGAATGGAAACATTAAAAACTTTTTGGGGGTTTAAAAAAAAATTTCAGACCAATTTATACCGCTGAGAATGTAGCTCAATTTAGTAACTTAGGGTTGATTGAGGGTGTAAAATATTAGCGTTATCATTGAATATTTTGTGCAATTAAAGAGATTCAAGGAGACCTAATAGAGGTCTTTAAACATTAGGAAGGGGTTTGAAAGGGCAGATGTGGAGAAACTGTTTCCACCTCTGGGGGAGACCAGAACAAGGGGGCAAAATATAAGTTGGCCACTAACAGACCAAATAAAGAGTTTAGGAGGAATCTGTTCAGAGAGAGAGAGCGGTGAGAATGAGGAACTCACTGCCATGTGGAGTGGTTAAAGCAGGGAGCATTGATGCATTTAAGGGGAGGGTTGAGGCATACATAAGGGAGAAGGGAATAGAGGGGTACAAGAGGAGGGTGGAAAGAGGCAATTAGAAATGGAGGTGGATTGTGTGCAGAATAAACACAGGCATAGACCAGCTGGGCCAAAGGGCCTGCTTCTGTTCTACAGCTTCCATGTCATTCCAGGGTGTCTTTCAAAATTCTCATCCTTGTTTTCAAATCCCTCCATGGCCTCGCCCCTCCCTATCTCTGTAATCTCCTCCAGCCCCACAACCTCCTCGAGATATCTGCGCTCCTCTAATTCCGCCCTCTTGAGCGTCCCTGATTTTAATCGCTCCACCATCGGTGGCCGTGCCTTCTGCTGCCTGGGCCCTAAGCTCTGGAATTCCCTCCCTAAACCTCTCCGCCTCTCTACCTCTCTCTCCTCTTTTAAGATGCTCCTTAAAACCTACCTCTTTGACCAAGCTTTTGATCACCTGCCCTAATTTAACCTTGTGTGGCTCGATGTCAAGTTTTTTGTCTTAAAATACTCCTGTGCAGCACCTTGGGACGTTTTACTACGTTAAAGGCGCTACATAAACACAAGTTGTTGTTGTTGTTGTCTGTTTGCTGGGTAGCAGTGAACTCGCCCCGTCACCTCCGATCATCCTAAAACAAGACTTAAGAGGCAGAGTGAGTGCAAAGCACTCACCTTAAATACCCTAAAGGTGTAGCCATCAATCAGCACACTTAGGCCAGGTCGCTCAACTAGGGCCATACTTTCACCCACAAATCATCAAAAAAAAAATCAAAATCAACTTTTATTGTCATTGTTAGTGCACAAGTGCAGTACAACGAAATGTAGGCTTACGGCTCCCGAGAGTGTACATTTAGATTAAGACATTTAAACATTCAACATACATTTGGCTTGTAATACATTAACATAAACATAACCATAATAAAGTGCATTGGCAGATGTGCAGGCTTTAGAGTTTATTTGTGGAGTTCAGTAGGATGACAGCCCTGGGAAAGAAGCTGTTCCTAAATCTGGCCGTACGGGTGTGAATGCATCTGTAGCGTCTCCCAGATGGCAGGAGGGTGAACAGACTGTGGCTGGGGTGGGTAGGGTCTTTGATGATGGACCGTGACCTCCGTAGACAGCGTTTATGGTATATGTGCTCTATGGTCGGTAGCCGGGTGCCGGTAATGCGTTGGGCAGTTTTGACTACCCGCTGCAGGGCTTTCCGGTCATAGTAGCTACAGCTGCCATACCATACTGTGATACAGTTCGTCAGGATGCTCTCTATTGTGCAGCGGTAAAAGTTAGAGAGGATCAGGGGTGACAGGTTACATCCCTTCAGCCTCCTTAGGAAATATAGGCGCTGCTGGGCCTTCTTCACCAGAGAGGAGGTATTGAGGGACCAGGAGAGGTCTTCCGTGATGTGGACTCCGAGGAACTTAAAGCTGTCCACCCTTTCCACCACAGCCCCATTGATGTGGATGGGGGTGTGACTTCCGCCTTTAGACTTCCTGAAGTCCACACTGATTTCTTTGGTTTCCTTGATGTTGAGGGCCAGGTTGTTATCGGCGCACCACTTCACGAGATGCTGGACCTCCTCCCTGTAGGCTGACTCATCGTTGTTGGTGATCTGGCCTACTACCGTGGTATCATCCGCAAACTTGATGATGGTGTTGGAATCATGAACAGCCACACAGTTGTGGGTGAAGAGGGAGTAGAGGAGGGGGCTCAGCACACATCATTGAACAGAAACTGCCACAGCGGAAGGCAGCCACTTCCCCGCCAATGGAAACGATTCGGAGCAGGTCGGAGCGAAAATTATGTTTCACTTGGCGAGTTGGTTGGAGCGAAATTGCCTTCAAAGCGCGGAAAAGAATCGCCCCTCACTGCTGTCGATTATATTGTAAATAAGACTTTAAAGCTGAATGCTGGCAGCTGCCGAGATGTACTTTTTATTGCCTATATTTTTGGTTGTCCAAACGAAAGCAAGACTCACGCTGGATGAGGGACTAAACCTGGCACAACAGAGCTTGGGACGCGAGCCATTTTTTCAGACAGAGCATCTGTTAAACAATCTTCAATACAAAACAGATTAACATTCTGTTGGCAGCTGGTATTTTTCAGTAATAAACCCTGGTGCCCAGAGACAGCAAATTTACAGGTACATGAGGCCGCTGGTACATTCCCAACGCAATTTCCAAAAGAACCGCGAGTTATAATCATGGATACTAACTCCGAGTCCAATAATAATTCCAATATAAATCAAGCTGTAAAAGAAATGTGTGTGTGTTACACATCAAAGTGGCGTTTTATTTGTTTAAAAAAAATCTTTGATGGATTTCAACAGAATTGTGAGTGATATAATCTAAGCACGTGACACGATGATGGAATTAATCACTGACGACGACCTCAGTTACATTTAAATACATTTGCCGACTTCTAATTCAGCAACACCTTGCATTTACACAGCGCCTTTAATGCAGGAAAACATTCCAAGGTGCTTCACAGGGTGGACAGCTTTAAGTTCCTCGGAGTCCACATCACGGAAGACCTCTCCTGGTCCCTCAATACCTCCTCTCTGGTGAAGAAGGCCCAGCAGCGCCTATATTTCCTAAGGAGGCTGAAGGGATGTAACCTGTCACCCCTGATCCTCTCTAACTTTTACCGCTGCACAATAGAGAGCATCCTGACGAACTGTATCACAGTATGGTATGGCAGCTGTAGCTACTATGACCAGAAAGCCCTGCAGCGGGTAGTCAAAACTGCCCAACGCATTACCGGCACCTGGCTACCGACCATAGAGCACATATACCAGAAACGCTGTTTACGGAGGTCACGGTCCATCATCAAAGACCCTACCCACCCCAGCCACAGTCTGTTCACCCTCCTGCCATCTGGGAGACGCTACAGATGCATTCGCACCCGAACGACCAGATTTAGGAACAGCTTCTTTCCCAGGGCTGTCATCCTACTGAACTCCACAAATAAACTCTAAAGCCTGCACATCTGCCAATGCACTTTATTATGGTTATGTTTATGTTAATGTATTACAAGCCAGATGTATGCTGAATGTTTAAATGTCTTAATCTAAATGTACACTCTCGGGAGCCGCAAGCCTACATTTCGTTGTACTGCACTTGTGCACTAACAATGACAATAAAGTTGATTATGATTATGATTATGAGGAGCGTAAATCAGGCAGCAATCGGCACCGAAAGAAGGAGAAATTAGGAGAGGGAGCTTGGTCAAAGAGGTAGGTTTTAAGGAGCGTCTTAAAGTAGGGCAGAGAGAGAATTCCAGAGCTTAGGGCCCAGGCGGCCAAAAGCACGGCCGCCAATGGCGGAAGTGGGGGATGGACAAGAGGTCAGAGTTGGAGGAGCGCGGAGATTTTAGAGGGTTGTAGGGCTGGTGGAGGCTACAAAGATATAACGCCTTTCACGGCCTCAGGACATCCCAAAGCGCTTTACAGCCAATTAAGTCATTTTGAAGTGTAGTCACTGTTGGAATGTAGGAAACGCGGCAGCCAATTTGCGCACAGCAAGCTCCCACAAACAGCAATGTGATAACGACTGGATAATCTCTTTTAGTGATGTAGATTGAGGAATAAATATTGACCCAGGACACTGGGGATAACTCCCCCTGCTCTTCTTCGAAATAGTGCCATGGGATGCTTTACGTCCACCTGAGAGGGCAGACGGGGCCTCGGTTTAACGTCTCATCTGAAAGACGGTACCTCCGACAGTGCAGCGCTCCCTCAGTACTGCACTGGGAGTGTCAGCCTAGTTTTTGTGCTCGAGCCTCTGGAGTGGGACTTGAACCCACGACCTTCTGATGCACTGAGCCATGGCTGACACATACCACCTGTGCTTTCTCCTCCCTAGCCCATGGGCACGAAAGCTAATGGCAGTGTATGTGCTGTCGCCCAGCTTGACATTGGCTAACACAGCACGGACCGAGAATCGAAGCAGGGACCCTTCTGGTCTATAGTGCTCAGTACTGCACACAGCAGTGTTGCTTCACCTTACTAACTCCTTCTTAAAATACCTTTCAAACTACACAGTCATAAACCAACAGCGACAAATTGTGGCCAGTTGGTTCAAGATACCTCTGATTAAATTCTTCAGTCCTGCTCCTTCACTTCAAACTATTACAATCTTGCATCGTTTTCATTGATGTTAACACCAGTCTAAGGGCAGGTATCCTGGTGCGGTTTTCGTTACGATGCTGGTTTGATTACCATCTGGTCCTCAGGTCAAACCTCGGCACAGCCTGGCATCCACAAAGAAAAGAAGAAAGAACTTGTATTTCTATAGCGCCTTTCACGTCCTTAGGACGTCCCAAAGCGCTTTACGGCCAATGAAGTACTTTCGAAGTGCAGTCACTGTTGGAATGTAGGCATTGGCGCGGTTCTAAGAAGTCCCTCCTACACTTCGAATGGTACCATGGGGCCTTTTGCATCCTCTCCATCAGACCGAGGGGAATCCCGGTTTCACATACAGATGCGATAACACGCGTGTCAGCTGCAGCAGGGGCAATATTACAAAAGTGAGGGCTCGGCGGAACCACATGGAATCATAGAATGACACAGCACAGAAGGAGGCCATTCGGCCCGTCGTGCCTGTGCCGGCTCTTTGAAAGAGCTCTCCAATTAGTCTCACTGACCCCTGCTCTTTCCCCAAAGTCCTGTAAAAAAAATTCTTTTCAAGTATTTATCCAATTCTCTTTTGAAAGTTACTATTGAATCTGCTTCCACCGCTCTTTCAGGCAGCGCATTCCAGATCACAACAACTCGCTGCGTAAAGAAATGTTTCCTCATCTCCCCTCTGGTTCTTTTGCCACTTACCTTCAATCTGTGTCCGCTAGTTACCGACCCTCCTGCCACTGGAAACAGTTTCTCCTTATTTACTCTATCAAAACCCTTCATGATCTTAAACAGCTCTATTACATCTCCCCTTAACCTTCTGTGTTCTAAGGCGAACAATCCCAGCTTCTCCAGTCTCTCCAGATAACTGAAATTCCCCATCCCTGGTACCATTCTAGTAAATCTCCTCTGCACCCTCTCCACAACATATTGGGAAATCCTGGGGTGTGCCAACAAGCAAAGCCATTTCGTACAATTGGTTTTAGCATTTCACAAACAATGTTTACATAGTATTTACAGGCCTTTCAGCCCAACAGCTCCGTGCCGGTGTTTATGCTCCACACGAGCCTCCTCCCACCCCTCTTCATCTCACCCTATCAACATATCCTTCTATTCCTTTCTTCCTCATGTGTTTATCCAGCTTCCCTTAAATGCATCTATACTATTCCCCTCAACCACTCCCTGTGGTAGCGAGTTCCTCATTCTCACCACTCTCTGGGTAAAAATGTTTCTCCTGAATTCCCTACTGGATTTATTAGTGGCTGTCTTATATTTCTGGCCCCTAGTTCTGGTCTCCCCACAAGTGGAAACATCTTCTATATGTTATGTATTGTGTGTTCTATTGTGTGTTCTCCTCCCACCTGTGGTGGCGCTGTCACAGGAGATAAATGGTTGGGTATTCTCTCGGTTAAGTTTAGCTCTCTTTGTTCAGAACTTGCCAGAACTTCCTTTCCTTCCAATAAAGCACTTCATGTTTGAACCTCTGAGTTCTGAGTCCTAAATTGTGTCTAGGTAGAAAGGTACTGACACAACAAGTGGCAACGAGGAGCGGATGAATCTGCGTACGTTACGGGTGCAGTGAGTAAACAGAAAATTTAATTTGAAACGTGAGATGGCGACTATATTAGGAAACATTGGTGATTTTGATGAAAATGTGGAGCAATGGAGCGCATATATGGAACGTTTTGACTATTTTGTATTGGCGAATGCGGTGGCAAATGAAAAGGTCGTGCCTACCTTTTTGAGTGTAATCGGGCCGAAGACTTTCAATTTACTTCGCAGCCTCGTGCAGCCAGATAAGCCAGGAACTAAAACATATAAGCAACTAGTGGAAATTCTTGGAGCACATTTTTCACCAAAACCTCTGGTTATTGCTGAGAGATTTAGATTTCACAAACGGAATCAAGAGGAGGGGGAATCAGTGACGATGTTTATTGCTGCTTTAAAAAGGTTGTCGGAACACTGCCAGTTCAAGGAGGTGCTGAATGACACCATTAGAGACAGACTTGTGTGTGGTCTGCAAAATGCAGCCACACTGAAGCGCCTTCTTACTGAAGACAACATTACTCTTGAAAAGGCCATTGAAGTTAGTGTCTCCATGGAGATGGCACGCCAGAACTTCCTTTCCTTCCAATAAAGCACTTCATGTTTGAATCTCTGAGTTCTGAGTCCTAAATTGTGTCTAGGTAGAAAGGTACCGACACAACACTATACATCTACCCCATCAAACCCTTTCATAATTTTAAATACCTCTATCAGGTCACCCCTCAGTCTTCTCTTTTCTGGAGAAAAGAGCCTCAGCTTGTTCAATCTTTCCTGATAGGTATAACCTCTCAATTCTGGTATCATTCTCGTAAATCTTTTTTGCACCTTCTCCAGTGCCTCTATGTCTTTTCTATAATATAGAGACCAGAACTGTCCACAGTGCTCCAAGTGTGGTCTACCCAAGGTTCTATACAAGTTTAACATCACTTCTCTGCTTTTCAATTCTAGCCCTCTAGAAATGAACCCAGTGATTTGTTTGCATTTTTATGGCCTTATTAACCTGCGTCGCTACAGTTAGTGATTTGTGTATCTGTACCCCCCAGATTCCATGGCTCAGTGGGCAGCACCCTCGCCTCTGAATCGGGAGGTTGTGGGTTCAAGCCCCACTCCAGAGACTTGAGCTCATAATCCAGGCTGACACGCTCAGTGCAGTACTGAGGGAGTGCTGCACTGTCGGAGATGCCGTCTTTTGGATGAGGCATTAAGCCGAGGGCCCGTCTGCCCTCTCAGGTGGACGTAAAAGATCCCATGGCACTGTTTTGAAGAAGAGCGGGGGAGTTGTCCCCGGTGTCCTGGGCCAATATTTATCCCTCAACCATAACAAAAACAGATTATCTGGTCATTATCATATTGCTGTTTGTGGGAGCTTGCTGTGCACAAAATTGGCTGCCGCATTTCCTACATTACAACAGTGACTACACTTCAAAAATACTTCATTGGCTGTAAAGCGCTTTGGGATGTATGGTACTTGTGAAAGGCGCTATAGAAATGCAAGTCTTTCTTTTGGCCCCATTTGGACACCTATTTTCCAAGGACTATGGGGCCTCCTTATTCTTCCTACCAAAATGTACCACCCTCACACTTACCTATATCAATACTGAACTACGACAGACAACGCACGTGAGCAACAAAACAAGTAACGCTTTTCAACTATTCACTTAAAGCAGTTCATAGAATCATACAGCACAGAAGGAGGCCATTCGGCCCATCGTTCCTGTGCCGGCTCTTTGAAAGAGCTCTCCAATTAGTCCCACTCCCCCCTGCTCTTTCCCCATATACCTGTTAACAGCCCAAAATTCACTAGTAAAAAAAATTAGCAGTTCAGCTCTGACGGATGAAAATATCCTTCCCCACTGACGATGAATAAAAGTCCCACCCATGGGCTGCTGAAATATATTTCTGAAACTCTTGGTCAATTAGAGGTCAGGGAATGATTTTTTTTTTAAAGCGCAAACATCTAAAAAATGCAGCCGTGTGAAGTTCATTGTCGTTCTAAAAATAAAGGCACAGATAACAGGAAATTTAGCCCAAAGTGGTGCGAAGGTCCAACACATTCCTTTGCTGAAACTGCTGAAAAGTTAGAGTTGCGCCAAGTTTGGAATGAAAGCACTGACCTTACTGTCTGCCTTCTCCTTGGTCCTTGCCTGAAAGGTTTGCTTGACTCCGCAGCCATGGGCCTGCTTCGAGGACGGCTGGCCGGGGAAATTCAGGCAGTCTGCGCCGATAAGCTCTCCCGAGTCGCCGCAGACCTGCTGACGCCCGCTCTGGCCCACGTGCGGGATGCAAAAAGCGGTGTGAACGTGCTTGGGACGTCCCGCCGGTGGCCTCAGCCTCGAGGAGACCGGAACGCCAGGCATGGCTCGGAAGTGTAACTTTCCCCCTCCCCAACCACCACCACCACCACCAGCACCCCCTACCGCAGGCGAGCTTTGAGCGGCACGCACGTGCTGCCTTGCATGCCGCGTCTGACGGAACGAGGAAACCGCGGCTGTCAGAGGCGCTTGCCCACCCTTGTAGCAAAGTGCCGCAGCTCTGCTCTCAAAAGAAAGACCCTGCAGCTTTGCTGGAGAGTGGCAACAGGATTCCTCTTTACACAGCGATCGGTCGAGGTTCAGTGGGAGACTAAACACTCCTCCGGGGCATGAGGACCTGGCTCGCCAAGGTGAGTGCCGCAAAGCTGCCTGTGATGATTCAGAGAATGCAGCCCTGTCTCTCTCTCTCTCTCTCTCTCCCTTCTGATAGTATTCCAGCTCAATTTGTAGTCAAATGGAGCGTAAAGGGGGAGGGAGGGAGGGAGGGACAAGGGAAAATATCCGAGCCTGAGCTCCCAACTGTCAAAACAACATTGTGGCCACAACACGAGGAGCACGCAGCTCTCTCCCTGACCACAGATAATAGCAGTCCGGCTTCAAAAGCAAAACGGCGGAGGGAAAACTAAAAGCCTTGGTGACCAAGCCCACAAGCAGCAGCCACAAATCTAAGCAGCTGTTGGAAAGCTCCCAGCCCGGAAACAACCTCTGGGCTGAAGTTGTTGGTCTGATTCCCCGACTATTTTTCACTCCTGACAGCTCCAGGCTGTGTGTGTAATGACTGCCTGTTCTGTGCTCGTCTCCCGGAGTCAGGTTAAAGATCTGCCGTGGGACCAAAACATTAAAAAAAAGGCAGAGCTCCCCGGCCTGAAAGGGGGAATTCCGATCTGATTTGGGGAAAAGTTTGGAATCGGAGGCATTTAAAAAGAATAAAGGAAAGAAAGAACTTGCATTTATACAGCGACCTCGGGACACCCCACAGCGCTTCACAGCCAATGAAGTACTTTGTTTGAAGTGTAGTCGCTGTTGTGATGTAGGCAAATGCGGCAGCCAATCTGCGCACAGCAAGATCCCAAAACCAGCAATGAGATAATGGCCAGATAATCTGTTTTTTGGTGATGTTGGCTGAGGGACAAATATTGGACAGGACACCGGGGAGAACTCCCCTGCTCTTCTTCGAAACAGTGCCGTGGGATCTTTTACATCCACCTGAGGGGGTAGGCGGGGCCTCGGTTTAAACTCTCATTCTGCCAGCGCATTTCACACCTAATCTAGAGCCGTCGACAGTGCAGCACTCCCTCAGCACTGCACTGGTGTGTCAGCCTAGATATTTGTGCTCCAGTCTCTGGAGTGGGACTTGGAACCCACAACCTTCATGACTTTGCGGCGAAAGTGCTGCCCACTGAGCCACCGTTGATAAAGTCCAACGGTTCAGCCACTGTGCCAGCCTCCCAAGCTCTTCTCCCTCCCGGTCCTGCTCTGCCCCCGCTTCATCGCTTGGTTCTCCCCACATCCCCCCCCTCCCCCCTCCCACTCCTCTTCCAGTCTCTGCCACACCCAGAGCCCCCTCCTGACCTTCTGCAACATGACCCACTCAGTCCTTACTCCACATCACCTCCTCCATTGATCTCCTCTCCTGCCATTATCCGAGGCTCAAGTCCCGCCTGGATAGCTTCACTTTTGTCCAATCAAGGAAGGGGATGGCGGTGTTGGACTGGGGTGGACAAATGTAGGAAGTCACACAACACCAGGTTATAGTCCAACAGCTTTATTTGAAATCACAAGCTTTCGGAGCGCTGCTCCTTCGTCAGGTGAAGTGAAGAGATGCATACAGACACAGCATATATAGTCAGAGAACACTGCCAGATGATTACAGGTAATCTTTCTAACTGCCCTTTATCTCTGCCGAGGTGTGATAAAGGGCAGTTAGAAAGATTACCTGTAATCATCTGGCAGTGTTCTCTGACTATATATGCTGTGTCTGTATGCATCTCTTCACTTCACCTGACGAAGGAGCAGCGCTCCGAAAGCTTGTGATTTCAAATAAAGCTGTTGGACTATAACCTGGTGTTGTGTGACTTCTTACATTTGTCCAATCTAGGAAGGGGATGGAGGGGGAAGAAAAGAAAACAGGAGAAAGAAAATGTACAAGTCCCCAGAGCATCAATGTGCTGGGGGCTCAGCTGACTTGTTTAACCAGGTGGGAAGGTGAACCCCAAAGGGGAGGGAGAACAAAATTGGGGGAACAATAATCCCTCACACTGGGCTATCCTCTCATCCCTCCGAGCAAACAGCTCAAAATGGTAATAGCAGAGTCCTACCACCAGGGGGGCTGAGCCAATATTCAACTGCAGGGACCATTTGTGAAACTAGCTTTTTTATTCCAGATTTATTTAACTAACTGAATTTAATAATCCCCAGCTGCCATGGCGGGGTTTGAACTCGCATCATCTACAGATCATTAGTTGAGGCCGCTGGATTATGAAATAACAACAGAAAATGCTGGAAAAACTCAGCAGGCCAGGCAACATCCGTGGAGAGAGAAATAGAGTCAATGTTTCGGGTCAAAACCCTTCGTCAAGACTGAAAAAACACAGGAAATGAAACAGATTAAAAGGCCAGTTTGGGGGCTGGGAAATGGGGATGAGAGAACAAAAGAGAAGTGAAGAGACATTAAGAGGTATTCAAAACCAGACGAGATGGTGATAGGACTAGTGGAGACAAAAGACGGCTCTAGATTAGGTGTGAAATGCGCTGGCAGAATGGGAGACAGCTGCCATGTGGGAGAGAGAAAAAAAAAGGAAAGGTGGGGGGGGTGAAACCAAAACAAAGGTGTGGATAAAAAATATATGAAAAAATGTAATATATTTTATATATATTACGAGGATTACACTGGATTACGAGCCCAGTAACATAGCCATTGTGCCACCGTACCCGACTTACTGAGAGTGGAGCAAGTGCCAGGGTAGCTGTGCCTCTTTACCACCTGAGTGTTATGCACTGCCTGAGCGGAGCACGGAAAGGAAAATCTGGCAAAGGATGGCACGCCCACCTGACTTTCCTTCCATTGAAATGAATGGACTGGACGTCTGATGGGTTTTGTAAGGGCGTGCAATAATTGCCAGCGGATTTGCCGCTCTGTGTTCCACTCAGGTTAGGCTCAATGGTTTACGGGAACAGTAGCGCCGTGGTTATTTTACCGCACTAGTAATCCAGTCAGGCCTGGACGAATGCTCCAAGAAACGTGAGTTCAAATCCCACCACGGCAGCTGGGTAATTTAAATTCAGTTAATTAAATCAATCTGGAATAAAAAACTAGTATCAGTCATGGTGACCATGAAACTATTGGATTGTCGTAAAAACCCATCTGGTTCACTAATGTCCTTTAGGGAAGGAAATCTATCGTCTTTACCTGGTCTGGCCTATATGTGACTCCAGACCCACAGCAATGTGGTTGACTCTTAACTGCCCTCTGAAATGGCCCAGCAAGACACTCATTGTAACAAATCGCTACGAAACACAATAATAAGAATAAAACCGGACGGACCACCCGGCATCAACCTCGGCACCGGCTTCGGACACAACGGCACACCCAGCCCAGTCGACCCTGCAAAGTCCTCCTCACCAACATCTGGGGACTTGGGCCAGAATTGGGAGAGCTGTCCCACAGACTAATCAAGCAACAGCCTGACATAGTCATACTCACAGAATCATACCTTTCAGCCAATTCCTCCATCACTATCCCTGGGTATGTCCTGTCCCACCGGCAGGACAGACCTAGCAGGGGTGGTGGCACAGTGGTATACAGTTAGGAGGGAGTGGCCCTGGGAGTCCTCAACATTGACTCCAGACCCCATGAAATCTCATGGCTTCAGGTCAAGCACGGGCAAGGAAACCTCCTGCTGATTACCACCTACCACCCTCCCTCAGCTGATGAATCAGTACTCCTCCATGTTGAACACCACTTGGAAGAAGCACTGAGGGTAACAAGGGCACAGAATGTACTCTGGGTGGGGGACTTCAATGTCCATCACCAAGAGTGGCTCAGTAGCACCACTACTGACCGAGCTGGCCGATTTCCTGAAGGACATAACTGCCAGTTTGGGCCTGCGACAGGTGGTGAGAGAACCAACACGAGGGAAAAACCTACTTGAACTCGTCCTCACCAATCTACCTGTTGCAGATGCATCTGCCCATGACGTGTTGTGTGGCACTACCACCGTGCTAAATGGGACAGATTCAGAACAGATCTAGCAGCTCATGAGGCGCTGTGGGCCATCAGCAGCAGCAGAATTGTATTCCACCACAATCTGTAACCTCATGGCCCGGCATATCCCTCACTCTACAATTACCATCAAGCCAGGGGACCAACCCTACTTCAATGAGGAGTGCAGAAGAGCATGCCAGGAGCAGCACCAGGCGTACCTAAAAATGAGGTGCCAACCTGGGGAAGCTGCAACACAGGACTACATGCATGTTAACAGTGGAAGCAGCATGCTGTAGACAGGGCTAAGCGATCCTACAATCAACGGATCAGATCAAAGCTCTGCAGTCCTGCCACATCCAGTCATGAATGTTGATGTACAATTAAACAACTAACGGGAGGAGGAGGCTCCATGAATATCCCCATCCTCAATGATGACAGAGCCCAGCACGTGAGTGCAAAAGACAAGGCTGAAGTGTTTGCAACCATCTTCAGCCAGAAGTGCCAAGTGGCTAATTCATAGCGGCCCTCTCCTGAGGTCCCCACCATCACAGAAGCCAGTCTTCAGCCAATTCAGTTCACTCCACGTGATATCAAGAAACGGCTGAGCGCACTGGATGCAGCAAAGGCTATGAGCCCCGATGACATCCCGGCTGTCATGCTGAAGACTTGTGCTCCAGAACTAACTGTGCCTCTAGCCAAGCTGTTCCAGTATAGCTACAACCCTGGCATTTACCTGACAATGTGGAAAGCTGCCCAGGTATGTCCTGTCCACAAAAAGCAGGACAAATCCAATCTGGCCAATTACTGTCCCGTCAGTCTACTCTCAATCATCAGCAAAGTGATGGAAGGTGTTGTTGACAGTGCTATCAAGCGGCACTTACTCACCAATAACCTACTCACTGATGCCCAGTTTGGGTTCCGCCAGGGCCACTCAGCTCCAGACCTCATTACATCCTTGGTCCAAACATGAATTCCAGAGGTGAGGTGAGAGTGACTGCCCTTGACATCAAGGCAGCATTTGACTGAGTGTGGCATTAAGGAGCCCGAGTAAAATTGAAGTCAATGGGAATCAGGGAAAATTCTCCACTGGCTGGAGTCATACCTAGCACAAAGGAAGATGGTTGTAGTTGTTGGAGGTCAATCATCTCAGCCCCAGAACATCGTTGCAGGAGTTCCTCAGAGCAGTGTTCCGGGCCCAACCATCTTCAGCTGCTCCATCAGTGACCTTCCCTCCATCATAAGGTCAGAAGTGGGGATGTTCGCTGATGACTGCACAGTGTCAGTTCCATTCACAATTCCTCAGAAAATGAAGTAGTCCATTCCTGCATGCAGCAAGACCTGGATGACATTCAGGCTTGTGCTGATGAGTGGCAGGTAACATTCGCGCCACACAAGTGCCAGACAATGACTATCTCCAACAAGCAAGAGTCTAACCACCGCCCCATGACATTCAACGTCATTACCATCACCGAATCCCCCACCATCAACATCCTGGGGGTCACCATTGACCAGAAACTTAACTGGACCAGACACCTAAATACTGTGGCTACAAGAGCAGGTCAGAGGCTGGGTATTCTGCGGCGAGTGTCTCACCTTCTGACTCTCCAAAGCCTTTCCACCATCTACAAGGCACAAGTCAGGAGTGTGATGGAATACTCTCCACTTGCCTGGATGAGTGCAGCTCCAACAACACCCAAGAAGCTCAACACCATCCAGGACAAAGCAGCCCACTTGATTGGCACCCCATCCACCACCTTAAACATTCACTCTCTCCACCACCGGCGCACCGTGGCTGCAGTGTGTACCATCTACAAGATGCACTGCAGCAACTTGCCAAGGCTTCTTTGGCAGCACCTCCCAAACCCGCAACCTCTTCCACCTAGAAGGACAAGGGCAGCAGGCGCATGGGAACACCATCACCTCCAAGTTCCCCTCCAAGTCACACACCATCCTGACTTGGAAATATATCGCCGTTCCTTCATCGTCGGTGGGTCAAGATCCTGGAGCTCCCTCCCTAACAGCACTGTGGGAGCACCTTCACCACACGGACTGCAGCGGTTTAAGAAAGCGGTTCACCACCACCTTCTCAAGGGCAATTAGGGATGGGCAATAAATGCTGGCTTTGCCAGCGACGCCCACATCCCATGAACAATTTTTTTTTAAATCCAGGCTGACACTCCAGTGCAGTGCTGAGGGAATTCTGCACTGTCAGAGGTGCCGTCTTTCGGATGAAACTTTAAACCGAGGCTCCGTCTGCTCTCTCAGGTGACGTAAAAGATCCCACAGCACTATAATTGTTACGGGTTCATTGAACTTTTACAATAGATCTCTTTCATTTCAGGTATTTATTTCTATTTCATTGATTGATTGATCTGACTGCTCCCTTTCAATGACTAGCGCATATAATGTTGACTTCATGCAAGGCTTAAATGTCAGGTGTGGCTCAGTGAGTCGCATCCTTATCTCAGGGTCAGAAGGTTGTGGGTTCAAGTTCCACTCCAGAGACTTGAGCACAAAAATCTAGGCTGACGCTCCCAGTGCAGTGCTGAGGGAGTGCCGCACTGTTGAAGGTGCCGACTTTTGGTTGAAACTTTAAACCGAGGTGCCGTCTGCTCTCTCAAGCGGACATAAAAGATCTCACGGCCACTATTCAAAAGAAGAGCAGGGGGAGTTCTCCCCGATGCCCTGGGGCCAATATTTATCCCTCAACCAACATCACTAAAAGAAACAGATTTTTGGGTCATTTGTCTCATTGCTTATGGGAGCTTGCTGTGCGCAAATTGGCTGCCGCATTTCCCTACATTACAACAGTGACTACACTTCAAAAAAAGTACATCGTTGGCTGTAAAACGCTTTGGGACGTCCTGAGGTCGTGAAAGGCGCCGTATAAATGCAAGTCTTTCTTTTGTCTTTTTAACTCTCGGCTTCAGGCTGCTGTGTCCACCGGCCTAAACTTGGCCGTAGAGTCACGGTACTCTTTAAAAGCACGTACGGTTAAGGCCATCTCTTCAGCTTTGCTTATTACACAAGCCTCGGAGGTGCTGCACACGGTACAGGTTGAGCGCTAGGAAGAACGTGTCCCTTAAGAGCGCCACTGCCCGCCTATCACATCTGTTTGGATGTCAACATCTGGCTTTGAGGTTGTTCCCACTGTATCTCCGCATCTTCCCATCTCCATTTGCAATTCCGGCATTCAGTTAACCCGCCCCATCCTCTCTTTAAAAGAAAATCCTGTCACTGCGCTGACTGATTAAATGGATCAACTCTTCTCGGGGGGCTGTTGGGTGGCAAGATCAAATCATATTATTTCAGCTCGGGAAAAACGAAGAATATCAGTAAACACTGGAAATATGAAATAAAAATATAATATGATGTGACATGAATCTTGTCATTCATGTGGAAATGACTTATGAAATGATACTGGGCGGCCTGCTGGTGGCGCTGTCCAGGGAGAGTATAAATACTCGGGCATGGGCCCAGCTTGCTCAGGACATTCTTTAACAGGAACTAGTGAAGGACACAACTAGACCTCCATGTTGTAAAACAGTTGATTAAAGCTTTGTTTAATGCTTAGACCAAGTGCCTAGTAGTTTTCTTACGTCAAAGCCCATGATGCAAACTGTCCTGCTGTGCGCTTGCAGCATTTCCTATTATTTTTACTTCCTTACAGGTCTCTTTAGTCAGGCAACAAAGTCACCTTGCTCTTTTTATCGTGACCTTATCTCTCACTCTTTGGTTGGATTAAGGGAGACCAAATTTAAGTTTCAATCGGATTGTCCCCCATAACTTTGGATCTTTAAAAAAAAAAATCAGATTTCGCACAGCAATTTTTTTCCTGCTTAATCATTGATGTACTTAAGGGGAAGCTGGATAAGCACGTGAGGGAGAAGAGAATCGGAGGATATGCTGAGAGGCTGAGATGAATTAAGGTGGGAGGAGCATAAACACCAGTTGGGCCGAATGGCCTGGTTCTGTGCTGTAAATTTCATGTACAGTAAACTCTTGTTTCAACGGCACTTAATTATCCGGAATACTTTAATAACCGGCAAAACAGATAACCGGTAATCTTGCCGAATCCATCCAGCACTCGTATTGCAGAGTCCGAGTCTCCCGCGGTAGCCGAGTTAGTCAGTGGTTTTTATTTTTGTTTGTGTTAAAAATTGCCTTGGTGGGTCTACCTCTCTGTTACCCAGAATATTTCATCAACCGGCACCATCCTGGTCCCATGGGTGCCGGATACGAAAGCGTTTACTGTAATTATGTGCTTATTTGGGCCATTGTATCAAACAGGCACAGAACAACCAGCGTAAATTACCTGGATTCACGGGGAGAAAAAACTATCAGACAAAGCTGGGTTGGGTCTGCACTGTGGGAGCCAACTGTACACCTTGAAGTTTCCCAGAGGACCTAATACAGAAGGACTTGTGCGTCAGTTATGTTGAAGGAAGCATGCTGGAGCTCGGAATGCAGTTGTGGCTCAGACTCCCTCAGCAGAAACCAGATGTGGCATCTATTGCTGTCACATCAATGGATTGCCCATTGCTGAACTAATCCACGGTCGCAGACAGGCGGCACCTTACATAGAGTTTACGGCGCAGAGACAGGCCATTCGGCCCAACTGGTCCGTGACGGTGTTTCTGCTCCACACGAGCCTCCTCCCACCCCTCTTCATCTCACCCCGTCAACACATCCTTCAATTCATTTCTCCCTCATGCGCTCATCCAGCTTCTCCTTAGGTGGATGTAGAAGATCCCACGGCACTATTTTGAAGAAGAGCAGGGGGAGTTCTCCCTGGTGTCCTGGGGCCTATATCTATCCCTCAACCAACATCACGAAAACAGATTATCCGGTCATTATCACATTGCTGTTTGTGGGAGCTTGCTGTGCGTAAATTGGCTGCTGCGTTTCCTACATTACAACAGTGACTACACTTCAAAAAGTACTTCATTGGCTGTAAAGCACTTTGGGATGTCCAGTGGATTTGAAAGGCGTGATAGAAATGCAAGTTATTTTTTGTCATATAATACTCCTGTGAAGCACCTTGGGACGTTTTACTATGTTAAAGGCGCTATGTAAATATAGGTTGTTGTTGTTTTGAAGTCTTTCTTTCTTTTAAATGCATCGATACTATTCACCTCAACCACTCCCTGTGGTAGCGAGTTCCACATTCTCTCCACTCTCTGGGTAAAGAGGTTTCTTCTGAATTCCCCATTGGATTTATTGGTGACTATCTTATATTGATGGCCTCTAGTTTTGAACTCCTTCACAAGTGGAAAATCTTCACTGTGTTTACCCTATCAAACCCCTTTCATTGCAGCTTGCCCTCCAGCACAGATTTATCCGCACAGAGGAGTAACTGTATCGGGAGTTCCCTCGGGAACAGTTACCATCCTCGCAGCTAGATTGCTGTGATACAAACACAGAACCATACAGCACAGGAGGAGGCCATTCGGCCCATCGTATCTGTGCCGGCTCTGAAAGAGCGATCCAATTAGTCCCACTCTCCTCCTTGCTCTTTCCCCATAGCACTGCAAATTTTTCACATATATACCCAATTCTCCTTTATAAAGTTATTATTGAATCTGCTTCCACCGCCCTTTCAGACAATGCATTCCAGATCACAATAAATCGCAGCGTAAAAATTATTCTCCTCATCTCCCCCCTTATTTCTTTTGCCAATCACTTTAAATCTGTGTCCTCCGGTTACCGACCCTCCTCCCCTGCCGGTGGAAACAGTTTCTCCTTATTTACTCTATCAAAACCCTTCATGATTTTGAACACCTCTACCAAATCTCCCCTTAACCTTTTCTGCTCTAAGGAGAACAATCCCAGCTTCTCCAGTCTCTCCACGTAACTGAAATCTCTTATCCCTGGAACCATTCTGGTCAATCTCCTCTGCACCCTCTCCAAGGCCTTGACGTCCTTCCCAAAGTGTGCTGCCTAGAATTGGACACAATCCTTAATTCACTACTTGTAATCAGAGCTAGATGAATGCTTCCATCCCAAAGGAAAGGCTGAAATTACTTGGCCATTCCACCATGACTCTGGCCACTGTCTCAACTAATTGTGGAGTTAAAGAAAGGAAGGACTTGTATTTATATTGTTTCTTTCACCTCAGGCCGGCCATTTAGGACCGAGATGAGGAGGAATCTCTTCACTCAGAGGGCGGTGAATCTTTGGAATTCTCTACCCCAGAGGGCTGTGGAGGCTCAGTCGTTGAGTATATTCAAGGCTGAGATCGATAGATTTTTGGACTCTAAGGGAATCAAGGGATACGGGGATATCATGCCAGAAAGTGGAGATGAGGTCGAAGGTCAGCCATGACCTTATTGAATGGCGGAGCAGGCTCGAGGGGCCGAATGGTCGACTCCTGCTCCTATTTCTTATGTTATGTATTTATATAGATTCTTTCACGACCTCAGGATGTCCCAAAGTACTTCTGTAGTGTAGCCATCTTGTAATGTAGGAGATGTGGCAGCTAGGTGTGCACAGCATGATCCCACAAACAGCAACGTGATAATGATCAGATAATCTGTTTTTTTAGTGATGTTGGTTGAGGGATAAATATTGGCCAGGATACCGGGGAGAACTCCCCTGATCTTCTTCGAAATAGTGCTGTGGGATCTTTTACGTCCACCTGAGGGAGCAGACAGGGCCTCGGTTTAACGTCTCGTCCGAAAGACGGCACCTCCGACAGTGCAGCGCTCCCTCAGCACTGCACTGGGAGGGTCAGCCTGGAAGTGTATGTTTTGTAGCACAAAAGCTTCCATACTGTCAGATTAATCCCAAAACCGATGACGATAAGTAGCTGCCGCAAACCTTTGTTGAAGTCGTGTTTGAAGTGAGCCAAAACCGAAAGCAAAAGCATAATCTACATGCAGAAGCAACAAGGAGTCTTTTCAATGAGGGTGTTGCTATCAAGGAGAAAATTAATAAACCTTTTAGGGGGCAAGAACTGACTTTAAACAGACAGTAAAGCCCCTGTAGTCAGACTGGTCGCGCTGTGCCGCGGGACTCACTCCCAAGGTGTCATAACCAACAGAGAGACAAGTACAAGGCTTCATGGCAGCACCCTCGCTCCAAGCACCGGCATCTGCTGGGCTACGTCATCATCCGAACGAGGGACCGCAAGGGCGTCTGCATCACCTGCGCCATGACAGGAGCTGATGACTGCTGGACAGAGCACTATCTAATCCATTCTGTCATCTCCATCAATGTAGCCCCAAAACAGTGGCGGCAACAGAAACAATGCCGCAGGAAAATCAACGCTGGAGCACTCAAAGACCCCGCTAAGAAAGCCCTATTCAGCCTGCACCTCACAAACAACCTGACGACTCCCAGTGATGCAGAGACTCAGCGTGCCCACAGCGCCTGGTCTGCACTCAAGACCTCTATAATCAGCACCTGTGAAGAGACGCTCGGTCACTCGACCAGGAAACACCAAGACTGGTTCGACGAGAATGACCAGGTGATCCAGGAGCTAATAAGCCGCAAACGCAAGGCATTCCTGATCTGGAAACAGCAACAGAACGCGAGAACAAGAAAGCAGCACTACAGACGCCTGAAGGCTGAGGTCCAACAAAAAACTTGTGACTTAAAGAACAGATGGTGGGTGGAGAAAGCGCAGGAGATGCAGCAGCTAGCCAACAACCACGACGTGCATGGATTCTTTAGCGCAGTCAAGGCCACCTATGGCCCAAGCACCCAAGGTCCTACCCCACTGCGGGCCAAGAACGGAGAGGTACTCATCAAGGACAGGGAGGCAGTCAGTGCCCGCTGGAAGGAGCACTTCGAAGATCTCCTTAACCGAGACTCTGTCTTCGACGCGAGTGTCCTCAACTCCATCCCGCAGCATGCTACCCGCCACCATCTCAGCACAACCCCAGCCTGGAATGAGGTTGAAAAGGCCATCCGACAACTGAAGAACAACAAGGCCTCAGGAGCAAATGGAATCCCTGTCGAGGCGTTAAAGCTTGGCGGAGAAGCATTGCTGGTGCAAATTCATGAACTCATTTCTCTTATCTGGAAGGAGCAGAGCATGCCAGGGAATCTCAGAGACACCGTAATTGTGACCATCTTCAAGAAAGGTGACAAGTCCGATTGCGGTAATTACAGAGGGGTTTCCCTGCTGTCTGCCACAGGGGAAGTCATCGCAAGAATCCTCCTCAATCACCTTCTCCCAGTGGTTGAAGAGCTCCTCCCAGAGTCGCAGTGCGGATTCTGCCCACTAAGGGGCACAATGGACATGATCTTCAGCACACGTCAATTACAAGAGAAATGCAGGGAACAGCACCAACCGGTGTACATGGCCTTCTTTGACCTCACAAAGGCCTTTGATACTGTCAACCGTGAGGGATTATGGAGTGTCCTCCTCAAATTTGGCTGTTCTCAAAAGTTTGTCACCATCCTCCGCCTGCTTCACGACGACATGCAAGCCGTGATCCTGACCAATGGTTCCACAACAGACCCAATTCATGTACGGACCGGGGTCAGGCAAGGCTGTGTCATCGCACCAACGCTCTTCTCCATCTTCCTTGCTGCAATGCTCCATCTCACCATCAGTAAGCTCCCCGCTGGAGTGCAGCTAATGTACAGAACAAACAGGAAACTGTTCAACTTCCGTCGCCTCTAGTCCAGATCCAAGGTCGTCCCTTCCTCTGTCGTCGAATTACAATATGCAGACGACGCTTGTGTCTGCGCTCACTCGGAGGTCGATCTCCAAACCAGCGTTAACACCGTCACCGAAGTGTACGAGAGCATGGGCCTTACACTAAACATCCGTAAGACAAAGCTCCTCTACCAACCTGCCCTCGCCACACAGTACTGCCCCCCGATTATCAAAATCCATGACAAGGCCTTGGACAACGTGGACCACTTTCCATACCTCGGGAGCCTACTGTCAACAAGGGCAGACGTCGATGACGAAGTCCAACACTGCCTTCAGTGTGCCAGTGCAGCCTTCGGTCACCTGTGGAAGAGAGTGTTTGAAGACCAGGGCCTCAAACCTGGCACCAAGCTCATGGTCTACAGAGCAGTAGTAATACCCGCCCTCCTGTATGCCTCAGAGACATGGACCATGTACAGCAGGCACCTCAAAGCACTGGAGAGGTACCACCAATGCTGCCTCCGCAAGATCCTGCAAATCCATTGGCAGGATAGGCGCACCAACGTCAGTGTTCTCGCTCAGGCCAACATCCCCAGCATCGAAGCTTTGACCACGCTCGATCAGCTCTGATGGACGGGCCACATTGTCCGCATGCCCGATACGAGACTCCCAAAACAAGCGCTCTACTCGGAGCTCCGACACGGCAAGAGAGCCCCAGGTGGGCAGTGGAAACGCTTCAAGGACACCTTCAAAATCTCCTTGAAAAAGTGCAACATCCCCACCGACACCTGGGAATACCTGGCCCAAGACTGCTCAAAGTGGAGGAGAAGCACCCAGGAAGGCGCCAAACACCTCGAGTCTCTTCGCCGGGAACAAGCGGAAGCCAAGCGCAGGCAGCGCAGGCAGCGCAAGGAGTGCACGTCAACCCAAGCACCCCACCCACCGTCTGCCCCACCTGTGACAGAGACTGCAGGTCCCGCATTGGACTCATCAGTCACCTGAGAACTCATTTTTAATGTGGAAGCAAGTCATCCTCGGTTCCGAGGGACTGCCTAAGAAGAAGAAGTAGACTCTCCCAGTTGATATCTTTGCTGCGTTAAATATCTGCAGAGACCCAGAAGATTTTTAAAGCACAACTCCTTTCCATATCCAGTTGAAGACTGAGGATCAGTGTCTTTAAAATATAATTTAGAGAATTATTAACTCTGTTTTATTGTTGATATTTTCATTTTGATAATATTTTAATTTAATTAATGAGTGTCATTTACTTGTGTCAGCTCAGATAACTGACAAAAAGAACCAGAGGGGAAATGAGGAGAAGGATTTTTTAAACGCGCTGCCTGAAAGAGCGGTGGAAGCAGATACAACAGCCACTTTCAAAAGGGAATTGGAGCTATAATTGAAGACGGAAAAATTTGCAGGGACATGGGGGAAAGAGTGTGTGATATACCTATCAATTCCTCCAATAAAAGGCGAAGAGTTACGAAGGTGACTAAAGGTTTTTATTGACTAAATAACAGCCCACTCTCGTGGGTGATCCGATCCAAGCAGGAGGAATACCAGCCAGTCGCTCACCTTTATACCTGGCCTGGTGGGTGGAGCCAAGGCGGAGTCGGCAGTGGTCATCCCAGGTATAGCAGTGTGGCAAGAGGCGACCTCGTACCGTGATACAATAGTGGTCAGTGATACAGTTATAACGAACAGTGGTGAACAGTGCTAACTACTAACAGTGATACGATAGTGAACGTGGTTTACCACATTCACCCCTTGTTTAGAATTAAGTCCGGCGGGGTGAAGTGTACTACCAATTCTGGTAGGTCAGTCTGTCCGGAGGCTTCGTAAGCCTCTCCGATCGCCGCAGCGGTGGTGTTGCCTTATCCGGTGCTGGTGCCTTATCCGGTGTTGATGCTGGTGTTTGCGTGGTCGGCGAGGGCTCGTGGGGTTCCGGCATGCCGTCTACCTGGACTGAGGTTGGGGGGGGTGGTGGTGGTATTTCCGGATCGGCTGAGGGTGCGAGGTCTCGTAGGGAGACAGTGTCCTCCCGCCCGTCTGGGTACGCCACGTAGGCGTACTGGGGGTTGGCGTGCAGGAGGTTCACCCTCTCGACCAGGGGGTCCGTTTTATGGGTCCTCACGTGTTTCCGCAGCCAGACCGGCCCCGGGGCGGTCAGCCAGGTTGGTAGAGTGGTTCCCGTAGTCGACTTCCTGGGGAAAACGAACATTCGTTCATGGGGGGTGGTGTTAGTGGCCGTGCAAAGTAATGACCGGATGGAGTGCAGCGCTGTCGGGAGGACTTCTTGCCAGCGGGAGGTTGGGAGGCCCTTAGACTTTAAGGCTAAGAGGACGGCCTTCCATACCGTCGCGTTCTCTCTTTCCACCTGACCGTTACCTCTGGGGTTGTAGCTGGTGGTCCTGCTTGCTGCAATACCTCTCTCTAGGAGGAATTGCCGGAGTTCCTCGCTCATGAAGGAGGAGCCCCGGTCGCTGTGTATATAGTTCGGGAACCCGAACAAGGCGAAGAGGGCATTCAGGCACTTAATGACCGTGCTACTGGTCATGTCGGGGCAGGGGAAGGCAAAGGGGAAACGGGAGTACTCATCAACGATGTTGAGGAAGTAACCAGGCCAGGTATAAAGGTGAGCGACTGGCTGGTATTCCTCCTGCTTGGATCGGATCACCCACGAGAGTGGGCTGTTATTTAGTCAATAAAATTGATATACCTATCAATTCCTCCAATAAAAGGCGAAGAGTTACGAAGGTGGCTAAAGGTTTTTATTGACTAAATAACAGCCCACTCTCGTGGGTGATCCGATCCAAGCAGGAGGAATACCAGCCAGTCGCTCACCTTTATACCTGGCCTGGTGGGTGGAGCCAAGGCGGAGTCGGCAGTGGTCATCCCAGGTATAGCAGTGTGGCAAGAGGCGACCTCGTACCGTGATACAATAGTGGTCAGTGATACAGTTATAACGAACAGTGGTGAACAGTGCTAACTACTAACAGTGATACGATAGTGAACGTGGTTTACCACAGTGTGGTGAGTGGGACTAACCAGCACAGGTACGATGGGCTGAGTGGCCTCCTTCTGCTCGGTATGACTCTACGATTTAAAATGACAGCAGAGACAATGGGCCAGAAATTCGGGCCCCCACGGATGAGTGCGCGCTGGGTACTCACGTGTAGGCCCAACGGAAGTGCCGGTTTCGTGCATGCACTGCGCATGTGCGGGAAACCGGAACTTCCGTTCCCTTAAAGGAAGGGGTTCACAGGTTGAACGTGTGCGCCGGAGAGGCAGCGCGTACGCCTGGAACTTCCGTTTTTTTTACAGGTTTCTCCGGGAGGGTAAGTCTCCAGCAGCTGCGCGTTTAAAAAGCAGTCGCAAGAAACATAGAAACATAGAAGATAGGAGCAGGAGTCGGCCATTCGGCCCCTCGAGCCTGCTCCGTCATTCAATGCGATCATGGCTGATCATCCAAATTCAGTACCCGGTCCCTGCTTTCTCCCCATACCCCTTGATCCCTTTAGCCTTAAGAAATATATCCAACTCCATCTTGAATATATTTAATGTATTGGCCTCTACTGCCTTCTGTGGTAGAGAATTCCACAGGTTCACCACTCTCTGGGTGAAGAAATTCCTCCTCATTTCTGTCCTAAATGGCCTACCCCTTATCCTTAGACTGTGACCCCTGGTTCTGGACTCCCCGACCATCGGGAACATCCTTCCTGCATCTAGTCTGTCTAGTCCTGTCAGAATTTTATAAGTTTCAATGAGATCCCCTCTCATTCTTCTAAACTCCAGCGAGGAGAAGCCCAATCGACCCAATCTCTCCTCATACGTCATTCCTGCCATCCCAGGTATCAGCCTGGTGAATCTTCGCTGAACTCCTTCCATGGCAAGAACATCCTTCCTCAGATAAGGCGACCAAAACTGCACCCAATACTCCAGATGTGGTCTCACCAAGGCCCTGTATAACTGCAGCAAGACATCCTTGTTCCTGTACTCAAACCCTCTCACTACGAAGGCCAACATGCCATTTGCCTTCTTAACCGCCTGCTGCACCTGCATGCTTACCTTCAGCAACTGGTGCACAAGGACACCCAGGTCTCGTTGCACTTCCCCTTCTCCTAATCTATTGCCATTCAGATAATAATCTGCCTTCCTGTTTTTGCCACCAAAGTGGATAACCTCGCATTTATCCACGTTATATTGCATCTGCCATGCTTTTGCCCAATCACCCAACCTGTCCAAATCATCCTGGAGTTTCTCGGCATCCTCCTCACAGCACACACGCCCACCCAGCTTTGTGTCGTCTGCAAATTTGGAGATATTACATCTAATTCCCTTGTCTAGATCATTAATATACATTGTGAATAGCTGGGGCCCAAGGACCGATCCCTGCGGTACCCCACTAGTCACTGCCTGCCATTCGGAAAAAGACCCATTTATTCCAACTCTTTGCTTTCTGTCTGCCAACCAGTTCTCTATCCAAGTCAATACCTTGCCCCCAATCCCATGTGCCTTAACTTTACACGCTAATCTCTTATGCGGGACCTTATCGAAAGCCTTCTGAAAGTCCAAATACACCACATCCACTGGTTCTCCCTTATCTATTTTACCAGTTACATCCTCAAAAAATTCCAGTAGATTAGTCAAGCACGATTTACCTTTTGTAAATCCATGTTGACTTTGTCCGATCCTGTCACTGTTTTCCAAGTGCTCTGCTATTACATCTTTTATGATGGACTTTAGCATTTTCCCCACTACCAATGTCAGGCTTACCGGTCTGTAATTCCCTGTTTTCTCTCTACCACCTTTTCTGAATAGTGGGGTAACATTAGCTACCCTCCAATCCATGGGTACTGTTCCAGATTCCATCGAATGCTGGAAGATGATCAGCAAAGCATCAACTATTTCTAGGGCCACTTCCTTAAGTACCCTAGGATGTAGATTATCAGGCCCTGGGGATTTATCGGCCTTCAATCCCATCAATTTCCCTAACACCAAGGCCTGCTTTTAACAAGGTAAGTGGTGAATTAAGTAAAATTAAAACATTTTTTCCACAGGTTTATTATTTTTAAATACTTTAAAGAAAGATAAGTTTATTTTTAGCCCCGTTAAAAACTGTAATTAATTTTTTCAAAATGTTAACTATTGTTTAAAATAGTTATTTTATGTAATTTACAGTTATTTTAAAAATGTGATTTAAAAAAAAAAAATTATTTGAAGTTTTAGTTCGGTTTTGGGGCTGATCTCTATTCCTAGATTTGACAGGTCTTCCTGGAGATTCCCTGCTACCATTGGCTCTCCATGGCCCACGTGATCCCAGGGGACGCTTTGAACTAACTGCGCCCCTGGGATACATGAGCACTGCGCGCCGGCAGCTGGAGGAGGCCCAGGATCGGAATCGCACGCGGCCCCACAGCACAATGGCCGATGCGCTAGGTAAGCGCAGGTCGGGGGCTTGCACCCGCGGGAAGCCTCCGACCTGAATTTCTGGCCCACTAACTGCTGAATCACTCTGGGTTAATGACCATCTCCTCTGAGGTTAATTCAGCTCCCTTGTACTGTTCGGCAGCGATAAGCAAAAGGAGGTTAAGTTTAATCCTGTTTCTTTGTAGATGACATTTAAGAGGAACAGTTGTGGCGAGGCTTATTGTTAGTATTTGCTTTTTCTTAGCGCGGTTGGTGCAAAGAGAAGAAAGCAGAAGGAGAGAATCAATCCTGATCAATACTCTCTTTATTCGGAACAAACAGAGCAAATCTAGAATGAAAGAACAGGCAAGAACTGAATGGCCTTTCTTAATTCCTTGCCCTAACCTTACTCTGAAACATTTAAAAATTAAATTAAATTTAGAAAACTAGGCGAACACCCTTAACGCACAAAGGATCAGCGAGTGCCCAAGGTGTCCTGATCAGTCAGGGTGATGGCAGGCTGGCGGAGTTAACACCAGATATGTTTGCGCACCCCCCCTCCACCCCAGCCCTCTGAAGGTGATCTGCAGGGAGCTGGCACTGATTGAAATGATTCTTCACAGTATGGAGCCTGGTGAAAAAAGGGCCTACGAGCAGTCTAACATCCGCTGAAGGTCACCAACGAGGACATCCGCTTGAGCGCCTGCTCCCGGGTGCAGCAGCCAGTTGGAAGTCGGTGCACACGTGCCTGATTATCCATTTGCAAAATCGGCAAGTCCCTAACTCAGTGCTGGGTTCCACAAAATGATATATGAACGATATGTTGAACATCCATTCCCTCCACCACCGGCGTACCGTGGCTGCAGTGTGCACCATCTACAAGATGGACTGCAGCAACTCGCCAAGCACCTGTCAAACCCACGACCTCTACCACCGAGAAGGACAAGGGCAGCGGGCACACGGGAACACCACCACCTCCAAGTTCCCCACCAAGTCACACACCATCCTGACTTGGAAATATATCGGCCGTTCCTTCATCGTCGCTGGGTCAAAATCGTGCGTGTGCCTGTGTGCTACATGTGGTGTGCGTGCATGTGTGTATATGTATACGTGTGCATGTGCTCCTGTGTGTGTTTGCACATGTGCACAAGTGAGAGTGTGTGTGCGTGTGAGTGCGGGGAGATAATGGCTTGTATGTGTGCGTGTATCCGTTAGTGTGCGCGGGCGCGAGTGTGTGTGTGCCACATGTGAGTCAGTGTGTGATGTGCGTGTCCGTCTGTGTGGATATACAAGTGTGTGCGTGCGTCACGAGTGTGCATGAGCGTGAGTGTGTGTTTGCCAACAGATTCTGTGCATTCTCTTGAATGGAAGTTGCTCTCTTGATTGGAGCTGTGATTTAAGCACGAGCAGCTCCTGTGCCGCTATGTCCAGACTCTCGCGGTGGATTGGCACTCCAGCAGATTTAAACTCCCAACTAAAGGTGAACACTGAACCCACAAATCTTTTAATGAGATTTTACACTGGAATTAAACCTGGAGTACAATTCCACCATAGGTTTCACTCCAAGATACAACTGATCCTGAATTGATTCAATATCCAAGCATTTAGTATAACCAAGGCAATATTTTCACTGATGTACATCTGAATTTAGCATCATATATGTAACAAAGGTAGCAATACTAACTGTAAGGGTATTAACTGGTCAGCTTGTTCAATCCACCTTAATTAAATCAACACATAACAACAACAACTCGCATTTATATAGTCCCAAGGCACATCACAGGAGCGATTATCAAACAAAATTTGACACCGAGCCACATAAGGAGATATTAGGCCAGGTGACTAAAAGCTTGGTCAAAGAGGTCGGTTTTAAGGGGCATCTTACAGAAGGAGAGAGAGTGAGGTAGAGAGACGGAGAGGTTTAGGGAGGGAATTCCAGAGCTTGGGGCCCAGGCAGCTGAAGGCATGGCCGTCAATGGTGGAGTGATTAAAAGGTCAGAATATAGTCTACTACTTTGCAATAAGCAACAACTGGACAAAAATTATACATGATACTGTCATCCAGGTATGAGTGATAATTGCACTGTCCAGTGTCAAACTAATTCTGTCTGTACTTTGACTGACACCACTGTATATTAGCTACTTAACTAGCACTGTGACTAGGGGTTAAGTATTTCTACAAAGCAATGAAGCCGCGAAGCAGTGAGAGGCCAATCAATTTGGCACAGTGACCTTGATCGCTATCATGCTACACTAAAGCATCTTCCATCAACTTCTCATCTCGTAAACTAACCGTGAGAAATCTTCATGCTTTAGCCAGCTTGTTGAGAGGATGCTGCAGCATGTCTTACCATGACTGAGTGCTGCACCACTTATACAGGCAACTCCCTGCTGCATCCGTACCAGGAGACTGGCACATGCCATCGGGGAAGACTTCTATCACAACAGCAAGAACCCTGCTGAACACTAAGGTTGAATGAAAACAAGATGTTTACATTTCCCCACCCACTTGTCCGGATCCGTAGACTAGAGGTGACCTGATAGAGGTCTATATATTTTTTTTAATTCATAAGAACGTAGGAACATGAGAACTAGGAACAGGAGTTGGCCATTCGGCCCCTCATGCCTGCTCTGCCACACGGTCCCTCGAGCCTGCCCCACCACACAGTCCCTCGAGCCTGCTCCACCGCACAGTCCCTCGAGCCTGCCTCCGCCACACGGTCCCTCAAGCCGGCTCCGCCATACGGCCCCTCGAGCCTGCTCTGCCACACGGTCCCTCGAGCCCGCTCCACCACACAGCCCCTCGAGCCTGCTCTGCCACACGGTCCCTCGAGCCCGCTCCACCACACAGCCCCTCGAGCCTGCTCCGCCACATGGCCCCTCGAGCCTGCTCCGCCACACGGCCCCTCGAGCCTGCTCCGCCACGCGGCCCCTCGAGCCTGCTCCGCCACACGGCCCCTCGAGCCTGCTCCGCCACACAGCCCCTCGCGCCTGCTCCACCGCACGGCCCCTCAAGCCTGCTCCACCATTCAATGAGATCATGGCTGATCTTCTACCTCATCTCCACTTTCCTGAACTATCCCCATATCCCTTGATTCCCTTAATATTCAAAAATCTATCGATTTCTGTCTTGAATATACTCAACGACTCATTCACGGGATGTGGGCATCACTGGCAAGGCCAGCATTTATTGCCCATCCCTAATTGCCCTTGAGAAGGTGGCGGTGAGCCGTCTTCTTGAAGGCAGCTGAGTGGCTTGCTGGGCCCTTTCAGAGGGTAGTTAAGAGTCAACAGCATTGCTGTGGGTCTGGAGTCACATATAGGCCAGACCGGGTAAGGGCGGCAGATTTCCTTCCCTAAAGGGCATTAGTGAACCAGATGGGTTTTTACGACAATCCGATAGTTACATGCTCACCATGACTGATACTAGCTTTTTATTCCAGATTTATTTAATTAATTGAATTTAAATTCCCCAGCTGCCGTGGTGGGATTTGATCTATTTACTGAGAGGGTAGACGGGGAGGCAGGTGGTTTAATGCCTGCTCCGAATGCAACAACTCTCAATGCCTAAGGATCTCCTGTGGCATCTGAAAACTAAAGGTGCAAGATGGAATAGTAAATGGAGGCCACTATTGTTCGATGTTGTTTTGAGTTTTTAGCAGTTATCCAGAAATCAGAACCCAGCAGTGTAACACAAAAGGGTGTTCCCTTTTGGGTGGTTTACCATCCACAACAGGTCGTCAGTTGGAAAACTGATAGCTCTTTCCCTGAGTTACAGGAAAACAACTACTAAAGGACACGCGCAGGAAGATATATCCGTATTTATATACCAAACTATTTTTATCTGTTTTCCATTTATTTTTTCTGTTGCCAGTGGCACATAATATATCACAAACTTCAATGTTTCACTTTTTAATCTAACGGCAATTACATTTTCCCCAGACTGCTGTTGCTGACCGCTATTTGAAGGGATGTCCAAAGTGGGTGATCGCAGGATTCGAGGCGATGCTGAGCCCCTCTCGGTCTCTGCCCTCCTCTTTCTGAAGGTATTTAGCACCGCACTCAGTACTGCACTGGCAGTGTCAGCCGAAATTATGGGGGGAGTTTTTCGGGGGGGGGTGTGGGGTCAGCGGGTCGGGACCCCGCTGTCAACCTGCCACCACGCGCCTTTCCCAGATGTCGGGTCCGTCAGGGCTGAACAGACCCGACACGTAGCGGCGGGGGAGGCAATTCAGGTCATTACAACCTTATTAACAGCCCATTAAGAAGTATTTTGAGCTCACCTTTACATTTTATGACGTCGCCCACGGGGTCCACGCTGCTCGGGGATCACGTCAGGTAAACAGGTCGGGAGTTGTATGACCATGGAATCATCTCATTACTTGACAGCTGCAAATGTACTATAAAAGCTCCCATCACACAGCTGTTCACTTTCCAAGCTCAGAAGCTGTTGCTTACTGCATTTGGAAGACAGATTGAGCTTTATGCAGGTTGCAAGTGTTTGGAGCAAACTCTCTATCCAGCGTCACCTCATTGGAACAACCTCTCTCACCATTGACAGATCGCTTCTGTCATCCCAAGTTCACCTGCCATCTATTCCATCAGCATCGGTGCCCTTGAAACTATCTCACCTTGGTCCTTAGAATCTCACCACGATCAGCCCCAACACCAGCAGCACCAAGCACACTAGCAGCACCAACAATAACACCAACCTTCTCCGCAATCAACTGATGCTGCACAGGACAGAGGGCATCAGCACCCGACCACATTGCTGCCCGGGAGGCCAGGGATGGCCTCACCATGGCCAGATTTACTTCACTTGACGATGTACACCCTGGCTGCAACATGATGCGCCAGGTTAGCGCCACCCCATGTCAACATCATAAAGCATCCTTACAATGCCCAAGCCATTCTTTTCACACTCATGACCATTGTGGGGGGTACCATTATGTCTCACCATTCACTGTAACTCACTAAGACACTTCCAAAGGTGCACACAGATCTGTCCAAGAACGCAAAGTGTTGAAAATAAAGGTTTCAATGTTTGATAGCACATTAACAGAAACTTTACATGAACATTGGCTAAAACACCCAAGTGCCTACCCTTATGTGTTGTTACTTGGTATGACTGGACTAGGATGAGGGTGAATGTGAGGGGTGGCTAGTGAGATGGAGAAGTGATAATGTAGATAGAGAGGGCTGGGTGGAGGTGCAAGGTAAGTTGGTGTGAGTAAGGATGTGCAGGAGTAGGGTAGGGAAGGCAGAGTGATGGGGATGTGATGAGTGGCACAGCAGGATGAGGATGAGTGTGGCTTTGCAGTAATGTTTTGTGATCTACTGAGATCATTGAAGGGTTTGTGGCACTGCAGCCTGGTCCTCCTGACGACATCCCTGCTTGTGTCCTCCTGTGGAATGTGCAACCAGGCTGTGTTGGTGTCCTGGGGAGGTCTCCTCCACCCATTGGAAGGGAGAGAACCTCCCTGAGCGCTGTGACTCCCTCCATAAGCATATGGAGGGAGTGATGGGAGAGCCTGGGTGCAGCCGTGCACCTCTGTGCAGTGCTTGTCAGTGTTTGCAGCACCTCAATGCTGTGGAACACTGACAGCGCAAATGTCAAAATAAATTTGCGCACGGTCCCTTTAAGGAAACCGGCTGATGACGCGTCATCAAATGACATCATCGGACCCGCTTCCTTCAATTGGCCGGCAAACGCGCTGGGCGGGGCTTAACAAGCCCAATCAGGGGGAAATCAATTCACAGAGCGGGCTGTAGCCGGCAGCGGGGTCAGGACCCACCACCGACATTGCTGAGGTCGGGGAAACCGCAGCCTACGTGTCTCAAGTCTCCGGATTGGGGCTTGAACCTACAAACTCCTGATTCAGAGGGAAGGGTGTGCCTAATTCGTTCCTGTTAGGGACAGTGTCTAGACTATATTCTGGGGGCAAGCATTGCCAATTTGCTCTCCCGCATGAAGTGTAAAAGTCTAAAAAAAAACTCAAACGCCAGTTTTGCTGAGCAAAGAAGGTTGAGCGATGTTGAGCCGTTTTTTTTTTTACAGTGGATGTTGAGTGGGAGGTTTGGCCAGATGTTGAGTGTGTTCTTTTTTACCAGATGTTGATGGGGGTGGTTATCACCAGATGTTGATTGGGTTTTATTTTGCATTAGAAGCTGAGGGAGGTTTTCTCAGCAGATGTTGAGCAGGTTTTTTTTTTGCCACAGACGTGTGGGTTTTTTTTGGAGGGCAGGTAGCTATTTTTTTTAAATAATCATCTGACAAGCTGGGCTTTGTGCTGGGTTTTAATGAGGGGAGTGCATTGTGTGTTGCTGTACCGTAACCGGGAGAACAAAGACCTTGGCACAGAATTCGCGGTCCTACTGACGATGAACTGGCAGCGTTCGCTGTCATTTCACCTTTGAAACTGACCGTAACTTGAGGATGCAGCGCGCGCGCAGTCTAATGTGGGAAATCCTGAAGTTGCGGTCAGTCATTCACTGCTCCAATGCTGGCTGCGTTGTGTGTCCACCCCCCTCTTCCCCCCCACTCCCATCCCCTCCTCCTCCCCCCCACCCCCCCGACCCCTCAACCCCACCCCATCCAAGAACCGGCAATCAATGTAATCTGTCAAATCATGGAAAATTGATGAAAACTTCGGCTCTTCCGCGATAATACTGCTGGTAAAAACCCACTAAAAGTTTGACCCAAAGGGGTTAGGTGTAACTGGGGTTTTAACAGCATATTGACTGCTAAACAAAGGCTATGACCCAGAAAAACTATTTTGAATTTTATGCAGTGTCAAATTTATCCATTTTAATAAAAATTAAAATTTTTAAGAAACTATCGGGTAGCGGCTCAGCATCGCCCCACCGAATTTCTCAGGAGGCGTTTTTCTCGCCCCCCCCCCCCTCCCGCTGGGCGATAAGCCCTTTGTGCCCCGTTAGCGCCCCCTGAAGGTGCGAACGGCAGGCGCAAAGGAGCCGAATTTCTAGCCCTTAGAATCTTAAGAGCTTACCCACTTCCTGGTTCGCTGTCTGTGAGAATTCTGCCTTATTGAAACTTATAAAATTCTAACAGGACTAGGCAGACTAGATGCAGGAAGGATGTTCCCGATGGCGGGGGAGTCCAGAACCAGGGGTCGCAGTCTAAAGATAAGGGGTAAGCCATTTAGGACAGAGATGAGGAGGAATTTCTTCACCCAGAGAGTGGTGAACCTGTGGAATTCTCTACCACAGAAGGCAGTTGAGGCCAATTCAGTAAATATATTCAAGAAGGAGTTAGATATATTTCTTGAGGCTAAAGGGATCAAGGGATATGGGGAGAAAGCAGGGACAGGGTACTGAATTTAGATGATCAGCCATGATCTCATTAAATGGCGGAGCAGGCTCGAGGGGCCGAATGGCCTACTCCTGCTCCTATCTTCTATGTTTCTATGTTTTGATTGGCCGCTTAGACAGCGTGTTGACGTCACAGCAGCTCGCACTATGGGATGCCCCTCTGTACTCCGTTGGTTTGAATTACGTGTCGGAAAACCCAAACTTCTCGCCACAGGGATCGCGAGAGCTTTGGGCAAAGCTTCCTTCGGGGTCAGCGGCCAGCGCCTTTGCTTCGCCGCTGACCGCCAATTCCAGGCCCGTGTGTGTGGATAATTTGTGCTACAGAATACTGCAGGGGATGACGGCATTACGTTTAACGTAATACTGGGTTCAAAGTTAAAGCCAAACGGTACAGAAGAACCAACAAGGGACCAGACGGGTGTCAGTCAAATGAAGAGGCCCCAGGGCTGACTCCTCGTGGTGTGAAGAGCAGAATCCACAGGGAGCGCTGGTTGGGAAATCAGGAACACTTTCCCAATCACTTTTTCCCAACCAGCGCTCTGCCGGGAATGCTCGATCGGGGAATCAGCCATTAAATAACTGACATGAATCAACTGAGCGGCCTGCGGGTGGCGCTGTCCAGGGAGAGTATAAATACTCGGGCACGGGCCCAGCTTGCGCAGGACATTCTTAACAGGAACTAGTGAAGGACACAACTAGACCTCCATGTTGTAAAACAGTTGATTAAAGCTTTGTTTAACGCTTAGACCAAGTGCCTAGTAGTTTTCTTACGTCAATAACCATACAGAGCGGAGAAATAATGAAAATGATTTTCTGTCTGTTTCAAATACTGTGCAGTAAAAATACAAACCTGTATTGCATCTAGTTAGAGTCCTGTGTGAGCCAATACTAGGAACCTTTCCGTTAGTAGCTCTAAGCACTAGCTAACTGTGCCACAGAGAGTTAACTTACATAATCAGTGTGGTAGTTTAATGGTTATGTTGCTGGGTTATGACCCAGAGATTGAGAATTGAAATCCCCATGGTAGGTTGTAAAGCTAAATTCAATAAGACCATGAAAGCTACCAGATTGTCATAAAAGCCCAACTGGTTCACAAATGCCCTTCAGGAACAGGAACCTGCCGTCCTTACCCGGTCTGGCCTACATGTGACTGCAGTCCTATGCTTACCTTGACCCTTAACGACCTCAGGGCGACTAGGGATGGGCAATAAATGCTGCCTTTCCTGTGTCCCTCACATCCCAAGAACGACCACAAAGAAACAGTGTGGAAAGCAGATCTGAGAAGGGAGGAGCGCGGAAGTGAAAAATCTTCCCGTTTATTATATCTGAAGTGAGCATAGCTATAGGGGCTGGTAACCCGAGGCTGCCCGTGCCCCGTATTGAGGGGTCTGGAGGCCCAAGGCCTATCCCAACGTGGCCAGCAGTGATCTGCTCACAAGCTGTGCACAACGCTCACTGAGGCCACATGTTCTGCTCAGATTCAGTGGGGGGCGGGCGGGGGGCCTCCAAAGCTAATAGAATGTTAGAACATAAGAACATAAGAACATAAGAACTTGTTATCCTTCATTGCGAGGGGAATTGAATACAAAAGTAGGGAGGTTATGCTTCAGTTATACAGGGCATTGGTGAGACCACATCTGGACCACTGTGTACAGTATTGGTCTCCTTATTTAAGGAAGGATGTAAATGCGCTGGGAGCAGTTCAGAGAAGGTTTACTAGACTAATACCTAGAATGGACGGGTTGTCGTATGAGGAAAGGTTGGACAGGCTAGGCTTGTATCCACTGGAGTTTAGAAGAGTACAGGAAACTTTCGATTAACCGGCCCCTAAATAACCGGAAATGTCGGTTAACCGGCAAAATTCAGGAGTTGGTTCAGGTAACTTTTATTACTTTTATTACCTTTTTTTACTCCATTTGTTGCTGTGCAAGGGTGTAGCTGCAGCTGTTGCTAAGCTACAGAGACGCTTGCAACTTGTGCCGATTGTTCTGAAGCTAAGCAACAGGGTTTGTTGCTTTATACGGAGCTCTGAGCTCCGTATCTTTTACTATAGCGTTCGGTTACCCGGAATTGTTGATGAACCGGCACCAAGTCGGTCCCGTCCGTGCCGGATAAAAAAACGTTTCCTGTAAGAGGTGACTTGATTGAAACATGAGATCCTGAGGGGTCTGGACAGGATGGATGTGGAGAGGATGTTTCCTCTTGTGGGAGAATCTAGAACTAGGGGTCACTGTTTAAAAATAAGGGGTCACCCATTTAAGACAGAGATGAGGAGAAATTTTTTCTCAGGGTCATGAGTCTTTGGAACTCTCTTCCTCAGAGGGCGGTGGAAGCAGAGTCTTTGAATATTTTTAAGGCAGAGGTAGATCGATTCTTGGTAAGCAAGGGGGTGAAAGGTTATCGGGGGTCGGCGGGAATGTGGAGTAATCGGATCAGCCATGATCTTATTGAATGGCGGAGCAGGCTCGAAGGGCAGAGTGGCCTGCTCCTGCTCCTAATTCGTATGTTACAGGAGTTCCCAAACAGTCGACTTCCTGCCCTGCATCCAATCTGTCGCCAAGACCACTTTCGTTCACCTCCATCTTGTAGCCAATCTCCATCCACCCGTCACCCCCCCCCCACCTCTCCCCATGTGGAAACACTGATTCATTCTCGTGCCTGGACTTTCTGCTTTTACCTTTCATAAAACTGCAAGTGTAAGCCCAAGGCCAGCCTGCTGAAAGTGTGTAGTGCTCTGGTCAGACTGCACATTGAACTTGGTGTTCAGTTCTAGTTAATGAGGCACTGGGGAAAGTTTCTGTAATAGAGCCACCTGGTGGTCTACTGATGTATATATTAATAAAGCCATGTGCAGTACAGTTCTTACCGGAAGCCATGTTGGGCTGTTGTGTATATATATGCTGTGTCTCAAGATATCACAGAACTGGCGACGAGGATGCGATTGCGGTTTCCCTAGCTGAAATTTTTGCTGGAGGATAATCCTGCCAACTGATGGAGGGACTGTTAGAGGTTCTTCGTTTTGCAGAAAAACTTAAAAATCTGAGGTAAATTTCGAGCACGCGGGGCTGAACTGTTGACGTTGCCAGAGTCCAGATGGCCACGCCTTATGGGAATAATGGGGCACTTGGGTGAGTTCCATCGCGACCGAGAGACTTTCGTAGCATATGTGGAGCAGCTAGAAATGTTTTTCACCACGAGCAGTATCGTTGAAGTCCCCGATGATGTAAACAGTAACCAGGCAGTTTTAAAAATGAAACCCACTATTTCTTTTGACTGAAGCAGGCCCCGAGGTGTATGAAACCCTGAAAAATGTGTTTGCTCCCGCCAAGCCAAAGGACATGCCACTAAAGGAGATCCTAACCACATTAGAACAGCACTACAGCCCTGAGCCCCTGGAAATTGCTGAAAGTTATTGATGTAATAAAAAGACTCACACATCAAGGAACTTTAAAGTAAGCTTTAAGCAACTTATAATTAAACTATATACAAGAGCGGTCTTCACCATGCCTCTAGGTGAAGCCCTTTTACAATACTGAGCAGTTCAGTATTTATACTAGTCCAAACACAGGAAGTGACGTATGCACAGGAAGTGATGTATGCACAGAGTTCACAGTTCACAGGAAGTGATGTGCACATAACTTCCCAGAAGTTATTATTATTATCACAGTTATCGTTTTGGAACACGCGATCAATTAAATGACGAGGGTATCAGTGAGTCCATTGCAGCTTTAAAAAGCTACCCATTCACTGTCATTTCGGAAACTTCAGGACCGAGCTTTGCGTGACCGCTTTGTTTGTCGGTTGAAAAATGAACGTATCAGAAGTAAATTGTTGACAACCCCTAACTTGACTTTTGACTTAGCTTGTCAGACAGCTATGTCGATGGAATAGGCCGACCGATACTCCCGAAAGTTCCGCACCATTTCCAGTCATTAGACAACCGAGGTGAATGGGCTTCAGGCTAAAAGTAAAAGGCAGTTGGGCCCTAAGGCCTCAGCAACTGGCCAAGGTATTGAAGTTGTGCTATTGGTGCCTCGGACAACACATCGCTCAAAGCTGTCCATATGCGAAGGCAGAGGGTTTCTACTGCAAGAAAACTGGGCATCTTGCGCAGGCGTGCCGACAGAAGAGTAAACCGACTGGCAATACTAGAAGTAGAAACCGCCAGACACTACATACCATTGAAGAGAAGCAGCAGGATGAGAAGTTTCTGAAGATTCACGTCATCAGGAGCACAAAGGTATCTAACAGCGATTCGCGAGGTATCGTCATCCAAACAGATGTGGCAGGAACCAGGATACCCATGGAAATCAACACTGGTGCATCCGTGAGCGTAGGACCGGAATCACTATATCACGACAAGTTGCGTGATTATCGACTAGAGAAATCGAAGGTAGAGCTGCGAGGCTACTCAGGAGAGCAAGTCCCTGTAGTAGGAAGTGTCACCATACCAGTGAAATACAAGGATCAGTGTCAGAGCTTGCCTCTCATAGTAGTGGCAGGAGACAAGCCTGCCTTGATAGCTAGAAATTGATTGGGATCACTGAAGCTGGATTGGAGTGAGATTTTTCGTGTGGAAATGAAATTTGCATCGAAAGATGATGTCATCAAGCAGTATCCGAAGGTGTTCATTGGAACGGGCAGCCCGATCCAAGACTTAAGGCGAGTGTCAGAGTGCAGAAGGACACAAGACCAGTTTACTGCAAGCCACGTCCCGTACCATACGCACTCAAGGAGAAAGTTGAGCAAGAACTCAAAAGACGAGAAACTGAGAACATTATCTCTAAGGTAGATCTGAGTAATTGGGCTACACCCATTATTGTTGTACCTAAATCAGATGGTAAGGTAAGGTTGTGTGGTGATTATAAGGTATTCGTAAACCAGGTCCGAGAGTGTAATCTACCCAATACATCACTAAATGTGGAAGATTTGTTCACAATGCTGACAGGTGGCCAGATCTTTTCAAAGTTAGATCTAACAAACGCTTACCTACAACTTTAGTTAGATGAAGAGTCCAAGTCATGCTTGACTATAAATACTCACCCAGGCCTGTATCATTTCAATGGGCTACCATTTGGAGTATCTTCTGCCCCCGACATATTCCAGGGGGTGATGAACCAAATTTTGCAAGGGATTGAAGGGGTAGTGTGTCATTTCAGCTCCAAACAGGCAAATCCATGATGACTAGTTGAATGAAGTGCTCAAACGACTAGAGAAGCACGGAGTACGAGTGACAGCTCACAAGTGTGAGTTGTTTCAAGACTCAGTGGAGTACTTAGAGCACAGAGTAGACAAAGATGGTTTACATCCAACCAAGGGAAAGCTGGATGCAATCAGAAATGCACCCACTCCCAAGAATGTCTCTGAACTTCAATCATTTTTGGGTCTTTTGAATTATTACAGAAATTTCCTCCCAAATTTGGCTACATTGTTACATCCACTGAGGAGCTGTTGAGGAAACAGCTCCCTTGGAAGTGATCAAAAGAATGTGACACAGCATTCAAAGAGTGTAAAAGCCAGTTAGTAGAGAGTACCATGTTAGTTCACTATGATGTATCTAAGGAGATCAAGCTAGCGTGTGACGCCTCTCCATACGGAGTTGGGGCAGTGATCTCTCATGTACTAGATAGTGGGGAGGAGAGACCAATTGCTTTTGCTTCACGCACTCTCAGTGCCAGTGAGCGGAATTATGCGCAGATCGAAAGGGAAGCTTCGGCATTGATTTTTGGGGTCAAGAAGTTTCACAAATACTTGTTTGGTCGTAAGTTTACCATAGTTACTGACCATAAGCAGCAGGGAGCAGCGAGGAGGAGCCCAGCTTAAAAACCGGCGGCAGTTGCGAGGCCCGACCACTCGGAGCAGCAGGGAGCAGCGAGGAGGAGCCCGGCTTAAAAACCGGCGGCAGTTGCGAGGCCCGACCACTCGGAGCAGCGAGGAGGAGCCCGGCTTAAAAACCGGCGGCAGTTGCGAGGCCCGACCACTCGGAGCAGCAGGGAGCAGCGAGGAGGAGCCCGGCTTAAAAACCGGCGGCAGTTGCGAGGCCCACCAAATCAACAGCAGAGGAGAGAGGTAAAAAGTAATCAGAGTGTGACGTCACCAGGGAGCAGGTAAGTGATTGGTTGGTGAGTATTTCTCTCTTTTCAATACAAGCTTGACTTCTGTGGTGTTAAATTTCTAGCGTCTCTGTGGTGTAGTGGGGACAGTTGGTAAATAAAGCGCCCTAGAGTATACCTGTAACTGGGGTATTGAATAAATTTTTAAATTAATTAAAGGAGTAAGTCATGGCAGGAGAGTTCAGACCCGTGTTCTGCTCCTCTTGCTCCATGTGGGAAATCAGGGACGCTGCCAGTGTCCCTGACGACCATGTGTGCGGGAAATGCATCCAGCTGCAGCTACTTGTAGACCGCATTGCGGCGCTCGAGCTGCGGGTGGATGAATTTTGGAGCATGCGCGATGCTGAGAGGGTCGTGGATAGCACGTTTAGCGAGTTGTTCACGCCTCAGGGTAGGGCTGCACAGGGGGTGACCATCAGGCGGAGCAACAGAGGCAGGCAGGAAGTGCAGGGAACCCCTGTGGACATCCCCCTTTCAAACAAGTATACCAAGTTGGATACTGTTGAGGGGGATGACTCACCAGGGGAAGGCAGCAGCAGCCAGCTTCCTGGCACCAGGGACGCTTCTGCTGCTCAGAAAGGGAGGAAAAAGAGTGGGAGAGCAATAGTGGTAGGGGATTCTATCGTAAGGGGAACAGATAGGCGTTTCTGTGGCCGCAAACGTGACTCCAGGATGGTTTGTTGCCTCCCTGGAGCCAGGGTCTGGGATGTCACTGAGCGGCTACAGGGCATTCTTAAGGGGGAGGGTGAGCAGGCAGAGGTCGTGGTCCACATTGGGACCAACGACATAGGTAGGAAGGGGGATGAGGTCCTGCATCAAGAATTTAGGGAGCTAGGTAACAGATTAAAGAGCAGGACCTCGAAGGTTGTAATCTCTGGATTACTCCCAGTGCCACGTGCTAGTGAGTATAGGAATGGGAGGATAGAGCAGATGAATGCGTGGCTAAAGAGTTGGTGTAGGGGGGAGGGTTTTACTTTCCTGGATCACTGGGCCTGCTTCTGGGAAAGGTGGGACTTGTACAAGTCGGACGGGTTGCACCTGAACCAGAGCGGGACAAATATCCTTGCGGGGAGGTTTGCTAGCACTGTTGGGGGGGGTTTAAACTAACTTGGCAGGGGGATGGGATACAGAGGGGAGCTGAAATAGGGGGTGATGTGCTGCCAATTATAGAGAAAAAAACAAGTCAGCTTGGTAGACAGGGCAAATATATAAGGGCAAGGCTGGATGGCATCTATTTTAATGCAAGGAGTCTTGCAAATAAGGTGGATGAACTGAAGGTGTTGATAAACACATGGGAGTATGATATTGTTGCTATCACGGAGACATGGTTGAGGGAGGGGCAAGACTGGCAGCTCAATATTCCGGGGTACAGAATCTTCAGGCGAGACAGAGGGGGAGGTATAAGAGGAGGGGGTGTCGCAATATTAATTAAGGAGTCAATTACTGCAGTAAGGAGGGATGATATATTAGCAGGTTCCTCTAATGAGGCCATATGGGTGGAGCTTAAAAACAAAAAGGGGGCAAGCACTTTGCTGGGAGTGTACTATAGGCCTCCAAACAGTCAGGGGGAGATAGAGGAACAGATATGTAGGCAAATCTCAGAGAAATGTGCAAATAATAGGGTAATAATAATGGGGGATTTCAACTTCCCCAATATTAACTGGGATAGTCAGAGTGTGAAAGGCTCAGAGGGTGTAGAATTCTTAAAGTGCATCCAGGAGAGCTTTTTGAGCCAGCATGTCGAAAGTCCTACAAGAGAGGGGGCGGTACTGGACCTAATTCTAGGGAATGTGGCTGGCCAAGTGGAAAAAGTGCTAGTAGGTGAGCACTTTGGTGATAGTGACCATAATATGGTAAGATTTAAGGTGGTCATGGAAAAGGACAGGGATGGGCCGGAAATAAAGGTTCTAAATTGGGGGAAGGCCGATTTTAATAGGATAAGGCAGGATCTGGCCAAAATGGACTGGGATCAGCTACTTGTAGGAAAATCCGCATCGGAGCAATGGGAGGCTTTCAGAAGGGAGATTGAGATCATACAATGGCAACATGTTCCCGTAAAGGTCAAGAGTGGTTCCAAAGACCACAGGGAACCTTGGATGTCAGGGGATATACGAGAATGGATTAGGAAAAAAAGGAGGGCTTTTGGTAGATACAAAAGGCTAAAGACGGAGGAAGCCCTAGAGGAGTACAAAAAGTGCAGGGGGATACTTAAAAAAGAAATTAGGAGATCAAGGAGGGGCCATGAAATAACACTGGCGAGCAAAATAAAGGAAAATCCTAAGATGTTTTATAAGTATATTAAGGGTAAGAGGATAACCAGGGAAAAAATAGGGCCCATTAGGGACAAAAGTGGCAATCTGTGTGTGGAGCCGGAAGATGTAGGAGGGGTTCTAAATGAATTTTTTGCATCTGTCTTCACTATGGAGAAGGACGATGTAGACATAGAAATAGGGCGGGGGGACTGCGATATGCTCGAACATATTAACATCGAGAGGGAGGAGGTATTGGCGGTTTTAGCTGGCCAAAAAATGGATAAATCCCCAGGCCCGGATGAAATGTATCCCAGGCTGCTGTGTGAGGCAAAGGAAGAGATTGCGGGGGCTCTAACACATATATTCAGGACCTCTCTGGCCACAGGGGATGTGCCAGAGGACTGGAGAACCGCTAATGTAGTACCATTATTCAAGAAGGGTAGTAGGGAAAAACCGGGGAACTACAGGCCAGTGAGCCTAACATCAGTGGTAGGAAAATTATTGGAAAAACTTCTGAGGGACAAAATTTGTCTCCACTTGGAGAGGCAAGGATTAATCAGGGATAGTCAACATGGCTTTGTCAAGGGAAGATCATGTCTGACTAATTTGATTGAATTTTTTGAGGGGGTGACTAGGTGTGTGGATGAGGGTAACGCAGTGGATGTGGTATACATGGATTTCAGTAAGGCCTTTGATAAAGTCCCACACAGGAGACTGGTCAAGAAGGTAAGAGCCCATGGAATCCAGGGTGCCTTGGCACATTGGATACAAAACTGGCTTAGTGGCAGAAGGCAGAGGGTGATGGTCGAAGGTTGTTTTTGTGACTGGAAGCCTGTGGCCAGTGGGGTACCACAGGGATCGGTGCTGGGTCCCTTGCTGTTTGTGGTCTACATTAATGACTTGGATATGAATGTAAAAGGTATGATCAGTAAGTTCGCGGATGATACAAAAATTGGTAGGGTGGTGAATAGCGAGGAGGGTAGCCTCAGTCTGCAGGACGATATAGATGGGTTGGTCAGATGGGCAGAACAGTGGCAAATGGAATTTAACCCGGAAAAGTGCGAGGTGATGCACTTTGGGGAGACTAACAAGGCAAGGGAATACACAATGAATGGAAAGACCCTAGGCAAGACGGAGGGTCAGAGGGATCTGGGTGTGCAAGTACACAGATCCCTGAAGGCGGCGGAACAGGTGGATAAGGTGGTAAAAAAGGCATATGGGATACTTGCCTTCATTAGCCGAGGCATTGAATATAAGAGCAAGGAGGTTATGATGGAGCTGTATAAAACACTGGTTAGGCCACAGCTGGAATACTGTGTGCAGTTCTGGTCGCCACACTACAGGAAGGATGTGATCGCGTTAGAGAGGGTGCAGAGGAGGTTCACCAGGATGTTACCAGGGCTGGAGCGCTTCAGCTATGAAGAGAGACTGGGCAGATTGGGTTTGTTTTCCTTGGAGCAGAGGAGGCTGAGGGGGGACATGATTGAGGTGTACAAAATTATGAGGGGCATAGATAGGATGGATGCTGAGGAGCTTTTTCCCTTAGTAGAGGGGTCAATAACTAGGGGGCATAGATTCAAGGTAAAGGGCGGGAGGTTTAGAGGGGATTTGAGAAAGAACTTTTTCACCCAGAGGGTGGTTGGAGTCTGGAACTCACTGCCTGAAAGGGTTGTGGAGGCAGAAACCCTCACAACATTTAAGAAGCATTTGGATGAACACTTGAAATGCCATAGCATACAAGGCTACGGACCAAATGCTGGAATATGGGATTAGATTAGACAGGGCTTGATGGCCGGCGCGGGCACGATGGGCTGAAGGGCCTCTATCCGTGCTGTATTACTCTATGACTCTATGACTCTATAAGCTCCTGACAGCAATCCTCCATCCAAAGTCCCCAGTTCCAACCTTAGCTGCAGCCCGAATGCAGAGATGTGCTTTGATTTTGTCAGTGTATATGTATGACATTGAGTACAGACAATCAGCTGATCACAGCAATGCTGATGTTCTGACCAGGTTGCCATCCCCATCACAAGTTACACCCAATAAGGAAGAAGTGTTCTATTTCTCATACATTGATGAGCTGCCAGTCACAGCTGAAGAGATTGGTAGGGCAATCAAACGTGACCCAATTCTGTCAAAGGTGTATGATTACATAGCAAATGGATGGCCAAACCAGGTATCAGAGGAAGATATCCATCCATACTTTGTTCGTAGGAATAAATTGTCAGTGGATAAAGATTGTGTCATGTGGGGAGCAAGAGTGGTTATCCCAAATAGGTTCAGGTCTAAATTGTTAGAAGATCGTCATGACCAGCACCTGGGAATGTGCTTGACCAAGAGCTTTGCATGCAGTTACTTATGGTCGCCAGGTTTAGATAAAAAGATAGAGTACATAGTCAGTGTACAACATGTCAATCGGTGAGCAGGAAACCACCATCAGTACCATTACAACCATGGAAATGGCCTCCCAGAGTGTGGCAAAGGTTACATGTAGATTTTGCTGAGCTAGAAGGACAGCAATTGTTCATAGTGATAGTCATTCGAAGTGGGTAGATGTGTTTCTGATGTGGATAATAACAACAAGCAAAACACTAGACAATTTGCGAAGATTGTTTTCTTCATACGGCCTCCCAGAAGAAATTGTGTCTCATAATGGGCCGCAATATTGTTCAGAAGAGTTCACACAGTTCATGAGCAGAAACAGTGTGAAACATACCAAAGTTCCACCGTACCACCCTGCTTCAAATAGTGCAGCAGAGCGCACAGTACAAATTGTCAAACGTGCCCGCATCAAGCAAATGTTGGATCCAAATCCAAAGAAACGTCAGCTGTCGTTGGACCACAAACTAGCAAATTTTCTAATTACCTATCGGAATACTCCTCATACCATTACTGGTAGAAAACCAGCAGAGTTGTTTCTCAAACGAACCAGGTTCTCATTGTTAAAACCAAACTTACCACAGTCCGTAGAAGAGAAACAATCAAGGCAGAAAGAGAGTTAGAGAGAGAAGTGTGAAGTTGAACCAGAAGGTTAGAGTGAAGAACCATCACCATAAATGGTTAAAGTAGTTACCAGGAGGAGTAGTGACGATATGTGGCCCTCGCACATATTTGGTCAAGATGTTTGATCATGGAAAGATTAGATTTGTTCACATTGATCATATCTTACCTACAGATGTGGAAGGAGTTGAAAGCTGGGATGATTCATTTTTTTCTGATGAGTCAGATAGTTTTGTTGCAAGTAGCAAATCCTACATCAGACGTACCAGAAACAAATCCAAGACAAAGCCAGAATTTAAGTCTGAGCCCGAGTCAGGCAGACAAACAGTCTGAAAGTGTAGTGAGTCCAAATGCAGATCAAGGTCAGCCCTTGAAGAAAAATTCTCCACAGGCTCAGCCTAGAATGAGTCAAAGTCCGACAACAAGATCGGAAAGTTCTGTTCAAGAAAGAAGGTATCTTCTTCCAAACAGAAAACCAGTGGTTAAGTTTAATCTGTAAATATGGAAAATAAGTTCATATCTTTTGTTTGTGTTACAGAATTCTATAGTGGAATTTGGAAACATAAAATGGGTTCCGTTTGAGAAATGTATACCAAGAGTTGTGTATACCATGCAAGTCATGTACAATGATTAGTTGCTCTGATTAACTTCTTCAATAAGGAGGGGGAAGTGTAATAGAGCCACCTGGTGGACTACTGGTGTATATAATAATAAAGCCACGTGCAGTACAGTTCTTACCGAAAGCCATGTTGTGCTGTTGTGTATATATATATATATATATATATATATATATATATGCTGTGTCTCAAGATATCACAGTTCCAAACCCTGGAAGTTGTGCAGAAGGACCACAAGACTAACCCCAAATGTTGAGGGAAGGAAAAATCCCCCCCCAAACTGCAGTCCTGCCCCCTGGTTAAACTCTCCCACATCAACCTACAAAGAGAAAGAAAAAAGACTTGCATTTCTATAGCGCCTTTCACAACCTCAAGACATCCCAAAGCGCTTTACAGCCAATGAAGTACTTTTGAAATGTAGTCACTGTTGCGCACAGCAAACTCCCACAAACAGCAATGTGATAATGACCAGATATTATTTTTATACAGTAAATGTTGGTTGAGGGATAAATATTGGGCAGGACATCGGGGCGAACTCCCCTGCTCTTCTTCAAAATAGTGCCATGGGATCTTTTATGTCCACCTGAGAGAGCAGACGGGGCCTCAGTTTAATGTCTCATCCGTCTCAGCACTGCACTGGGATTGTCAGCCTAGATTTTTGTGCTCAAGTCTCTGGAGCAGGCCTTCAATCCACAACCGTCCTGACTCAGAGGGGAGAGTGCTACCCACTGGGCCACAGCTGACACTGTTAAGTCCAACCACCCCGGTTAACCTCTCCCCACACCAAACTACTTATAGAGAGAATGTCGCAGCCTCTGTCTTTACTCAGGCCCACATCCCCAAGCCCCACCCCCTGTTCTCACCGAGCTCCATCGGCTCCTAGAGTCCCGGAGAGCTGCCTTTCAGAGTCTTGTCCTTTGATCTCCTCCATGGCCTCAGCCCTGCCACTTTCCATGATCTCCCCCAGCCATGAGTCTCTGAGCGGAATCGCCACTCCTCCCCCCGCACCCTCTGCTCCGTCACTAGAGGCTGCTCTCCAACAGCCATCTTCTCCTGCCCTTTGCGACTCAAAATTAAAGCCTAGAAATTCGGGAGTGGGTGCAAGGGACCGGGTCCTTCTGCGTGAACGGTGAGGCCCGTGGCCGCCCACCCCCGATATCGGGCGCCTCGGGCCTCGTTTCCTTCGAGCCAGACAACTGCAAAGAATAACAGGCAGCTTGTTGGTGAAGAGCAGTGGTAGATTGGGCCCTCCGGTAAGTGAGGAAGAGGGGGGACGGGGGGCGACCAAGAATGGTGGGGGGGTGGAGGGGGAGGGGGAGCGAAGGAGGACCCATCGGGTCAGGGAGTAGTTGTGTTTGGGGGGCGGGTGGGGGGAGGTAGCAGTGACTGGAGGGAGGGGGATGAGGGGAGTGGTGCCAATCAAGCAGGGGATGGAATAGGCAATGATTGGTGGTTATTGCAGGGCGGAGGGGTCGGAGGGGAGAGTGGCGGCTATCGGATGGAGTTGGGATTGATTTCACTCTTGCTTCCTCCGGTTCCACATTCAAGTAAGTAAATTTTTAAGAACCTTTGCCTTGTTGGTTGCGGCCTGCAGTGCGTTCCCTTTAAGGATCATCTGTTAGGCCGCATGCAAGACTAGTCTTCCTCAGGGCAAAGCAATCTTGCAGTGGGGGGGTTCTCAGACAGACGTTAGGCCCCTTATTTGCATATGCAAAGTGCCCAACGCCTGTTTCAGGCCTGTGCACCGCACGCTGACTTTGTTGGCCTTTACCAATATGGTGTGCCCATCCTGCCCGCCATATTGGCAGCTCAGGAGGCCCTTTGGCACCGGAGAAATGGGCGCTGGGCGGTCGAGTATCTAGGACTTGAGGACATAACGGATAAGAACATGTTAATGTCTCCTTAATCTCACAACAGCACAGAAACATCCTGTACATCAATAGGGCCTCAACATTGAGCAATAAACCACTAAAATATGAGCTTTAGATCCCTGATCAGTTGCTGTAAATACTGAGATTAGATCTAATGTCCATCTCTGATACCTCTCGCAATATGAGTGGCAATCACATAAACCAGCCAATTTAAAAACATGATTCCTAAACTCTGCTCTTTATGCCGAAGTTATTTTAAAATCATCCCCAGACAACCTCTCAATAATATCCACGGTCGGGCTTCTCAATCACTGATTTTGTTTAAAAACGTGTCTATGTATCCCCTCTAACACAGCAGGCAAGGGCTGGCACTCAAACCTGCCAACCATATGTAGTACATTTTTCAGTTAACAGAGTGGTTGCAGAGCAAGAATGTACTCCCCTCAGGGGAAAGTACTTTGAAAGTCAGTCTATTAATTAATTTCTGTTTTGCAACTTCAAACTATTTGAGTGGTGCTGTACGTCAGAATTATTAAACGCACATGTGAAGGTAATATTTCTGGCTGCTGCAGGGGTTGGAAATCTGGGACTCTCTTCCCCGCCCCCCCCACCCACCCCAAAAAAGTAGTTGAGGCTGGTGGGGGTCAGTGGAAAATTTCAAAACTGAGATAGGTAGATTTATGGATTCACGGAACCAAGGCGGGTTGATGGAGTTCAGAGGAGCAGGCTCGAGGGGCTACCTATCCATCAATCTTAATGGTGCAAGCGGTCGTCTTCTTTTTGTGCCTTCTCGCTTTGGGGAACCCTGAGAAGTAGCGGAAGGAGTCGCAGGCTGATCGACAGTCTGACTGGCCGCGTTAACGCTCCTTCCATGGCCGTAACCATCTTTCTCCCAGCCGATGGGGTGGTTAGTCCTGTACGGCGGGAGGGTTTTACGGGCTCCCACAACCCATACGATGAGGCGCGGAGTTCAGGGGGTCACACAGAACCACCGGACGCAAGTATCCGGCTGGATGTCAACTCGGAATTCGAAGCCGGAGCTCCGACTCCACTCGCCGGGACAGTCTGGAGTGGGGGGGTTCGAACCCTGCACCATCTGGCCCAGAGGCGGGAACGTTACCACCGCGCCAAAGGCTCGCTCTCAGGGCCTTCAGTAAGTTGGTGGGATATGAAAGTCAGAACTGGACAATTGAATACGATTAATCTCACCACCGCTGAAAACAGGTCCAGCTGCAACTCAAGAGCAAAAGAAAGTGTGGAATACAAAAAGGCCATTCGGCCCATTAAGCCTATTTCTTTAACAACAAGTTGCATTTATACAGTGACGTAAGAAAACTACCAGGCACTTGGTCTAAGCGTTAAACAAAGCTTTAATCAACTGTTTTACAACATGGAGGTCTAGTTGTGTCCTTCACTAGTTCCTGTTAAGAATGTCCTGCGCAAGCTGGGCCCGTGCCCGAGTATTTATACTCTCCCTGGACAGCGCCACCCGCAGGCCGCTCAGTATTATTTCATAAGTCTTTCTTTCATGAATATAATAGCAAAATACTGCGGATGCTGGAAATCTGAAATAACAACAGAAAATGCTGGAAATACTCACCTGGCCTGCTGAGTATTTCCAGCATCTTCTGTTGTTATTTCTTTCATGAATGACTGATTCATGTCATACAGCATCTCTAAAACGTAGTAAAACGTCCCAAGGCGCTTCACAGGAGCGATTATCAAACAAAATTTGACACCGAGCCAAATAAGGAGATATTAGGACAAGTGACCAAAAGCTTGATTAAAGAGGTAGGTTTTAAGGAGCGTCTTAAAGGAGGAGAGAGAAGCGGAGAGGTTTAGGGAGGGAATTCCAGAGCTTAAGGCTAGTTTTAACTAAAGACCCGTCCTAAGAGAATAGAGCAGAATTCCACAGGGGAAGTGATGTTCTGCAGAAGCCAAATGTGAAAAGTAAGAATTCCTCCAGTCTGACGATAACAAAGAATTTCTTAACGAGGCAGCAAGGTTGGAACTGAGGATTAACTAAATCTCGTTAACATACTAAATGATTATTACCAGGATGTACTCAACAACAACAACTCGCATTTATACAGCGCCTTAACGTAGTAAAACATCCCGAGGTGCTTCACAGGAGCGATTATCAAACAAAATTTGGCATCGAGCCACATAAGGAGATATTAGGGCAGGAAAGAGATAGGTTTTAAGGAGCGTCTTAAAGGAGGAAAGAGAGGTGGGGAGGTTTAGGGAGGGAATTCCAGAGCTTAGGGCCCAGGCAGCTGAAGGCACGGCCACCAATGGTGGAGCGATTAAAATCAGGAATGCACAAGAGGCCAGAATGGGAGGTGCGCAGATATCTCGGAAGGTTGTAGGGCTGGAGGAGGTTACAGAGATAGGGAGGGGCGAGGCCATGGAGGGATTTGAAAACAAGGATGAGAATTTTAAATTTGAGGCGTTGCTCAACCGGGAGCCAATGTAGGTCAGCGAGCACAGGGGGTGATGGGTGAACGGGACTTGGTGCGAGTTAGGACACGGGGCAGCCGAGTTTTGGATGACCTCAAAGTTTACGTAGGGTAGAACATGGGAGGCCGGCCAGGAGTGCGTTGGAATAGTCAAGTCTAGAGGTAACAAAGGCACCAGAGAAGAGACTTACAACGTGCAAACCATCAGAGCAAGTTCTACAACAGCGCCTGATCAGTTTTGACATCACTTGCAGGGACATATTCGGCAGGCTTAGGGACTCAACACTAATAAAACTCCCCAGGAGACAGAGCCAAAGGTGCCAGGGGAGACTGGGGAATAAATTTACAAAATGCTGACAGTCTTTATGAAACTGTCCAGGAACACAGGGGAGATACCACTGGGTCAAACACAAGCCAGCATGGTACCTGTTACACAAAAGGCCACAAGACAAACCTGGGTAACTACTTGCCCAATAAGTGACAGTTAATGCCCTTTCAGAAGGGGTAAATCCTGCATTCGGAAACTAGAATCAGACAGCACAGAAGAACATTAGAACATAAGACACAGGAACAGGAGTCGGCCATTCGGCCCCTCAAGCCTGCTCCGCCATTAAATAAGATCATGGCTGATCTTATACCTCAACTCCACTTTCCCACCCTATCCTTGATTCCTTAGAGTCCAAAAATCTATCGATCTCAGCCTTGAATATACTCAATGGCTGAGCATCCACAGCCCCCTGGGGTAGAGAATTTCAAAGTTTCACAAAACTCAGAGTGAAGAAATTTTTCCTCATCTCAGTCCTAAATGGCTGCCCCCTTAACCCGAGACTGTACCGCTTAGTTCTAGACTCTCCCGCCAGCGCAAAACAGCCTCTCAGTATCTACCCTGTCAAGCTCTCTAGGAAGGAGGTCATTCAGCCCATCGTGCCTGTGCTAGCAACCTCCGAGACTTTTTGAGGAAACAATGTCCCAAGTGGACATCGGGAAGCATCCGATAAGGTATACTTAAAACTTCTAGAAAGCCTTCGGTAAAGTTCCACCTGAGAGGCTTCTGTATAAGCTTCAGGCAGCTGGTATCACAGCGAAACCCTTGAGGCCAACAAGGAATGGGGTTGAAAGAGGGGTTTGGAACTCACTGCCTGAAAAGGCGGTAGAGGCAGGAACCCTCACCACATTTAAAAAGTACTTGGATGTGCACTTGGGATGCTCTAACCTGCAGGGCTACGGACCAAGAGCTGGGAAGTGGGATTAGGCTGGGTAGCTCTTTGTTGGCCGGCGCGGACACAATGGGCCAAAATGGCCTCCTTCCATGCTGTAACTTTCTATGATACTATGACAGGAAGCAGCAGGCACCAGTTGGCGGAGCGGTGTTGGGCTGCTGAGGTGTGATGAGCAGATTACTCCAGGGATTGGTGCTGGTGCCCCCTATTGTTTCTGACCTAAAGTGGCCTGGATTCAAAAATGCAATGTGAGCTGGCCAACATTGTAGAGGTGGGCAGGGGTGTGGGGGGTGTGCCATATAATCAGATGAAGCAGCCAGGAATTTACAGGAAGACCTACACAAGAGTTGATAAACATAAGAACATAAAGGATCTGGGGGTCCTGGTGCATGAAACACAGAAAGTTAGTATGCAGGTACAGCAGGTGATCAGGAAGGCCAATGGAATCTTTGCTTTTATTGCAAGGGGGATGGAGTATAAAAGCAGGGAAGTCTTGCTTCAGTTATACAGGGTACTGGTGAGGCCACACCTGGAATATTGCATACAGTTTTGGTTTCCATATTTAAGAAAAGATATACTTGCTGTCGAGGCAGTTCAAAGAAGGTTCACTCGGTTGATTCCAGAGATGAGGGGGTTGACTTATGAGGAAAGGTTGAGTAGGTTGGGCCTCTACTCATTGGAATTCAGAAGAATGAGAGGCGATCTTATCGAAACATATAAGATTGTGAGGGGGCTTGATCGGGTGGATGTGGGGAGGATGTTTCCACTGGTGGGTGAGACTAGAACTAGGGGGCATAATCTTAGAGTAAGGGGCTGCCGTTTCAAAATTGAGATGAGGAGAAACTTCTTCACTCAGAGGGTGGTAAATCTATGGAATTTGCTACCTCAGAGAGCTGTGGAAGCTGCGACATTAAATAAATTTAAAATGGAGATAGACAGTTTCCTAGCTGATAAGGGAATTAGGGGTTACGGGGAGCGGGCAGGGGAGTGGACGTGAATCTAGGTTCGGATCAGCCATGATCCTATTGAATGGTGGAGCAGGCCCGAGGGGCCGTATGGCCTACTCCTGCTCCTACTTCTTATGTTCTTAGTTGATAGTGGGTGGAATGATGATAAATAAAGTACAACACAGGTTAGTACAATTCTTATACATTGTTTCCTGCATTACGACAGTGGCTACACTTCAAAGGTTTTTCATTGACCAGAAACTTAACTGGACCAGCCACATAAATACTGTGGCAACAAGAGCGGGTCAGAGGCTAGGTATTCTGCAGCGAGTGTCTCACCTCCTGACTCCCCAAAGCCTTTCCACCATCTGCAAGGCACAAGTCAGTAGTGTGATGGAATACTCTCCACTTGCCTGGATGAGTGCAGCTCCAACAACACTCAAGAAGCTCGACACCATCCAGGACAAAGCAGCCCGCTTGATTGGCACCCCATCCACCACCTTAAACATTCACTCCCTCCACCACTGGCGCACCGTGGCTGCAGTGTGTACCATCTACAAGATGCACTGCAGCAACTCGCCAAGGCTTCTTGGGCAGCATCTCCCAAACCCGCGACCTCTTCCACCTAGAAGGACAAGGGCAGCAGGTGCATGGGAACACCACCACCTCCAAGTTCCCCTCCTAGTCACACACCTCCTAGTTCCTTCATCATCGCTGGGTCAAAATCCTGGAACTCCCTCCCTAACAGCGCTGTGGGAGCACCTTCACCACACGGACTGTAACAGTTGAAGTAGGCGGCTCACCACCACCTTCTCAAGGGGCAATTAGTGATGGGCAATAAATGTCGACCTTGCCAGCGACGCCCACATCCCATAAACGAGTTTAAAAAGAACCATTTCATCTGTTGTAAAGCTCTTTGGGACGTCCTGAGGACATGAAAGGTGTGATATAAACACACACTCCTTTTATTGGAAGGAAAACTAGGGGATGTACTTACTTAAGGAATGGTTTGAAACTAGCTCACAGATGGGAAGCAAACGCTCTAGGAGTGACAGCAAGCTCAAAACTGCCCGTGTCCAAGGAATCAATCAGCAAAGTATACAGAATGTTAAGCTACATTGGCAAATCAGTGGAGTACAAGTCTCAGGCCATCACGCTGAAGATGTATAGGGCTCTGGTCGGGCTGTACCTTGAATACTGAATTCAGTTCTGGTCAGCAAGACGCAGAGGAAAAGTCCAAGCTTTGGCAGCGGTGCAGAGAAGGGCCACGAGGTTGATCGCAGTGTCAGAGAACTGAGCGATGAGGAAGGACTCGGGGTGGGGGTGCGGGCTTTCACGATCCTCCGCCGTAACTTCGGGGGAAGCCCCGGAGAAGCGGTGTTGGCGGCCGTCTGTGTCGTTTCTCCCGGGTTTCTGCCAAAGTCGCTGCTGGAGCTTCGGGGGAAACCCTGGCCGGGGGAAATTCTGCCCCCCTGGTCTCTTCAGTCCTGAAGGAAGACAAGTGAGAAGGGACCTTAAAGAGGGAGGATAGAAGGGTAGAACTTCGCTTTGGGCGGTAGCGGAAGACGGGTGGCATCGTATCCACCGCCTGTTATACGAACCGCACGATATTGAATTCCGTTGACTTTACTGCAACTGAATATTGGGCGGCAAGGGCGGGTATTAACAGGCGGGCCAAGCCTAGACCATCCATTTTGCACCAACACCCCACAACAAATTCTACCCCAAGAAGTGGTTAATCCTGAGCGCCACCTCCACTATTTCAAGCTAAGCCTCAACTGCAGGACAAGGAGACAAGGATACAAACTGGTTAACAGGCAAATTTAGGGACTGATGTCAGAGAGTTCTTCTCAACTCAAACAGTGATCAACACATGGAGGGATCTCTGGGGAGAGGAGTGGAGAAAAGAAAGAAAGACTTACATTTATATAGCGCCTTTCACGACCACCGGACATCTCAAAGTGCTTTGCAGCCAAGGAAGAACTTTTTGAAGTGTAGTCACTGCTGTAATGTAGGAAACGTGGCAGCTAAATTGCACACAGCAAGCTCCCACAAACAGCAATGTGATAATGACCAGGTAATCTGTTTTAGTGATGTTGATAGAGGGATAAATATTGGCCCCAGGACACCGGGAATAATTCCCCTGCTCTTCTTCAAAATAGTGTCATGGGATCTTTTATGTCCACCTGAGAGAGCAGATGGAGCCTTGATTTAACGTCTCATCCGAAAGACGGCACCTCCGACAGTGCCGCACTCCCTCAGCACTGCGCTGGGAGTGTCAGCCTAGCTTTACATGCTCAAGTCCCCGGAGTGGGACTTGAACCCACAACCTTCTGACTCAGAGGCGAGTGAGCCACAGCTGACACTTCTCTGGCAAGAACTCTGCAATCATTCAAGTTGCAGTTCGATGCTGTGAGGGAAAGTCAAAGGTCTCTACAGAAGGATGAGCCAGGTGGGCCCAATGGTCGCCCTCATCAATAATTCTCTTAGTGGTTGCTTTATTGGTTTGGTTCTATTGCCTCAATGCGTGTGACCTGTGGGGATAAAAGGGCAAAAGAAAAATTCTCTCTCTTTCCCTTTTTTAGCACACACGAGTAAATGAATAGCGCAGGATCGCTAAATCATTCAAGAAATTGCAAATATTGGCAAGAAAAAGGAAATGAATGAAAAGTAATTCTCAGGGATGAGTGATGGAGTCTAACTGTGGAAGGTAGAAACATAGAAACATAGAAGATAGGAGCAGGAGTAGGCCATTCGGCCCCTCGAGCCTGCTCCGCCATTCAATGAGATCATGGCTGATCATCCAAATTCAGTACCCTGTCCCTGCTTTCTCCCCATATCCCTTGATCCCTTTAGCCTTAAGAAATATATCCAACTCCTTCTTGAATATATTTAATGAATTGGCCTCTACTGCCTTCTGTGGTAGAGAATTCCACAGGTTCACCACTCTCTGGGTGAAGAAATTCCTCCTCATCTCAGTCCTAAATGGCTTACCCCTTATCCTTAGACTGTGACCCCTGGTTCTGGACTCCCCGACCATCGGGAACATCCTTCCTGCATCTAGTCTGTCTAGTCCTGTCAGAATTTTATAAGTTTCAATGAGATCCCCTCTCATTCTTCTAAAGTCCAACGAATATAAGCCCAATCGACCCAATCTCCCCTCATACGTCATTCCTGCCATCCCAGGTATCAGTCTGGTGGATTGACGGAGATATCAAATAAATATTTTGCACCAGTTCAAAACTGATGGCGCAACTGAGAACGTAGGTGTACCAGAGGGGGATATGGAACAATTAATAGAGATGACAGTTCTGAAAAAATGAGCGCAACTCAAGGTGGATAAGTCTTTGGGCCCTCATGGCCTAGATCCTCAGCATTTCGCAATCCTCTTGCACGTTCCAGAAGGGAGCGAAACGATGAACCGGATAACTACAGACCAGTTAGTGCAACGTGAGTTGTGGGAATACTGTTAGAATCCCTAATTCAATATAAAATTAATGAGGATTCAGAAAGGCGGGGGCTAATCAAGGACAGCCAGCAAGGATTTGTTAAAGGCAAGTTGTGTTTGAAAAATCTGAGATGCATTTTTTTGAAGAACTATATTCAATGGATAGGTGCCGAAGGGTGTGGATGATCAGATAGATCAACTGCATTAATTCCCTGAAAGTGAGTGCGGCCAGAAAAAGGCCAACAGAGTTCTGGGATTTTATAAATTAGGGAATAGAGTACAAAACTAAAGAAGTAACAATGGCTTAGAAATTTGGGCGCACGCCACCTCTTTATTGGGTACTCAACGCCCTACTAAGCCTCCAATATGGCGGACAGGAAGCCCGCGCTCAATAGGAGCCGGAGTTGCGCTGCCCGCCATATTGGCAAAAGTCGGACAATCGCCGTGCAGTGCCCAGGCCTGAAACAGGAGTTAGGCCCTTTGCATATGCAAATAGGGGGCCTAACATCTGTTTGAGGACCCCTTGGCAAGATTGGTTCGCCTCAGGAAAAATCAGGGCGACGTGCGGCCTAACGTGTGGTCCTTAAAGGACTTCAATGGAAATTAAAATTGGGAGGGATATAAAACGAGCTGCCAACCTGCCATCATCCATTTTACACTGAGGTCAAGATCTACCCCACTGTGAGATACATTGCCCAGCTCTGCCCCCTCCATCCCAGGCCCACATCAAGAGCTTGTTTTGAGACTCCCAAAACAAGCGCTCTACTCGGAGCTCCGGCACGGCAAGAGAGCCCCAGGTGGGCAGAGGAAACGCTTCAAGGACACCCTCAAAGCCTCCTTGAAAAAGTGCAACATCCCCACCGACACCTGGGAATCCCTGGCCCAAGACCGCACAAAGTGGAGGAGAAGCTTCCGGGAAGGTGCTGAACACCTCGAGTCTCTTTGCCGGGAGCAAGCGGAAGCCAAGCGCAGGCAGCGCAAGGAGCGCACGTCAACCCAAGCACCCCACCCACCCGCCCCTTCAACCATCGTCTGCCCCATCTGTGACAGAGATTGTAGGTTCCGCATTGGACTCATCAGTCACCTGCGAACTCATTTTTAATGTGGAAGCAAATAATCCTCGGCTCCAAGGGACTGCCTAAGAAGAAAACATCGAGAGCTCCATTGATCAACTCTGCCCCCTCCATCCCAGGCCCACATCGAGAGCTCCATTGATCAGCTCTGCCCCCTCCATCCCAGGCCCACATCGAGAGCTCCATTGATCAGCTCTGCCCCCTCCATCCCAGGCCCACATCGAGAGCTCCATTGATCAGCTCTGCCCCCTCCACCCCAGGCCCACATCAAGAGCTCCATTGCCCAGCTCTGCCCCCTCCATCCCAGGCCCACATCGAGAGCTCCATTGATCAGCTCTGCCCCCTCCAATCCCAGGTCCACATCGAGAGCTCCATTGATCAGCTCTGCCCCCTCCACCCCAGGCCCACATCAAGAGCTCCATTGC